>NC_084466.1:88562370-89263160 GCF_027409185.1 Cynocephalus volans
AATAGCAACTGCTCTACCAGATGATCAGGCACCAAGGTAGAGATACCAGAAATACAAAAGCCCAAGAAAATATGACACCACCAAAAAAATACAGTAATTCTCAAATACCAGACCCTATACAGCAGGAAACCCTTGAAATAACAGAAAAGGAATTCCAAGCAACAATCTTAAGAAAACTCACTGAGATATAGGAGAAGACTCAGTTAGACAACATAATAAACAAGAAAAAAAATCCAGGATATGAAGGAGGAAAATTACAAAGAGATTAATACCTTAAAAAGAAATGTAGCAGAACTCATGGAACTGAAAGATTCACTAACAAAATAAAAAACACAACTGACAGCTTAAGCAGCAGGCTAGAATAAGCAGAAGAAAGAATCTCTGATTTTGAAGACAGCCTTTTCGAAATAACCCATGCAGACAAGAAAAAAAAAGGAAAAAATAATTTTAAAAAATGAAGAAAATCTGAGAGAGCGAACAGACAACCTTAAGCATACAAACATTTGAATCATGGGTGTTCCAGAAGGGGAGGAGAAAGGAAAAGACATAGAAAACCTATTTAATGGAATAATAACAGAAATCTTCCCAGGTATATGGAGAGACATGGACCTTCAGATCCAGGAAGCTCAAAGATCTCCAAACTGATTCAACCCAAAAAGGTCCTCTGCAACACACATTAACGTCAAATTTGCAAAGCTCAAAGAGAGAACCTTAAAAGAAGCAAGAGAAAAGTGTCAAGTCACCTATAAGTAGCCCCTATCAGACTAACAGCAGACTTCTCAACAGAAACTCTACAGTCCAGAAGAAAATGAGATGATATAATCAAAGTACTAAAAAAACTGGCAGCCAAGAATACTATATCCAGCAAGGCTATCCTTCAGAAATGAGGAGAAAATAGTGTATTTTCCAGAGAAACAAAAACTGCAGGATTTCACCACCATACATGACCAGTCCTACAAGAAATCCTCAAGTAAGTTCTGCATCTGGAATCTGAAAAATGATACTCACTACAATGAATATACAAGAAAGAACAAAACCCACTGGTAAAACAAAAATGCAAATGAGAAAGAGAAACTCAATCTTACCAACACAAAAAACCATGTGACAATGTAATAATACCCCTGTTTTTTTTTGTGATTTTAGTAATTTCAGTCTTTTTTTGGTCAGTCTAGATTAAGGTTGGCAAATTTTGTTGATCCTTTTTAAAGAATCAACTTTTGGTTTTGCTGTTTTTCTCTATTGTTTATTAATTCCCTATTTAATATATTTCTGTTGTAATCTTTGTTATTTCCTACATATATCTGCTTTTGGTTTGGTGTGCTCTTCTTTTTCTATTTTCCTAAGTAGAAGTTTATATTACTGATTTGAGATTTTTTTTATTTCTAATATAAGTGTTTACAAGCATAAATTTTCCTCTAGGCACTGCATGAGCCCTGCATCCTATAAATTTTGATATGTTCTTTTTTATTTCAAAGCACTCTCTAATTTCCCTATAATTTTTCCTTTTACTCATTGTTTATTTAGGAGATTGTTGTTTAATTTCTACACATTTGTGGATTTTCTAAATTTCTTTCTGCTATCGTGGTCAGAGAACATATTTTCTATGATCTTAGTTTTTTAAAAAAATGTATTAAGACTTGTTTTTTGTCCAAAAATTAAAATTAAAATTAAAAGAAAAAAAGAACATGCAGAATACATCCCAAAATGCCAACCTTGACCTAAAGAAGAAAGTAGAGAATGAATTAGCTGAAGAAACAAAAATGTTGATTTTCTCAGAATTAAAGAAGGCTATGTGTTTTCACATGAAAAATAAAATAAAATCAAGAAAATCAACTAACTTTTAGCTAAACTAACAACTGACACAAAGAACAAAATCAAGAAGTAGGGACATTACTACTGACATTCCTGAAATCAAAAGGATTACAAGAAAATGCTATGAACAATTAATTGTATCTCAACAAATTAGATAACCTAGATGAAATGAACAAAGTCCTAAAAACACACAAACTACCAAAACTGACACAAGAAAAAGTAGAAAATGTCAACAGACTTATAACAAGTAAGACTGAATCGGCCATCAAAAAATTCCCAAAAAGAAGGGCTGGCCTGTGCCTCACATGGGAGAGTGTGGTGCTGATAACACCAAGGCCACAGGTTCAGATCCCTATATAGGGATGGCCGGTTAGCTCACTTGGGAGAGCATGGTGCTGACAACACCAAGTCAAGGATTAAGATCCCCTTACCAGTCCCCTTTAAAAGAAAATAAAATTCTCAAAAAGAAAAGCCCAGGGCCAGATGGCTTAACTGGTGAATTCTATCAAATGTTTAAATAATTAACACCAATTTTTCTCAAATCTCCCTAAAATGAAAAGGCAACATGTCCCACCCACTCTGTGAAGCCAGCATTACCCTCATTCCAAAGATGAAGATTATCAATAGAAAATTAGAAACCCCACCCCTTATGAATATAAATGTAAAAATCCTCAACAAAATATTACTAAACTGAATTCAACAGCACATGAAAAGGATTATACACTATGATCAAGTAGGGTTTATCCCAATAATGAAAGGATGGTACAACACAAGGAACTCAATGTACTACATACACCACATTAATAGAATGAAGGTAAAAACCACACAGTCATCTCAAATGATGAAGAAAAGACACTTGACAAATTACCCTTTTAGGATAAAAACACCCAATAAAATAGGAATAAAAGGAAAGTATGTCAACATAATAAAAGCCATATATGAATAACCTATAGCTAACATCATACTCAAAGGTAAAAGAAAGATTTTGCTCTAAGATCAAGAACAAGACAAGCATGCAGTTTCACCACATTCAACACAGTACTGAAAGTTCTAGCCAGAACAATCAGTCAAGAAATAAATGGCATTGAACTTGGAAAGAAAGAAGTAAAACAATCTCTATTCATAGATGACATAACTCTATATAGAGAAAATTCCAAGGAATCCACAATAAAGCTATTAGAGCTAATAAACAAATTCAGCAAAGTTGCAGAGTACAAATTCAATGCACAAAAAGTAGTGGTGTTTCCACACACAAGTGATGTATAAATCTGAAAAGGAAATTAATAGAGCAAGTCCATTAACAATATCATCTAAAAGAATAAAAATATCTGGGAATAAATATAACCAAAGAGGTAAAAGACTTGTGCACAAAAAACCATAAATGACTGCTGAAAGAAATTAAAGACCTAAATAAATGGGAAAACATCCCACATTCATAGATAGAAAGACTTAATATTGCTAAGATGTCAATACTACCCACAGCAATCTACTGATTCAATGCAACCCCTATCAAAATTCCAACAGTCTTTTCTGCAGAAATGAAATAACCAATCCTCAAATTCACATGAAATTGGAATTGGTCCAGAATACTCCAAATAACCTGGAAAATGAAGAACAAAGTTGGAGGACTCATGTCCTGATGTTGAAACTTACTATAAAGATACAGTAATGAAAACATAAGGTACACACATAAGAACAGACATTTAGACCAATGGAACAAAGAATTGAGAGTCCAGAGATAAACCCACATAACTATGGCCAATTAATATTTGACAGATGTGCCAAGCCCATTCTATGGGAAAACACAAACCTGTTCAACAATGATGCTGGGACAACTGGATTTCCACAGACAAAAGAATGAAGTTGGACACCTGCCTCACATCATAGAAATTAATTCAAAATGGATCAAAGACCTAAATATAAGATCTAAAACCATAAAATCCTTAAAAGAAAATGTAGAGGTAAACCATCATGACCTTGGATTTGGCAATAAATTCTTAGATGACACAAAAAACATGACCAACAAAAGATAAATTGGACTTTAATCAAAATTAAAAACATTTGTGCATCAAAGGACATTATCAAAAACATAAAAAGATAACATACAGAATGGGAGACAATATTTGCAAAACATTTATCTGATAAGGGATTAATATCCAGAATAAAGAACTCTTACAACTCAAGAACATAACTACAAACAACCCAATTCAAAAATGGGCAAAGAACTTGGATACTTCTTCAAAGAAGATAATAAAGTTCCAGTCAAAATAGTGGAATAGACGGTCCGCAGTGTCACTCTCTCCCAGAAATCAACCAATTTACAACTATAAAAATGTAACATTAGCCATGCTGGGGCCACTGGAGCTCAGGGGAAAAGGAGAGACCTACAGAGTTCCTGAAGGTGGGAGATACCAAGATGAGAGGAAAAAAAACTGCTCTGAGCATTTCAGGCCGCGGCGGCTTTAAGGCTGGAGCTGCTGAGCACATGGAGCAGGAGCCAGCAGAAGCTGCAGCTGTGCCCTTCAGATGGAGTTACTTGGAGGCGGCAGGGGAGAAGAGGACCTTGGTGGCCCCCAGGACAGCAAGACCACTAATAGGGTTCCCGTGGACCCACACAGGAGCGAGGAGCCAGAACAGCTGAAAAAGGGGAGCCATTCAGAGGCCGGTGTGAGTCAATGCAACGGACTGGTGCAGGGCCCGTCCCATGGAAAGTGTTTGGAGCACAGGCGGTGGGGAAGACAGCCCACTGGGAGAACACCGGGACACAGCAAGGACAGCTGATTCCCCCCCGCCCCCCGCAATCAGTGCAGGAACACTCAGAGGAGACTGGTCGGGAATGCAGAATTGCATGGGGTGCAGTTTGATTTAAAAACTCAAGCACAGATCAGAGTTTCTACACAACCCAGGTGCACCAAGTATTTGGAGAGCTGGAAGTACCTATAAGGTCAACCATTAAACCCTGAGCTGCACAAAAAGTCTTCCCTAGGAAAACAACAGCAAAGCAGCAACTTAGCTCAACCACACAGCTCAAGTACTGGTTCCCATAGGAAGTTCCCCGGTGTTAGAATTAAGCAAAGGACAAAAAATTAGTTCCAGCCCAGGCACATCACCAGCGCCTTGGGGCCCACAGGGGACATCACACATGGAGCCATGGACAGGACCACCACCCACAACCACTCACGCTGCCAGCACCTTGGGGCCCGCCCAGGAACCCTAGGCTTGGAGCCAGGAACTGGACCCCCCACTCACAACCAGGCACACAACGCCAGCACCCCGGGGCCTGCCCTGGGATCCAAGGCATGGATAAGGAGACCAGACCTCCCATCCCACAACCAGACACACCACGCCAGCACCTCGGAGCCTGCCTGGGGACCTGAAGCATGGATCAGGGGACCAGACACTCCCCACAACCAGGCACACAGCCAGGAACAAGGAGCATGCCAAAAACATCACCTCCATGTGGGTGGCCCACCATGGCCACCACAATAACCAT
Organism: Cynocephalus volans; assembly: GCF_027409185.1. Lineage (NCBI taxonomy): Eukaryota > Metazoa > Chordata > Mammalia > Dermoptera > Cynocephalidae > Cynocephalus > Cynocephalus volans. The sequence continues at coordinate 88,567,676 of NC_084466.1, forward strand.
GGCTGCTGTGAAAGCAACCAGACACCACAACCACCATGCAGATGGTCCGCAAGCCACTGGAATTCATTGACACAGGGAGAATCACCAGCAGAGATAAAGAAAAGAAGAGGATGTCTCTCTCCACAAAGCCCATTTCAGAGTGACAGAAGAAGCATCTGCTCTATGATAATATTGGGGGACCTGATTACACCTCTCAGCATTGTACATATCATCTAGGCAACAAATCAACAGAGTAGTCACTATTCTTTCAGAAGGAGAGAAGAAATCTAGGGTAATTAGAGAGGGGAGGGGGAGGGAGGGGGATGGAGAGAGATTGGACAAGGGGCATAAAGAATAATTACGATTTGTAACAATATATATGCTAGTAATATTGATTTGATCAACATATCTTAATGTTGAACCCTAAAAATGTGTATAATCAATTTTGATTCAATAAAAGTTAAATATATATATATATATGTGTATGTATTTAGCCATTGAAAAGAATGAGATGTATTTTCAAGAATGAGATAGGATAAATGTATTTCTCGATGAGTCATATTTTTCTGCATTAACAACTACAAAGTCTCAGTAGGTTATAACAATGAACATGGATTTGTCATACATTCCATTTACAGGAAAAGAGAGAGTGAATAATTACAAACATTAAGCACGATTTCACAATTGCTAAGTAAAAAAGTAGAGTGCAGAACGGTATGTACAGTGCCCTACCATTTGGTTAAAATAAATCAAGACAAAAGAATCCTTCACGCAATTGTTTTATGTACAAGGTCTGTGGAAGAATATACTTGAAACTGGCAAAGATGGTTGCCTTAATGCATGGGAACTGGGTAGATGTGAATAAGGGTAGACTATACATATTTCACTATATACACTTTGTACCTTTTTGAATTTTATGCCATTCAAATATATTATCTAAGCAAAAAATGTTTCCTGTAACATTTGGGTAGAGGCTAGAGATATTAACTGTAGAACCGATTAAGCAAGTATAGATGTTAAGGTTTTAAGAGTAACCAGAAAAAGAGTTGAAATTGAATGTATAACCAAAATGGCACAGGAAACAAAGAAGGGTAAAAATAATTCTCTTCAGCACTTTAAAAAAATGTATACGTTTAAGAGCCATTGTGTTTTTCAGTGAACTACCTTTCCATATAATTGGCCCCTCTTTCTATTGGGTTGTTAATCTTTTTTGTCATTGATATCTAGGGGCTCTTTTTATGTTAGGGAAATAAGTCTTTTGTGACACAAATTAAAACTATTTTCCTTCAAAAAAAAAAAAAAGATATAAAAATGGCCAATAAGCACATGAAAAGTTGCTCAACGTCATTAGACATTAGGTAAATACAAATCAAAACCATGAGATACCAGTTCGCACCTACTAGGATGTCTACAATAAAACACAAATAAAAAATTTTAAAAACAGAAAATAAGTGTTGAGCAAGGATATAGAAAAAAGGGAAGCCTTGTGCATTGCTGGTGGGAACATAGAATGGTATAGTTGTTGTGAAAAATAATTTGAGTTTCTCAAAAAGCTAGGCATAAAAACCAACAATTCCACTCCTTAGGTATATACCCCAAGAAATGGAAAACCAGGATGATACTTATATCAAACTGATACTTATACACCAACATTCATTGCAGCATTATTCACAATAGCCAAAAGGTGGAAACGATGCATTATCCATCTTATGGTCAACAAACTGATAAATAAAATGTGGTATATACATACAATGAATATTATTCAATCATAAAAAGTAACTTAGTTCTGATAAATGCTACACTATGGATGAAACTGAAAAGTAAAATAAGCCAGACACACAGGACAAATACTGTACATTTCCATTAGCTATCTAGAGTTCATAGAGACAGAAAGTAGATTAGAGGTTAACAAGAACTGAGGAGTAGGAGGAAACCGTAAGTTACTGCTTAATGTTACAAAGTTTCTGTTTGGGGTGATGAAAAAGTTTTGGAAATAGACAGAGGTGATGGCTGTACAACATAGTGAATGTAATTAATGCCACTTAATTGTATATTTAAAAATGTTTAAATTTCCTTTCTTCTCTGTTATTTTGTTTTCTTCTAGCTTTTTGAGTTGAATATTTAATTCGTTCATTTTCATTTTTACTGTCTTAAGTACATAAAGATATGAATTTTCCTCTAAGCATTTTTACAAAGCAAATATAACACTGTCTTACAGAATATACCAAAGAAGTAAACTGTAAACTAATCTCACTTATGAGTATCAATGGAAAAGTACTAAATAAAGTATTAGCATTCAGAATATATATCTTTTTTAAAATGATGATCTGGTATGGTATATTTATTCTGGTATGGAATACAAGGATGGTTCAACGGATTGGGAAATCCATTAATATAATTCACACATTAACAGATCCACAGAAGAAAAAAAAAATCGTACAATCTCCTCCAGAGACAACTCCTTTTCAGACATTGAAATGGGATTTAAGTAACAATACAAATGTGGGGGGATGGGTATATAGTGAGAGTATGAAAAAGACTGGAAGGCCCAGAAAGAGATACATAGAAATTTAATATATAATTTACTATATGATCATGGAAATTTCTCAAACAATGGCAGACAGAACCACCATACAATCCAACAATCTCACTACCGGGTATATATCCAAAAAAATTGAAATCATCATTCAAAGGGACACCAGCACTCTCATGTTTATCACAGCTCTATTCACAATAGCCAAGAGTTGGAACCAACCTAAATGTCCTTCCACAGAAGAATGGATAAAGAAAATGTGGTATATATACACAATGGAATACTACTCAGCCACAAAAAAAGGAAATCCTGCAATTTGCAGCAACATGGACAAGCATGGAGAAAATTACGTTAAGTGAAATAAGCCAGGCACAGACAAAAATACCACATGTTCTCACTCATATGTGGAAGCTGAAAAAGTTGACCTCATAGAAGTAGAGAGTAGAATAGTGGTTACTAGAGACTGGCGGGAGGAAGGGGAAGGGGAGAGGGTGGTCAGCAGATACAAAATATTAGAGATAGGAAGAATGAGATCTAGTTTTCTGTAGTAATACAGGGAAACTACAGTTAAAGACAAAATACTGTCTATCTTTGAATAGCTAATCAAGACGATACTGAATGTTCTTCATACAAAGAAGTGCCTAACGTTTGAGGTGATAGACATATTAAGCACCCTGATATAATCATTGCACACAGTATGCATATACCCAACTATCATAAGGTATGCCATAAATATATACAATTATCATGGGTCAGTTAAGAAAAATAAATTTAAAAGAGAGGGGAAAAAAAGAGAGAAAGTGAGATAGAGAGTAGAATAGCAATTACCAAAGGTCGGGGGGGAGGTGCAGGGGAAGGTTGGTATACTGGTACAAAGTTACAGTTAGATATGAAGAATAAGTTCTGGTGCCCTAAAATGACAATAGCTAATAATATTGTATATTTCAAGATACCAAGAAAAGAGAATCTTGAATGTTATAACCACAAAAGAATGATAAATGTTTAGGTGACAAGTACGCTCACTATTCTGATTAGATCATTATACAATATATGCATGTACTGAAACAACAAATTGTACCCCATAAACATGTACAATAAAATAAATAAATAAATAAAATAATTAAAAATAGGGAATGTGGTTGTTGGTGCCAGCCTCTCAGGTGACCCCCAGTGGTCCTCACCTCCTCCTAGTGTAGGCAACTTAGTCAGGACTGGTGTGAGTCACCAAGAGAAGACAGCAATGTGTGACATCTGAGGCCAGGTTGAAAAATGCATTAAAGCTTCCACTTTGGCCTCTTGGATATATATAATGCTGAATTTAATTTGCTAGTATTTTAATGAGGACTTTTGCATCTAAATCATATGTGTAGTTTGCCTACGATTTTCTCTTCTTGTACCATCCTTGTCCTGTCTTGGTACCTAGGTTATATTAACCTCATAGTATTAGCTGGGTATCTTCCCCTCTCTTTTTTTCTCTTAACTGGTTTAAGATAGGATAAATGCTCCTTGCTAGTTTGGTAAGATACTCCCTGTAAAATCATCTGGCCTGGGTCTTTCTGGAAGTGGTGAGAGAGAATTCTGGGACAAATTTAGGATTACTAATTTAATTTCTGTCGTGGCTATTGGTTTATTCTGAATTTCTTTGTGTTTTTGGATCAATTTTTGAAGTTCATCTTCTTTGAGAAAAATCAATATTTTATCAAAGTTATAAAAAAATTTACTATACAATCAAGTACCTGGGCAAAGGGTTAATAATTTTTAATTAATGATTTTCAAATGAGGACAAAAATTTGGAAGCAGACAAAATTTGATCCAATACTCAATTATATATCAGAATAAACTGTAAATGGATTAAATGTTTAAACACAAAATAAAGACTTACAAATATTAAAAGAAAACAGGGAAAGTATTCCTTTACAACATAAAAGGGAAAAGCATATGAAGCAAAATCCAGAAGCAATAAAACTGTTAAATTTGACATAAAATTTCTAAAAACCAAAGCAACCAATCACAGTTATATTTAAGAACAAGGATAGATCTTACATATTAGTGCTATTTACATAAAGTTCATAAACAAGTCAAACTATGATGTCAGAAGTCAAAGAAAATGGCTACCTTTGAGGAGGTGGAAGCGGATAGTAATCACCAGAGGGCACAAGATGGGAAACTGGTAATGTTCAGTTTCTTGAACTAGGCTCTTAAAAATCAAGAGGAAAGGCACAGATTTGATATTTATAATACTATGAGACAGGGATTAATATTTTTCCAACTTTACAGATGATGAAAAGAAGCAAGGCACAGGGAGCCCAAGCAATGTGCCCAGAGCACCCAGTTGGTAACAGGTAGGGCCATGATTTTAACCCATGCCAACTAATTCTAAAGCCAGCACTTTTAACAAACCTTCAAGATATCAGAAGGTAACAAATATGTCATCATCATCAACATCAAACAGTATGACTAGTATTGAGGATTATAAATAGTCTAATCCTTTCCACCACCACATACTCTTCCTGATAAAAATTTAAAGTATGCCACCGCAGTGTAAACCCTAAGAAGGCAGGAACTATGTCTGCTTTATTACCAGCAACTAGCAGTGCCTGGTTTCGTGAACAAATCACAGACTCACTTTGTACTTTAAATAAATGTTCAACTTAAAGTGAAAAAAACAGAGATGATCAAAACGGAAAAATGGTTGAAAGATATACACAAAAAATTCACAGAAAAGATACTCTGAAACATGAAAAACTGTCCATGATCATTCCTAATAAAAGCAATAGAAATTAAAATTACACTGATACCATTTTCACCAATCAATGGGGTGTTAATGTTCTCTGTTGGTGAGGCTATGGAAAAATAGGCACTTCCATATATTACTAAAAGGAGTGCAAAACTGGTACAATCCAGAGGGAAATTTAATAATATCTAAAACACATACACTGACTTTAACCAAGCAATCTTACTTCTAAAAATCTACCCTGAAACCATACCTCCACAAATAGAGTAAAGCATATATATACAGATTACTCATCATCTATTATTTGTAACAACAAAAAGACTGGAAATAACCCAAATGCCATCAACAGAGAACTGATTAAATAAACTACTGTACAGTGCAGTGTTGTCTCGTATGGTCAACCACCAGCTATTGGGGGGTGAAGGGGAACACCACGATTTGTAGCCTTTACCAGAAATACTACCACTATGGCTAATTGCAGGCTGCCAGCATGAAACTGAACATGGAATTGGGAAGAGATACACAGAAGCACACCATTACATACAGTTATTTCCACCATACAAACACAATGAATGTAAATAACCTTAAAAGCACAGATATTAAAATTTAGTAAAATAATTAAAAAGCAATGAATTTTGAGTAAGTATTGTATTTGTTTTTAATACTGTTGTGGGCTAAATTACATCCTCTTCCCCGCCCGCCCGCCCACCCTCCCTCCCTCCCTCCCTCCCTCCCCCCCCCCCCCACCCCGGCCAAATTCATATCTTGAAGTCAGGAAGAGGCCTCAGCAGAAACCAACCTTGATTGGCACCTAGATCTTAGACTTCTAGCCTCCAGTACTGTGAGAATATAAAGTAAATTTTAAGCCACCAGTCTGTGGTATTTTGTTATGACAACCCTGGCAGTCTAATAGAAATATAACTAATTTATCTATAAGTTTCTATAATGTCATTTTTAATAATGAGTGTTTTTAACAACTGGCTCACAAAAGTCCTGAAAATTTAACCATGCAGGTATAAAGAATGAGGAAGGTTTATGTATATACTGAAAGAGAATGATTTCCAAGATATACTATGAAGTAAAATATGGAGGACGGAGAACAATACATACAGTATATACTGCCTTTTGTATAAGAATAAAGGGAAATTAACAATGAATTATGTATTTCCTTAATTTTTCAAAAAGAACAGGAAGCATAAAAAATAAGATTTGAGAACCAAGAGAAAATAAAAATGGGCACTACACTTCCGAGTCTGTTTATGTACACTTTACTTTGAACCATATGTATAAATTCAAAAATAAACTAAAATCAAGAAGATCTTAAAATTGAAATTAACCTTAAAATTTAAACATAAACAAGATAATCATTCTCAAGCTAAGCTTTAACAGTTTAAAAAATCATATTTGCAACCTCTCTCCAACTCCCAAAAAGAAGAAAATTCCAAAGAGGAATCATTCTGGTAGCATTTACCATTGCAGGTAAAATCGTAAGTTTATTTCCAATAATCTAGATATATTTCAGTACTAATTTAAGGTTGGTCATCTCCATGATATGAAGATAATAATAGAATTCCATGAAATTCCAAGATAAATCTGGTAAATAAAACTCTTACAGCACTTTCGAACACATTCAAAAGAATGGCAAATTTTGATTAGAACATGAATTACCTGTTTGTATTCACTGACACAACTTTGACAGCAAAATCTTTTCTGCTGACCATCAATCACCAGAACATTATTTCCAGCACCTTTACTGGGCAGGTACTCTCCACACTGTTCACAGCAATTCATTATTAGACCATTGGCCATTCTATATCTATTAAAGCAGTGGTCACTGCACAGCTTATGAGTCATATTTTTAAAGCTAACTTCATGGCGAATCTAAAAGGAAAACAATAAACAAATTTTAAAAACAGATTAGTCTGACGAGTAGTTAAATAACACAAGGTGTTCCAACAGAAACAAAGAGGCCCCAGTGAGGCTTGTTTGGGGAAAAGGAAAAGCAAAGTATATTTCATTAATTTTTTGAACTGTTTTTTAAACACACAGGAACATGTGTATGGCACGGAAAAAAGAAAAAAAATGCCACCAGTGACATCACTACAAACTTCTCCACAGGTATCTAAAAATGATAGGAAACAACCAAGTTTGGATAGTGTTGATATTAGACTTCATAAAGAGACAAACCCTAAAGGAACTATAAATAAAGTACATTGCTCTAGAAAAGGGAGGAAAGAGAGAAGCAATGAGGTTATGTAAACACAGGTTTCTTTTTATTTAATATCGTATTAACAATGTGAAGTTATCAAAAAATATTCTCTCTACTTTCCTACTTCTCAGCAAGATTATCTGCTGTCTCTTGTGCAGTCAGCTTCTTTGTTTAAACACATAAACAAATTACTAGACAAAAAAATCAACCACAATAGTATGGCTCTGTGAGTGCTCCCAACCACAGGAAAAAAATAAGCAATTAACATTATAATTTTTCCTAAATAATTCTCCCACAGAGATATATAAGATAGTTTTTATTTATCTCCCCTTTAAGGAAATATATACACTAGTAAAAAAGTATGTAATAGCTGTTAAATAAAGTTTAAAATATTCCTCTTACAACTAAGTGATAAAGAAACACAAACCTCTGTTAGTTTCCCACAGATTGTACATCTCGATTTATTTAGAGCTCCTTTAGTAGGGTTCTGTTTGTCTTCATAGAGAGACAAACAAGACGTACTGCAGAATTCCTGGAAGGACTCACTTGAATCCACTTGAGCTACAATGGTTCCTTTCATTGTAGTTATATCTCTGAAAAATAAAAGGTACAACTTAAATTCCATTTTAAAACAAATCAAATACAAGAGTTTAATAACTGATGTTTTTCATTTCCATAGGTTGAATACTAGAAATCAAACACCATTTTTGGATCCATTAAATCATTATTACCATTTAGAAACTCGGTAATGAAGACTGAGAAGCAAAAATATTTTATACTTAATAGTATAATAATGTCAAGGACTAATTTATTGAGGTATAAATTTAATACCTGTTCAATTCCGCTCCCCTGGGTAAGTGGAAAGATATATGGGTCACAGGAATATGACATACATTCTAGAGAGGATGACTGAACTTAAATACACCCTACACTGCACCCCTAAATAATTTCACCCACCATTCTACACATCTCCCCGATCACAATTAGAAATGTTAGGAAATGACAGTATTGATGACCTCTGAAGTTTTCTTTTATTTCTGAATTTCAAGATCCTATACTGCAGTATAAATCTACCACTGTAAAGCAATCTAAAAACTGATATTTGAATATTTGAAACTAATATTTGAAAATATTTTAATTTATTAAACATGTACAGAGCACTAAGCCCTTTCCAGAATGTCAAGATCTAAAAATAGCTTCACAGATTTAAGGATTCTCCAACAGATGGTACCAAAAGTCCACCTGGTTTGACCTTGTATTTAGTATGCCATAATCCAACTATTTTTAACCAATGAGGCCAGACCTAAAAAACTGGCAGAAAAGAGGATCCCATCTTTCCAAGGCTGGCGAAAAACAGGTACTTGAGTCTTGAAAAATAAGTACTTCTAATGACTTACTGTACATAACAAACATAAACAAACACATATAAAATCCAAAGACTTGCCAATATTAAATAATCTCAATCTGAAGATAGGATAAAATCTGACCTATTTTAATTTAGAATTGTCATATATTAGCTGCTTAAAATTTTTATCTGGCTAGAAGTACTAAATTCTTATAATTAATAATGTAAATAAGCATGTATTTTTACAAATTCAAGGAGTCCAATTGAGATTACAGACAAAATTAATTACAAGAGTCTATTTAAATGAACCGTAAAGCGTATCCAAATAGAAAGCCTTTCTTTCATCCATAAGCCACCTGGACTTGACAGAAACTTCCCAAGCCATTACAAATTTGAGTTTGGCTTCAAGATTCAAAGTAGCTTACCAATTTTTAAAATACAGTAGTAATTCACCTCTAATTTCTTAAAATTTTATACCACCAATATTCAACCATATGGACTTATGTTGAAAGGTAAACCTTACTTTTTACACATAACACAGAGTTTCTTTGGAGCAGGCTTGTGAGAGAAGGAAGAAAGGCAGGTGGTAGAACAAAAGAGGTGAGCTGATCCTTTTCGTTGGTAAGCTGTCTGTCCCTTCTGTAAAGGTTTTTTGCAGTTTGCACAAGTGACTTTAACTGGTTTAGTGGGTTGCTGCTGGGCTGAAGGCTGGAAAATCTGTTTAGGAAGTGAGGCCACTGGTGATAAAGAATCCACTCCTGGTTGTTTCTGATTACGGGGAAATGATGCTGACTGGGAGATCCAAGAATCTTAAAAACAAAATGCACAAGAGAGAAATGAAACAGGTAATTATGCACATTGAAATTCATATCAGAGATAATTTTAACTTCCTACTTAATACAAGCTTAAGATGTTAATGAAACAGTAATATAGCAGAGATGTGTACAGAGGTGTGCAGCACAAGTTCTGGAGTAAGACTATCCTGTTCATCATAACAATATATTATATATTGCAAAAAGTGTAAATTGCAAAGAGTGTAAACTTTAAGTGTTCTCACTACAAAAAAATGCTAAGTATGTGAGATAATGTATAATCAGCTCAATTTAGTCATTCCACAATGTATACATATCTCAAAACACGATAAATACAAACTATTTTTGTCAATTTTTTAAAAATTAATTTTAAAAAAAATGGGTGGTTCACATTCCAGCTCCATCACTTACAACATTGAGAAGCTACTCAAACTCTATGTCTCATTGCTCTGCAGTGGTACTGGAAATGGTACCAACCTCATACAAATGGTAAACGTTAAAAGAGATAATACACGTATTAAAGCGCAGTGACTACCACAACATCAGACATTAGTTGTTAAGTAGAAGCATTCACATATTACTGTAAGTAAGGAATATATACATCAACATAAAAGTATAATAAGAACCTGACCAACTAGAATCTTTGACAAATGTAACACAGGTCTGATAAAGTTTATAAATAACTACTTCCAAACATCTTTTTAGGAATAGCTTTTCCATATATGTTTAGTTCCATGGTCTCTAACCATACCACAAAATCTCACAGAAACTAGAGTGTTACAAAGAAATGATGGCGTTAAACCAACATATACTGACCAATTCAGTATCAAACTATTCTACCACTGTAGAGCTCGGCAGAGCACAAAACTGAGGTACATGTAATTATTAACACTAAAGTGCAGAGTTATTCGTCTCTTCTCTTTCATTTTAAGCTCTCTAGTTCTTAGCAGGAAGTCTCCGGCTTGCCACACTAGTTCCTGTTCCACAGGTCTCTCACAGCACTACCAATAACATAAGCTATCCTCACTTTGAAACTTTTCAGGTTACCACTTCTAGTTTCTACTATTTTGGTCTCATAATTTTTTTTACTTTCTCATTTCTACTGAATTTTTGAACTTCCATACACAAAAATTAAAAAATTATTTTCCTTCCATGGGAAGTACAAATATAATCAGAGCTCAGAGAACTTCTTTATTACTAAAATCTTGGGTATTTTGGGGGGCGGGGGTTTGTGGCTGGCCACATTACCAAAACATCGAAGAGGGCAATTTCTGGGTCTGACCCATTCCATCAATCTAATAGTTTCAAGGGGTTACATACACTGCTGTTTGAATTTTACCTGACCCCTTAATACCCCTCAATTAAAAAAAAACTTAAAACAGAAAATACAGAGTTCATTCTGGAATCTATTATGTTGCTATCAGCAGGGTAACTGGCCAGTTTTAATAAATAGGTAAAAATACTAATCAACAAGGAGAAAGCAAATCACTAAAAGAACTGGCAATTCCATCTTATGAAGGAAACAAGGGCCTTCAATCAAAAATTATACTTGAACGTATGCTAGAAGGAATAGCATAGTGCAACACAAATATTGGCTCCTTAAGATTTTCAATTTTGTAGGCTTATTTCATTACATACTTAAAGGAGCCTATTTAAACTTAAAGAAATCTATTAACCTGATTTTGAAAAAATGGTGCTTTTCTTTTTTCTATTTAGCTTTAGGCCCTGTATAAATAATATAATGGCTCCCTTTATCTATATTTTAGCTCTTACATCCCCTACTTTCACATTTTCATCTCCCCCAACATCAAAAAAAAATTTTAGGAATAGAAGGAACCTATTTGTCTAAACCATCAATTTCATAAAAGGGACATCAAGGGATAACAGTTAAATTTGCCTACATTACAATTAGCCCAAGAATCAGTATAAATAGCCAAGATTTTATAATTTATAACTCTTGATCTGTTATTCTCTATTACAAAAACAATTTATGAAATGCAAGAACTAATTCATAAATGAAAGAGCAAGAGATGTCTGTTCACAATTTTTCCGAGTACTTTTACATTCTCTTGTGTAAGAGTCTGAGTAAATAGGAACACAATTCTTATGATGATATAACTCCTCTGACCCAGCACGTTCCTAAGGAAGTAAGTATCCCGAGATATATGCACAAGAATATTCTTAAGAGAGTTATTTAAGTAGGAAAAACTGGAAAATAGAGAATCAGCGAATTTCACATATATACACTTGATATGGACAAAAGTTAAAGATCTATTGGTAGGTATTTGAAAGAATGGTAGCAGGGGAGAGGTAGTAAAACTGTACCTGTACCATGATGTCAGGTTAGAATTATATGTACCATTAATTAATTAATTGACTCTTAGTGGTGAGACTGAATGTTATCTACTACTTCATACTCTTATTTTGACAAAGTAGCTATTTTAAAACTAACTTGAGCATTATCATTTTTTAAACTTTAATGTAAGCTGGAAGGTTACAATGAAAGACACACATACAGCTGGTGGCAGTATAAATTAGTAGCAGCTTTCTGAAAAGCAGTATGACAATTTATTTCTATAAGTTAAAAATGCACATACACCCACACTTACATAACACACTGTAGTACATTGAATTATGTCCCCCATAAAACTCCCTGAAGCTTGAATTGTGTCCCCCAAGTTCTATGTGTTAGAAACTTAGCCCCCATTGTGACTGTTAAGAGGGTAGGAAATCCTATTATTGTAATTGAAAGGTGGAGCCTTGAAGAGGTGATTAGATTGTAGGACCATGCAGTAGTGAATGGATTAAAAATGGTGGTCAGGGGTGTGGTTCTGAGGACTTTAAAAGAAGAGAGTATGTCTCTCTTGCTCCCTCTGCTCTCTCTGCTTCCACCGTCTTGCAATGTGAGACCCCTGGGTCACTGTTGCCACCACCAGATGGACTTTAGACTTCTCAGCCTCAGAACTATAAGCAATAAATGTCATTTTTCTTTATAAATTACCCAGTTTAAGTATTGTGTTATAAGCAATGAAAACAGACTAATACACACACAGTCCTACGTACCTACAAATATATATACATAGGGGTCTTAGAAGGAAATTTCAAAACTGAATAAGATGGAACATATTTCTTTTAAAACCACTATAGAGAAATTAAAGAAGACAAAAGAAGATGGAAAGATATCCCACACTCTTGGATTGGAAGAATTAACACTGTGAAAATGTCCATCTGTGATCTACAGATTCAATGCAATCCCCATCAAAATTCCAATGACATTTTTCTCAGAAATGGACAAAACTATCCAGACATTTATATGGAATAACAGAAGACTATACGCATAGCCAAAGCAATCCTGGGAAAAACATAAAGCTGGAGGCATAACACTACCTGACTTTAAACCATATTACAAAACTATAATAACCAAAACAGCATGGTACTGGCATAAAAACAGACACACAGATCAATGGAATAGAATAGAGAACCCAGAAATCAACCCATACGCCTATAGCCATCTGATCTTTGACAAAGGCAGCAAGTTCATAAAACTGGGGAAGAGACTGCTTCTTCAACAAATGGTGCTGGGAAAACTGGATATTCATCTGTAGGAGAATGAAACTAGACCCATACCTCTCACCATATACCAAAATCAACTCAAAGTGGATTAAAGAATTAAATATACATCCTGAAACAATAAAACTCCTTAAAGAAAACATAGGGAAAACACTCCAGGAAGTAGGAGTGGGTACAAACTTCATAAATAGGACCCCAAAAGCACAGGCAACTAAAGGTAAAATAAACAAACAGGATTATATCAAACTAAAAAGCTTCTGCACAGCAAAAGAAACAATCAACAGAGTGAAAAGACAACCAACAGTGGGCAACAATAATCAACCACATTGTATATCGACAAAATAAAATTAAAAAAAAAAAAAGACAACCAACAGAGTAGGAGAAAATATTTGTAAAATATACATCAAACAAAGGATTAATATCCAGAATATACAAGGAACTCAAACAATTTTACAGCAAAAAAACAAATAACCCAATTAAAAAATGGGCAAAGGAGCTGAACTGGCATTCCTCAAAGGAAGATACACGAATGGTCAACAGACACATGAAAAAATGCTTAACATCACTCAGCATCCGGGAAATGCAAATCAAGACCACTTTAAGATACCATTTCACTCCAGTAAGGATGGCTAATATCCAAAAGACTGAGAAGGATAAGTGCTAGAGAGGTTGTGGAGAAAAAGGAACTCTTATACACTGTTGGTGGAGCTGCAAAATGGGGCGGCCTTTATGGAAAATGGTATGGAGGTTCCTCCAACAATTACAGATAGATCTACCATATGACCCGGCTATTCCACTGCTGGGAATATACCCAGAGGAATGGAAATCATCATGCCAAAGGAACACCTGTACTCCAGTGTTTATTGCAGCACTATTTACAATAGCCAAGAGCTGGAACCAGCCCAAATGTCCATCATCGGATGAGTGGATAAGGAAACTGTGGTACATCTACACAATGGAATACTACTCTGCCATAAAGAAAAATGAAAAACCATTTGCAACAACATGGATGGAATTAGAGAAAATTATATTAAGTGAAACAAGGCAGGCATAGAAAGAGAAATACTGCATGTTCTCACTTATTTGTCGGAACTAAAAATAAATAAATAAACACAAACTAACAAATGGTGTGGGAGGGAGAAGACACAACAATCACAACAATTCCTTGAACTTTTTAAGACAAGTGAACAGATATGATGTAGGGAGGGAGGGGAGTAAGGGAGGGGGGTAGAGGAACGGGTAAGGGGTCATGAAAATTGACTATAATGTATATTGAAAAGTTAAAATTTAAAAATTAAATTAAATTAAAATAAATAAAACCACTATAAACCAGATATATATTTTTAAACCAAAAATCTTTGGGGGTGATACAGTTTGGACATGTTTGTCCCCCCAAAGCTCATGCTGGAAACTTAATCCCCACTGACAGTGTTAAGAGGGTGGGAAATCCTATTTTGGGAATTGAAAGTTGGGGCCTTGAAGAAGCAATTAGATTGTGAGGACCATGCCCTAGTGAATGGATTAATCAACACTGATGGTTTAATGGTCCTCATGGGCATGGTTCTGATGGCTTTATAAGAAGAGGGACTGAGAAGGTTAGTCCGTCTCTGAGAAAGTTAGTCCGTCTCTTGCTTTTGCCATTTTCACCCATGTGATGCCCTGCATCAGTGCAGAGTCACTACCAAGAACAAGGCCCTCATCACGTGTTCCCTGGACTTTGGACTTTCCAGCCTCCGAAACTATAAGCAATAAATATTGTTTCTTAACAAATTACCCAGTTTCGGGTATTCTGTTACAAGCAACAGAAATGGACTAATACAGGGGCATAGGAGTAATTATATCCTTTGGCCCAGTAACTTCACTTCTAGGAATATACTCTAAGGAAATAGCCAAAAATATGCACAAAGATGGTCATCATAGACCTACAATAGCAAAACATGGGA
Source organism: Cynocephalus volans (assembly GCF_027409185.1). Classification (NCBI taxonomy): domain Eukaryota; kingdom Metazoa; phylum Chordata; class Mammalia; order Dermoptera; family Cynocephalidae; genus Cynocephalus; species Cynocephalus volans. The sequence continues at coordinate 88,582,801 of NC_084466.1, forward strand.
AACCATGTACAAGCCAAATATGGGAATAGTATCAATACCCATTGTGCAGCCATTAAAACTTGTATATATAATGTTAACGGTATAAGAAAATACAGTGTAATATTAAGTGGGGGAGAAACAGGAAGCAAAACTATACAGAGCTGCATTTCTACTAGGTTAAAAAGCTACAAAGAAAAAAACTGAAAGACAAGCATGCAAAGCATTGACAGTGATCATCTTTAGTTACTGGGACTACGGAAGGTTTTTAATTACCTATTTTCCAAACATTCTCCAATAATAAGACATTACTTTCCAAATAATAAAAATTACCAGCACTTCATAAAGCATTCTACACTGCTTAAATTTTAGTTACTCCACATTATTTTCCACAATTCCTAGGCTGGTAAGTGGCTAATAAGCCTAATATGATGAAAGAATGAGACAGTCAGAGAGAAGTAAAGAGAGAGACAGAAGCAGACAGACACACACATAGGTTTTGAGGTACAGTGAAAGGGAGATGAACACACACAGATATGGTCTTGAAAAAGCCACAGAGTTCTTATAGCTTCCATATTTTAATGTTTTCATGGAGCAAGGCTGCCCACAGAAAAATTTTTCAAATAGTCAATAAATCTGCAAACCTTCAGAAATGAAAAAAATTCATAAAATGCTAACTAAAAACTAAAATCAGATAGGCAGTAAAAAATAAACACAGAGGCCCTAAAGTCATTGAGCTGTGTACATTAAATACTATAGCCTTTTTCATGTCAATCATACCTTTGAAGTGGTTTAAAGAAAGTGCCTGCCTTCAAAAGTGAAATAGAAAATAAAAGAAAACTTCAACCAACTCTTAAAAAAAAACCAAAAAAACCTACAGGTTGCTGGCCCATTAGCTCATTGGTAGAATGTGGTCCTGAAAATACCAAGGAAAAGCAAGGGTTTGGATCTCCGTAGGGGCCAGCCGCCCAAAAAAAAAAACCACACACAGGGAAAGTAGAAAAAAATGTAAACGCAAGTATGCAATATTACATTGTTCTTTAAATGAACTTAATCTTCTTGTTCTCATTTACACATTAAAATACTAATAAAAATATATTAGCAAGTGAGTAATGCATGACAAATCACTTTATGATTAATTTTCTAATAATCCACAGAAAAATATTATACAACTCTTATTAGTAAAAATTTCAAACTTTTAAGATAAAAGCCAATAGAACTAACGCATTTCACATGAAGAAAAAGGTAGCACCAATTACTATAATGAAAAAAGAACCAATCAAAAGTTTAAATTCCTTTACATGAGGTAGAATATCACTTACTGCTTACCAGGATTATGATGAGTTGCAGATTCTCCATTCTGAAAAACGTCTCCTGCCACATTCATTCTACCAGGATTAAAAGGTCCTACTCCAGTCTTGGTCTGTGAAGTTAAAGATGGGGTGTATGTTTGTATATTAACACCAAAATTACTTGACTGCAGTCCGTTAGAGACATCTCCCAAGTTGGTATTCTGCAGTGACGTTACATGTGTAATCATTAAGTTCATATCTCGCCCGTCAGAATTTTCTAATTGGCCATCATTCACAGAGCTTACACCTGTTTCTAAAGTTGTAACATTAGCAATCTGAATTTCAGAGTCTGGTTCTGTGGTGATACCACTATTACCCATTCCTGCATTTACCTTACTTCTTGAAAAACTGGAAGTGGAGAAATCCACATCATTGGTTCTGTTTTTAGTCTCAGGAGGTCTCCGATCAACAAAATTGGAGGAATTTTTCTCTTGCCCTTGATTTGTTTCAATGTCCTCTTCATCATCAATGACAATTGTCTCACTTACACTTCCCTTCTGAGAACTCAACTCTTTTGAGGAAAGAAGAATTTTGGAATCATTTCCTTGTAGTTCTTCGTTTTTTGATGATGTAAATGTTATGGTTCTTTGATCGGCTACCACTGATGCAGAAGATGGGGGAGGTTGTACAGGTTCAATAAAAACAACATCATCATCGTCTTCCACTGAGGAGTTTTGAAATTTATTAGATCTGGATACTAAAGGATTAGGTGGACCACTAAACGAGTTTCCTACATTCGTGAGACTAGTTGCCATGGCTGTACTTCCTAATAAAACAGGATCAGTCAATTCTAATCCTCCCACTGAACTTGTGTCCATGCCAAATAACCTGTTAGGGAGAGGCAAAAAAACAATAAAAATGTCAGTATATGACTTCTTATGTTACTCTGAAACTATTTTTTTAAATACTTTTATTTTCTTTTTAATTCTACATGAGAATGATTCCTAGCATACAGGAAAATATGTAATATCCTTTCATTAATCATTTCATATAGTTTACATGTTAACTTTTACAGGATAACAAAGGCAATTATCCAATTTTCAGCAATCATAAGCGGTATATACCTACCAACACCAGCTCCTTTCCAGGGTACACTGTTTAGTCTATAAACTTTTAAAATTGAAAATATAGATAAATCCTCCCAGACATAACAGGAAAAATAACCCAAATATGACAATAAAAACGATCCCTTCAATATGCAATTAACCCATTTATCCACTGTATTAAATAAAATGTTATGGTCTAATCCCTAATTTTCCTTCTTTTTTAATCTTTTTTCCTCATGCAACCATACAATTAAATCTTTCTGAAAATTTGAAACCTTTCTTGACCCTAGCTAGAAAGTGTAAGTCTTTTTTTGCCAGGCACTATGCAGTATACTTTAAATGCATGTAGAAGACTGGAAAATGACAGCCAAAGATACCCAATCCACAGAATCTATAAATAATACTTTATATGGAAAAAGGTTCTTTGTTATCTGGGATTCTCTGGGTGGGCCCTGAAAGCAGTCACAAGTGTCCATATAAGAAGGAGGTGGAAAGAGATTATAGACAAAAAGAAGAGAAGGCAATGTGACCATGGAGGCAAACTGGGGAAGACTGAAGTGATGCAGCCAAGTAATGCCAGCAGCCACCAGAATGCAGAAGAGGCAAAGAATGGATTCTCCACTAGAGCCTCCAGACGCTCCGGAGCATGGCCCTGCTGACACCTGATCTGATCCCAGTGAATCTGATTTCAGACTTCTGGCCTCCAGAACTGTGAGAGAATAAATTTCTGTTGTTTTAAAGCCACCAAATCCATGGTAATTTGTTACAACAGCCACAGGAAGCTAATAAAATCTTCTTAGTTAAATCCCCAAAACATCCTTTGATATAGGTATAATTTTTGTCCCATTTTAACGAGTAAGAAATTGTAGCTTAGAGATGCTAACTAATTTGTCCAAGTCACATAACTAGGATGAATACCCAGGTCTCTAAAACTCAAGAATCTAAACTCTTCATCACTCTCCTATATTCAGCTACTACTTTCTGAGCATCTACTATATGCAGGGCCATGCCAAAGAGAGAGCAGAGTTAATAAGATTATTTCTAGAATGAAGTTCTTGAGCTGTTAGAGAGGATGAGGTCATTGGTAGTATCACTAATCCTGAACAGGAATCACTTTGACCTCATATACTAAAAAAAAGAAAGGGGTGAGGGGAGACATCAAGTAGAAGGGAAAAGATTGAAGGGTGAGTATAGATTGTAGGTAAATTTCTAGATGAGATGGATGGGAAGATAAAGTGGTTTATATGCAGTAGCCTCATTTTCAGAGAGTAAGTTAGCTACCTGAGAAGGTGAGGAGACAGTGATTGTACAGATCTTAAAGACTGATTCAAGAATCCTAACTATTAAGAGCCTCAAAGGATGAAGAAGAGACATACAAATAATTATCACTTTGACTGATGGGTGACAGGAATGGGTTGAGAAACTGTTCACCTTATATCTTGAAGTATTTCCTTAATTTTTGGACCACATGATTTATCACTTGTTTTTTTAACTAAATTTAGATTTTAAAAAACAGAAGAACAGAGAATGAAGAGACAACTACTTCATTTTGGTGATCAGAGAACACCTCTTGGAGTAAGTGGCATTTACACTGACATATGAAATGGTAAGAGAGATCCAGCTATAGGAAAACAGAGGAAAAGACATTCCAGGCAAAGAAAACAGCTCCTGCAAAGCCTAGAGAGAACGAGGTTGACCAATTCAAGCAACAATAAAGCCAATGGTGGCTGGAACCAAATAGGAAGGAAAGAAATAGGAGGATGAGAGGCAACAGAGAACTGAGCACAAAACAACTCAACAAGACCAGTAAGTTAATTCACTGATTACATTCACCAGACTTACAGAATTCTTAGTATGCACAAGACACTGTTTTAGGCACCTGGGAAAAATCAGGTAAACATCCCTGCCCTCAGAAAGCATGAATATTAAAAGCGAGAGTTTGGATTTTACTGTAACAAGAAACACTACCATATTTTCAGCAAAGGGCTAACATAATCTCATGTTTTAAATAGATCAATCTGGCTACAGTGTGGGAAAAGGGAAAAACTGGAAGCAAAGAAACCAACTAGATGGCCATCAGAATGGTCCAAATGAGAGATGACAGTAGCTGAAACAAAGGTAGTGATAGGAGATGGGAAAATTAGGGTATTTTAACAGGTAAGCTTTACTGACATGAAAAAATCTACAAGATATGCTGTTAACTACAAAAAACTTACAGAACACAAGAGTATTATTACAATGTTATGCATATCCCAAAAACCTATAAATACATACTGTACATTTCCTAAAGTACACATATTTGTACATAAATTCATGGGGGGAAAAAAAAACTCTGGAAGGATCACACCATACTAACAGAAGTAGTTTGCTAGGAGGGACAGGTTTACATAGGGGAGGTGGTCAATGAGAAGCACTTTAGATTCCACTTTAATTTAGAATTTTAGGCAGCCAAGCCCCTGACTGAATAAAGGGGGAGGGGAAGGAGTTGGTAAAGGAAGATGATATACGGTTAGTAAAAATCTAGGCAAAGATGAAGGGATTATCAATCTCTCAATACAAAAATGATACAGAATAAGCATTTTGCACACACACAATAACATAAGGATATACCAACTTTTTTTTTTTTTTTTTTTTTTTTGGTGGCCAGCAGTACGAGGATCCATACCAACTTTCTTATGAAACATTGTGTACAGACCTTAAGTGACTTGTTTTCTCACTAAATCTCTAAGACCTAAAACAGTGCCTGGACACAAAGCAGACACTCACACTCAATTGTGCCAAATATTTGTGGAAAGACCAGAGGCAGAACCAATTACATTCATTTTAACGACCAGAGTTATTTTTAAGTAATATTATTTGTCAATGTACACAATCTAGCCATTCTTTTACATATTCTGTGTTATTCTTTGACCATTAAGCATCCTCATCAAACCAGTACAGCACTTTTTCTTATTAATATAGTAACAAAATGAAATGTTTTCAATAACATATAATATTTTATAGGATACAAAGGTTTTATTTTACTCTCATTAAATTGGGACATTAACTCCTTTGAGTTAAATAAAACAGACACTAACTTTTTTCTACAAAAAAAACAGCAGCTCAGACATTAATTAAAACTGCCCAAGATCCCAAAACAACACAGGATTCAAACACTATGCACACAGCTCAATTTCAAAATCAGTCTCTGTTCCTCTCAGAACAAGAGCTATGTATCTATCTGGGTCAGGATGGAAGACATGCTGAGGATGGAAAATGGCAAGATACATTTATACCTGCTTTAGATAAAATGGGTAATTCTATTTAAAAACTTAAGAAGTGATTATTTGCTTCACCTAAAAATCTACAAATTACCACTCCATACCCTAAGGCAATTTAAATATATTTTCAAAAATTAAAATATAAACACTTTTACTTTAAAACAGCACCTTAATAAGGAAAACTTCTTTATAGTAAAACAATAAAGTATGCTAAGGAGAAAGCTTCAAATAAAGCCTTAAGTTAATTTTAAATAAACATGAAAAAAAAATTTAACATTACTGCTACACAAAGTTTTAAAAACTGATACATGCTGAATAACAATTTGATTCAAATGTTTCACAACTAATTCAATCACATTTTTTAAAAATACAAGTACAGCCATCCAGTAATAGTTAACATTTATTTAATGCTTATTATAAGCCAAATATTCATGTCAGTTAAACATTATAGCAACCCCATGAAGTAGAATCATTATTAATGTTATTTTACAGGTTAAAAAAAAAAATCTCAAACGAGAAGTAGGCTGCCCAAGACCACAGTCAGGAAGTGGTAGAGGTCAGGATTTAAATATTCATAACTACTATGCAAGAGCAATCAAGTACTGAATATAAATAAATAACACAGCTCTTATTAATAAAAAATATAGCAATTCAATAAAAGAATAACTAAATCAATATTCAAAATATACAAGCTTCCGGTGGAGGTCAAGATGGCGGAAGAGGAGAGCTGCCTGCCGCTTTTCCGCCAGCAGTAGAAGCAGCCTGAGGCCCGCGCCAGATGCAGCTGTAGCAGAATCGGCGCAAAGGAACAGCTTTGAAAGGGTGTCTTTACCCTGCAGAGAACCGGGAATCTTCCCCCAACCCGGGCGCGCGACCCGCCGGTGCGCCACAGCCCGCGTCCCAGCCGCAGCTGCAGACGTGGAAACATGGAGATCTGAGCCAGCGTGTGTCACCCTGGGCTGCAACAGTGACCGAGGCTTCTGACCCCCCGCCCCCACCCGCAGTCCCTGGAGCTAGAAGTGAATTAACCAGCAGCTGAGACAGGGAGACGTCCAGCGGGAGAGGCAGAAGCTCCGCAGAGACCACACACCCTGCGGGCCGCCACTGCCTGATCCAACAGGTAGGCTTCACCGCCGCCACCGGGCTTCATTCCCAGCCCAGCCCAGTGCACACAGAGCAGGGAGTCGTCCAGCAGGGGAGGCGGGAACTCCACAGGGTCCACGCTGCTGCCGTGCAATCCAGCAGCAGGTAGGCTTCACCGCAGCCACCCAGCTCCATCCCAAGCCCGGCCTAGTGCGCACAAAGCAGGGAGACATCCTGCAGGGGAAGGGGAAGCTCTGCAGAGACCACACGCTCTGTGGTGCCTCAGCGCATCCCAGCAGCCCGGGCCAGAGCACAGGGAACAGGGAGTCACTGAGGTAGCCATACCAAATTGGCAACCACAGCAACATCTAAGTCAAAATAGTGTCAAACCTGTGGACTGTGAAACCCCCTGCCACAATGAATAAACATCAAAGAAAAGATACCAGAAATATGAAAAATCAAGAAAGTACACCACCAAATGATAATAAATCTCAAGCTCTAGATCCTATAGAACAATAAGCCCCTGAAATGACTGACAAGGAATTTCGAGTGATAATTCTAAGGAAATTGAATGAGATACAAGAAAACTCAGCTAGACATCATGCTGAAACGAGGAAAAGTATACAGGACCTGAAAGAGGAAATGTACAAGGAAATCAATGCCCTAAAAAAAAATGTAGCAGAACTTGCTGAACTGAAGTTATTCAGTGAAATAAAAAACACAACGGAGAGTTTAACCAACAGGCTTGAGGAAGTTGAAGAGAGAACCTCGGAACTTGAAGATGGGCTGTTTGAAATAACACAAGCAGACAAAAAAAAAGAAAAAAGAATCAAAGATATTGAAGAAAATCTGAGAGAGATATCAGACAACCTTAAGCACTCAAATATCCAAATCATGGGTATTCCAGAAGGGGAGGAAAACGGAGATTGCATTGAAAACATATTCAACAAAATAGTGGCAGAAAACTGTCCAGGTATAGGAAAAATCACAGATCTTCAGATCCAGGAAGCTCAATGATCTCCAAATGTATTCAACCCAAAAAGGTCTTCTCCAAGACATGTTATAGTCAAATTGGCAAAACTCAAAGACAAACAGAGAATCTTAAAAGCTGCAAGAGAGAAGCGTCAAATCACCTATAAGGGAGCCGCAATCAGGCTAACATCAGACTTTTCATCACAAACCCTAAAAGCCAGAAAGGAATGGGATGATATATTCAAAATACTAAAAGACAGAGATTGTCAGCCAAGAATACTCTACCCTGTAAGGCTATCCTTCCGAAATGAAGGGCAAATAGTATATTTCTCAGACAAACAAAAACTGCAGGAGTTCACCACCACACGACCACCCTTACAAGAAATTCTCAAGGGAGTACTGGGTTTCGTACCTGAAAAATAACTACCACTGCCATAAAAACCCTAGAAAAATCTAAACCCACTAGTATAATAAAAATAGCATTCATGAAGAGAAAACAAACAAACAAAAAGGCTATCTACAACCTAAGGAACCAACAAACACAAAAAACAAACAGTAAATCAGAAAGCAAGGAACAAAAGACACCTAAGACAACCAAACAACAATCAATAAAATGCTAGGAATAAATCAACACTATTCAATAACAACTCTCAAAGTAAAAGGCTTAAATTCACCAATCAAAAGACACCAAGTGGCTGACTGGATCAAAAAGGAGGACCCAACTATATGCTGCCTTCAAGAGACCCACCTCACCCATAAAGATTCACATAGACTAAGAGTGAAAGGACGGAAAAAGATTTACCATGCAAACAGAAAAGAAAAACGAGCTGGAGTAGCTATTCTTATATCTGACAAAGTAGACTTTAAATTAAAAACCATAAAAAGAACAATGAGGGACACTACATAATGATAAAAGGACTGATCCATCAAGAAGACATAACAATCATAAATATGTACGCACCCAATCTTGGAGCAGCCAGAGTTATAAAACAAACTCTATTAGACCTAAAGAAGGAAATAGACACTACTACCATAATAGCAGGGGACCTGAACACCCCACTGTCAATATTGGACAGATCATCTAGGCAAAGAATCAGCAGAGAAACACAAGATCTAAACAATACTCTAGACCAATTGGACTTGGCAGATATCTACAGAACATTCCATCCAACAACCTCAGAATATTCATTCTTCTCAGCAGCACATGGATCATTCTCCAGGATAGATCACATATTAGGTCACAAATAAAGTCTCAACAAATTCAAAAAAATTGGAATTATCCCATGTATTTTCTCAGACCATAATGGATTAAAACTAGAAATTAATAACAAATGAAATTCTGGAAACTATACAAACACATGGAAATTAAACAGCATTCTACTTAATGACATATGGGTCCAAAAGAAATCAAGCAGGAAATCAAAAAATTTATTGAAACTCATGAAAATAATGATACATCATACCAAAACCTGTGGGATACTGCAAAAGCAGTATTAAGGGGGAAATCTATTGCGTTAAATGCTCACCTCAGAAGAATGGAAGATGGCAAGTGAACAACCTAACACTTCACCTTAAAGAACTAGAAAAACAAGAACAATCCAAATCTAAAGTGAGCAGACGGAAAGAAATCATTAAGATCAGAGCAGAACTTAATGAAATTGAAACCCAAAAAACAATATAAAAGATCAATGAATCAAAAAGTTGGTTTTTTGAAAAGATAAATAAAATTGACAAACCATTAGTATGGCTAACAAAAAAGAGAGAAGATTCAAATAACAAAACTTAGAAATGAAAAAGGCGATATTACAACTGATTCATCTGAAATACAAGGAATCATTCGAGACTACTATAAACAACTATACGCCAAAAAGTTTGAAAATCTGGAGGAAATGGATAAATTTCTGGACACACACAAGCTCCCAAAACTGAGCCATGAAGACATAGAAAATTTGAACAGACCAATAACAATAAAGGAGATTGAAGCTGTTATCAGAAGGCTCCCAACAAAGAAAAGCCCAGGACCAGATGGATTCACAGCAGAATTTTACCAAACATTCAAAGAGGAATTGACACTGATTCTTTAAAAACTATTCCAAAAGATGGAAACAGACGCAAATCTCCCGAACTCTTTCTATGAAGCAAACATCATCCTGATACCAAAACCAGGTAAAGATATAACCAAAAAAGAAAACTACAGGCCAATATCCTTGATGAATATAGATGCAAAAATCCTCAATAAAATACTGTCTAACAGAATACAGCAACACATACGTAAAATTATTCACCACGATCAAGTGGGATTCATCCCAGGGATGCAAGGTTGGTTCAACATACACAAATCAATAAATGTGACACACCATATTAATAAAGTCAAACACAAGGACCATATGATCATCTCTATAGATGCTGAAAAAGCATTTGATAAAATTCAGCACTCATTCATGACAAAGACCCTCCGTAAGTTAGGTATAGGCAGAAAGTATCTCAACATAATTAAAGCCATATATGACAAACCCACTGCCAATATCATCCTGAATGGGGAAAAGCTGAAAGCTTTTCCTTTAAGAACAGGAACTAGAAAAGGATGCCCACTCTCACCACTCCTATTCAACATAGTGTTGGAAGTACTAGCCAGAGCATTCAGAGAAGAGAAGGAAATAAAGGGCATCCAGATTGGAAAAGATGAAGTCAAACTGTCCCTGTTTGCAGATGACATAATCCTATATATCGAACAGCCTAAAGCCTCTACAAAAAAACTCTTGGAGGTGATAAATGATTTCAGCACAGTAGCAGAACACAAAATCAACACACAAAAATCAGTGGCATTTCTATTCTCCAATAGTGAACATGCAGAAAGAGAAATCAAGAAAGCCTGCCCATTTACAATAGCCACCAAAAAAATAAAATACTTAGGAATTGAGTTAACCAAGGAGGTGAAAAATCTCTATAATGAGAACTACAAACCACTGCTGAGAGAAATCAAAGAGGATACAAGAAGATGGAAAGATATCCCATGCTCTTGGATTGGAAGAATCAACATAGTGAAAATGTCCATACTACCCAAAGTGATATACAAATTCAATGCAGTCCCCATCAAAATTCCAATGTCATTTTTCTCAGAAATGGAAAGAACTATCCAGACATTTATATGGAATAACAAAAGACCACGCATAGCCAAAGCAATGCTGAGCAAAAAAAATAAAGCTGGAGGCATAACACTACCTGACTTTAAACTATACTACAAAGCTATAATAACCAAAACAGTATGATACTGGCATAAAAACAGACACACTGACCAATGGAATAGAATAGAGAATCCAGAAATCAACCCACACACTTACTGCCATCTGATCTTTGACAAAGGCACCAAGCCTATTCACTGGGGAAGGGACTGCCTCTTCAGCAAATGGTGCTGGGATAACTGGATATCCATATGCAGGAGAATGAAACTAGACCCATACCTCTCACCATATAGTAAAATCAACTCAAAATGGATTAAGGATTTAAATATACACCCTGAAACAATAAAACTTCTTAAAGAAAACATTGGAGAAACACTTCAGGAAATAGGACTGGACACAGACTTCATGAATACGACCCCAAAAGCATGGGCAACCAAAGGAAAAATAAACAAATGGGATTATATCAAACTAAAAAGCTTCTGCACAGCAAAAGAAACAATTAACAGAGTTAAAAGACAACCAACAGAGTGGGAGAAAATATTTGCAAAATATACATCTGACAAAGGATTAATATCCAGAATATATAAGGAACTCAAACAACTTTACAAGAAAAAAACAAGCAACCCAATTAAAAAATGGGCAAAAGAGCTAAGTAGGCATTTCTTTAAGGAAGATATACAAATGGCCAACAGACATATGAAAAAATGCTCAACATCACTCAGCATCCGGGAAATGCAAATCAAAACCACACTGAGATACCATCTAACCCCAGTTAGGATGGCTAAAATCCAAAAGACTCTGAACAATAAATGCTGGTGAGGTTGCGGAGAAAAAGGAACTCTCATACATTGTTGGTGGGACTGCAAAATGGTGCAGCCTCTATGGAAAATGGTATGGAGGTTCCTCAAACAATTGCAGATAGATCTGCCATATGACCCAGCTATCTCACTGTTGGGAATATACCCAGAGGAATGGAAATCATCAAGTCGAAGGTATACCTGTTCCCCAATGTTCATCGCAGCACTCTTTACAATAGCCAAGAGTTGGAACCAGCCCAAATGTCCATCATCGGATGAGTGGATATGGAAAATGTGGTACATCTACACAATGGAATACTACTCTGCTATAAAAACGAATGAAATACTGCCATTTGCAACAACATGGATGGACCTTGAGAGAATTATATTAAGTGAAACAAGTCAGGCACAGAAAGAGAAATACCACATGTTCTCACTTATTGGTGGGAGCTAAAAATAAGTAAATAAATTCACACACACACACACCAACGGGGGGGGGGAGAAGACATAACAACTACAATTCCTTGAAGTTGATACGACAAGCAGACAGAAAGGACATTGTTGGGAGGGAGGGGGGAGAGGGAGGAGGGAGGGAGGTATCGGTAATGGGCCACAATAATCAACCACATTGTATATTGATAAAATAAAATTAAGAAAAATACATATATACATATATATATACAAGCTTCCAAGGAAAGAAATATCAAACCCAAAATGCCAAGCTAAAAGGGGATTTAAAAAACATAACATTGAACGTTCCGTTAACATTCACTTGTCATAAGGTAGAAAGTATCCTGATCAACATAACATTTTTCAAAGAAGAAACAACAGCTCAGTCTAAAATTACTGTTGTAAAATCTGCAGGCTTTTAATGTATAAGTTCTCTGGATCCTTTCCATGTTTCAGCGTATCTAAAACAAGAAAACAATTTCTGAGACAGAAAAGCTACTGACTTCACACTACCCTCTAGTGGCTGCTAAGTGTCACTTCAGTCTCCCCAGAAGACAACAGTGGAGCACAGAATGGGACTTTCCTTACCACACAGTTATCTGCAGTTGTCAACTTCTCTAAACAGAATAACCATTCAACAGTAGAATTGTAACCACTATTTCCTTTCTTTTTTTTTTGGCAGCTGGCCTGTACAGGGATAGAACCCTGGACCTTGGTGTTATCAGCACCACACTCTTAACCAAGTGAACTAACCAGCCAGCTATTTAGCCCTGTAACAGCTATTAGCTGTTACAAATCTTAGATTGTAATATTAACAAATCTTACACTGTAAATAAATTTAGCCACTTCTACATGTCATTAAGAATATCTTTCAAGCAACAAGCGCTTACTTAGTCCTATAAAGAAAGACAATTCAATTAAAAGTTGACCACTTCTCCATTATCCAAGTGAATCTACTCCATTTAGCCACTTTTCTACCTCAAGTCAATTCTAATTAGCTATTTAACACTGAGCAAATAACTTCCCTTCTCTGAGCTTCAACTCCCCCTACATTAAATGGTACAAAAATGGTTCCCAGGGCTTTTCTTGGAATTCAAAGAGATAACTGGATATAAAGCCACTTAGCACAATCCTAAATAATTTCCTAACTCCTAAACAATTACCAGGCAATTTTTGCTTGCACCTCAGGATTTCAGTAAGTTTCCAATTAATTTTTAAGCTTCCTTGTGACACTCTATCATGATAAATTATAATGCTTTCACAGTTTTATTTGGTCTTTATTTTGATTCAATGAGAAACAAGTAACACAACAGTTGATGTTCTCATGATAAAATGAAAAGGTAGTAGTTAAAATATAACTGTTGACATATTTATAACAAGAAAATATTAGTACTTGCTGGAAAACATCGATGAACCTTCAAGAAAATAAAATCACAAAGAAATCTCTTGAAAGTTCTTCAACAAAAATATTAACCATTTTCTCACTCATAAGCCTACCTAGAAGCTTTCTAGGTACCATGAAAGATTTACAAAGAACACTAAGGTGAGTTCTTCTCTACAGTCAATATGTGTTCATGGCACTTATAATAGTTCTGAGTCAATATGAATTTAAAATTCATACTGAATAAAAATTCCTAATAAAATGGCAATAAATGGATTTATTTTTATATATATGTATGTATATATCAGACCAAAATATATCACACTTAATGGGAAATATTAAAAGCATTATCTTTAAAACCAAAAATAAAGATATTCCTTTATTATTACCATATAGCACTATTCTTGAAATGACAGCCAATGCAATTATACAAAAAAGAAATATAAAAAGTTGAAAGAAGGAAAAATATCATTATATGCAAATTACATAATACTTTACCTCAAAGACCCAAAAGATTTACCTGAAAAATTACTAAAAACTGTGAGATAATTTAGCAAAGTGGCTGGGGACAAAATTAAAATGCAGAAATTAGTCAATTGGGTGACCAATTGAAGACAGATACAGTAGTGCCCCCTTATCTGTGGGGGATACATTCCAAGATCCCCAATGGATGCCTGAAACCAAAGATAATAACCAAACCCTGTATATACTATGTTTTTCCTAAACTTACATACCTATGATAAAGTTTAATCTATAAATTAGGCACAGTAAGAGATTAACAGTAAGAAATAATAAAATAGAACTATAAAAATATACCGTAATAAAAGTAAAATCAGGGTTACTTGAACACAAGCACTGTAATACTTCCACAGTCGATTTGATAACTCAGACAGCTATTGAATGACTAACAGGCAGGGAGTGTACACAGCGTGGATCCACTGGACAAAGGGATGACTTATGTCCTGAATGGGAGGGGGCAGGAGGTTTCATCACAATACTCAGAATGGCACACAATTTAAGACTTACAAATTGTCGATTTCTGGAATTTTCCACTTAATATTTTTGGACCTTAGTTAACCACAGGTAACTGAAACCCCAGAAAGTAAAACTGCAGATAATGGAGGACTAATGTACAAAATTTTGCTTCCATGCGGAGGCCAGCTTAACCTAAAATAAGGCGATTTTGACAAACCGCAAAGCTATGGAGAGACAAGGGAGAATTCAACAGCACCAAAATTTTGGGAGAAGGAAAGCAGATAAGCATGGATTAGTTTTAACTGACTTAACAGACCTGCAAAAGGTAAACCCTGAACCCACATGAAAAGTTCTGAAATGAACTGATTACAAACAAAATTGAACTGTAGTGAACATTCACTTGTCATAAGGTAGAAAAACATAACACATGATGATTTTCAGAGGAATGAGGCAACAACTCAAAAGAGTCCTCAGAAGATTCAAAAACTAGGATAGCCAGTTAGCGCAGTTGGTTAGAGCATGGTACTGCTAACACCAAAGTGCAGGGTTCAATCCCTGTACCAGCCAGCCACCAAAAAAAAAAAAAAAAGGTTCAAATAAATGCAGCCGTCTCATCTGCAAAAGGGACAGTGTATGTAAAATAGCTAAACTAAGAGGACTGAGTGAAAGCTACTTGAAAAGCAGTTAGATACCTAGGTGTCCTTTCCCATTCAAATAAGTCTACAGGTTTAATCTCTGGAGAAAGTACAAGATTGACTTTGGACAGAAGGATGCCAGGCACATGTTAGGGTCACATACTTTGCTTCACTTGGAATCTAAGGTATAAAATACATACTTCGTACTGAATTAAAACTCAAAGCCACACATCTCTCCCCTCAGGAAATTCAGACTCTTTTCTGGAAAACTGGAAAACATGACTGTTAAAAAGAAACACCTAAAAATACGAAGGATAGGGATTTCCCAACAAACATCCACCTAGATCACACACAATGGGGTATAACACCAACAGTACCAACCCCCAAGGGCTCAGTGTATCCAAATAGCTTTTAGACATCCATTCTTTTTTTTTTTTTTTTCACTCTGAGTCATGAACAGACAACCAAGGATTACTTGACAGCTGAGAAAAGATATGAAAGGTATCTTCATGATAAAAACAAACAGTGAAACTCAACTTGGTAGAAATAACTATGCAGGAGGAAAACAATCTTTAAAGAAAATCATTAATATACGCAGAGAGATAAGATATCATATCCACAAAGTAAGAACAGAATGCTGGAAAAATAAGTAATATTCAGAAGAGGAAAAACACATTCTTTCATGTTAAAATCACGAGTGAAGAAACTTAAAATCCAACAGATGAAAATACATTTCCCACCTACTGAAACCAGACCTCCCTGGAGAAATGATTTATTGCAGGTCAGAGGCAGGAAATGTACAAGATGAACCCAGAACACCTGCTTATACTAGATAGCAAGGAAGCTATTAAAGACTACTAGCAGTGGGAAGGGCGGGGGGAGTTAAATGGACTCCAGAGCCAACATGAATAGGCTCCAACTGGCCGAAAATGTGACAATTTAAACATCAACTAATATCACTGCAACAAATTAAAATACATCAAATATGTTTAAATCCATGAATTCACCATGATACTAACACCAAAAGCAAACCTAATTACAAAGAAAGATTCAGTACATAAAGATAAGATTTTCCCTAAGTTAATCTATAAATTTATCTTGCTCCCAATAAAAATACCAACAGAATCTTTAATTAGATAAATTGATTCTCAAATTCATATGGAAAAATAAAGAACAAAAAAATTCTGAAGAGATGAATAACAGAAGGAATTAGCATATTGTGAAACTACAAAAAATAAAATAGTGAGGTACAGAACAAGAACAGGCAGACAAAACAAAGTCTGAAATAAATCCAATATCAAGAAATTTAGTATACAATAAAGATTTCAATATAGGATAGGAATGTGCTGTTAGTCTACTAATATTTTATCTTGAAATTTTACATCAGTATTCATAAATGATATTGGTCTACCATTTTCTGTGTGTGAGTGCAATCTGTATCAGTTTTAGGTATGTTATACTTGCTTAGCTTAAAAAAATGAAAAAAAAATGGGATATGAATTTTTCAGTAAAGTAGTATGAAACAACTGGGAAGTCAATGGGAAATAAAACTCACACCAAAAGAAATTCCAATGTAAAAATAAAAACTTGAGTGGGAAAATGAATAAATTATAATACTGAAAATTTTCTATTATTAATAATAAGTTGGCAAGGTCCTTGAAAATATGTCAAAAAAAATACAAAGACAGACTTTACGTAAAATGGTGGGATAGGAAATTCTAGGTCTGAGTACCTCCACCCAAACAACCACTGAGTTAGAAAGAGTGACTAGAACCAACTACTTTGGATATCTGGAATGTGACTGGACACTTGTAACAACCAGGGGAGTACTTGATGGAGAGGCTGCTGGTCATTCAAAAGTGAGTAGCACAAACCAGCCACCACTCCCCATTTCTCACCCGACGTTAGCTTTATAGAAAACACACTACATTCCCGGAGCAGCTGGCTAGACATGGGGCTGGCAGTGAAGACCTTCTACCACAATTTTGGATTGTGTGTTTGGGTTGGTCTGGAGCAGATACTTCTCTTGCTTTCTGTCCTCTGGGTATCAGCAGCTTCTCCTGTGGCATCTATCAGAAGATTTAATGAAACATGATCTTCTTTTCCATTCTTTCTTTTTTTCATCCAGACATTTAGGAAAATCTTCGTCAAGTCACTACCTCACCACAGTGATAACAGAATGGAAACTCCAGTGGACATAAACAACATAACTATATACTGTGCAAAAAAAAAAACCTAAGCAAAAGTCCATATAAATGGCTCTATCCGACAGCAAGTAAAAGCAAGCAATCTACAAAGACTGGGAGAATCAGATTTCCAGACTCTCCAAAACACAATAATATTCAGAATGTCCAATCATCAACAAAAAAAATTAAAAACATGAAAAGAAACTGAAAAGTATGCCCCAACTCATAGGAATAAAGGAATTTGACAGAAACCAAGACATTAAATCAACCATTGTAAATATGCTCAACGACCTAAAGAATAACATGGACAAATTACTAAAGGAAATCAGAAAACAGTAAATGAAATAACATAAATAAAGGAATAGAAATTCTAAAAAAATAACCAATCATAAATTCTGGAGATGAAAAGTACAATAAGAGAAATGAAAAATTCACTAGAGGAGTTCAATGCAGATGTCAGCAGGCAGAAGAATAAGTAAACTTTAAGGCAGTACAATTGAAATTACCCAGTCTGAGAAGCAGAAAGAAAAAAGAATGAAGAAAAATGAACAGAGCCTAGGCTGAGGGACCTGTGAGATACTACCAAGTGTACCAACATAAAAAGAGAAAGAAAAGGACAGAAAAAATATTTGAAGAAATAATGGCCAAAAATGTCTCAAATATAATGAAGATAAACAGACATATCCAAGAAGCTCAATGAGCTCCAACAGCAGGATAAACTCAAAGATATCCAATTCATATCAAGACACATTGTGGATATGTGTCAAAAATAGTAAGAATTTGAAAGCAGCAAGAAAGAAGTGATTCATCATTTACAAGGAATCTTCAAAAAGATTATCAGCTCATTTCTCATCAGAAACCATATAAGCCAGAAGCAAGAGGAATGGCATATTTAAAGTACTGAAAGAAAAACAATGTCAACCAAGAATTCTATTTCCAGCAAAAAATTCCTTTAAAAATAAGGAGAAAGTAAGACATTTCCAGATAAGCAAAAGCAGAGAGAGTTCATTTCCTACAGTCTGCCCAACATGCTAAAGAGAGTCCTTAAAGCAAAAATGAAAACACAGTGGACAGTAACTCAACATCATAAGAAAAAGAATACAAGAGAAGGTACCTACAGAGGTAAACTGAAAAGCCATTGTTAATGTATCTTAGGATTGTAATTACTTTTTTTCCTATATGATTTAAAAGGCAAAGGCATAAAACAATAAATATACTACTGAAACTAAATTGGTATTATTAGCAATACATTGTTATAAATTTAAGTGGCCATTTTAATCCCCAAAAGAAGGCAATAACAGAGAAAATGGGAAGAAAAAACATACAAGACATACAGAAAACAAATAGCAAAATGGCAGAGGTAAATTCTTCCTTATCAATAATTACCTTAAATGCAAATGAATTAAATTCTATTAAAAGATAGAAATTGGCAAATTGGATTAAAAGAACATGATCCATCTATATACTGCTCACAAGAGACACATCTTAGATACAAAGACACAAAGAGGTTGAGAGTACAAGGATGGAAAAGATATTATATGCAAATGAAATTAACCAAATGAAAATTGGAATGGTTATATTAATATCAGAAAATAAACGCTGGGCCAGCCCATGGCTCACTTGGGAGAGTGTGGTGCTGATGGCACCAGGGCCACGGGTTCGGATCCCTATATAGGGATGGCCGGTTGGCTCACTTGGGAGAGCATGGTGCGGACATCACCAAGTCAAGGGTTAAGATCCCCTTACTGGTCATCTTTTTAAAAAAAAAAAGAAAGAAAAGAAAAGAAACCTTAATTCATCAACATATCTCAATGTTGAGCCCCAAAAATATGTCTAATCAATTTTGATTCAATAAAAATTTTTTTTAAAAAAAACTAAATTTAAGCCCAAAAAGGGCATTATACATCGATAAAAGGTTCATTTGAGCAAGAAGATATAACAATTCTAAACATATAGACATCTAACAACTAAGCCCAAAAATATATGAAAGCAAAAATTATCAGAATTAAAAGGAGAAATAGCTCTATGATCATAGTTGGAGACTTCAACACACCATTTTATTTTTCTGGTGGCTGGACAGTAAGGGGATCCAGACCTTGGTGTTACCAGCACCACATTCTCCCACATGAACTAACTGGCCAGCTTTCAATAGTAAACAGAACTACCACACAAAAGTTCAATAAGGAAATAGAAAGCTCTTGAACAACACTACAAACCAACTAGACCTAAGAGGCATATACAGAACACTACACCCAACAGTAGCAGAATACACGTTCTCTTCAAACATTCACCAGAAGAGACAATACATGTGCCACAAAATCAGTCCTCATAAATTTAAAAGGAACAAAATGATACAGTATATCTTTTCCAATCACAATGGAATGAAACTAGAAATAACAGAAGAAAAACAAGAAAATTCAAATATGTAGAAATTAAACAACAAATTCTTAAACCAATGGGTCAAAGAAGAAATCAAAAGGGAAATAAGAAAATACTTTGAGGCAAATGAAAACAAAAACACAATATATCAAAACTTGAGGGATATAGTGAAAGTAACGCTCGGTAGGAAACTTATCTATTAATACTACATTAAAAAGGAAAGATCTCAAAATCAGTAAGCAAACTTTATACCTTACTAGAAAAAAAAAGAGTGAACTAAACTCAAAGCTAGCAGATGAAGAAAATAATCAAGATTAATGCAGAGATAAAACAGAGAACATAAAAATAGAGAGAAATCAATAAAACCACAAGTTGGTTATTTGAAAAGATAAACAAATGGAATAAATCTTTACCTAGATTTTAAAAAAAAAACTCAGGGCTGGCTGGTTAGCTTACTGGTTAGAGCTGGTACTGATAACAACCAGGTCAATTGTTCGGATCACCTTACTGGCCCAAAACAAAACAGCACAGGGCTAGTAGAGATGAACATTTCACCTCTGACTCCTCATCTAAAAAGAAAAACTCAAATTACTAAAATCAGAATGAAAATGGTAACATCACTACCAATTTTACAAAAATAAAAAGAATTATGAGAATATGAGAAGCAATTATATGCCAACAAATTGGATAACCTAGATGAAATAGACAAATTCTTAAAAATACACAAACCACCAAAAATGACTTAAGAAGAAATACAAAATCTGAAGAGATCTATAAAAAGCAAGGAGATTAAATCAGCAATCAAAAACCTCCCAACAATAAAAAGCCCAAGACCAGATGGCTTCACTGGTGAATACTATCAAACATTTAAAGAATTATACCAATCCTTCTCAAACTATCCCCACAAAATTGAAAATGGGAAACTGTCATTTAATAGGTTGAGTTTCCCCTTTGCAAGATGACAACTTTCTGGAAATCTGTTGCATGACACTGTGAATACACTTAACATTACTGAGCTGCACACTTAAAAATGGTTAAGATACTAAATTTTGTGTTGTGGTTTTTTTACTACAATTAAAATAAAAGATAAAGGAAAAAAAGTGAAATACTACTTCACACCCATTTGAATGTATATACCCAAAGGAACTGAAGGCAAGGACTCAAATGAATACTTGGATACCAGCGATCATAGCAGTATTTTTCACAATGGCCAAAAGGTAGAAACAACCTAAGAGTCCATCAACAAATGAATGGATAAACAAAATGCTAGTATACATATACAATAAAATATTACTCAGCCTTAAAAAATGAACAAAATTCTGATATGTACTACAACATAAACCTTAATAAACATTATACTAAGTGAAATCAGCCAGAAACAAAAAGACAAAATATTGTATGATTCCACTTAGGAAACACTTATAATAAGCAAATCCATACAGACAAAAGGTAGAATAGAGATTACCAAGGGCTGGGGGGAGGGGAGACTGGGATTGTTTAAATACAGTTTCTGTTTGGGATGACAAAAAAGTTCTGGAAATGGATAATGGTGATTTTTGCAAAACACTGAGAATGTGCTTAGTGCCACTGAAATGTGTACACTTAAAAATGGTAAAAATGGTAAATTTTATGTTAGTATATTTTACCAGAATTTTTTTTAGAAAAGCTCAAAGAAAAAAGAAAAAACAGTAGACAATTACATGGGGAAAAAATATCACAAACACAATAAACTATGAAAAAAATGTGTAACAATATCCTTCAATTTTTAAAAAAATGAAGAAAAAGAGCCCCTACAGTCAATGAGATAAAACCAACAACCAAACAGAATAAAGGGGAAAAAAAAAAAAAAAATGAACATAGTTCACAAGAAAAGGAAACATATATGGCTCTTAAATATATTAAATATTTAAGAAAAATTTAAGCACTAATGGGTCACCAATTTTCTCTAACATCAACAAAGATCCAAAGGTTTAACAATGCCCTGTGTAATAAGAAGCTCATACTGATAACTGGCACAAACTATTACGGAGGGCAACTCAAAAACAAAATGTCTTTGACCACACAATTCCACTTCTAGGCATCCATCCTACATACATTATTATCTCATATTTTAAAGAACAAAAATGTAGAAGGATATTCGGTAAAGTCAAAAGATTTAAACAGCCTAAATGTCTCTCAACAGATAACTGGTAAAATTAATGATGACAATGACATACAATGAAACACTGCAGCCTTGGAAACAATGAAGCAACTGTAAACATACTTACAAGCTCATATGGAACAATCTCACCTATAAATTAAGTGCAAACAGCAAGGTATGGAACAATGGATAAACACACACACACACACACACACACACACACACACACACAATTTCTGGATAAATAGCCAAGAAAATGATGAACAAGGTATGGAACAATGGATACACACACACACACACACACACACACACACACACACACACACACACACACACACACACACACACACACACACACACACACACACACACACACACACACAAATTTCTGGATAAATAGCCAAGAAAATGATGAACAAGGTATGGAACAATGGATAAACACACACACACACACACACACACACACACACAATTTCTGGATAAATAGCCAAGAAAATGATGAACAAGGTACGGAACAATGGATAAACACACACACACACACAATTTCTGGATAAATAGCCAAGAAAATGATGACAGTGATTTATCTCCAGGGAAGAGAACTGTGTAGATGAATCAGAGGGAAGAAGAAAGGGTCTTCCTACTCACTATTTAACCTCTTTCACCTTTTAAAATTGGCACCATATGCATGTATACTGGGATTTAACTAGGGTTTCATTGAATTTAGAGATTAACTTAAAGGTTAAAAAAAAAAAACATTTTTACATTATTGAAGTCTTCCCATTCAGACATATGCATATCCTTCCATTCATGTTTTCTTGTATGTCCTACAGTGTTATTTTACAGTTTCCTTCATAAAACTTAGGCATTATTTTTTGTTACAGTTATTCCTATTTCTTGCAATAGTGAAATAGATTTCCCCATTACATTAAAAAATGTTTACACAGACAAAAAAAAGAGAGAAAAAAGACAAAAAAGAAAACAAAGTTTGTACAGAAAAGAAACACCATAAGGTTTAAAAATATGCAAACTGAATATATATTTTTAACAGTGATAACAAAGAACTAATATTCATACTCTAGAAAGAACACATATTTAGAAAAATTTAGCTATTTGATAACATGCAGTGGAAGAATGTTGAGAAACTGGTAGAAATGCCGTTGGTATAGTGGTACAGTGGAGGGCAATTTGGCATTATCTATTAAAATATATAACATGCACATACTCTGACTCAGATTATTCTCAGAATCTTTCCTAGAGAAAACACACATGAACCCAAAGAAACTACAAGTATATTCTTTGCAGCACTATCAATAACAAAAAATTGGAAATAGACTAAATGTCCATCAACAGAATGTCTAAACTGTATTCAATCCATGCCATGAAATACTACAGGACAGTTAAAAAAAGGTAGACCTTTCTGTACTAACTCAGAAAGATATGTAAGACTTACCACTAAGTGAAAAAAAAAAAAAGCAAGTTGCAGAAAGGTAGGTGCAGTATTCATGTTTTTAAAATGCACACACAAGGGCTGCCAGTTAGCTAAGTTGGTTAGAACATGATGCTGATAACACCAAGGTCAAGGGTTCGATCCTAGTACAGAACGGCTGCCCAAAAAAAAGCATAAATGGAAACCCACATACTGTATGTCTAAGTATTTAAAAGTTATAAGTCAAACTAGCACCCTGTAAGTTCTGATCTCCTACCCTGACAAATACAATTTCACAACCACCTGGCTGACCCTCTACACTGTTAAGAGGTCTTGAGTGCCCCCCCCCAAAAAAAAAAAATGCACAGACAAAATGACTATATAATTCTTATGGGTAACATGTTAGCATATGCACAGAAAAGAGTTTGGAATAATATAGACTAAACTAATAGTCTTAACCTCTGAAGAAGTGGGGAAAGGGGCAAGGGACCAACAATAGTTGACATAACAGATCATGCCTTCATGTTGCTTACAATCTAGTCACAAAATCTTGGTGTTTTTTTTTTAACATCTTTATCTGATATCTAAAACAATGCTACACTGGCTTTAGAAGCTGATAGGAATCATTTAATTCACACACTCAGCTATTAAAAATCCATTCAACGGTTATGATTGAGTCTAAACAAAAATCTCTTTTGATCTATAAGTAAATGAATAAACCAATTAATTCATACAGGTATCTCTAGGGTGTAGACTTTCTAGCTGTAATAATCTCTTCTCTCCCACAGGACCAAACTTAACTACAAGATAGTTTTAAGTAATTTTAAATTTCTTTAAGGATCTCATCCACTCCCATAATTTTAAATGATGCCTTAATACCCCAGACTCCTTAATTTATCTCAATCAAGATATTTCAAAGCTCCAAACTGCCTACAACTTATATCTAGTTGTTGTTTTTTTAACTCTCTTTCCCCCATATCTGCACCTCCTCCAGTTTTTACCATTTCGGGATATTATCTATCTAGCTACTCAAACCAGACATCTGGAGGTCATTCTTACTTCCTTCTCCTTTCTTCACCTACAGCCCGCCATCACCAAGTCCTATCCTACTTTGAAAATAAATCTTGCAACTGTCTATGTTTACTCACCTCTACTGATACCTCTCTAGCCCTAGAAACCTACCATCATTTTACTAGTAGGTTACTGACATTAACTAATACATTTACCCAGACTATCTAAAGATCTTTTTAAAAATTAAATCAGCTACACCATTCACTTTTTACATGTCTTTCTAGTGTACTTAGCAGAAAACCTATGATTCTTCCAACCTGTGAGATTCATGTCTGATTTGATTGCTGTCTACAATCCAGGCTCACTTTCAGCACTACTCTTCCCCACCCCATTATTAAGCTCCAGCTAAACTAAGCCTTCTTTTGGTTTGTGTAAGGGTCCAAGCTCCTCATCTCAGTATCTTTGTACATGCTCTGCCTCTGCCTGCAAGCCTCCTTTCTGCACTTCTCTTTTTAGACTCATTCTAGTCTCAGCTTAAATATCACTCTCAAAGATCCTTTTGTGCCAAACACTCCACTAGCCCATCCCTGGTCTAATCCCCTGAATTTATTTATTTATTTTTGACCGGTAAGGGGATCGCAACCCTCGGCACAGTGTTGTCTGCACCACACTCAGCCAGTGAGCGCACCACCCATCCCTGTATAGGATCCGAACCCGTGGCCTCAGCAATACCAGCACCACACTCTACCGAGTGAGGCACGGGGCCGGCCCTAATCCCCTGAATTTAACATAGTGCCTGGTCAATAAATATTTATTAGATGAATACTTTTCTCTACAAAGAGAGATAACAAATAACTTTCTGGGTTTTTGAACGTTTTTTGATTTTTTTTAATTCCTCCCTACCCCCTCTGAATTCTAGCTCTATCCTTCCCTTCCTGTGTGCCATAGGACAATCACTTCACCCTGAACCTCAGTTTTCCCACTATAAAACAGAAAATTAGAATAACTTCTTTAAAAGACGAAACAAGCTAAAATAAAAATATCTCTGCCCTATATTTTTGGCCATGATTTTATTACTTCATCTAAATAATTACAGTTAGTAACATGACCTGATCTCAGTCCCTAATAAAAGGTTATGATACCCTATCCCTGTTCCCATTAACCAAATAAGGTAAATAAACTCACACATAATTCTCCACACATAGTTTAAAAACTAAATCAACATAAGTAAACTTCAACCACATATGTTAATCTGGAAACAAATCATCAAAATATTCATTTATTCTTATGACCACTTGGTACTCCAAACCTATGATCTGGTGTAATGATTGTTCTTGATAACAAATTTTCCCTAATGTTTAAACATGACGCAGTAGAGGGCTTTAAAATAAAATTACCATCTTTATGTGACTTCAAGTGTTTCATGATTAAGACCTGATCTAACCTAAAGAAACAACACTTGCAACAACAAGCAAATAAGACCAGATTCAAAAAGGCGAGATTTCAGGTACTTAGCATTTATTTTTCCAATACAGATGATTTCTACAATACAGATTATTATTATTAAATAAAAATCTATTGCCTGTTATTTCCTAAGCCTCAAAACTCATGACAATTTTTACCATTTTTTCCTTCAGATCTGTTCTTCAGATGTTTCATTAATTGCTTTTAAAAATCAAAGGAATACAAACATGGAGTATACCAAAGAAAATCTATTTTCTCCCTTAATAAACAAATTTCAGAAAGTAAACAATGCTACCTATCATTTACAATTCAATGGCTTTTATTTTCTTAATTATCTAGTAAATATTGAAAGCTCTTTTAAATGAGCCTAAGCAAAGGCACTCATTGAGTTTTATTTCACTTATCCCTTTTATTCAATCCCTTCAATGCCTTGAGTTTTACTTTTTGTCTCAGAATTTCATCACACATCTAATATGATAATAACAATAACTACCACTTATGAAGACATGCTTGATACCATTCTCATCAAAACTACCCTGAAATATATCTCATAATAGATTGTAAATATATTATTTTTACCCTATTTTGTAGATGAGTAAACTATTCTGTATAATCAGATAAAATTCCTATGGCACACAGCTGTTAGGTGGCAAACACAGTCTGTACCTAAAGTCCACATACCTTTCATTACACCACTTTATCTCCCAATCAAGTATAACTGAAATTCGTGAACTAGTCTAATACACTGACCACTAGAATTCAATCAGCTGAAGACTTGCAACATGAGGATAGGGAAGTGATTACAAAAATGTCAGACCATGTCAATTGTTGATCGTAATAGTATATATGCAAGATATTAGTATGATCAACAGGGAAAAAAAATCATAAGAGTATATTTAAAAATTTAAACATTAATTTTAACGGGAGTAGGATTATGGGGGAACTTTCACTGTCTATGTCATATATTTGTTTACTGTTTGACAATTTTCAGGCCGTTTTATAACCAACATATTCTTTAAGAACTCTCCTTTGTGATATGCATAATTATTCATTTCTATATCACTGTTTATATTTATTTATTTACATGACTCTCTCTCCAAACTCAACAGTGAGAATCTACCCAAAAATCATACATAACACTTCCTAGTTGATTTCTTCTTTTTAAGGGTTTTAAAGTTTAAGCTTAGTTTGTACTTTGTTTCATATGCCAATGGAAATCCCTCAAGTTTTCGCAAAATGAGTGATGCGATGAGACCGGGCTTTAGGAAAATTTAATTTGGCTATAGAATAGAATAAAGAATAGGAAGAAATTGCCTTGTAAATAAATTTCCTGTTTTCTAACACAATGGACTAAGGCAAAGTACAAAGCAAAACAGGAGAGCCAAGGATGGTACCTTAGGAAAAAAGGACAACTAAAAGTCTCAACATTTGAGAGTCTAATAAGGGGAAGTAAAGAGGATGGTCAGAAGTCTGAGACCACACTAAGTTCAAAGTCCCAGAAGTCAAGAGAGTTTCAAGGAATAAAGCAAAACATTAAATTTCAAATGTTACAGAATTAAGACCAAAAAGAAGCAGTTAAAGATTTGGCAATTAGGTCACTACTATCTCAAAAGAGCAGATCTGGTATAGTGTTTGAGAGTACAAATCAGACAGTGGATTTCTTTCAAAAAGTAAAGGAAAAAGAAGAAGAAATATATAATAGTTTGAAAAAGATGCAGAGATCCTGGAGAATAAAGCACTTAGCATACTTGTAGACCAATAAAAGAGCCAGCAGACAGAAGCGGTGAAGAGGCAGAAATTAATCCTTCTGGCCTCTATCAGAGAAGTAAGCAGTAGGTGTACTTAGTATACCAGTAGTGGCAACAAATTTATGCTGTTTGGTCTGTACAGATTAAGAATTGTAACTGCTATTAACTGAGCACCTATTATTGGTCAGTCGCATACCCTATGTTATTTTTAATCCTTACCTCAGCAATCTCAGGAAAGCAGGCATTATTATACTCATTTGTCAAATGAGTAAGATAAGGCTCGGAGGTTAAATGACTTGCTGAGATCACAAACCGGTAAATGTTAGAAAAAACTGTTTTTTAACAGTTTCATTATGGTATAATTTGCACACAGTAAAGTTTACTTATTTTAAGTGAAATTCTGATAAATTTTAGTAAATGTATTCACTTGTGTAACCATCACCATAATCCAGTCTTAGAACACTTCGTCACCTCAAAAGTCCCTTCATGAGCAGGGCAGATCTTGAATCTGAATCTCTGACTCCCAATTCATGTCATGCTGCAAATTTAGGCAACACTCAAGTAAGAAAAATGGCTTTTTATATAGAAAAACAGCAAAATTAAGTTGTTACTCTTCCAATCTTAGTCCTCACTAGCTCCCTTTCCATAAGAGGCCCAAACATGCCTCTAGAACCATACCCATAGCCCATGATCTCACCAAATTCACAAGTTTACTAAAACTTGAAAATATGCTACCTAAAAGTACAGCATATTTAGACTTAGGACAGAGATATTGTGTAGTCTTTTTAAAAAGTGCAAAAGGAATTAGGAAAAGGAAAGACAGATGCCAGGAGGAAGAAAGGATGAAAACAGCCAGGTAAAGCCATTAAGGATGAGAAATGTGATGTACAAATGGAGAGAAAATGGAATTACACAAGTCGGGAGTTTATGCTGTGAAAGACAGACTAATCTAAACAGAAGCTTCTCTTCTATGAGCAATGTAAAACTGTTTTGAGACACATGATGAAAAGACTGCCAAGGCAGGAGTTAACACTTCTTTGGATAAGATACAGAACTATACAATATTAAGAGTCAAAAATAAAAACAGGAAGTGACCCACTATTCATAGCAATCAAAGCTGCAAAGTTAAAAACAGTTAAATTTTATAGCAATGATTTTACATAACTAAAACAAGGACAAATTTTTCTTTAACTTCAAAAACGAACAGAATCATGAACATATAAGAATTTACATGCCATGTTGGGGCCAGAAATAATTAAAATAACTTAAAATAATTAAAATATGACAAGGTTAGAAGGAAAAATAATATAAATCTAAAACAAGAGGACAAAATTAAAATTTCATTTAACCAAAATTTTCACTTCCTCTCAAACCTTTACTTAGTTCTTCAGAACTGGAAACACAATTCACTAATCTGATAATCATGGGCCTAACCAAAAACTTGCAAATTCCAAATTAGGTTCCTAAAGTACAAAGTCCAGATAAAAGGCTCTTTCAAGCAAAGAGCCAAAGAAACTGTTAGTCCACTATTAACAGAACATATCTTTTATGACTACCTGATACATAGCAGGTGTTAGTTATAACATCCAATTTGTTGAATACATGATTTCTGGAGTACCCTGATTTGTACCCTAAACCATTCTCAGTCTGGTACAGGTCAACAGTCCAAGACACTCCACTGTTCCTAGGCAAAAGAAATGCCTCTCTAAAATACATGACTACAAAACTGTTCCATTATTACAACAAAAAGTTCTTTATTGATGCTTTAAATAAACAAAACCCAAAATTTTAGTTCCACATCTGGCCAGTTAGCTCACTTGGTTAGAGCACAGTGCTGATAATACCAAGGTCAAGGGTTTGGATTGTCATACTGGCCAGCCGCAAAAAGAAAAAAAAATTTAGTTCCAAATTTTTACACTAATACATCCCGAGAAGGTATCTAGGTGACTACAGCAAAAGTAATATACAATGCATTGCTATAAAGTAAAAAGACTAAAGAATTTGTCTCATATTATAGCCACATCTTATAAATATTCTTCTGTCTGCAACCTCTAACCGTGCATGATTTTACCTACAACAGCTACTTAATAATCTTTCTTATCCAACCTAAATGTGTGGTTAGAAAGGAATAAATTCACTTCAAGAGTTATACCAGATCTTTCCCAACTTTTTTTCTATGAAGTTTCAACAATTCTATTCCTGAAAAAATTAAAATTTAATATTTACTTTTAAAATCAGAATAATACTTGAATAATAATTTCAGGATAAAATATCTTAAACTCTTTAATTTATAAATTCACAAAAACAAATTTGACTTTCAAATTCACTAGGAACACTGGAGAGGAAAAAAAAAATCAAGAACCCCCTGGAGAAGTGACAGAAAACCTGACCCTTGGCAGCCTATTAATATTAAACAGAAGGGTCTAAATTCTCTACCAATGACTTGGAATATTTCAAGAAAAATAAGCAAAAACAAGATAACTTGTACTAATGAAACATAAATATGCAAAAGTTTTTAAAACCAGATCTATTAAACATTCATTACCTGTTCTTCCTAATATCCAAAGTTTACTCTTAAATCATCTCTTGAAATAGCAAACATGAATACTTATAAACATTGATCAAATCAGTAAAAATAAACCCCCAACAGTCATACTCTTCTTTCAAATTCAAAACCATTACTTTTTCTTAAATTTTACTAGTGCTAATTTTGAATGGACTCTTACAAGGTTAAAAATAAACTAGAACTAAGAACAAATATCAAAACAGTCACATGATCAAGTGATTTTTGGTAACCTCTCTGCACATCATTTTTTCATCTCTAAAATCAATTTTTCAATGGTTTCTAAAAATTTATTCTGAAATCCCACAGAAGTGCTTTAAGTGCTTTGTAAAACACGGCCCTCCAAAATTAATATATTTTAAAATATGTAATAAAACAACAGATATGTTCAAATGTATTGTAAACCAAATTTTAACACACTTTAAAATGACCTGCTCATCTTGTTACTAAATATTTGGTGCTAGTCTCCATGAAGATTCTCTCCCCATCTCTATTTTAATAAGAGAAACCTAAGATTACAAAGTGACTTGTTTAAAAAACAGGTTGCAAATATAAAAATTTGCAGCTCCAACTATATAAAAATGAATTTTCTTGCTGGCATACAATAATGCCATAAAATAAAATGTAAAAATAAACTGCAATTGTCACCCAGAGCCCCAAAGTTCAAATTTATAAATATATCCAACAGCAATTTTTCTCAGTGACAACTTTATAAGTTTTACATATTGGCATTCTGAATAAGAACTTTTAAATGTGAATACTTCAAAAGTCCTGTTCAATTCTGAAATCCCAACTCTATGCTCCTGACAGGCATAGAAGACAATTAACCAAGTCAAATAAAAAAATGGAAAAAAGGAAAATGCATGGAATCAAAGCAATCTACTTGTTTCCTAACTTGAAATGTCCTACATAAATGCTGTTTGAGAATCTAAAGAGAAAAAACACTTGAGTTTGGGCTCCTCTTGCATTCCCTAAAAAAACACACGCAACTTAAATATGCCAAAGACTTCTTGAAATAAATATCATTTAATATTATAAGATATATGAGGGTACTTCAAAAAATTCATGGAAAAACAGAATTGAAAGATAATACAAATCTTTCCATGGACTTTTTGAAGCACCCTCGTACGTTAATAATATTGTCAAATGGGGTGGTGACAAATATTAACATCTAGAGACAGAAAATATAAAATTTCTAGTTATAACACAACTTTTTTTTTTTTTCTTAAAGATGACCGGTAAGGTGATCTTAACCCTTGACTTGGTATTGTCAGCACCACGCTCACCCATTGAGCCAACCAGCCATCCCTATATGGGATCCAAACCCATGGCCTGGGTGTTATCAGCACCACACTCACCTGAGTGAGCCACGGGCCGGCCCCTATACCACATCTTTTTTTTTTGACCTGTAAGGGGATCCAAACCTGTGGCCTCGGCACTGCCAGCGCCGCACTCTCCCGAGTGAGCCACAGGGCCGGCCCTATACCACAACTTTTGACGACAAAAATAGAGTTCCAGCATTTCATACACATTCTTTCCATCACAGTAATAAGAGGATCTGATAAAACGCAAAGATTCACTTTGTCTCAAATGCAGTTTGTATACTTTTTGTACCTCAAGCAAAAACAATAGAAAATTCAGAAAATATAAACATTGTTGTACAAAGATGGTATGACCAACTCTATATCCATGCAAAAGCCTGAAATGTTCATATTTCAGCATTTGTGTGATACCTGAGTGATTCAGGATTATCTCACCACGAGGTACAAAAGTCCAGCCTATGAGGTTATGTAAAAGAACATGGAAAAGTAGGGATCACCTATGTTTCCCCACCTGTTTAAAAGGATAGATGGGAGGGGAGAGGGGTATGTACCACTAAAGATTCACTAAAGAAAGATGTCATAAATATGCAAAGTATTTTTAACTATCAAAATACTTTGTAAGTACATCTAAAAGCACCTAACTCACATTAGGTCCTCAATAAATGTTAATATAATAAGAGAACTTATTTCATCAAGGTCGATTGAACATTGTCAGGTTATTTCATCTTACTGTCTAGCACATTATGGAAGTGAAGAAAATTTTACTTTATTTTATTTTTATTTTATTATTTTTTTTTTTTAAAGATGACCGGTAAGGGGATCTCAACCCTTGCCTTGGTGTTGTCAGCACCACGCTCTCCCAAGTGAGCCAACCGGCCATCCCTATATAGGATCCGAACCCACGGCCTTGGTGTTATGGGCACCGCACTCTCCCAAGTGAGCCACGGGCCGGCCCGAAGTGAAGAAATTTTAAATTCTGAGCTAAATCACTAAGCAAAACAAGAACCACATTTTGGTATTATTCAAAAGAACCACTTCCCATTAGTACACGTGTTGACATTACAGAAAAGTCCTGATTGTACATTTTGTATGTTCCCCTCTCCAAATGCTACTAAACATAATCAATTACCATGCTTCCCCTATGAACATCACAACTAACAACAAAGAAAAAAATCCTACACAGGTAAAGCTTTTGTGAAAATATGTGGTGATAAGCATCACCAATTCTTAATCCATCGTATTTGACTAATCTGATACCTGAAAAGAGCTTTATACTCATTAGAAAAGTCATATTCATTCAAGTATTTAGGAAACAATTACAGGCTGTAAATTGTACAGACACATTGAAAAAGAGAATATGTTAATTCTGATCCAAACAGACCCCATTAGTTTGGAAATAAGGAAATAAAAAAATCTAATTGGTGACTGTTGTGGGTTTTTTTTGGTTGTTTTTTTTTTTTCGGTCACTGGCCAGTATGGGATCTGAACCCATGGCCTTAGTGTTATAAGGCTGCACTCTAACTGAGCTAAACCACCAGTCATTCTCTTATTTTTAAAAAAGGGTATTCAATAAGGTTCAAGCCCTTTGTATTTGTTTACACACATCTAAGTAGGAAAAAACAATAGGCTAAGATTCTAAGGAGGAGCATATTTCATACTTTGAAGCAGGATAGCATAATTGCTGTCCTTACGCCTCTGTAACCAAACTGCTTAAATTCAAATCCTTACTTTACCTACTATGCTTATTTTCTCCTCTGCAAATTAGGAATAAAAATAGTATCTAAGGCCAGCCCGTGGCTCACTTGGGAGAGTGTGGTGCTGGTAACACCAAGGCCAAGGGTTCAGATCCCTATATAGGGATGGCCGGTTAGGTCACTTGGGAGAGCATGGTGCTGACAACACCAAGTCAAGGATTAAGATCCCCTTACCGGTCTTCTTTAAAAAAAAAAAGAAGAAAAAGAAAAAACCAGTATCTACATCACTGGGTTTTTATGAGAATGAAATTACTTAACACACAATAAAAATTTATTTGGACATGTGCTGATAATTTCAGAGTGTAAATGATGGGTACATGGAGGCACATTATACTTACAAATTTGAAAGTTTCCATAATAAACATTTTTTTTTTAACTTAGAATTTGGCTGGCCTATAACTAAAGGCTGAACGTAACACTACTTTTATTACCTTGACAGCTATTTAAAGAAGTAACAGATGAAAGTGTCCTGCAATGTGCCTAGAATGGTGTGCATTTAATATAAATTGCAATCCTCACATCATCCCTCACAGTCTGTATTCAGCAAATCCTTATCTTCAACTATCTTTGGACTCATTTGAACTTAATATTTAAGCATAAGCTACAACACTCATGACCCACCTCTGACAGAGATACACAAGTTACAGTACCAACTGTCAATGGGCTCAAGGGATATAATGTGTCCAGAGAGCTGACTTCAGTGATATTTTGTAACTAGTTTCAATTGGCTGAAAGAAAAATTGACTGGTTACCTTTATCCCACTGTCTAGCACATTACAAAACTGCCTTAAAACCAACAAATCACAAACATTAAATAATAATTCTCAGGTTAACATTCAAGAATGCCTTTTAAGTGAAGACAAGTCAACATTGAAGACGGGGGACAGAGGAAGTAACTAGAGCAGTACACTGGTCCGATCACCATGCTAGTTGGTGAACTAAGATAGTACTAAACGACTAGACTCCACGCCCTTTCCAAAGAAAATTCATGAAATATATTTAGCAACCGTAAGAGTCAGAATTTCTGTTTTAGATTAGACATAAACAAAAATTTAAATGTTTCCTTTTATGTTTCCATAGAATTTTTTCAGTCAATTACACATTGTTAAGGAAGAAAAAATGTTAAGGATGGTTGTATGCATAACATTTAAAATGAAATAACTTTCATTTCCACTTTGGAACTCTAGAGGGCACCAGAAATATGCCCTCCTTCGCACCACCCCTCCTTCCCAGTAACGTGAGCAGCTGCAGAAGCCCGTCGTCTGGTTGCTGAGGTTGGTATTGCAGCAGCAGGAGCGATGTCTGCAGCGGTGGAAACAGCAGCGCCCACTCCCAGCTGCCTCACAAGCCATTACCCAGGCTTCGCCCCGGGGGCAGCTGCCACCCAAGGGAAAGCTCCTCCCCCTCAAAGCAACGGGGAGGGCCAGCCAAGTCCCATGGCCGAACCCCGACAACCTGACAACGTCCTCTACAAATTAGGGGCAAAGAACTCACAATGGGGGTGTTTTCCTCCTCACTTTCTGCCAAAGATGCACCAGACAGGGCTGAAGGCGATTCCTGGTCCTGAGATAAGAGGAAAAATTTTAAGTGGATCAAGAACACCCAACCTGATGGGAGCACCAAGCGTTTCAGCCAGGAGGAGGCAGAGAAGGGAATACGAGGTCAAGGAGGTTAGGCTCTGCTATTATTACCCCCACCACGCAAACAGCCCCCTCCTACGTAACGGAGCAAAACATTGTAAAATACACATTTGGGGCAGAAACCAAGGTAAAACGCAAAACCTAGAAGGGAAGGGGCCCTGAGGGCCCCAAGCCTGCTCCTGGAAACGGAGGGAGAAAAGACAAACGATGCCTCGACGCCAGCAAGGGGTTTATCTTCCCTCTTAAATGTGTCCACCCAGCGTCTTCCCCGTCACTCCCGGCACCAGTTCCGAGGTAAGGGGCGGCTCACGTCACTACTGGGCCGATATAGCCCATATTTGCCCAAGCAGTTGCCCTGGGCCGAGGTTTGCCCCCAAACCCCCCCCCCCGCAGTCGGCGACCGGCAGCGCTGCCTCCCCGTCCGCCATTAGAGACCCAGCCAAACAATACGCGAGGAGCGAGAGCCGCGCAGCGCAGCGCCGCGGAGGAGCGGGCGGAGGGGCAGCCGGCGGCGCCGAGGCAGTAGCCCTCGCCCAAAAAAACTTAGGGACCTCGGCTCCGGCCACAGGGTGGGAGCGCAGCCCCGAGGCGGGAGAGCCGACCGGGCGCCCCTCCCCCCGGCCCCCAGGAGAAAGGAGAACACCCCGCGACCTCCCGGCCGGCGGCACCCCCGCCCCGGAGACCCCCGCCTCCGGCGTCCGCCTCACCCAGCCCGCCCGGCCTCGCCCGCACGCTCGCAGCCCCTCGGGCCGCACGCGAAGGCGCCCGTGACATGAGCGCAGCCCCGAGCCGCCCCCGAGGCCCCGACGCGGCAGCGGCGACGGCGGCCGCGCCGCGGGGTATTAAGCCCGGGTCGGTGGGAGGCTCCGGGGGCTGCCCTCACCCATCTCCGCCTCCCCGGCCGCCTCCGCCTCCGCCTCCTCCTCGGGAGGCTGCGCTGCACCCAGCCACCCCCACTCTCGGCGCCCCTGGACTGGGAAGACAGCGGGGATAAGCCTCACCCGGTTCTGGCTGCGCTCCGCGGAACGAACCTCCCCTCCCGCGGCCCACCCCACTTCGGCGACACGCGCAACTCCGCTCGGTCCAGTCCCGGGTTTAGCGCTGGT
Source organism: Cynocephalus volans (assembly GCF_027409185.1). Classification (NCBI taxonomy): domain Eukaryota; kingdom Metazoa; phylum Chordata; class Mammalia; order Dermoptera; family Cynocephalidae; genus Cynocephalus; species Cynocephalus volans. The sequence continues at coordinate 88,618,649 of NC_084466.1, forward strand.
GAGCAGCAGGAGGAGGCGGAGGCGGCGGCGGTGCGGCCGAGCCCCGGGAGGCCCCGCCCTCCGCGTGCTCACTGGCTGGCGACGAGGGCGGGCCGGGGCTCCTCGGGCACGTCCATTGGCTCCGCCGGCCTTCCCTCAGGACCCCCCTCGGTGGGGTGGTCCGAAGGGCTGTCCGTCAGGTGCGGGCCACGCCCCCGGGCTTGCCGTTCCACTCCCCCCCCCTCCACCGACCCTCTCTCCCGGCCACGGCCCCTCCCCTCCGTTCCCCCGCCCCCACCCGCCGGGTCCGCCGGGGTCGGCAGCCCGAGCTCCGTCGCCCGCCACAGCTCAGCCCCTGGGGCCCGCCACCGGGACCGCTGGGGAGACTGAGGCGGGGCCGCCTGCGTTCCCCGGGCCCGGGCGCCCAGGCCGCTGCAACGGCCCCCAACGACTCTGCCCGAGGAGAGACTCGGCCTCGATGCCCCAACGTCCTCCCTGCCCAGTTCCTGGACGCCCCCCGCGAGGGCCGAGACCCCGAGGGCTGGAGCGAGGCCGAGCGGGCAGTCGGGTCGCGGGGGGAGCGGGTCCCGGGGCGCGTCGAGGGCAGTGGAGGTACTTCCACCTCGCCCCGTGGGGAGTAGTCCCCCCACCTCCCGTCATGGCTGCAGCGGGAGGGGACGATGTCCTCCATCTTGTCGGGACCGCTGTGGAAACTTGGGGCCCCTTCCAACCCCAGCCCCGTGGGGCCGGGAAACTCGTCCCGAGAAGCCCCTGTTGGGCTCTGCCGTTCGGCCGAGGGCACGGCCCCCGCTTCCGGCGTCTGCACCCGCGGGGCCGTAGGGGGCAGGCGCGACGGTGGAGAGGCCAGGGCGCCGCAGCCCGCCTCCCTCGACCAAGATGGAGGGACTGGGGCTGCGGTGGAGGGGCCGGGGCTGCCCCGGGGCGTCTCTCAGCGCCGCCACCCCCAGCTCCGCAGCCCCGGGCGCTCATCCTCCCCAGCCTCCCACCGCCTGCCACAGCTCCTGGTCCTCAACTGTTGGTGGAGGCTCCGCTCCACAGCCCCCTCCAACGCTTCGCCCCACCGGCGTGGCCCCCGCCCGAGAGCCCAGCCAGGTGCAGACGGCGCCGCGCGCCCCGGGGAGCGGAGGGCGGGCCCCAGGAGCCACCTGCACTGGGGTCTTCTCTTTTGTTCCTCGTCTACACCTACGTCTTAGGCGGACGTCATGGTGCTGGGCGATTTCCAAGACTCCACGTAAAGATGGAAGTGATGGCGCTGTCGTCTCGCCCTGGCGGTGGTTAGTGGGATTACAACGGATGGTGATGGGTGAACAGGACTTCTCAATTTCACGATGATCTGACACCACTGGCTATTAATAAATAGAAATGTGATGTCACAATTTAAAGTTCAACACGACGATGATGCATATGAAGTTTTTCATGAAGTTAATTACCTAAGATGGACTTTGTAGACTGTGGTGGCTGCCGGGTTAGCTCAGTTGGTTACAGAGAGGTTTTACAACAGCAAGGCCAAAAGAAAAAAAAAAAAAGACTGACGTGTAAACCTCTGATAGACACCAGTTACAGAGAATAATATAGTAGAAACAGATGCATTCACTCATTATCAATAAAAATTAAATCAAGCAGTACTTCCAGCTGGAGCTAAATGCCATAAATATACTGGTCTTTTTTAAATTGAAAAAAATAATCCACAGCATGTATTTGAAACAGTTTTTCAGAAAGTATCACTCTTATTTTTCATGAAACTTTATTTCATAATTGCAAAACTTCAGTTTTGAAAACAGTAAAAAATATCCTTATAAGATCTCATATTACTCAGTGCTTTTTTACATTGACATGCTTAATGTCATTATCATCACGACAAAAAAGTCCTCTGTTACCAAATTCGGGGCAACATTGTAATAATACAGTGAAAATTTACACCGTCCGGTTTTCTGCTACCATGTCCTATTGCAATAGCTTCAGCTTACTGAGTTGGAAGGGTTGAGTGGAGGTACTTCCAAATAAACTGACAAAGACTTAACATGATATTTTGGGTTGCCCCATTCCATTCTGTTCAGCTGGAGGAGGCTCTATACTGCTACCAATTCCCTGGCATTACTGCTGTTTTATAATTAACAACAATAATATTAATTACAGTAGTATTTATTCTTCACATTTTTTATTCATTCAGACCCGTTTGTCCATGTAACTATTGACTATGATAGGGAGAATTTTAGTTAAGAGTTTAGAAGTGGGAAAAAAAGTTTTGTGTCATAATTTAAATAAAAATTATTCTTAATTTTATGTACAAGTACTTTTAAAATTAAGTACTTGAATGTTCATAACAGCATTATTTATACTTTCCAGAAGTGTAGAAACAGCCCAAATGTCCACGAACTGGTGAATGCAAAAACACATGTGGTAGGGACCAGCCCGTGGCTCACTTGGGAGCGTGTGGTGCTGATAACACCAAGGCCACGGGTTCGGATCCCGGTATAGGGATGGCCGGTTAGCTCACTTGTGAGAGCGTGGTGCTGACAACACGAAGTCAAGGGTTAAGACCCCATTACCGGTCATCTTTTAAAAAAAAAATAATGTGGTATAGCCATACAGTGGAATATTATTCAGCCATAGACAGGACTGAAGTTCTGATACATGCATGATTCCATTTATGTGAAATGTCCAGAACAGGCAAATCTATAGAGACAGAAAATAGATTAGCACAGGGCTGGGGAGGTGATAAGTAGGCAACGATAGCTGAAAGTTTTGGCGTTTCTTTATTGAGTGATGAAAGTGTTTTAAAATAGATTGAAGTGATGGTCGTACAACTCTGAATTTACTAAAAAACCTTTGAGCTATAGACTTTAAATGTGTGAATTTCATGGTATGTGAATTATATCTCAATAAATCTGCAACTAAAAATGTGTGTGACTGTGTGTATGGAGTTATTCGATACCAATCACAAAGACTACTAAACATTGCAGACAAGCAACATGAAGATTTGAGTAGAAAACTTGAATTTCAAATACTGGTTTGGCCACTCAAAACCTCAGAAAGTTACCTTCTCTCTGAGCCTCAGTTTCCTCATTTGTAAAATAAAGTTATACAAAGTTCTTTTAAAGGACCAAATATTGTAACTTCTGTGAAAGTGATATTAAAATGTTAGGTATTTCATTTTGGAAACCATTAATTAGATGTACAAATAGTATAACAGTGATTCTGAGCACTGGTTAGGAGCCAGACTGCCATGGTATTACAACGTGACTTTCAGCATTAACCACGTGTTTTCAGGCGTGTGTTAACTTCTCTAAGTCTCAGCTTTATTATGTATAAAATGTAGATAATTCCTCTCTCAGAGTTTTTAGGAAGATTAAATGAACATACACTTATAAAACTTGCACCTCACTTGGTAGACTTTAATAAATGTTAGTTGTTTTTATTACTCATAACTGACTCAGTGGAATATTAGAAAATTACTCTATTTTTTAGGGCTGGCCTGTGGCTCACTTGGGAGAGTGTGGTGCTGATAACACCAAGGCCAAGGGTTCAGATCCCTATATAGGGACGGCCTGTTATCTCACTCTGGAGAGCATGGTGCTGACAACACCAAGTCAAGGGTTAAGATCCCCTTACTGATCATCTTCTAAAAAAAAAAAGAAAAGAAAATTTCTCTTTTTCTTTCTTGGCAGCTGGCTTGTACAGGGATCAAACCCTGAACCTTGGTGTTACCAGCACCACTCTTAACCAACCGAGCTAACTGGCCAGCTGCAAAATTTCTTTATAATATTTTGTAAGGACTGTACTGATATCTCCACCAGCAATAATGTGCTAGTGCATAATCCAAATAATAATAATAAATTGTAAATTGCAATACACAGATCAAATCAATTAGTCTTGGAAGTAATGTACTTCAAATAAAAGCTTTGTTAATGATTTTGTTTTCTCATTTTGTTTCGATTGGAAAGGAGTTTAGTATAATCTGTCTCATCTTCCTAATATGGATACTGGGAGACTAGAAGTTCAGATCAAAGAATTGATTTGGGCTGAAGACTGGAAAGCTAATGTAGACTAGCATTTTAACGCTTATAATTGAAAAGAAAAAAAGCAATATTTTAATCACTGAAGCACTGAAACAAGCTTAACATGGCTGATTGCTACATAAAAATGGTACCACCGGGTAGGGTGCTTCTCCTAAGATTAAAAAATAATAATTTTAAATAAAAATTGTTCATTTTAGCATGTTTGGCATTTATTAATTTAATAATAAATGATGTTTGATATTATAGTATAACAATCAAAAATCATAATAATTTTATTTGACCATTGTGGAGAAAGAATAAAGTCCTGATAAATTAAAATATGAGTCAAGGGTAGGCTGGTTAGCTCAATTGGTTAAAGCATGATGCTGATTACACTAAGGTCCAGAGCTCTATCCCTGTACTGGCCAGTCACCAAAAAAAAAAAAAAAAAGTCAATTGTGCAATTTTATTTAACAAGCTGCTTGTATAGAACTTATGTGCCAGGAATTGTTCTGTGTATGTTGTAAATAATAACTCATTGTTCTCTTAATGACTCTATAAAGTAGTTAATAATATTGTCCCATTTTCACAGATGAAGAAACTAAAGCAAAGAAGGAAACTGAAGCAAGTTAAGGAACTTGCTCAAGGTCACATGGCTAACAAGTGGCAGAGAGGAATCATAGCCCTAGGATTCTTGGCTCCATAGTCCAGGCCTTCAGCCACCTCATCACGTTGCCTCTCTAGGATAGCTTTCTCCTCATTCTCAAAATTCAGCTCTTAAACATATCATCCTAGGTAACTTAAAGCTCAGCACTAAATAATACATTCTAGAGCAGTGGCTTATAAACCTTTTTCTGACCATGACAACCACTAGGATATACATTGCATATGGAAACCCAGTGCAAACCCACCTAGATACACAACTATATAACTGAAACACATGATTCATAGAAGAATTATTTCCTTCACTACATTAGATGTATTTTAGCATTCTCTAGTCTATTTAAATCTTTCTATAATGTTTTCTTCCTTCCCCCCCCTTTTTTTTAATAAATGGTAGTTGCAGCCCACCAGTTGATTTCATGGCTTACAAACTGTGATTTGAAAAACACTATTCAAGAGAAAGCAAATCATAGATAAATCTGAGTTCTAAATGAAAAGAAAAAACACAAGATAACATCAAAAAGTGAGAGCAATTTGGAACGAACTATATTTGAAAATCTTAAAAAGACATTCAAGTTGCCATTCTCCGTAAATACATGACATACTTATTTTTTCCTAACAACATGCTTTACACTTTATAAAACTGTAATGCAGCTGATTAACAATGCCTCTAAGGACCGGCCAGTGGCTCACTTGGGAGAGTGTGAAGCTGATAACACCAAGGCCATGGGTTCAGATCCCTAAATAGGGATGGCCGGTTAGCTCACTTGGGAGAGTGTGGTGCTGACAACACCAAGTCAAGGGTTAAGATCCCCTTACTGGTCATCTTTAAAGAAAAAAAATGCCTCTAGAGAAGCAATGTGGTGATTGGAAGAGTATGCAGAGTTGAAGCTGATACTGATTTCATCACTTGTTAGCGTGGTGACTGTCTTAGTCTGTTTTGTGCTTCTATAACAGGATACCTGAGACTGGGTAATTCATAAAAAACAGTTCTGGAGACTGGGAAGTCCAGTAAGTGCTGACATCTTGCAAGGGCCTCTTGCTGTGTCATAGCATCATAGAAAGCATCACATGGCTGAAGGGCAAAGAGAGGGCAAGAGTGAGAGAGAGGTAAACCCACTTGCACCATAATGGTATTAATCAATTCATGAGGGCAGAGCCTTCCTGACCTAAACACCTCTTAAAAGTCTCACCTCTTAATAGCATCCTATAGCACAACATGAGTTTTGGAGGGGACAAGCACTCAAACCATAGCAGTGACCCTAGACCTCTTTGAACCTGTTTGTTCCTCAATAAAATGAGGGAATTGAGAGCCAGCCTGTGGCTCACTCTGGAGAGTGTGCTGCTGATAACACCAAGGCCACGTGTTCGGATCCTATATAGGGATGGCCGGATTGCTCACTGGCTGAGCGTGGTGCTGACAACACCAAGCCAAGGGTTGAGATCCCCTTACCAGTTATCTTTTAAAAAAATAAAAATAAAAATAAAATGAGGGAATTGTACATCCTGTGTCCTTGAAGAAAAATCCCGTTTTTTCTCCTTATATTCTTCTCATCTCTTGGGATCCCAATGCTTCCAACCAACCCTTTCTCACTTTTCAGCTTATTATAAGTATTCCCTTCTTCTGAGTTCCTGTGGCTTTATTACTGAGTAGTAAAAAATGTCTTAACAAAGATTACTCCTCCTTACCTGGTTCACGCTGGAGTATGGTGACCCATCACGTTCCTCATTTTTATAATTAACACAAAGTTTTGAAATATGTATACATTGTTGAATGGCTAAATTGAGCTACATAACATATGCATAATCTCACATTCTTATTGTTTTCTGTGATGAAAACAATTAAAATCTATTCTCTTTGTGATGCTCAAGAAAATACTATATTATTAACTCTAGTCACTGTGTTGTTCAATAGGTCTCCTGAACTTATTCCTCCTAACTGAAATTTTGTGTCCTGTGTCCAAAATCTCCCCATTTCCCCCACTCTCCAGCCCCTGTCACATACCTTTCTACTGTCTGCTTCTATGAGTTCAACTTTTTTATATTCCACAAGTAAGCGAGAACATGGGGTATGTGTCTTTCTGTGCCAGACTTATTTCACTTAGCATAATGTCCTCCAGGTTCATCCGTGTTGTTGCAAATTACAATATTTTCTTCTTTTTTAAGGCTGAATATTATCTCATTGTGTATATGCATACCACATTTTCTTTATCCATTCATCCATTGATGGATACTTAGGTTGATTTCATATCGTAGCCATGTGAATAGTGATGCAGTAAACACAGGAGTGCAGATATCTCTTCAACAAACCGATTTTATTTCCTTTGGATAAATACTCAGTAGTGGGATTCCTGGGTCATATGGTAGTTCTATTCTTTAGTTTTTGAAGAACTTCCATACTCTTTCCCATAATGGCTGTACCAATATACATTCCCCAAAACAGTGTGCAAGGGCTCCCTTTTCTCCATATCTTTGCCAACCAACACTTGTTATCTTTCATAATAGCCGTGCTAACAGGTATGAGGTGACATCTCATTGTGGTTTGAATTTGCATTGTCTTGATTATTAGTGATGTTGAGCATTTTTTCATATATATGTTGGCCATCTGCATGTCTTCTTTTGGGAGATCTCTACTCAGGTCTTTTGCCAATTTTTTAACTGTGTTATGTATTTTCTTGCTATTGAGTTGGGTTCTTTACATATTTTGGATATTAACCCCTTATTTTTTCCTATTCTTTAGATTGTCTCTTCACTCTGTTGATTGTTTCCTTGGCTGCAGAAGCTTTTTAGTTTGATGTAATCCCATTTGTCTATTTTCCCTTTTATTGCCTGTGTTTTTATGACCCTCATTTTGTCTCCCAAGCAGTATAGCTCAACCAAGTGCATCCAAACTTTAGAGGTACTCACTGGAGAACAGAACCAAATTTTAAAAGAGAATGTTAGATTATTTCAAGAGGTTCTTTCCAGCAATAAAATTCTATGATCTTATAAAATAATAAGCTGAATACAGCATGATGCTGATAACACCAAGGTCCAGGGTTCGATCCTAGACCAGCCACCCAAAAAGCAAACAAACAAACAAAAAATAACAAGCTGAAAATAATTATTTTAAGGTTTAACTTTTGCCCACTTAAGGGTTTCTTACATCGTTAACTATTATTTGTGGAAATTCTGTACTAGGTAGAGGTAGCTATTCTCTAAGAAATTAAAACCTAAAATAAAGCAGGTCTGGCAGATTTTAACCATAGTAAGCTTATCTTTGAAAATATTTTTCCTACCTCCAAAGGTAATAAATCACATTCAGTGATTTAAAAACAAAAACCAAACCATAATTTGGAAAACCCAAACAGTTCAAAAGAAAAAAATAACCAATAACCCTTGCATTCAAGAATTACCATTGTTAACATTTTTAAAATAGACTTTATTTTTTGGAACAGTTTTAGGTTCAAAACAAGATTGAACAGAAAATACAGAGTTCCCAGATACCTCCTGCCCTACGCATGGGCAGCTTTCCCCACTAGCAACATCCCCCACCAGAGTGGTTCATTTGTTACAACAGACGAACCTACATTGACACATCATTCTCACCCAAAGTCCATAGTTTACATTTGGGTTTACTCCTGGTGCTACATCTAGATGGTGTTCTTCCCTCCCACCTTCCCTCCTTCCCTCTCCCCTAACCTCTAGCAACTAGTGATCTTTTACTGCCCCCCTAATTTTGCCTTTTCTAAAATGTCACATAGTTGAAATCATACAGTATGTAGCCTTTTCAGATTGGCTTTTTACATTTAGTAATATGCATTTAAATTTCCTCCATGTCTTTTCATGGCTTGATAGCTCTTTTTTTTTTTTTTTTTAAGCTCATTTCTTTTTGGTGCTTGCGAAGCTCGGCGACCACACTAGTTGTCGGGCTCTTTTACTTGCTGGTAATCCTGCACCAACTATGCCAATTTGTCTCGGTCTGCGGTGGCTAGAATCCTGCTCACAGCGCCAATTGTCTAGCTCTTAATCCTGCCCCAACCAGGACGATTGTTGCCCTAGGGCTGGGTCTGAAGCTCCCAGATCCCTCAAGCCCATTCACAGACTGGGTCACAAACCCTTCACATGCCTGGCTGGGTCACCAGACCCCTTCACGCAGGTCTATGAGCTAGATAATCAGCCAAAAGGTCCTTGGAGCTACAAGTTGGAAAGTATGGCTGTGCTGGGCTGATGGCTGAGGCCAACACCCGCTTTTTCTGAAGAACACAAGAATAGCAACAAAACTAAAACAATACATTGGCGAGCATGCTCACTAACTCCACCCACACACATACATGATTTGCTTACAAAGGATGCTGAACCACACCCAACTGGCCCCAAGGTGAAAGGCCCTGACCAAACTATTCTATTTTCCCAACAGTGCTGAATAATATTCCACTGTCCGGCTGTACCACAGGTGTTTATCCTTTCACCTACTGAAGGACATCTAGGTTGCTTCCAAGTTTTGGCAATTATGAACAAAACTGCTACAAACATCCATACACAGGTTTTTGTGTGGATATAAGTTTTTAACTTATTTAGGTGAATACCAAGAAGCATGATAAGCTGGATCATATGATAAATAATATGTCTGGTTTTATAAGAAACTGCCAAACTGTCTTCCAAGCATAATTCTGCATTTCCATCAGCAATGAGTAAGTCCTGTTGCTGCACATCCTTGTCAGCATTTGGTGTTGTCCGTGTTTCCAATTATCGCCTTTCTAACCAGCATATAGTGGTATCCCATTGTTGTTTTGACATAAACACTTTGAGGTAACAATATTTTTCCACTTATAAAATGTCTCTAAAACATTTATATCACCCCAGAAGATCTATATCTTACTAGTTTTTTTATCATATAGCATAGAATGAAGAAGAGATTCTCTAAAGAACTAGTGATATCTAAGAAAATAGAATTTTCATTGGGAATACAGTTATCATCTTCATTTTTCTGTTGTTGGATAAGTAAAAGGATTTTAAGAAGAGATACATACAGTGGAGAGTATTATGTAGCTACATGAAGAATTGCACTTGGTCGTCCTTCTATCCCTAAAACATTGATAAGAAATCAAATCTAAGGATCCACCCATGCAAGAGTGACATCCTTGAGGTAGGTAGCATACTCATAACACTTAGGGAAATGAAAGCATTAGACAGTTATTGATTATATGATGTGTTATAAAATGGTTTTATGGAGGGCCGAGCCCGTGGCGCACTCGGGAGAGTGTGGCGCTGGGAGCTCGGCGGCGCTCCTGCCGTGGGTTCGGATCCTATATAGGACTGGCCAGTGCACTCACTGGCTGAGTGCCGGTCACGATAAAGACAAAAAAAAAAAAAAAAAGGTTTTATGGAAAATGCTTCTGAGACACCACATCTATAGCGGTAAGAAAATAATTTTGAATCTAGTTATTATTCTTTAAATGTACACTTGGCGGTGGCAACAAAAATTAGTCATTATTGTTAACATAGTGTGGAACTTTTATTAATATCTTCATTTAGCTTCCCAAAAAAATGATCTTTCTTATTCCTTCATTATACAAATATTAATTGAGGGTCTAAGTTATGCCAGACACTATGATATGTGCTAGGGATATAACAGCAAATAAAACAGATGTGGTCCATCCCCTCATGGAAGGTAAAGTCTGTGCTAGACCAGAAAGAGCCAATAACAGGGAACAACAGAATGAGTAATTACAGTTGAGAACTGGGACAAAAATAAGCAGACCTCTATTATAAAGAATAACAATAGTGACCTACACTGATGATCACGGAAGACCTTTCTGAGGAAGGTGCATTTAAACTCAGATTTGCCAAAGAAGCAGCCATTAAAAGAGCCAGAGTGAATAATGTTCTGGACAGATGGTAAATAAAGAATTAAACTTCTTTTTAGGAAGTGGAGGATAGCCAGTGGGTGATGTCTTAGTCCATCTTGTGTTGCTACACCAGAATACCTGAGGCTGGATATATAAGGAAAGAGGTTTTTTTTGGCTCACAATTCCTGTGGCTACAGCTGGTGAGGGTCTCAGGCTGCTTCAACTCATAGTGTAAAGCGGAAGGGAAGTGGGCAAAGAGGTCACATGGCAAGAAAGAAAGCAAGAGAGAAAAACCGAGGAAGCCAGGCTCTTTTTAACAACCCACTTGAGAGAAGAAAACTCACTCATCCCTGAGAGAGGGCATTAATCTATTTGTGAAGGATCTGCCCCATGACCCAAACACCTCCCACAGGCCCCGTCTCCCAACCCTGCCACACTGGGGATCACATTTCAACAAGAGTTTTGGCAAAAACAAACCACATCTAAACCATAGCAGATGGGGAATACCAAATCAAAGGAGTCATAGAAGATGAGGGAGAAGCATGGATGGGCAGGATGGTTCCTGGGGGTCTGGGAGGCCATGCTAAGAAGTCAGAATGTTATTGCAGTGCATGGAGAAGCCACAGATAAGGGTTGTCAGTGAAAAAGTAATACAATAGAATGTAAATTTTAAGCAGATAACTCTGGCCACTTGCAGGAAATGGTCATAGAGTAGTAAGAGTAGCATCTGGGAAGCTATTGAGTAGTCTGAGCAAGAACTGAGGTTGGCAGTCTCTTGTAGAGTGGTGCCAACAGAGGTGGGAGAAGTGAGTGGACTGGACTCAGTGATGGAAGGGTGTGGGGTTGTGAGAAATATAGGATAATTTAGTCAGGCTCCCCCAGCTTAGGTCTGGTTGGGACGTCAAGCAGCACATTTCTTGTAAACAAGTTGTGTGTGGGTGGAGTTGCTGCGCATGTGCACCAATGTGTCTTTTTAGTTTTGTAGCTATAGTGTGTTCTGCAGATTGTGAAGCAGGCTGGCAGCAGAGAGCTAACATCTAACAACAGAGCATGTTTACTCTGCTGGCAGCTGCTCAGTCTCAGTTTTTCTTTGGACTTTGCCAGTAGCAGTTGAGTTTCTGAGTTTTCCTGTGGACTGCTTGGCTCATAGTGTGTGTGTGCTGAATAAAGACTATTCCTACTTCAGCCAAGGCTCCAAGGACCATTTTGTCCAGTTACCTAGCTCGTAGACCTGCGTGTGAAGGGTTTGTGAATGGGCTCAAGGGGTCTGAGAGCTCCAGACCCTAGCCCTAGCTCTACAGGGATCCAGATCAGCACACAGAAAAGAATTTCTTAAATTTCGGAGCTAATATAAAGTGTAGACACAGAAAAGTTTCTGATAGTAATGATAGTAAATTGTTAGCAAATCTAATCAGTTTTGTACAAGAAAAGATAAGAAGTTGATCTTCAAGAAGGGTGGCTAATAGAAGTCATCTTAAATAGAACAATAAATTAATATTTTGAATTGTCTGGATTTTTTTTTTTAAAAATTACATTCTAAAAATTTATAAGTAAAACATTACTGAGCTTTTTTCTTTCTTTTTAACTTTTTTTCCAACAAACTTGGAAAAATAGCTGAATGCTTCTGAATTTAAATAAATAACTTGATTATTTGTAACCAACTTCAAATTCCTCCAAGTTTCGTTTTTTAATTTAAATATATTTCTATAATACCATAGTAGTCCTTTACAACATTAATGAATAACCTTGGAGGTGTTTTTATTTTCTTTTTTCATTTTGACCTTGCTTTGCTTGCTTTTAATTTTTTTTTTTTCAAAATGAAAAATACAGACATGAAAGGAGAGGGGATTTCCTTGAAGAAGAAGGAAGAGAAAGAAATTCCCATTGAAAAGTAAATCTTCTCGCACCAACCCCATCCTCCAGCCATTCAGTCTTCCTTTCCAGAGGCAACCACAGTTACCAGTTCCTTCTAACTCTTTCCAGGAACATTTGCCCATGAAAAAGTATATATTCTTTTTCTGCATCTTTATTTTTTTCATTCAACAATGTACCTTATAATTAAGTCCACATCAACATGCACAGATATATCCCATTCTTTTTCAGGACTGCATAATGGTCAATTGTACTATAATTTATTTAAACCACATTACTCATTGACAGAGTCCAATTGCAATCAACATCAGTCATGTCATCATCTTGTCCTTAATATCTAATTCTAATAATAGGAAGTTGATGGATATTGGACGTGACTGGTGCCATTGTGCACACAATAAGCACAAAATAGCCACTGGCTTTGTCATCCACTCCAGCACCAAACCCCTCCCTCCTTCCCTTTACAAGAAGCCTCGTGATAAACAGAAACCTTTTTGCTTCTGCAAGGGTGCACTTCTCCACCCTGGTTGCATAGCTTCCACATTAGCTTAATGCCCCTCCTTGATTATATCAGCCAGCCCTTGGTGCCCTATATAAGCTCTACCACTCCCACCTCTGTTGCTGTCCCCCATTTTGAGGGCACCCCAGCAGATTCTTTTCCTTTAATAAAGCTTGATAGGTACCCGATGTCTCAGCCCACTTTCTTTCAGAAGTAATTTGCACATTGACCTTCTTCTTACTTTTACTTACTTACTTACTTACTTACTTATTTACTTACTTACTTACTTACTTACTTACTTACTTACTTACTTACTTACTTACTTATTTATTTTACTTTACTCAGAGATCGAACTGAACTGAAACTGTTATTTTTTAAAATTATTTTATCCTAAGCAAAGGATAATGTTTTGATTACTAAATTACTGTCTCTGTGGCAATTGTTCATGTTTCTTTCCTACTATTATTTTAAATATTTAAAAAGTCCTTCTAGATATGCGTGTCAAAAGAGAAGTAGCAAAGAAAAATCTGCTGCCTAATGGCCCCTTTTTGCCCACAGGATCTATTCCAAAGTTCTTTTAATGGCCCCCAGTATTTCACAATTAGGCCCACCAACCCAGCCTAATCTCTCTTCCTTTTCCCTTCAAACAGCCTACGCTTCAGCTACGTGAAATGATTTACTCTACCCCAACAATTCTGCATGCTTTCAAAAGACTTTGCCTTTGTGCTGTTTCCTCAAACTAGTAAAAATTTACCTTCCACTCTATCTGGTAAACTACTTCATCTTAAAGGCAGAAAATTTCACACTTGGGTACGTATACTGCTGGGGTTCGTAAACATTTTACAAGAGGTGAGGGGCAAGGGCAGTTTTAGAATAATCAGTTTCCATATCCTGAAATTTATTTGTACTCTTTCCTAAAATTGACCTGTCCCTTTCACATCCACTGTTCTCCCACTTTAAAACAAAAGGCAGGCATCTTACCCCAGAATCTCATTAAGGCAAGGTACCTCCTTGTGAAAAAGCCTTCAGAATATCCCTTAATAAGACAATTTGAAATACTAGTGTAAATTTGAATGTAAATGAATGACTCTATGACTGGGTCACAAAAAAAAAAAAAGGTTTTTTGAATATGAGGTGGGTTTTAATTCATTTGCAACAAAATTGAATGAAGATCTAATTAGGATTTCAGCTGACTGGTCCTTAAAATAATTATGGACCAATTATTTTGGACTAATTATAAAAAGTGTGTACATGGTGTTATGGGTTTAATTGTACCCCTTCCCCCAAATATATGTTGAAATCCTAATTCTCAGTACTTTAGAATGTGGCATTATTCAGAGGTGGGGTCTTTACACAGATAATCAAGTTAAAAAGAAGTCATTAGGATAAGCCCAAATCCAATATAACTGGTCTCTTTATAAAAAGGGGAAATTTGTACACAGAGACAGACACACACAAGAAAGATGACCTAAGAAACACAGGGAGAAGATGGCCATGTTACTGAAATGACACATCTACAAACAAAAGAGGAGCTGGCCGGTTAGCTCAGTCGCTTAGTGTACTGCCTTGTAACATCAAGGTCAAGGGTTTGGATCCCTATACCAGCCAGCTGCCAAAAAACAAACATACAAGCCAAAGAACTCCAAGGATAGCCAGCAAAAAAACAAAAGCTGGAAGAGACAAGAAAGTATTCGTCCCTACAGCTAATTGACTAGGGTTGTCAAAGAGAGCTTGGCCCAGCCAACACCTTGATTTAAGACTACTTGATTTCTAGCCTACAGAATTATAAGACAATGAATTTGTGCTGTTTTAAACCACTCTGTTTGCAGGTCTTTGTTATGGCAGCCCTAGAAAACTAATACAAATTTCTACGTAACTTTTAGCATGTAAAAGAGTTTAAAGTAATTGAGAGAAAGCATTAAACAAAAATCCTTCTATTTTCATCTACTTATGTTAACCAGTTTTTTCATCACCTACGTACATAAAACTGAAAAAGGAGGAAATAAAATTTATCCCTCTCTAGCAAGAAGTAATATTTCACCCAAAGATTCATGTGCTCTAGCAAGAAGTAATATTTCACCCAAAGATTCATGTGCTATTTTAAAAATTACTACTGAAATTCTTTTCTTTTTTGTCTTCTTTTTCTTTTTTTTACTTTAAAAAAATTATACTTTTTCTACTTTTTATAATTATTAATCAAAATGTATAAATACAGGGCCGAGCCCATGGCGCACTCGGGAGGGTGCAGCGCTGGGAGCGCGGCGACGCTCCCGCCGCGGGTTCAGATCCTATATAGGAATGGCCAGTGCACTCACTGGCTGAGTGCCGGTCACGAAAAAGACAAAAAAAAAAAAAATGTATAAATACATATGTCGACAATAAAAGAGTTAATAATCTAATAATAGCTTCTTCATGTATAAGAAATGTTTAACACAGATTTATGGGTATAGAAATTTATCAATTTTAACTTATTTATATATTGTTGCAGAGTGATATAGTAGGATGAACACTAAAAGACTTCTAAGAATAAATATATAGTACACTAGGATAAAATTCTGTAAGAAAAATGAAATAAAAATACACATTCAAATGAGAAAAAGAAACCATGCAAAATGTCCTACTACTAAAGCATTTCTTGTTCACGTAATTTTTAAAAGAATGAAATGCCAAATCAATATAGTATTTAGATTCCATTGGATACATTAATAACAGTGATTTAAGATTTTTATTTTCAAATGTTTATATTTGCATTACACAGAAATTATATTAGGTGTCACTTTAAATTATGTAAGTTGGCTTATAGTTAATCAAAATCATTTTAGAGGGTTTGTGAGCTTCTGTAGAGTCTCACTTGTCCTTCCTCTCTCCTTTTTCCTCAGAACACAGTGCAGTTGCTACTGTTAAAGCAAAATGAGCAGGAGGCCATTTGCCTGGGATTGTTCCTGTACCTGGAACCCTTACAAAGCAAACCAAAACTTAATTTAGAGGCATTCCTTGTACTTGATTAATTTTGAATCAAGCTTCAGCCAGTCACAGAAGGCCAATTAGCCAATTAGTTATATTTGTATAACTAGGGACCTTCCATGGTCCCTTCCATGGTTTCTTTTCCAAAAAGGAAAACAGCCAGCTGTAGCCAATCAAGTAACATCTTTACTTTGCTTTGGTGTCCAGCCTATGAAAGCCCACTGCTCACACTGCTGGAGTGGCACTCTCTTCCAGTTTTGAGTGCTGCCTGATTCATGAATCCTTTAAGGCTCAAATAAATTCTGTTAAATTTATTTTGTCTGAAATTTTTCTTTTAACACTACAGCATATAAAATATCGTAATACAGGTTTAAAGCTTAGTCATTTACAACTCTGTCTCCCTACTCTCCTAGAGGGCAGGAACAATGAGTTATTTATCTTCATATTCCCATGCCAGGTGTAAGTATAGGTGCAGAGTATATACTTACGAATTTATTTCTGTTATATACTTCAGAAATGTTTTTGATGTAGGTCCTGTCCTAGAGTTTACAGTGGGAATAGGTTATAGCATTTCTCTAGAAAAATACACATTTGAATCCGATAGTGCACTGAGAAAGCATCTGGTTCTACCTAGAGAAATTGAATTGTCACTAAGTAAATGGTCCAAAGCCATTTGAAATATAGTCTACTGGGTTTAGTTGGATCTCTCTTACACAAATTCCATGAAACTAAGTAAAGATGTTAAAGAGTTATTTGGGACTAACTAATTTACTTAAGAAATAAAATCATTTGTTGTTGCTTTCAGAAAAAAAACTGTAGGCTAGTACCACAATCTCTGAAAGCAGAGAATGGAAATGATATTGGCATGATAGTTACCAATTTGTCATATAATAAATATCAGGTCATATATCAACAGCAAGTTTGGAGAAAACTTAGTGATTTCGTTTAAACTGGTTCCAAATTAACTATAAACCATGGGAAATAATTTTCCTTCAATGCTACCAAATTCTGAGTAGATAGACTTTGGCTGGGAGAAAACTGCTTGTCACATTCACTGAGCTCCCAATTGAGGCTCCCCATAAAGGATGAACTCTATTTCATTTCTTTATTTTACTTACTTTTCCTGCTTCATTTTCTTTCTTTCTTTTAAAATTGAGTATTAGACATCAACAAGAGCCTTCATTATAACTCTTTCAGTTCCAATTTATTTTACTGTGAACCTAAAATGGCTCTAAAAACTATTTGTAAAAAAGAAAGAAAGAAAAGAAAATCACAATGGAAATTATAAGACTGAGACTCGAATGAAAATTTTAAAGATAATCTATCACTAGAAGTTGTGGAACACAGCTAAATTAGTTTTAAAATGGGAATTCATGGCCTTATGATGAACTTATGAGGAAAGCAAGATTAAATATTCAGCTCAGAAAATTAGGAGAAAGGGTAACAAAGCAAAATCAAAGAAGTAAAAAGGAGGAAATAAAAATCAGGGAATGGGTATAAGCTATTGAAATAGAGGACAATAACACAAACTACAAAATAGAGATGCTTAAGAAAACAAAGATTTATTGGAATATACTAATAAGCTAAGCCTAATATTAGCAATATTCATTAACTTAAATGAAAAGAAGATTGAAAAAATATATAGGACAAAATAAGGGACAATAACTACAGATGGAACAAAGATTTGAGAAACATAATAAAAGAGCCTTACGTACAATTATTGTTTTAAGTCTACATGAAATGGAGCTGGAGAATTTAAGGAGAAATATACTGAGGTTTATAATTTACTATAACTTGCATCAAAAAATAAGATGCATTGATGGATGAATTTTGGGATAGAGAGATGACAGACGTGATAAAATTAGTATAGTAAAATGTTAGTGACAAAATATAGGTGGTGGGTACATGGTTATTCATTGTAAAAATTCTCTTAACTTTGCTCTGTGTTTGAAAATATCCATAATAAAATGTTGAGAAAAACATTTATGATTTGGAATATATGAAATGCCAAAATAGTTACATGAAGAAAGAGTAATTTGAATAGATCATGAGAAATTTTTAAAAATCTTTACCACCATAACATCTAAAATCCAGATGATATTTCAGGCAAATTATAACAAATTCTGAAGGGAAAGTTAATTCTTACTCATACAAATACTTACAGAAAATAATCAGTGAAAATAATCCATACCACTTCTTAAGGCTAGTATAGTCTAGATTTCAAAACCACTTAAAGTAAATTTAAAAATGAGATAAGGACAATATAAGAAAGGTGTCCATTTCATTTATAAATGTTAAAGCAAAAATCCAACACACGGGGCCAAGCCCGTGGCACACTCGGGAGAGTGCGGTGCTGGGAGCGCAGCGATGTTCCCGCCACGGGTTCGGATCCTATATAGGAATGGCCGGTGCACTCACTGGCTGAGTGCCGGTCATGAAAAAGACAAAAAAAAAAAAAAAAAAATCCAACACACATTAACAAACCTAATATTTTTTACATAATGTATGATCAAAGTAGGAATGCAAAGATGGTTTAATATCAGAATATTGATCATATAATTTACATTATAAAAAGAAAAAAAGAAAAATTATATGATTTCCTCAATGGACACAGAAAAATAATTTGATAAAATTCATAATTACCTATGAAGGAGGGCGGAGGAAGAAAGCAAGCAAAGAAGCAAGCAAGGTGGATCCTGGCTAAGGAAGGCAGGCAGGATGGGAGGAAGAAGGAAGAGAGGAAAAGAAAAAAAGAAAGAAAGACAAAGGAAGATGGAATAAAGAAAGGAAAGGGAGGGAAGGAGAGAGGAAAGAAACAAGGAGGAAAGAAAGGAAACAAGCAAGATGGATACTGTAGAAAGAAGGAAGGGCGCAGCTGCAGCTTCTGCCAGCTCTTGCTCCAGCCTGGAAGCGGCAGGGGCTCGAAATGGTTGGAGGGTCCCTTCTTTCTCTCATCGTGGCTTCTCCTGCCTTCATGAGCTTTAGGTCTCTCCTCCTCTTCCCCTGAGCTCTAGTGGCCCCAGCTTGGCTGTCGTTGCTTTTTAACAGTTGTAAATTGGTTGACTTGTGGGAGAGAGTGACATTGGGGACCGTCTATTCTGCCATCTTGACCAAAAGCCAAAAAAATTTAAATGATAATTGTTATAATTACAAAGAGTTCAACAAGGTTGGTGGATAAAAGATAAGCTCCCAAAAACCAGTATTATTTCTATATATGAACAATAATTAACTAGAATAAAAGATGAGTTGTACTCGTATGTTCAACTGAAGCTATAAGGGGGAAAAAGCCATAATAAGCCCAAAGAAAGTGGAAGAAAGGAGATAATAAAGAATGAAGCTGAAATCAATAAAATAGAAAGCATACAATAGAAAAAAATCAACAAAACTAATATAAGGGTGTGTAAACAATTAATAAAAGGGACCAACATTCACAAATTAATAATATTAGAAACAGAAAGAGTGCATAACAACAGATACTGCAGAAATTGAAAAGATAATTTAAAAAATACTTTAATAGCCTTATAGCAATGTATTTGAAAATTTAGATGAAACAGTTCAATTCTTAAAACAATACGTAGATTTAAAAACTGATTTGAGACTAAGAAGTCTCAATAGATCTATATCATTTAAGAAATTGAAACAGGTAAAAATATTCCCACAGAAGAAATTAGAGGTTGATGTGGTTTATGGTTAAATTAACCTAATCTTATACACAGTCTTCTAGAAAAATTTTGAGACAAATTAATATTTTCCAAATCATTCTATGAAGCAAGTAACATTTGATCATAAAAATGAAGGTCTGAGATGGAAAATTAAAAGACCAAGCCACGCATAAGCATGATAAATTCAAAAATTTATATAAAAAAGATATTGCACTATGACAAATTGTGGTTTATGCAGAAATGCTAGAATGGTTCAAAGTCAGAAAAATCTTTAAATGTTAATCATCACATTAAGAGATAAAAGGAGAAAAATTACATAATATCAACTAAACAACAATAAAAAGAAATTAAAGGCATACAAATTAGAAAGGAAGAAACAAACCTGTCATTATCCACAAATATATGATTGTCTACATAGAAAGCCTAAAAGAATCTAAAGGCACATTATTATAAATAACAAAAGAATTTCACAGTGTGGCTGGTTATAACCTCAATAGAAAAATATCAGTTGCATTTTTATATACCAGCAATAGTTAGATGTAATTTCTAAAGACACTATTTACAATTTTAACCAAAGCCTAGATTAAATCTAACAAAAAATATACACATCAATAGGTAGAAAATTAAAACACTTGTTTGAAAGAATCTAAAAAGTAGATGTGTCATTCAGAGGAAGACTTGAGTTGCTAAAGAAGTCAGTTCCATTCAAATTCATCTATAAGTTCAATATGATTCTAGTTAAAAAACAAAATGAAATGAACAGGAATTTTTATAAAATTTGCCAAGTTAAAGCTAATAGTTATAATGAAAAAACAAAATGCCAAAAATAGTCAAGACACTACTCGAGATACCCAGTCATGTGTAATTTCATTTTAAAGTCATAATAATTAAAGCAGTGTGATAATGACTTAGGGACTGACAAATTGACGAGTTGAACTGAAGAGATGTTTCAGAAACGGACTCACCTTTATTAGGAAATTCAATATATGCAGAGATGGCACTGCGAGGAAAGGAGTATCTATTTAAAACTGGTATTGAGACATTTATCCATACAGACAAAGGTGAAATTAGATCCCAAAGTGTATGAACATCCATTTGAGATGGATTAAGGATGTAACTAAGAAAACTTTATTAGAAAATATCTTTCTGATATTGGGGTATAGTAGGGTTTCTTAATGATAAACATGAAAAAAAGATAGACAACATCGATTCTTTTTCTTTCTCCCTTTTTTTTTTTTTTTTTTGGCAGCTGGCCAGTATGGGGATCAGAATCCTTGACCTTCGTGTTATAAGAGTGTGCTCTAACCAGCAGAGCTAACCAGCCATCCTGACAATATTAACTCTATTGAAGTTGTTTTAAAAATCAGTTAATGAAAAGACTCAATGAAAAGCACAAATCACAATCTGAAAGAAGATATTTTTGACACACATACCTGACACACAAATGTATTTTAAATATTCCTGCGAATCAATAAGAAAAAGGCACACATCCCAACTGACAAAAGAGACAAAAATATGAACAGGTATTGCATGAAGATATAAGCATCATAGTTAATAAATGTATTAAACATACTAAAAGATGCTCAATCTCATTAGTAGTCAGGAAAATGTGAATTCAGACTATAGTAAAATATTAGGTTAAACCCACTCAGATTAAAAATTTGTTATTCAACAATACAAAATGTAGGAAGAGGATATGGAGCAAAGGGAATATCTATACATGGCTGCCTGATGTATAAATGAGTCCAACCACACTGGAAAACAATTTTGCATTCTCTTTCAAAGCTAAACATTCACAGATCTATAGCCAGGCAATCTCACTCCTACGTATAAACCCAGAAGAAACTCATGCATATATGTGTACGAGGAATGACTATAAGAATACTCATGGCAGTAATGTCCTTAACAGCAAAAACTGGGAACAACCCAACATCCATCAACAAAAGCTCTGATAGATGATTCTGGTATATTCACACAATGGACTGGACAATGGACAGTAATGAAAATAAATGAACTACAACTAGTACTATCATACAAGAATCAAGAAAGTATTATGTTTACCGAAAATAGGAAGCCTCAGAAGACTACAAACAGTACTATAACTTTTTAACATTCAATAACTAGCAAATGTAAGCAATTATGAGTGTGTTTGTGTGTGTCTTTGTGATAAAAGTATATTTTTAAAAATTTCAAGATAACGGCTACCTTTCGTGGGCAAATGGGGATGTGAGAAAAGGGAGGTAAACATAGGTAAATGCATGCCACTGGCAATCGTCTTGCTCTTGATTTGGGAAACTGGATCACAAAGGTTCATTATATTATGACATTTTATAACATTTAAAAATGTTATCAAGAAAAAGAGAGAAACTCTAAATAAAATAAATGAAAAAGAGACAACTGTAAGTACAGTAGAAATCTTAAGAGAAAAAACATCACTTATGCTAATTGATTTGAAATCTTAGACAAAATCTTAGCCTAGAAAGTAAGAATTATCAAAACTAATTTAAAAAGAAATAGAAAATCTCAGTAGTCTAATAACTATTAAAGAAACAGAATAAGTAGTCCTAACTTCACCCACTCACCTCACAAAAAACAATAGGTCTTTTATTGTTTGAAGCAAAATCCATAGCAAATAGTACTATTGGTGATAATATAAAATATGCAGCAACTATGAAACAGTACAGAACTTCCTCAAAAAATTGCAATAGAGGGCCGAGCCTGTGGCGCACTCGGGAGAGTGCAGCGCTGGGAGCGCAGCGACGCTCTCGCTGCGGGTTCGGATCCTATATAGGAATGGCCGGTGCACTCACTGGCTGAGTGCCGGTCACGAAAAAGACAAAAAAAAAAAAAAAAATTGCAATAGAATTACCATATGATACAGCAAGCAATCCCACTTCTAGTTATATATCCAAAAGAATTGAAAGCAAAATCTTAAGAGATATTTGCATACCCATATTCATAACAACATTATTCACAATAGCCACGAGGTGGAAGAAACCCAATTGTCCATTGATGGATGAATGGATAAACAAAATGTGAGATATATACACAGTGAAATATTATTCGGCCTTGAAAAGGAAAGAATCCTGACACATTCTACAACACAGATGAACCTTGAAGACGTTATGCTAAGTGAAATAAGGCTGTCACAAAAAGGCAAATACTGTATCATTCCACTTATATGTGATACCTAGAGTAGTCAAATTTATGGAAAGAGAAAGTGGAAGTGAGGCTACCAGGGGCTGAGGGGAGGGGAAATGTGGAGCTGATGTTCAATGGACATAGTTTCAGTTTTGCAAGGTTAAAAAGTTCTAGAGATCTGTTGTACAACGATGTGAATATAGTTAACGTTAACATTACTCAACACTTAAGAATGGTTAAGATAGTAAAAAGACTGAGAGAAAGAGAATTAAAACAGTGTGATAGGGCACAGGGATAGGTCAATGGCACAGCACAAAAAGCTCCCAAACAGATCCAAGTAGATACATATAAAACTTTGATGCATCAGAGAAAAGGAATTATAATTTAGTGAAGAAAGGATAAATGACTCACTGAAAAGCACTGAGACCACTGGCTTTTTACCTGGGAGAAAAATGAAAAAAGATTAAATCTCTATTACATACCACATGCAAAAATGTGCTCAAGTTGGGTTAAAGACCTAACTTTGAGAAGGAAAATTAAAGTTTCTTGAAGAACATAGTGAAATATTAAAGAATATCTTTATAACTTTCAGGTGAGAAAGATTTCTTTTAAAAATAATTCTAAATATGTATTTTAAATCTATAGCAAATATGGTTAATGGCAGCTTAAAAAGCATTTGAATTAAGTTCATAAACAAGACAAGAATCACCAATAATGTTTCTAATCAATATAGCACTAGAATGGCCAGCCAATACCATCACTGTCGCCACCACCAAGGCTCTCACCAGATGTGTTCCCTGGGCTTTGGACTTCCCAGCCTCAGAAACTCTAAGCTATAAATTTTGTTCACCTTATAAATCACCCAGTTCCAGGTGTTTTGTTATAAGCAACAGAAACAGACTAATTCAGAAAATTGGTACTAGAGAAGTGGGGTGTTGCCTATAACAAATACTTGAAAATGTGGAAACAGCTTTGGAACTGGGTGTTGAGGAGAGGCTAGAAGAATTTAGAGGAGTGGGCTAGAAAAAGCCAAGCTGCTGGTGGGAGTTCAGAAGACATGAAAACCAGGGAAAGTTTAGAATGTTTTAGAGACTGGTTAAATGGTGGTGACCAGAATGCTTATGGAAATATGGCCTATAAAGACCATTCTAAGGAGGTCTCAGATGGAAATGAGAAGGGACTTATCGGAAAATCGGGCAAAGATCAAACTTGCCATGAGCTGGCAAGGAACTTGGCTGCATTGTGTCCATGCCCTAGGACTTTGTGGAAATTGGAACTTAAAAGTTGTGAACCAGAGTATTTGGCAGAAGAAATTTCTAAACAGCAAAGCATTAAGGAAGCTGCATGACTACTTGTAACAGCCTACACTGAGTTACGGCAGCAAAGGCATGACAAAGCCAGAATTTAAAAGGGAAGCAAAGAGCAAAAACTTAGAAAATCTGCAGTATGGCCATATGGTAGAGAAGTAGGGAACATTTTCACAATAAAAATGTAATGGTGCTAAGAAGATTAGTACAAAAGAAAGGGATCATCAAGAGAAGTGGAAAAGGCCCTGAAGGCATTGCAGAAGGCTCTGGGGCCAACTCTTCCACTTCAGGCCCAAAGGCCTAGGAGACAGAATGCTCTGGGGGAACAGGCCCAAGGTGCCCTCCACAAGCTCACTGCCCAGAGCCACTTTGGGAAGCTGCTTCCAGCACCAGCACCCCAGCTTCTTTGGCTGCTTCAGCCATGGCTAAATTGGCCCCAGGTGTGGCTGGACCTGCAGCTTTGGAAGATATGAGCCAGAAGCCTTGGCAGGTCTGCAGGTTCATACAATGCTAGAGCTGTGAAGGCTTGGAAGCCTCCACCCTGATTTCAAAGGATGTATGGAAAAGCCTAGGGGCCCAGGAAGCGATCTGTCATAGGAGTGGAGTCTCCACATAGAGTCTTCACTAGAGCAATGCCAAGAGGAAATGTGGGGTCAGAACTGCAGCAGAGAAACCCCATCAGTTCCATGTCTAGTGGAGCCATGAGAACAGGACTGCCATGGAGACCCCAGACCTGTGGAGCTACCAGTGTGCAAAACCAGCCTGTGACAGATGAAGCATCACCTAAAACCAGGAAAGTCATAGCAGTGGAGCTATGAAGACTTGGGGATCCAACCAGCATGCAGAGGATGTCAAACATGGAGTCAAGGGATATGACTCATCAGCTTTGAGATTTAATGCCTGCTCTGCTGGGTTTTGGATTTGTTTGAGACCTATTACACCTTTCTGTTGGCCTATTTCTCCCTTTTTGAATGGGAATATGTACCTTATGCTTGTCCCACCACTGTATATTGAAAGTAGATAACTTGTTCTTTGATTTCACAGATGGGACTTTGAACTTTGGACTTTTAAGTTGAAACAAGTTAAGACTTTGGGGACAAAATGAATATATTTGTATGTGAAAAGGACATGAGTTTTGGGGGCCCGGGGTAGAATGCCTTCAGTTGAATGTCTCTCCAAAACTTAGACCCCACTGTACAATGAAAAGAGGGTGGAAATCCTATTATGGTAATTGGAAGCTGGAGCCTTGAAGAGGTGATTAGATTGTAGGACCATGCAGTAGTGAATGAATTAGCAATGTTTGTCAGGGGCATGGTTCTGAGGGCTTTAAAAGGAGAGGAGAGTTTCTCTCTCTCTCTTTCTCTCCCCTACACCATTTTCATAATGTGATACTCTGCCATTGCTGTTGCCACCACCAAGGCTCTAGACTTTCCAGCCTCAGAAATGTAAGCAATAAATTTCATTTTCCTTATAAATCACCCAGTCCAGATATTCAGATATTTTGTTATAAACAACAGAAAAAGACTAACATATCATTTCACTGGACATTATGTGCAGGAGTGGGCCCAAGCCCATAACACATTACAGACTTTTCATCTGCCTTATAACCCCACCATTACCAGCCTCATTGAACAGCTGAATGGCATGATCCAAGCCACACTGAAAATCTTGTCACCAGAGTAGATCTTGAAGGGATGGTCTCCCCAACTGACTGAAGCCATCAGACTTATAAATGCTGCCCCCATGGTGGGGCACATGTCTGTACAAGACCAGCTTGCAGAACACACACTAATAACTGGAGCTCTAAAGGTACAGGTACAAGAAGGAGGACTACGGCCCATCTGGTGGGAGGATGGACTTGTTCTGTTTGCCACAGAACCTCCCACCTGGTAACACTTTAATAGACTGGAAACTACAGCGGTATCACCCTCCCAGGGGCTTGGTATTCTCATTCCATGCAAGGATGGCCTTACCTTGCCATCACACTCAGTCCCCCTTTTATTTAAATGGGGGCCCAGCCTTGGCCACTACAGCCTTTCCAGGATTCATAAAGAAGGGGTCAGAAATTAGTTTACTATTACAGGCTCCAACAAAGACCCCCATCTATATGCTTGTACCTACTGATAACATCAAAGGCCAAAATGTACGGTATTGCCCCCCCAGGACAATGCCCAAACCAGGGGTGGTGTTAGACGATGGTGATCAAACAGCAACTATGTTATTATTAGATGAAGATTTACCTTGTCTAGTGCCTTTAAAACTTTTGTCTTGTCGCCCTTTGCTTCTTCACTTTTAGATTCTTGCTTGCAACACAAGGAAGGCCTTTCTGTCCTGGGCTGCCACATTATGCTAAAGATCACAACCCATCAGACTGGTGCATGTGTGAATTGCTGCCAGTGTTCAGTTCGGAAGGGATGCCATGGAGGGTTATCCCTTTAACAGAACTGAATGGGAACTCTGGGTGGGGAGGGCTGGGTGACCACTTACACTAAGGACATTTTAGGAACCTTAAATACTATCACCTCCCTATGGACCATTGCAGAAAGTTGGTGGATAAGATTGTGCAGGCCATTTGGATGTTGGGGGTGGACTGCAGGGATGTGGTCAAAACTCACTCTATTCTTGTGGCCTTTAGAGCTCTGGCTTCAATAGTTACAATTTCTCCCCCTACACAGATTGCTTAGCAAGCAAGGAAGGGAAAGGAACAGAATGCTATGCTTGTGTACAATAAAGGGAGTGACTCCAGCAACACCAAGAATAAGCAACAGGTAGATGTGAGGCACCTGGGAATCTTCCACTTCTGCAGCCTTTCTCTCTTTGGCATGGCTCCACTTTTGTCTCTAAGTCCCTGGTAAGCTTTAACTCCTCCCCTCTCCAGTATTGCAGAGAAAGCAACTGTGTAGCAAATACATTGACACTCCACCAGATCTGTTCCTTGTAAGTAACTGACCCATCAGTAATAATAATTATAAACTCCTTGTAAATTCTATGGAGTTGTCTGCTTCATTCTTTGGTGTCCGGATACCTTCTCCGTTTGGTGGGCATTGTACTGTTAGCTCACACTCAGGCATACTTGGTTTTTGCACCGTAATAACCCTAACTCCACAGGCCAGGGAACCAATGTGGGGATTCTGCCAGTTGCTGAGTATGTCTATTACATTATTCCTTGTGAAACTGGGGAAATAACAACAGAATGGGTTTGGGCATCCACTGGGCCCACTATGAGATGAAATTGAGCTAAAACTCTATTTATCACCTGACCTCCAAAAACCCCTCATCTAACAGGTGGATCACAGTAACATTCTGTGTCTTCTAGAATTAATATCACTTAAGAGCCATTGTACAATAATCCTCAAAAGTTCTGATTATTTCCTTCTCGCCATTACATAGTCACCCTGGTAAAAGGCTTAAGGTCCCTGTGGGGAAGACTGAAAGAAAGTTTAACAACTGTATACGTTTTTGGCAATTGTGAGGAAAATAGAGTATTTGAGTCAGGCCCCCTTGCCTCAGTTCTGGCTGGGTGTGGTGCAGCACATTCTTTGTAAACAAGTTGTGTGGGAGTAGAATTAGTGTGGATGCTTGCCCATGTATCTTTTGGCTTGTTGCTATTTTTAGTGTGCTCTTCAGTGTGTGAGGCAGCAGCTCTGAACTGCTGGTTGGCAGAGCTCACATCTAAAAATAAAGACTCATTTCTTCACCCATGGCTCCAAGGACCTTTTCCTGTTACCTAGCTTGTAGACCTGTGTGTGAAGGGTTTGTGTCCCATTCTGGACAACAGGCTCAAGGGGTCTGTGAGCCCTAGCCCTAGCTCTACAATTGGCATGGTCTGCAGCAGGATTCTGAGCAGGCAGAGGAGCCAAAAGCCCCTTGGGATAAGGAGGAAATGTGGCTACTCTTGAACATGTTGTGCCCTGTGGCCACTTTCCTGCTGACCGGGATCTGGTTGCTGCTCACTATACTGCAAGTCAGCATAGACCAGGCACTACAGTGGAGAACCCCTTGGGAGGGGAAGGAAATGTGGCTATCCTTGAATATGTGGTGCCCAGTGGCCACTTTTCTGCTGACCAGAGCCCTGCTACTGCTCACTATACTGCAAACTGATAGAGATTTGAAGCAGAAAGCAGAGTTGCTGGAAGTGCGGATAAATGTCCTGGAGGTTGACGTGCAGTAACTGGCAAGTTCTGCCTCTCACAGCAGGGAAGACAACAAACCATACATCTCCAGACATGGCCTGTTGTGCATCAGAAAGTGAAACATGAGCAGCCTATGGGACCAGATGGACAACCAGTGGTCAATCCACAGGTGACCTAATTCACTACCTGTGTCCCATATACCCGGGTTGAATTGATTGACTTAGGGAGACAGTTTCAGCAGAAACAGGGGGAGCCCCTGGCTGCTTGGCTGCTGCAGTTATGGGACCTAGGGGTGGATAGTATGCTGTGCTCTGGTGAGGAGATGGAGAAATTGGCCTCCATTACCATGCACCCGTCCCTGAGGCAGCAGCCACAGAATTGTGGCAGGTAATCACTCCTTAATGGAATGGGTGAACGCAGCTGCCAGAACTGTATGGGCAAATACTGGAGAACTGCCCAAGATTGTGAGTAAACAGCAAACATGCTGAGTTGGATAATTTGGGAGCTGGGGATGTGGCAGTCCATGTTTAATGTAAACACCCATGGAACGTATGATGAAAATTTTACAGGCAGCATGAAAGACACTGTGCTGCAAAATGCCCTGTCAACATCCTTTGGGTCACTGATGTCCATACTGGCCCCATACGTTGGTCATCCCATACATGAAGTAATGACCATGATAGCCAGCGTGGGTGAAGTAGAGGAGAAGAGAGAAGTAAAAAGGGTCCGAAAGGTGGCTAAGACCAAACCCCCAAGAAATGCTTGGGATTTTATCCCAAAGGGATCGAGCAAGACTAGGCATAAGCAGATGTGGCTTGACTTGCTTGCAGCAGGGGTTGATAGCAAGAAAATTGACTGGCAGGCAAATGTAGTCCTGTTTGCCTTGTGGCAACAGTTGCACCCTGAACGGCGTTTCACTAAACATCCGGAAACAGGTAGCAAGGTACGCTCAGTGGATTTAAAGGATTTTTTGGTTGCTCCCAAAGAAGCAGATGAACTGTTCAATTTTGATTAGGGAGCAGGCCAAGGTACTCATCTTTTGGGGGCAGGTGATGACCAAAGGCCTCACGTTGAATTGGCAATACATTGGTCAAGGACAAATGTGCAGCATGTTTTGGCATTGGTGGATACAGGTGCATAATGTAGCCTGATATATGGCAACCCAGATAAGTTTCCAGGGGCCATAGTTCGTATAGATGGCTATGGAGGACATATGATTGAAGTCAAAGCTGTGTCATTGCCATTGGGCATAGAATGATTTCTCCCTCATATATATACTGTATATATATTCCCAGTAGCTGAATACATCTTGGATATGGATGTACTTTATGGTTTGCACCTGCAAACAACAGTTGGAGAGTTTTGGCTGCAAATATGGACAGTAAAGCCTGTGATATGAGGATATGCTAAACATAACTCACAAGTGTTACCCAAGCCAAGGCATGTAGTTAATGTAAAGCAGTATTGCCTACCAGGAGGACATGCAGAGATAGGTGCATGATATTGGAGTTAGAGAAAGTTGGCATTATTCGTCCAGCTCATAGCCCATTTCATGCTTCGTAAGGCCAGTGAAAAAACCTGATGGGGCCGAGCCCGTGGCGCACTCGGTAGCGTGCTGCGCTGGCAGCGCGGCGACGCTCCCGCCGCGGGTTCGGATCCTATATAGGAATGGCCGGTGCACTCACTGGCTGAGTGCCGGTCACGAAAAAGACAAAAAAAAAAAAAAAAAAAAAAAAAAAAAACCTGATGGTACCTGAAGAATTACTGTAGAGTATCGAGAACTAAACAAAGTAGTGCCCCCTTTGCATGCAGCTGTGCCTTCAGTTCACAACTTGACTCAGCTGGGAACTTACCATTATGTACTGGACCTTGTAAATGCTTTTTTCTCTATTCCAATCTTAGCTGATAGCAAAGATCAGTTTGCCTTCACCTGGGAAGGGAGGCAGTGGACCTTTCAAGTATTGCCCCAAGATTATCTGCATAGCCCAATCATCTGTCATGGTTTAGTGGCTGGGGACCTACACAAGTGGACAAGACCCAGCATGGTTACAATGTTTCACTACATTGAGGCAATACAGCAAGTACAGGCTTTACAAGTGGCAGATCCCACCAAGCCTTTTGAATTAGATGTGCACATAACCTAAGAGGGGTTAGGATAGGGTTTGTGGCAGAGACAAGACTGATTCCAAACACCTGTAGGATTCTGGTCTCAGCTCTGGAAGGGCGCTGAAGTGCATTATTCCCTAATAGAAAAACAGTTAGCAGCTGTGTATTCTGCCTTGATAGCCACTGAAGCTATCACAGGAACTGCCAAAGTCCTAGTAAGGACTACATACCCCATACTACGTTGGCTGCACATGTGGGCAACCAACCCTAAAATGGGCATAGCTCAGAATCCCACTCTGTCTAAATGGTGAGCATATATAGAACAAAGAAGCACTGGGTCAACGAGTCCTCTGTCCAAAGAGTTGCGAACTGTGCTAGGACCAGTAGAGGTGGAGGAAAGAGTTGCAAACTGTGCTAGGACCAGTGGAGGAAACTTTGACACAACCGTTACCCATGGAGGTGGAGGCTACACTTTTCCATGAGGGACAGAGACCTATCACAGAGCAAGCCTGGTATACAGATGGCTCTAGTATGGGACCCTCAGCATTGTGGACAGCTGTTGCTGTCCAGCCCTTAACAGATACTATGTGGTATGAAAACGGCACAGGGCAAAGCAGTCAATAGGCTGAATTGAGAGCAGTATGGATGGTGATAAAAAATGAGCCTGGGCCATTAACCACCTGTACTGACAGCTGGGCTGTGTACAAAGGTTTAACCCTTTGGATTTCTACTTGGAAGTATCAACGGTGGATGGTAGGCCACCGACCCCTGTGGGGACAAGCCATGCGGTAAGAGTTATGGGAATTATGACGTAAGAAAGAAGTAACTCTTTTCCATGTCACAGAACACTTCCCCTTAGCCAGTCCAGGAAATGATGAAGCCGATGCCTGGGCTAAGATAAGATGGCTGGAGACAGCCCCAGCTACTGATGTAGCCCAGTGGTTTCATCGACGAATGCAGCATGCTGGCAGCAATAATATATGGATGGTGGCTCAAAGATGGGCCTTGCCTAGGGGCTGGCCTGTGGCTCACTTGGGAGAGTGTGGTGCTGATAACAACAAGGCCACGGGTTCGGATCCCATATAGGGATGGATGGTTAGCTCACTGGGTGAGCATGGTGCTGACAACACCAAGTCAAGGGTTAAAATTCCCTTACCAGTCATCTTAAAAAAAAAAAAAAAAAAAAGATGAGCCTTGCCTATAAAATGGGAAGATGTAGTGAATGCCTGTCATGCTTGTCCAGTATGTGCTCAAGAGAGTCCACACCCCTGGTGGGTGCCCCATACAGATGGGCAAATAACTCAAGGAAGGGTGCCCCTGACTTGATGGCAAGTGGACTTTGTTGGACCACCGCCAAGGTCAGAGAATTTCAGATACATCTTCACAGCTGTTGATACGGCTACTGGTCTTTCTGTTTGTGTGGCCTTGTAAGGCCCTAGATCAGATAAACACTGTGAAGGCACGGAATAGCCTTACGGCTATGTATGGCCAGCCTGTAGTCATAGAGAGTGATAATGGAACCCACTTTACTGGACGTGGGGTTCATAGGTGGGCTTCCCAGTTGTCTATTCAGTGAAAGTTACATGTGCCATATCATCCCCAGGCGGTGGGAATGACTGAACGGTATAATGGATTTTTTTAAAAGGGACTAAGGCTATCTGCCCAACCCCCATCCCTGAAGGGGTGGACACAGCAGTTATGGCCAACGGTCAGGATGCTAAATGAGAGACCCCGCAAAGGCGGGCCTCCTCCAGTGGAAGCTCTGTTGCATAGGGCCGCAGCACCTACACAAGTGCACTCACTGCTAGAGATGAGCTTTTGAAGCAGGATATGGCAAGAATGGAAATATTCTCTCACCAGCCCCAACCTGTTTACAACAGGGACAGACAGTACAATGGGAATGGCCTTGGAGAATAGAAGCCCTCCATATATGCTGGGTAGGCCTAATAGGGGCTTGGGGAAAGGATTAGAGGAAGACTTGCAAGCTTCACGTTGGGTGACAAGTACCTGGTCTCCTCGAGTAGAAGGTAACATGGCCTGGAACAGATAAGCACTCTATTCCAAACGGCACATTTGTATTATCATTATGGCCAATTGTGAGTTCTCCTATACTGTTACATATAGAACCTACAGATCCAATGGTGTTAGCAGATAAAGTATGGTATCACAAACCAGGTAAGATACCTATTCCTGCAACCATCCTTTCCCAGGATGGCAAACTGGCATGTATCTTATCAGAGTGGCTAGAACTCCCCCTATTGGTACCAATAACCCTTCTGTCTTTTCACCCCTAGTGTTCTGGTGCCTGGCAGGCACCAGAGTCGACCGGGTACCTAAATACATTTGTGTGACCAATGTGTCAGCCTACTGAATATGCACTGAACTGCCCATCAGTATGACTACAGGATTCCCATGGAAAATCACACCAATGATGATTTCTAACCAGACATGCGCGGCTAAAGGACAGAACTACAGGACAAGCCTTAAGGACAAGTCTTAAGGACAAGCCTTAAGGCATATTGAACAGACAATAGGTTATATGAATATAAGGGTCATTCATCCTCGCTAAGAGAACATTGCAGAAGATTCTGAACATGTAGATTGTACAGCGAGGGACCCTGAAGGGGTGGATTGTGAGGAAAATAGAGTAGTTTAGTCAGGCCCCCTCACCTTAGGTCCAGGTGGGTGTGGTGCAGCACATTCTTTGTAAACAGGTTGTGTGGGAGTAGAATTAGTGTGCATGTGTGCCCATGTATCTTTGGGCTTGTTGCTATTTTTGTGTGCTCTTCAGTGTGTGAGGCAGCAGCTCTGAACTGCTGGTTGGCAGAGCTCGCGCCTAAAAATAAAGCCTATTGTTTCTTCACCCATGGCTCCAAGGACCTTTTCCTGTTACCTAGCTTGTAGACCTGTGTATGAAGGGTTTGTGACCCAGTCTGGACAACGGGCAAGAGGGGTCTGTGAGCCCTAGCCCTAGCTCTATGTCATAAATGCAGAACCCACAGATATAAATGATCAACAGTATTTATTATGGGTTCTGTTTCTCTGGAGAACCCTGACTAATAAAGAGTTCTCAAGGCTCAAAAGAAAATACACTAGAGAGTAGCTCAATGCCATAAGCAGAAATAAACAACATTGGTAAAGGGACTGTATTAGTCCATTTTCTGTTACTTGTAACAGAATATCTGAAACTGGGTAATTTATAAAGAAATGAAATTTGTTTCTTTCAGCTTTTGAGGCCAGGAAGTATAAGGTCAAGGTAGTGCATCTGGTATCCAGCCCTGAGGTGAGTAAAGCATTTCTGAATTGAGTAAGATGTGTGAGAGCCTGGTAAAAGAGGTGGTTGTGGCATGGGCTCTGGATTAGTTGTTTTGCATATGAAAGGCACACTTGCAGGTGAGTCCTTTGCTATCTCTAGGAATTGGCTAACCTGGGGAAGGCTAGTGCCTATAGCATCAGGAAGGCCTCACATGTCAAAGTATCAAAATACAGGGGAAAAAAAGCCATGATTAATACAGATGCTTCCTCAAAATTAAAATAGGATTACTGTAATATCCAGCAACTCCACTTTTGGGTATATATCCAAAAGAATTGAAAGCAAGGTCTTAAAGAGATATTGCAAACCTATGTACATACCAGCATTATTCATAACAGCCAAAAGGTAGAAGCAACCCAAGTGCCCATTAATTGATAGATGAATGGATAAACAAAATGTAATATAGACATACAATGGAATATTTTTCAGTCTTAACATGAAGGAAATTCCAACACATGCTACATCATGGATAAATCTAGAGGACACTATGCTAACTATGAAACGAGCCAGTGAAATGAGCTAGTCACAAAAAGACAAATACTGCACGATTTTACTTATATGAGGTACCTGCAGTAGTCAAAAGTATACAGACAGAAAGTAGAATGGTGGCTGCCACAGACTGGGGGAAGGAGTGAAGTAGGGAATTGTTGCTTAATTGATAGAGATCTTCAGTTTTACAAGATGAAAAGAGCTCTGGAAATTGGCTGCACAACATGTAAATGTTTTTTTATTATTGTTAATATTTTTTTACATTCTATAATGTTGTTGCAGAACATTTGGGAGGGAGGGGGAGAGGGTAAAGGAGAAGGAAATGTGATGGAAGAAGGAGGAAAAAGGAAGGGCAGGACTGAGGCCTGTGGCACCCCCACATTCCCACAGGAGAGACCGGGGGTCTTCCAGGGGTGGCTTGGTCATTACTGGGATGGGTGCAGATGTCAGGTGGGTGTGGCAAAAGCTCTTGCCTCCCACCACCCCAGCTTGGGAAGCCAGGGCCCTTCTTGCTGTGGCTTGGTGGTCATTGCTGGGCTGGCTGTGAGTGGGGGGTGGGGGGCGTAGCCAAGGCCCTTGGCCCCCCACCATCCTGGCTTGGGAGAGCCCAGGGCATTTCCTGTGGCAGCTCAGTGGTTATCACTGAGCTGGTTGCTCATGTTGGGGAGGTGTGACCAAGGCCCTTGGCCCCCCACTGCCCCAGCTCGGCAGAGCCCAGGGAGCTTCCCGTGGTGGCTCAGTGGTTGTTGCTGGGGCAGTTGTGTTTGTTGGAGAGGTGTGACTGAGGCCCGAGGCCCCCACCCTCGGGACTGGTTGCAGGTGTCGGGGGGCATGGCTGAGGCCCCCAGCCCTCCCCCCTTTCAGGCTAGGTAGTCCAGGGGACTTCCAGTCCTTCTAGGTGTTATAGGTGTTCTTTGGTGAAATGAGAACTTTCCTAGTTAATATCAAACTTTGTCTCTGGTTATGGGTACTTTGTTTTTTCTTTCAGTTCTGTGTTGGATTATATGCTGGTCCCATCACTCAAACTCTGTGCTGGAACTAATTTGTTGTCCTTTGCTTACTTCTAAAATGGGGGAACTTCCTGTGGGGACCAGTGCTTGAGCCCTGTGGTTGAGCTAAATTGTTGCTTTGTTGCTGATTCCCTAGGGAAGGCTTTTCGTGCATCTCAGGTTTTAATGGTTGACTTTATAGGTACTTCTGGCTCTAGGAATCTGGGGCACCTGGGTTGTGTAGAAACTCTGATCTGGGCCTGAGTCTTTTCATCAAACTGCACCCCATGCAATTCCATATTCCTGATCAGTCTTCTATGAGTGGTCCTATGCTGATCAGGGGACAGATCAGCTGTCCTTCCTCTGCCCCAGTGTTCCCCTGGTGGGCCATCTCCCCCATCACTTGTGCTCCAAACATTTCCCATGGGATGGGCCATGCTCTGGTCCTTTGTGATGACCCACCTGCCTCTGAGTGGCTTCTTTTTATGAGTTCTTGTGGCTCTTCAGTTCTATGTGGGTCTACGGGAATCCTATTAGTGGTATAGCTGGCCTGAGGGCCACCATGGCCCTCTTCTCCCCCGCCACCTCCAAGCAACTCCATCCAAAGGGCACAGCTGTGGCTTTTGCCAGCTCCTGCTCTGTGTGCTCAGCAGCTCCAGCCTGGAAGCGGCCAGGGCTCGAAACAGTCAGAGGGGTTTTTTCTTTCTCTCATTATGGCTTCTCCCACCTTCATTCATGCTCTCTGTAGGTCTCTCCTCCTCTTCCCCTGAGCTCTAGCACCCCTGCTTGGCTGTTGTTGCTTTTTTATAACTCTAAACCAGTTGATTTGTGGGAGAGAGTGATGCTGGGGACCATCTATTCTGCCATCTTGACTGGAAGTTCATAAATGTTTTTAATACCACTAAATTGTACACTTAAAAATGGTTAAAATGATAAATTTTATCTTATGTTTATTTTACCACACCATTAAAATTAAAAACCTCCTAAAATGGAAAAACCCAGGAACAGATGGCTTCTGTTATGGGCTAAATTACATACCCTTAAAATTCATATGTTGAAGTCCTAACCCCCAGTGCCTATGACTATATTGGACACAGTGTCTTTAACAAGGAAATTAAATTGAAAGGAGTTCATTAGGGTAGGCCTTTCATCCAGTATGAACTGGTGTCCTTATAAGAACAGGAGTTTAGGATACAAACACACACAGAGGGAAGACCACGTAAGGACACAGAGAGAGAATGACCATCTACAAGCCAAGGAGAGACGCCTCTGAGGAAACCAATCCTGCCAAAACCTTGATCTCAGACTACTATCCTCCAGAATTGTGAGTAAATACGTTTCTATTGTTTAAGCCACCCAGTCTATGGTATATTGTTCTGGCAGCATACCAAACTAAACAGCTTCTTTTTTTTTTTTTTTTTTTTTTTAAAGATGACCGGTAAGGGGATCTTAACCCTTGACTTGGTGTTGTCAGCACCACGCTCAGCCAGTGAGCGAACCGGCCATCCCTATATGGGATCCAAACCCAGGGCCTTGGTGTTATCAGCACCACACTCTCCCGAGTGCGCCATGGGGTCGGCCCCTAAACAGCTTCACTGATGAATTAACACCAACTCTTCTCAAACTCTTCCCAAACTATTTAGGAAGAGGAAAAACTTACTAACTCACTTTATAAGCCAGCCAAAAAACATCACAAGTCAGAGACATCACAAGCAAAGAAACTATAGACTAAAATCTCTTATAAATATTGGTGCAAAATTTTTCCAAAATATATTAACAAACTGAATCCAATAGTATATAAAAATGATTATACATCATGATCAGATGGGATTTATCCCAGGAAGGCAAAGATGGTTCAACAGATGAAAATCCATCAGTGTAATACCCATATTATCAGAATGAACAGAAAAAACCCACCAGATCATCTCAAGCGATGCACAAAAGCCATTTGACAAAATCGAACACCCTTTCATGATACACTTAACTAGCAATAAAACAAACTTCCTCAATCTGATAAAGGGTAGAAAGGAAAGCCCAAAGTTAACATCATATTACACACTGCAACTTAGATAAATCTTGAAAACACTATGCTAAGTAAAAGACACCAGTTAGAAAATATCACATACCATGATTCCATTCATATCAATATCTATAATATGGCAATCTGTAAGGACAGAAAGTAGATTAGTGGTTGCCAGGGACAGAGAGAGAGAGAAATAGAGATGACTGCTTAATGGATACAGGGCTTCTTTTTGGAGAAGTATCTGAACTAGATATTGATGAAGGTTGCCCACCATTGTGAACGTACTAACTACAACTGAGTTATACGCTTTAAAATGATTAAAATAATGAAGTTTATCTTAATAAAAGTAATAAGAATAATAATAATAGATCTTTAATTGCCAAGTTTCCCCCTATGGTTACATTTTGCAAAAATATAGCTTAGTACCACAACCAAGATGTTGATGTATAATTACTTTTTCAGAATAGTTAAAAATGAACTCACATGCTTTTTCATTAACAGTCCTTCAGCTCCCTGGAATCTGGACATTAATATGCTTTATTAGAATCGGAATGTCTGCACCAAAAAGTACTTTAGCAATCACCCTTTCTAAACAGGTAAAATAGGGGTTGTACTTTCCCAAAGAAGTGAATGAGGAACTGAAACTCAAGTTTCTACTTCTTTCCCCCTAAACAAGTAGCACTTCCTACATAAAAACGGTAGGTACTGCATAGCTAAAAATAAATCCACAATGGGATCCTTGTGATCACAATGTTTAGATAAGATATGTACACATAAAATAATATCCAAACTGCCCTGCAGTAAACTCTACGTACTTGAGGACTGAGAGGGACATTCATTGCTCAGGAACATACAGTGGATGTAGAGACTATTTTATTTCAAATAATATTTATTCATACTTGATGTTTTTATTCATATTTAGCTCTTCATATGTAATTTTGGTATTTGTTATTAGGCAATGTTTTTCAGAATAGGTACCTAAAAGTCTGCGGTTATATTCTTGGACCTTCCAATCTGGCCCAACCTGCCTTTCTAGCCTCAACTCCTCCTCCCCACAGACATGCTGAGCTTCAGCCACACCAAATCACTTATTTTTCTATCTCTGCACCTGTGCTCATACATTTCTCTTTGTCTAACACTAATGCTTTCTCCCCCTTGCAGACAAAGTCCTTCACTCACGGCTCCCGCATGTGTCATCTCTTCTCAAGTTCTACAAGCTCCCCTCAGAAGAACTAATCAATTTATCTACAGTGCTTCCATAGCCATTTGATTATATGTTTTTCTCTTTTAAACTCTTGTTATTTTTCGTTATATATTTCAGATACTCTGAACCCTATGAAATATTCTGTCCCATTGGTTTCAAACCAGTTTTCAATCTGGTGTTACCTAAGGCATTAAACTCCAGAGTCCGGGTATTCTATGTTCAGCATCTGAGATGGCTCCTAAGCGCTATACAGATATGCTCAGCCTCTTCTCAAAATCCTCATGTTCTTCATATAAAAAGGACTTGGATTTCTCTATGATCAGGAATAAGACAACAATGTTTCTGATCTGAGAGAAGTGTTGGAGCCTTTCCCTATTGAACATGATGTTGGCTGTGGGTTTTTCATATGTGGCTTTTATTAAGTTGTGGTAGTTTCCTTATATTCCCAGTGTATTTAGTTTTTCTTATCATGGAAGGGCACTCAATTTTGTCAAATGCATTTTCTGCATCAATTGAGATAATCATGTGTTTTTTTGCCTACGTTGTGTTAGTGCAGTGTAGTACATTCATTGACTTTCATGTGTTAAACCATTTTTACATTCCAGGAATAAATCTCACTTGGTCATGGTGTACCATCCTTTTAATGTGCTATTGAATCCTGTTTTGTAGTACTTTGTTGAGAATTTTTGTATTAATATTCATCAGGGACATTGTTCTGTAGTTTTCTTTTTATGTATTGTCTTTGTCTGATAACAGAGTAATGCTGGCCTCATAAAATGAATGCAGAAGCATTTCCTCTTTTTCAGTTCTTTAGAAGAGTTTGGGGAGTATTGTGTTTGTCAGTTCTTTGATAAATGTTTGCTAGAATTCACCAGGAAGCCATCTGGTTCTGGGCTTTTCTTTTTTGAAGGTTTTTAATTACTAATTCAATCTCCTTGCCAGTAATAGGTGTGTTCAGGTTTTTTACTGCTTCATGAGTCATTCTTGGTAGGTTGTGTGTTTCTAGTAATTTACCCATTTCAGACATGTTATCCATTTAATTGGTGTAAAATTCTTCATAATATTCTCTTATAATTATTTTTATTTCTATAAAATTGGTTGTAATGTCATCTCTTTCATTTCTGATTTTAGTTATTTGAGTCTTTTTTTTTTTTTTAATCAATGTAGCTAAAAGTTAATCAATTTTGTTGAGGTTTTCAAAGAAACAACTCTTGGTTTCATTGATTTTTGCTACTGTTTTTCTGTTCTCTCTTTTGTTTATCTCTGCTCTAATCTCCTTCTACTAGCTTTGGTTTTAGTTGTTCTATTTTCCCCCTAGTTCCTTAATGTGTAAAGTTAACTTGTTGTTCATACTCTCTTTGTTTCTCTTCAAAACGTATAAATCTTTCGCCTTTTTAAAGTTAACTTGTTGGCTTGAGATCTTTCTTCTTTTTTAATGTCAGCATGTACAGCTATAAATTTCCCATTAGCACTGCTTTCGCTGTATTTCATAAGTTTTGCTATGTTGTGCTTTCATTTTGATTGTCTCAATACATTTTTTAATATCCCTTGTGTTTTCTTCCTTGTCTCATAAATTGTTCGTGTTATTTAATTTCATATATTTGTAGCTTTTCCAGTTTTCCTTCGTCTATTTCTTTTTCCATTCTATTGTGATCAGAAACACTACCTGGAATGATTTCAATATTTTTAGATTTATTAATACTTGTTTGTGGACTAAGATATGGTTTGTCCTTGGAGAATTTTCTATGTGCCCTTGAGAAAAATGTATATTCTGCTGTTATCAGGTGGAATGTTCCGTATATGTCTGTTAGGCCCAACTGTTATATAGTATTGTTTGAATCTTCTATCTCCTTCATGATTTTCTTTTTGGTTGTTCTATCCATTATTGAAAGTGGAGTATTAAAGTTTTCTGCTATTATTTAGACTTATTTCTCCCTTCAGTTCTATCATATTACTTCATATATTTATGAGCTCTGACGTTTGGTGCATATATATTTATAATTGTCATAATTTTGTTGGTGAATTAACCATTTCATATGGTCAATTACACACACACACACACACACACACACACACACACACACAGTCATGAGTCACTGAGAGATGGGGATACATTCTGAGAAATGTCTTGTTAGGCAATTTCGTCATTGCATGAACATCACAGAGTGCACCTACACAAACCTAGACTATATGGAGCCTGTTGGTCCTAGGCTACAAACCCATACAACATGCTACTGTATTAAATACTGTGAGACTAACATTGTACATGTCCATCACTGACCAAAATGTTGTTTTACAGTGCATGGCTGTATAAATGTGTATATATATATATACACACACACATGTGTGTGTGTTTGTGTGTATGTATATGGTCATTTTATATCTATGTGTATATATATATATGCATTTACATATATATAATTATATTTTATATATTTATATATGATGTCCTTCTTTGTGTCTTGTTAACAGTTTTTGACTTAAACTCTTTCTCATCTGATAATAGTATAGCCACCCCTGCTCTGTTTTGATTATTATTTGCATGGAATATCCTTTTCCATCTTTTCACTTTCATCATGTTCTTAGATTGAAAGTGAATCTCCTGTAGACAGCATATATTTGTATCCTGTATTTTTATCCTTTCTGCTAGCCTGTCTCTTTTGATTGCAGACTTTGATACATTTACATTTAAAGTAATTATTGATAGGGAAGGACTTATTGCCATTTTCTTAATTGTTTTCTGTGTGTCTTATATCTTTTTTTTTTTTTTTGTCTTATATCTTTTTTGTGTCTCACTTACTCCCACTCTTCCTTCCTTTGTGTTTAGTTGATTTTTCCCTACTTATTCCTACCCTAAATTCCTGGCAACCCCTATCACCGTTCTTCATGCTTTCTGTCTGTATACATACGACTTCTCTATGTACCATATAAGAG
Source organism: Cynocephalus volans (assembly GCF_027409185.1). Taxonomy (NCBI): domain Eukaryota; kingdom Metazoa; phylum Chordata; class Mammalia; order Dermoptera; family Cynocephalidae; genus Cynocephalus; species Cynocephalus volans. Next base: position 88,659,777 of record NC_084466.1, read on the forward strand.
TGGAGTTATACAATATTAGTCCTTTTGTGATTGGCTTATTTCACTTAGTATATTGTCAAGATTCATCCATGTCGTAGCATGGATCAGAATTTTTTTTTAAGGCTGAATAATTGTCCATTGTATGTATATACCACTTTTTTTTCTTTAAAGATGACCAGTAAGGAGATCTTAACCCTTGACTTGGTGTTGTCAGCACCACGCTCTCCCAAGTGAGCCATGAGTCAGCCCTGTATACCGCATTTTGCTTATTGATTTATCCATCAATAGACAATTGGGTTACTTCCACATTTTAGATATTGTGAATAATAATGCTGGGGTGAACATAAGTGTAAAAATATCTCCTTTCTGTCCCTGCTTTAAATTCTCTTGGGTATATACCTAGAAGTGGAATTTCTGAATCATATGGTAATTCAATTTTTAATTTTTTGAGGAACAGCCAAACTGTTTTCCACAGCTGCTGTGCCATTTTACATTCCTACCATCAATGCACAAGAATTCCAATTTCTCCATATCCACACCAACACTTATTTTCTGTTTTATATATATTATATGTTTTATATATATGTTCTTTATATATATATAAAATCTTTGTGGAAAAATAGAACTAAAAGGTAATACAAATCTTTCCATGAACTTTGTGACGTACCCTCAAATATATATATATATATATATATATAAAAAATAGTGATCCTAATGGGTTTGAGGTGGTATTATGGTTTTGATTCAGCAATCTATTTTAAACTGAAACAAGCTGAATTAAATCACATACAAAAACTCTACTCCATTACAGCTCCATCACCCTCCACTTCATACTATTAAACTCAAATATTATGTTTTTTTCAGATATTATCTTTATGTATTTTGTATCCATTTCTGTTGACATAATTATTCTTTATGCTTTTGTCTTTTAAATGCTATAAAAGAATTTAAAGTGAAGTTCTGAACCCAAATTTCAATAATACAGGTTTTTATGGTTGTTCATATATTTAACTGTACCAAGGAACTTTACATTTTCATTATTTTGACCGGCACTCAGTGAGTGCACCGGCCATTCCTATATAGGATCCGAACCCGCGGCGGGAGCGTCTCCGCGCTCCCAGCGCTGCACTCTCCCGAGTGTGCCACGGGCTTGGCCCCAGAACTTTACATTTTTATCTGTCTTCAAGTTACTGTGCAGCACCCTTTTTTTTTTTAGTGAGCCCACTTTTTTACAAGTTCAATTATATGAGCTTCCTAGACTAGGTGAATTCAGAGACAGAAATTAAAATAGAGGCTGTGGGAGAGGAAAAAAATGGAAAAAAATTTCTTAATGGTTTTAGAATTTTTGTTTGGGATGGCAAAATATTTTAAAATGATGATGGTTATACAACAATGTGAATGTAATTAATACACTTAAAAATGGCTTAAATGAAAATTTTTATGTTAAATATACTTTACTATAATTTTAAAATTCGTCTCTATTTTTCAAATTGGTCAAAACCAACTCTCACACAAATATTACTGAGTACATGTCAAAATTTTATTTGAATCATTAATGAAGAAAAAACCCAGTAGAATAACAATGGTGATTCAGTTAAGATATGAGAAACCTGGATTTACATAAACAATGATAAAAAGAATGCAATAATATGACTGCTATTTTAAATACAAAATTGGTCACAGTCTTACTAGGAAATAAAATCATAATCTTTGGGGTGAAATTCTTTACTAAAAAGGAAAAAATGATCAGAAAAAAATGTATTAATCAGCTCAGTCTATCATAATAGAATACCATACACTGGGTGGCTTTAACAATAGAAATTTATTTTCTCATAGTTCTGGAGGCTGGAAGTCCAAGATCAAGGTGCCATCAAGGTTGGTGCCTGTTGAAGCCACCGTTCCCAGCTTACAGATCATGCTCTTGCTGTGTCCTAAGATGGCCTCTTCTCTGTGTGCAGTGAAGAGAGAGAGAGCTCTCTCATGTCTCTTCCTCTTCTTATGACACCAGTCCTATCAGATTAGGACCCTGCATTTACAACCCCACTTAACCTTTATTACCTCCTTTTATAGGCCCTATCTCCATATAGTCACAGTGGGTGTCACGGCTTCAACATATGAACTTTGGAGGGGGGACACAATTCAGCCCATAATGCACACCTTACTGTTTTCTACAAGTTAATCTCTAACTTTACAGAGCTGTAAAATACCTGGGTCATGATCACTTATGAACAGTAAGTCAAACCAAGTTATAGTCCCAAGAGCCTCAGGTTAATTTGTTAGAAAATGCTGTAGCAGAATATTAAGATTATATAATAATCTTTTTTGCTTTATTTCCAAGTTTTAGAAAATTTCCTAAACAAAATAGATTATGGATATTCCTCCAGGAATTATTAATTAATTTTAATAACTATATAATCAATCTAGAGATAGATGTTCTACAAGTAACCTACCTATTCCCCAATTATGGTCATATAGGTTTTTTTCACAACTTTTTTTTACAAAAGCACTACAAATGATGTTGCTTTAATATCTTTGTATGTATGTTTCTTCATACTGATGTTTCTATTTCTATAGCATAGAGTCTCAGAAGCAGAGATATCTAAATCAAAGGAAATAGATAACTCTAATTTTACAGCTAATTACCATGCCCTTTTATGAGTTTTGACAGTTTAGTGTGTAGTCCTGTGTATATTTCTAATCCAGTTGGATCAAAACAATCCTACCAAAATTGAAAAGTACTGATACCCTGTGAGCTGTTGGCATCCCATGAGAAGATGACAAGTGTATTTCATGCCACGAACTTCACGATAATGACTGCTCAAGTTCTGAATACAAAACACAAAAACAAAAACTGTATCTTTATTGGTTCAAAACCCACAAAGAACTAGGATAAAAAACAAAAACCTTTGAATTATCCCTACAACAAAACTACATGTTACAGCAATCCCACACACTACAAAACACGAGCAGGTAGCACCAAACCACCAAAAACTACAGGAGATAAATGGTATCAGAAGCTGTGCAGGAAGAAGCAGAGGGAAGAAACAGAGCATAAGACATCTAAAAATTCCAAAATAACCAGTAGACACTCATTGGCAAGCTCAGCAGGCTAATTTGAGAATAATATTCGAAATTCCAGGTGTTTGCACAAGGCATCCTTAATAAGATAAGAGGAGGCTGGGATAGACTTCTGCATAAACTCTCAAAACTAACCAGCTAAATCTCTCTTACCAGGAGTGTTGAAGATTTATGCAGTTCTCAAACAAAGCACACAAAAGAAAAAGAGGGTCAAGATAAGACAGGGGGGACAAAGGAGACCTCACAAAGTATCTGCCATACAGTTTAACTCCCCATAAAAACAACAGAAGATGGCACTATAGAGCTGTAAAATTAGAAAGACAGTCTTAAATCACACCTCCCTTCTAACAGTTTGGGGAACTAACTTAAACTAAAAATAAATAACAGAAGAAGATCCAAGTTAAATCTCATACAAATAATAAAAAAAGAGAGAGAGAGAGAGAATTAGAAACCAGACAAGTTCTGTTTTAGTTTGTATCTGTTGCTTATAACAAAATACACAGAACTGGGTGACTTATGAGAAAACAAAATTTATTGCTTACAGTTTCTGAGGCTGGGAAGTCCAAAGCCCAAGGAACACATCTGGTGGTGGTGACAGTGACCCAGGTGTCTCACATTGCAAGATGGTGGAAGCAGACAGAGAGACACACTCTCCTCTTCTTTTAAAGCCCTCAGGACCACACCCCTGACCACCATTTTTAATCCATTCACTACTGCATGGTCCTACAATCTAATCACCTCTTCAAGGCTCCACCTTTCAATTACCATAATGGGATCTCCCATCCTCTTAACAGTCACAGTGGGGGCCAAATTTCTAATACATAAAACTTTGAGGACACAATTCAAGATTCAGTGAGTTTTAGGGGATATATTCAATCCTCTACAAGTTCTCTACAGAAAATAGAAGGACACCAGACAGACATGTTTACAAAATAGAAGGAAAGAATAGCCTAATGTTTCAAAACTAGTTAAAAGACACTTGAAATGATAAAAGAATTGACAAAACAACATAAATTGTGAGGATCCACAGGTACGAGTGATAAAAGAAAATTAGATTGTCACCAGATGTTCTTGACAGCAATATTTTGTACCTGAAGAAAATAAATATGTTCAAGATAATCAAGGAAAAAATGTGAGCCAAGGATCTTATATCCAGTCAACTTAATTTTCAATTATAAAGGATATAGAGAAACTGTCAACTACATGCAGAAATTCCAAGAATGTTCTTACTGTGAGTCCTTACTTCCAAATCCACGAGAAAATTACCTTTGGACAATAATGACTGGAGTGTCATTGACAGAAAGACAGATGGTGAGCATTGAATATATATTTACATGTAGAACTGAGAATATATTTTCTATACGAGGAATATATCTGGGATACAAGTCACAGTATTTAATGATTGTATGCCATAACAAAGTAGATACAAAACAACTATTAAAATGATGGGTAAAGGAGAACATAGGCAAACCCCTTTTGTAAAAAATTACTTTTGTAATAATGGTGTTTTCAGTGTTATTCTTATTCTGAGTATGTTTTATGTGTAATATGGGATGCAGCATATGAGTAATTGTATTATATTCTAATCATGTTATTTTATATTCTAATCATATATTCTAATCATAATATTTTCACTGTGGGAAAAATATTTTCACTGTGGGAAAAAGAAGACATGGATCTAAGATAGAATAGGTTAAGTAAACACTTTTGGTCCTGAATTTGAATTGATAGTAGGATAAATTCATGAGGTATCTCATCTTTGTGGGGAGGGAGTATAGATATAGATACAGATTTCTTAGCTCTGTCTATTGAAGAGAGAGGATGAGGTGACTGATCTCAGGTCTCAGGCAGAAAAGGCATGACATGTATGACATGAGCATGGAATGTCTTATCACTCCAGATAGTGAAGACACATCGAACACTTTTGAGGTTGTGTTAAAAGTACTTGAAGGCCAATTGAAGAGGCTCCCACTATACAAAGATAAGGCAATTTGAGCATGAAATAAAGAAAATAATTGCAAAAGACTAAAACACATCAGGTGTGTTTAAAATCATATGCTCATAAGGATATTTCTTGTAAAAAAGAATTGGTCACATTTGGTGTATCCAAGGGACCAACTCTTCACCTCAAAAACTTAAATATCAAGGTTAAAAGAGTATGGTTGAAAAGAAAAGAAAAAAACTTAGGGCCGACCCCGTGGTGCACTTGGGAGAGTGCGGCGCTGGGAGCGCAGCGACGCTCCCGCCACGGGTTCAGATCCTATATAGGAATGGCCGGTGGGCTCACTGGCTGAGTGTGGTGTGGACGACACCAAGCCAAGGGTTGCGATCCCCTTACCAGTCACGAAAATGACAAAAAAAAAAAACTTAAATAAAGGGAAAGAGTTGTTTATTTATCCTGCTTTTCCTAAAAACTGCACCACTGAGTAATCAAATAGAAAAATTAGTAGTTTCTTGTTATAGAAATATTCCAACAAATAAATGAGGAAAGTGATGATATAATTTGAATATTGCCATTTTGCAACCTCTGATGAATAAATAATCTAAGCATTGAGCATCAATGGCTACTAAGGAGGCAAAAAGAGAGCCAATCTGACATTATGTGCCACTTTATAAAAAACATGCCACCACCTATTAAGTAATTGTATCAGTCCTTTTCTGTTGCTTATAACAAAACACAGGGAAGTGGGTAATTTATAAGAAAACAAAATGTATTGCTTACAGTTTGGGAGGCGGGGAAGTCCAAAGTCCAGGGAACACATCTGGTGAGGGTCTTCTTTGGTGGTGGCTTTACAACAACGCAGGAGTCTCACATGGCAGAAAATGGCAGAGCAGAGAGAGAGAGGTTCTCATGTGCTATCCTTTTAAAGCCCTCAGAACCACGCCGCTGACCACCATTATTAATTCATTCATTAGGGTCTGGTCCTCAGAATCTAATCACCTCTTCAAGGCTCCACCTTTCAATTACGATAATAGGATTTCCCACCCTCAACAGTTATGAGGATTAAGCTTCAATGACTTTGGAGGGACATTCAATCCACTGCATTCTATCCCTGTTCCCCCCAAATCCATGTCCTTTTCACATACATTCATTTTGTCCCCAAACTCTTGTTTCCACTCAAAAGTCTAAAGTTCAAAGTCCCATCTGTGAAATCTAAACAAGTTATCTACTGCCAAGATACAATAGTGAGACAAGAAAATAGGCCCAAAGAAAGGGGTAATGGGTGCTAAGCAAGTCCAAAACCCAACAGGGCAGGTATTAAATCTCGAAGTTGACAAATCATGTACCTTGACTCCATGTTTGATGTCCTCTGCACACTGGTGTGGGGACTGGGTCCCCAAGTCCTCAGGCAGCTCAGCTTCTATGGCTTTCCTAGTCTGAGGCCATGTTTTAGGTCTTGCAGGCTGTAGCTGCACAAATCTGGGGTCTCCACAAACCTGGGGTCTCCATGGCAGTCCTGCTCTCAAGGCTCCAGTAAACATGGCACCTATGGGATTTCTCTGCTGCAACTGTGAGCCCACATTTCTGCTTGGCATTACTCCAATAAAAGCTTTCTACAGTGACTCTACCCCTGTGACAGGCTTTTCCATACATTCCTTGAAATTGGGGTGGAGGCTCCCAAGCCTCCTCAGCTCTGGCATTCTGTGAGCTTGCAAACTTAACAACATGTGGACACTACCAAGGCTTCTAGCTCGTATCTTTCATAGTTTCAGGTCCAGCCACACTGGTGGCCAATTTATCCACAGCTAGAATAGCCAAAGCAGCTGGGGGGCTGGTGCAGGAAGCAATTTCCCGAGTGCCCACAGAGGGCACCTCATATCTGTTCCCTGAGACCATTCTGTCTCCCTAGACCACTGGGCCTGTGATGGAAGGGTTGGCCACAGAGATTTATGCAATGCCCTCAGGGCCTTTTTTCCCTTCTCTTGATAACCCCTTGCTTTTGTACTAATTTCCTTAGCAAATGGTCCTTGGGCTGAACCATTGCACTTGTCTCCTGAAAATGCTCTCTGCTTCTCTACCAAATGGCCAGGCTGCAAATTTTCTAAATCTTTATGCTCTGCTTCCCTTTCAACTTCTGGCTTTATGTCATGTTTTTGCCACCATAACTCTGTGTAGGCTGTCACAAGTAGCCACACAGATTCCTGAATGTTTTGCTGCTTAGGAATTTCTTCTGCCAAATACCTTGGGTCAGCACCTTTAAGTTCCACACTCTATATTACTTTTAGGCATGAAGAAAATGCAGCTATATTCCTTGCCAGTTCATAGCAAGGGTGACCTTTGCCCCAGTTTCCGTTAAGTCTCTTCTCATTTATATCTGAGATCTTCTCAGAATGGCCTTTACTGTCCACATGTCTATCAACATTCTGCTCACCACCATTTAACCAGTCCCTAAGAAGTTTCGAACTTTCCCTGGTTTTCTTGTAATCTAAACTCCCACCAGTAGCTAAGCTTTTTCTAGCCTGTACCTCCAAATTTTTCCAGCCTCTTCTCAACACCCACTTCCAAAGCCACTTCCACATTTTCAAGTATTTGTTATAAGCAGCACCCTACTCCTGGTAGGAATTTTCTATATTGGTTCATTATTATTGTGTATAACAAAATACATGGAAGTGGGTAATTTATAAGAAAATGAAATTTATTGCTTACAATTTGGGAGGCTGAGAAGTCCAAAGTCCAGGGAACACATCTGGAGAGGATCATCTTTGGTGGTGGCTTTACAACAATGCAGGAGTCTCACATGGCAGAAAATGGCAGAGCAGAGAGAGAGAGGCTCTCACATGCTCTCCTTTTAAAGCCCTCAGAACCACGCCGCTGACCACCATTATTAATTCATTCATTAGGGCCTGGTCCTCAGAATCTAATCACCTCTTCAAGGCTCCACCTTTCATTTACCATAATAGGATTTCCCGCCATCAGCAGTTATAAGGATTAAGCTTCAATAACTTTGGAGGCCATTCAATCTATGTCAGTAATCTACCCCCCAAAATCACATTTGAATATGATTAAACAGCTAGACACAGTAACTAATTTGCAGGGAATTCAAAAGACTGAGGAAAATGTAAATGAGAATGTAATCATCAAAATCAAAACTGAGTAAAATTCTGTAGACAAATTACCCAGTTTCTGCAACAAATAAATTGTGAACAACAGGGCTGGCTTCCTGGGTGTGCACTGGGCAGTGGAGCAGGACTTCACATGGGGAAGGGCTGCACTTGGTCTAATGCTATGCTGTCACTGTATTATCAATAGTTTTTGAACAGGGTCCACAAATTATGTAGCTTGTTGCTTTGCCTCCCACAGATTTGTCACCCTTTTTTCCCTGGGTGACAGAGCCACCAAAGATTACTCAAAGCCCATCTCTTTTGAGCAGTGAGAAGCCCCAGAAAGGGGTTAATATCCCAGGACCCTCGAGCATGAGGCATCCTTCCATTTGGGAAACTAACCACGAATTGGGGTTATCTTCCTGCATTTATTCTCCAGACCAAGAAGTTATAGGAAGAGACATAGGTGGGATTTGCTAAGTACAGTTTAATAAGTTTTACAATAGAAGCTAGTAACATTCAATAAAAACAAGTCAGATGACATTCTGTTAGGCAATTAAGTGATCCACTAACAAAGGCTTGATTTAGCAAACATTCCTTTTCTCTCCAGCAGCTTTTTAGTAACTTTACATATCAATTAGTAACTTGTCTGTCTTTGAACCAGCAGCCTTGCTGTGTTACAATTCTTATCTTGCAACAGACACTCAATAGCTTGAGGAAAATTTTCTGTCCTTTGCAAAGTCAATATTTGAAACTGCAAGGCTTTGGAAAACCAGGCCCTGTGAAGTACATTTGCTTTACGAATCCTTTACAGTAGCTTCTCTTGGCAAAGGGGTGACAGGGAAGAGATGGATATGGAACCTACAGATTAAAAAGACCTAAAATACATATTTCAAAACATAAATAAATAAAACAGTACTGAAAGCCCACTTTATATAGACATTGCTGTGATCTTGGGACTTTTAGGCAGCTGAGTTCCTGCTCCTACTAATAGAAAAATAATGCAAACTGGAACCAGTCTTCATAATGGAAGACAGGAAAGTGAACAACGTCTGATATCTATCCTCAACCCCAACTTAGAAAACTGAAAAGGGATGCTATTTAAGTACGCTTCAAACCAACAGTTTAAAAAAAAAATACATACCATGAGAATACTACAAGTATACTCATGTTGAATCCATAAGGCCTAATATAAAAGAGAACTTCAAAAAGTTCACAGAAAAATTTGTATTACCTTTTAATTCTATTTTTCCACGAACTTTTTGAAGTATCCTTGTACTGCTTCAGCACATAGTAAGCACTAATTGGAAAGACAAAAAGAAAAATAAAGAGACTTTTAAAGCTGCCATTAACCCAAACAAACTAAATAAACATAGCCAGGGCTTAGAAATTATTAGGAATGCCCAATACCCGCTATCAGGGCAATTAAAGAATATCCTTCCAAAGAGGGCACTACTAAATTCCAGCCTTATTTTATACATGTTGTCTAATTCAGAGATATGCTTTGCACTTTTAAAAAAGAATTATGGTGGTGGGGCTGGTCCATGGCTCACTCGGGAGAGTGTGGTGCTGATAACACCAAGGCCACGGGTTCGTATCCCATATAGGGATGGCCAGTTAGCTCACTGGGTGAGCATGGTGCTGACAACACTAAGGGTTAAGATCCCCTTACTGGTCATCTTTAAAAAAAAAAAAAGAATTATGGTGAAATTCATATAACATAAAATTAGACACCTTAAAGTACAATTCAAGGACCGGCCTGTGGCTCACTTGGGAGAATGTGGTGCTGATAACACCAAGGCCATGTGTTTGGATCCCTATATGGGGATGGCCGGTTAGCTCACTTCATAGAGCATGGTGCTGACAATACCAAGTCAAGGGTTAAGATCCCCTTACCGGTCATCTTTTAAAAATAAATAAATAAATAAGTACAATTCAGTTGACACTTAGTACACTCACAATGTTGTGGAATCACCACCTTTATCAAGTTCCAAAACATTTTCATTGTCCCAAAAGAAAGCCCAGTACCCATTAAACAGTCAATACCCATTCTTCACTCCTCTAGCCACTAGAAGCTACCTGTCTGCTTTCTGCCTCTATGGATTTACCTATTCTGGATATTTCATATAAATGGAACCATACAATATGTGACCTATTGTGTCTGGTTTCTTTCTCTTAGCATAATGTTTTGAGGTTCATCCAAGTTGTAGCATGCATCAATACTTCATTCCTTTTGATAAACTAATAATATTTAATTATTTGTATGGACCACATTTTGTTTATTCATTCATCCATTGATAGATACATGTTGTTTCATGTATATATATTTGAAATTGGCAAACAGATGTGAGAAAAAGTACATATATATATTTGATTGAACCACAGTTTTCACTTATGTTGGGCATAAACCCAGGAGTGAATCACTAAATCAAACAATAATTCAGTGCTCATCTTTTTGAAGAACCACAAGTTTTCTGCAGTGGCTGCTCCATTTCATACACCCACCAGCAATGTGAATGTAAACTGGCATCACATTGTGGTTTTGATGCACATTTCTTAATGACTAATGATGTTGAGAATCTTTTCATGTGCTAGTTGGCTATTTGTATATCTTCTTTGGAGACATGTCTATTCATGTCTTTAATCCATTTTTAATTGAGTTCTTTGCCCTTTTGCTGTTGAGTTGTAAGAGTTCTTTATATATTTTGGATACTAGACCTTATCAGATATATTATTTGCAAATATTTTTCCCATTCTGAAAACTGTCCTTTCACTTTATTGATAATTCTATTTTATTCACAAATTTAAAAAATTTTGATGAAGTCCAGTTTATCTATTTTTTTCTTTCACTGTTCAACTTTTGGTGTTATATCTAAGAAACATAGGCAATTCAAGGTTATGGAGATTTACTTCTATATTTTCATCTTTTATGTTTTATGGTTTTAGCTCTTATATCTAAGTCCTTAATCTACTCTGAGTTAATTTTTATATATAAAATTTTTGTAAAAATGTCAAATTTTAGTTTTTTCCATGTAGATATTCTGTTATCCTAGCACCATTTGTTTTGCTTTGTTTTGTTTTGGGTAGCTGGCTGGTACAGAGACCTGGACCCATGACCTTGGTGTTATAAGGCTGGCTCTAACCCTAGCACCATTTGTTGAAGATACTATTCTTTCCCCAATTTGCCAGAACAATTAAGCAAGAAAAAGTAACAGAAGCTATTCAAATTGGAAAGGATTAAGTAAATTATCTTTTCACAGAATACATCTTATATGTAGGGAATCTAAAGATTCCTCAAAAACACTATTAAAACTCACAAATGAATTCAGCAAACTAGCAGGACAAAAAATCAACATGGAAAAATCAGTTGCAGGGCAGGCCAGTTAGCTCACATGGGAGAGCATGGTGCTGATAACACCAAGGTCAAGGGTTCAGATCCCCATACTGGCCAACTGCCAAAAAAAAAAAAAAAAAAAAAAACAGTTGCATTTCTATATACTAACAATGAAAAATCTTAAAAGGAAATTAAGAAAACAATTCTTTTTACAAGAGCATCAAAAAGAATAAGTATGTAGGAATTAACTTAACCAGGGAGGCAAAAGAATTGTACAATGAAAACTACAAAAACTTTGCTGGAAGAAATTGAAGAAAACACAAATAAATGGAAAGACATTCCATGTTATTGGATTGGAAGACTCAATATTGTATAATGTCTGCATTAGTCAGAGTTCTCCAGAGAAACAGAACTAATAGTATATACATAGATATTTAAGGGAAGATTTATTATGGGAACTGGCTCACCTGACTAGGGAGGCTGAGGAGTCACAAAATATGCTGTCTACAAGCTGGAGAATCAGGAAAGCTGGTGATGTAATTTAGTCCAAGTTCACAGTCCTGAGAACTTGGGGGTGGGCAGTGAGCTGCTGGGTTAGCCCTGGAGTCCGAAGGCCCAAGAACCAGGTGCTCCAATGTCCAAGGACAGGAGAAAATGTATGTCCCAGCTCCTGGAGAGAAAGAGAGAGAGAGGATATGCCCTTTCTCCATCTTTTCGTTCTATTCAGGCCCTCTACAAATTGGAGGATGCTTATCGACATTGGTGAGGGTGGATCTTTACTCAGTCTACTGATTCAAATGCTAATCTCTTCCAGAAACACTCTCACATACACACCTAGGAATGTTTTACCAGCTATCTGGGCATCTCTTAGTCCAACTTACTAGGTTACTAATAACCAAAAGGAGTAAGCATCAAGCACACCAACCAGGGAGCTCATGACACATTAATATTTTTACACATAAAATTAACCATCACAATGTCAATACTACTCAAAGCAATCTACAGACTTCATGCAATCTCTATCAAAATCCCAATGACATTTTTTGCAGAAATAGAACAACTCATCTTAAAATTTATATGAAATTTCAAGGGATCATTTTTTTTTTTTTTTTTTTTTTTGGCAGCTGGCTGGTATGGGGAACTGAACCTTTGACCTTGGTGTTACAAGGCTGCACTCTAACCAACTGAGCTAACCTGCCAGCCCATCAAGGGATCCTGAATAACCAAAACAATCTTGAGAAAGAAGAACAAAGTTGAAAGACTTGCACTTTCTGGTTTCAAAACTTAATACAAAACTACAGTCATCAAAAAAGTGTGATACTGTCATTAAGACAGACATATAAATGAATGGAACAAAATAGAGAACCCAGAAGTAAACCCTTGTGTATATTTCAAATGATTTTCAACAAGGGTACAAGACCATTCAACGGGGAAAGGACAGTCTTTAAAACAAATTGTGCTGGGAAAACTGATATTCACATGCAGAATAATGAAGTTGGACCCTTACCTTACACCGTATACAAAAATGAAGTCAAAGTGGATCAAAGATCTAAATGTAAGAGCTAAAACTATGAAACTCTTAGAAGAAAACATAGGGGGAAAGCTTCATGACATTGAATTTGACAATAATTTCTTGGATATGACACCAAAGGCACACTTAACATATAGTCAAATAGACAAATTTGACTTTATGAAAATTAAAAACTTTTCTGCATGAAAAGACACTATCAACAAAGTAAAAAGGCAACCCACAGAACAGGAGAAAATATCTGCAAAACATATATCTGATAAGGGATTAATAACCAGAATATCTAGAGAACTCCTAAAATTCAACAACAAAAACAAACAACCCAATTCAAAAATGAGCAATGGAGTTGAATAGACATTTCTAAAAAAAAGACATACAAATGGACAATAAACACATGAAAATATGCTCAACATCACTAATTATCAGAGAAATGCAAATCAAAATCACAATGAGATACCATCTCACACTCAGTAGGATGGCTACTATCAAAAAAACAAGGAAGTAATGAGTGTTGGCAAGGATGGGGAGAAATTGGAACCCTCGTGCACTTCTAGTGGGAATGTAAAATGGTGCAGACACTGTGGAAAACAGTAGATCTGTTCCTCAAAAGATTCAAAATATAATTATCATATGATCCAGTGATTCCTCTTGTGCATATAGCCAGAAGTACTAAAAACAGGGTCTGGAAGAGATATTTGTGCACCAATGTCCATAGCAGCATGATTCACAATAGCTAAAATGGGGAAGCAACCCAAGTGTCCATCAGTAGATTAATGGATAAGCAAAATGTGATATATACATACAATGGAATATTAGTCTTAAAAAGGAAGGAAATTCTGACATATGCTACAACATGGATGAACCTTGAGGACATTATGCTTAGTGAAATAAAACACAAAATACCCCACTTCATACAGACAGAAAGTAGAATGGTGGTTGCCATGTGTTGGGGAGAGGAGAAATAGGGAACTATTGTTTAATCGGTATAGAGTTTCAGTTTTTCAAGATAAGAAGAGTTCTGAAGACAGATGATGGTGATGGTGGCACAACAATGTGAATGTACTTAATATCACTGAACTGTAAACTTAAAAATAGTTACAATGATAAATTTTATGTTATTTGTATTTTATCATAATTTTTTAAAAGGTTATTTATTTGTTTGTTTGTTTGTTTTTAAAGATGACTGGTAAAGGGATCTTAACCCTTGACTTGGTGTTGTCAGCACCACACTCTCCCAAGTGAGCTAACCGGCCATCCCTATATAGAGATCCCATGGCCTAGGTGTTATCAGCAACACACTCTCCCAAGTGAGCCACGGGCCAGCCCTTAAAATGTTTTTGAAGAAAAAAAAAAGCACACTGGAGCCAACTTTAAATGATTCTCACTAGCTGTAATAGGCTGGATAATGCCCCCCAAAGATATCAGGTTCTGATCTCTGGAATCTATAAGTGTTACTTTACATGGCAAAGATCTGCAAATGTTGTTAAGGATCCTGAATTAGGGAGAGAGTGAGATAATCAAGGTGAGAAGACAGGGATCCTTTCCAGGGTCAACAACCAAGTTTCGGAGTTTCAAGATGGCGGCGGCTGCGGCGGCTGGCGCGGAGTAGCTGAGGTGGAAAAGGTGGCCACTGGGCCTCAGGCAGCCGGGAAACTTGTGGACCTTCCTCTGGCCATCTCTTAAGGGAGGACTGCTGCTGCTGGCCGGTCGTGGGGGCTCAACGCCACTTTGCCCCCGGCAGGAGAGGCTGCCTCATTTAAGGGCAACAGCTTTGAAGTGTGGAGCAGGAAAAGAACTGATTCTTAGCTGCAAAAGCGAGTCTTGAAACAGGGAACACGGCGCCAGGGCTGCTGTGGATGCAGCCAGCATCCCGGAGGCTGGGGCCGCACTGAAGGCGGCCAGCTGCCCTATTCAGGATTCGAGGTTTCAGGCCGGCATTAAAGAAGATTCCTGGGAGCGCCCGAGCGGCGCCGCGACTGAACAGCCCGAGGCGGCAGCGCCGAGAACACGGAAGGCAACAAACCAGAGACAGAGCGAGCGCCCGACCTGGCACAGCACTGTGAGTGATCCCTGGCACAGCTCTGTTCAGGGGGTGGATGCCCACGCGGCTCCTGCCTGCACCACCAGGCCACTCACTGCCCCGGTGCTGCCTCCATTTTCCCAGGTGCGGGCAGCTCCGCCCTGCTCGGCCATCACTGAGCCCATTTGCTTGGCCTGGCGCGGGGCTTTCCAGACCCTGCGGGCTGACCTCCTCTCCCACTCCCTCCGCGGTTCTCTGGTGGGGCTGGGGGTGTGGGGCGTCCCGACCAGTGTTGGGAGGGCTAGAAAGTACGGGCGGGCCGACTGTCACTCCACCACACCCTGGACTCCGGCCCCGGTAAACTTCCTGTTACTG
Source organism: Cynocephalus volans (assembly GCF_027409185.1). Lineage (NCBI taxonomy): Eukaryota > Metazoa > Chordata > Mammalia > Dermoptera > Cynocephalidae > Cynocephalus > Cynocephalus volans. Next base: position 88,675,134 of record NC_084466.1, read on the forward strand.
GGAGGCAGATAACATCTCTGCGACCACCAGTTTGGAAAAAAGCCTAACGAATTTCTGGTTGGGAATAGTGTGGTAGGAGAGTTCTCAGGTCCGCTTGAACCTGCCGGAGAGCAGGCTGCAGGCGGGCACTAGACTCGGTTTATACCGGGGGGATACAAAGGTGAACAAGACCCGAGAAAGATCTACACAGTGCTACAAAGGCACCCAGAGAGACCGGTCGTCTGTGCCTAGCAGAAACCTGGTAGACTTCCTGGGCGAGGCGGTGCTGAGCAGGGTCTTGAAGGCCCAGCTGATAGACGAGGGGTGCAGAAGACACACCCCAGCCCAGCACAGTGTGCACAGAGGGGGGAGACGTGCGGCCAGGGAGGCGGAGACTCGACAGAAACCACACACCCGGTGGGGTCGCCACTGCACGATCTAACAGCCTGGGCCAGAGCACACGGAACGGGGAGAAGTCCTGTACAGAAAGTGAAAGCTCAACAGAGATCACACACCCTGTGGTACGTGATCCACCAGCCCAGCAGAGTACAAGCTGACCAGAAAGGTGGATCCCCGGAGAAGCCCAAGACCCGAGGCAACCACACACACAAGACACTAGAGGCCAACTGAGCAGTCACGGCGGGAGCCATACCAAATTGGCAACCACAGCAACATCCTAGTTAGTCATTAGTCTCAAACCGGTGGACTGTGAAACCCCCTGCCACAATGAATAAACACCAAAAAAAAGACACCAGAAATACAAAAAATCAAGAAAGTACACCACCAAAAGTTAATAAATCTCATACTCTAGATCCTATAGAACAAGAAGCCCTTGAAATAACTGACAAGGAATTTCGAGTGATAATTCTAAGGAAATTGAATGAGATACAAGAAAACTCAGCTAGACATCATGATGAAATGAGGAAAAGTATACAGGATCTGAAAGAGGAAATATACAAGGAAATCAATGTCCTGAAAAAAAATGTAGCAGAACTTGCTGAACTGAAGAAGTTATTCAGCGAAATAAAAAACACAACGGAGAGTTTAACCAGCAGGCTTGTCGAAGTTGAAGAGAGAACCTCTGAACTTGAAGATGGGCTGTTTGAAATAACACAAGCAGACAAAAAGAAAGAAAAAAGAATCAAGGACATGGAAGAAAATCTGAGAGAGATATCAGACAACCTCAAGCGCTCAAATATCCGAGTCATGGGTATTCCAGAAGGGGAGGAAAATGGAGATTCCATTGAAAACATATTCAACAAAATAGTGGCAGAAAACTTCCCAGGTATAGGAAAAATCACAAATCTTCAGATCCAGGAAGCTCAACGCTCTCCAAACGTATTCAACCCAAAAAGGCCTTCTCCAAGACATGTCATAGTCAAATTGGCAAAACTCAGAGACAAAGAGAGAATCTTAAAAGCTGCAAGAGAGAAGCGTCAAATCACCTATAAGGGAGCCCCAATCAGGTTAACATCAGACTTTTCATCACAAACCCTAAAAGCTAGAAAGGAATGGGATGATATTTTCAAAATACTAAAAGACAAAGATTGCCAACCAAGAATACTCTACCCTGCAAGGCTATCCTTCCGAAATGAGGGGCAAATAGTATATTTCTCAGACAAACAAAAACTGCGGGAGTTCACTACCACAAGACCACCCTTACAAGAAATCCTCAAGGGAGTACTGGGTTTGGTTCCTGAAAAATAACTACCACTGCCATAAAAACCTAAGAAAAATCTAAACCCGCTAGTACAATAAAAATGGCATTCATGAAGAGAAAACAAGCTAACAAAAACACTATCTACAACCTAAGGAACCAACAAACAAAGAAACCAAACAGTAAATCAGAAAGCAAGGAACAAAAGACACCTAAGACAACCAAACAACCAATAAAATGCTAGGAATAAATCAACACCTTTCAATAACAACTCTTAATGTTAAAGGCTTAAATTCCCCAATTAAAAGACACAGACTGGCTGACTGGATCAAAAAGCAGGACCCAACTATATGCTGCCTACAAGAGACCCACCTCACCCATAAAGATTCACACAGACTAAGAGTGAAAGGATGGAAAAAGATTTACCATGCAAACAGAAAAGAAAAACGAGCTGGAGTGGCTATTCTTATATCTGACAAAATAGACTTTAAACTAAAAACCATAAAAAGAGACAATGAGGGACACTACTTAATGATAAAAGGACTGATCCATCAAGAAGACATAACAATCATAAATATGTACGCACCCAATGTTGGAGCAGCCAGATTTATAAAACAAACTCTATTAGACCTAAAGAAGGAAATAGACACTAATACCATAATAGCAGGGGACCTGAACACTCCACTGTCAATATTAGACAGATCATCTAGGCAAAGAATCAGTAGAGAAACACAAGATCTAAACAAGACTCTAGACCAATTGGAATTGGCAGATATCTACAGAACATTCCACCCAACAACCTCAGAATATTCATTCTTCTCATCAGCACATGGATCATTCTCCAGGATAGATCACATATTAGGTCACAAATCAAGTCTCAATAAATTCAAAAAAATTGGAATTATCCCATGTATCTTCTCAGACCACAATGGATTAAAACTAGAAATTAATAACAAACAAAACTCTGGAAACTATACAAACACATGGAAATTAAACAGCATTCTACTTAATGACATATGGGTCCAAGAAGAAATCAAGCAGGAAATCAAAAAGTTTATTGAAACTAATGAAAACAATGATACATCATACCAAAACCTGTGGGATACTGCAAAAGCAGTATTGAGGGGAAAATTTATTGCATTAAATGCTCACTTCAGAAGAATGGAAAGATGGCAAGTGAACAACCTAACACTTCACCTTAAAGAACTAGAAAAACAAGAACAATCCAATCCTAAAGTTAGCAGACAGAAAGAAATCATTAAGATCAGAGCAGAACTGAATGAAATTGAAAACCAAAAAACAATTCAAAAGATCAACGAATCAAAAAGTTGGTTTTTTGAAAAGATAAATAAAATTGACAAACCATTAGCATGGCTAACAAAAAAAAGAAGAGAGAAGACTCAAATAACAAAAATTAGAAATGAAAAAGGCGATATTACAACTGATTCATCTGAAATACAAGGAATCATTCGAGACTACTATAACCAACTATACGCCAACAAATTTGAAAATCTGGAGGAAATGGATAAATTTCTGGACACACACAAGCTCCCAAAACTGAACCGTGAAGACGTAGAAAATTTGAACAGACCAATAACAATAAAGGAGATTGAAGCTGTTATCAGAAGGCTCCCAACAAAGAAAAGCCCAGGACCAGATGGATTCACAGCAGAATTTTACCAAACATTCAAAGAGGAATTGACACCAATTCTTTACAAACTATTCCAAAAGATTGAAACGGACGCAAATCTCCCAAACTCATTCTATGAAGCAAACATCATCCTGATACCAAAACCAGGTAAAGATATAACCAAAAAAGAAAACTACAGGCCGATATCCTTGATGAATATAGATGCAAAAATCCTCAATAAAATACTAGCAAACAGAATACAGCAACACATATGAAAAATTATTCATCACGATCAAGTGGGATTCATCCCAGGGATGCAAGGTTGGTTCAACATACGCAAATCAATAAATGTGATACACCATATTAATAAACTCAAACACAAGGACCATATGATCATCTCTATAGATGCTGAAAAAGCATTTGATAAAGTTCAGCACTCATTCATGACAAAGACCCTCTATAAGTTAGGTATAGAGGGAAAGTATCTCAACATAATTAAAGCCATATATGCCAAACCCACTGCCAATATCATCCTGAATGGGGAAAAGCCGAAAGCTTTTCCTTTAAGAACAGGCACTAGACAAGGATGCCCACTCTCACCACTCCTATTCAACATAGTGTTGGAAGTACTAGCCAGAGCAATCAGAGAAGAGAAGGAAATAAAGGGCATCCAGATTGGAAAAGATGAAGTCAAACTGTCCCTGTTTGCAGATGACATGATCCTATATATCGAACAGCCTAAAACCTCTACAAAAAAACTGTTGGAATTGATAAATGATTTCAGCACAGTAGCAGGATACAAAATCAACACACAAAAATCAGTAGCATTTCGTTTCTCCAATAGTGAACATGCAGAACGAGAAATCAAGAAAGCCTGCCCATTTACAATAGCCACCAAAAAAATAAAATACTTAGGAATTGAGTTAACCAAGGAGGTGAAAAATCTCTATAATGAGAACTACAAACCACTGCTGAGAGAAATTAGAGAGGATACAAGAAGATGGAAAGATATTCCATGCTCTTGGATTGGAAGAATCAACATAGTGAAAATGTCCATACTACCCAAAGTGATATACAAATTCAATGCAATCCCCATCAAAATTCCAAAGACATTTTTCTCAGAAATGGAAAAAACTATTCAGACATTTATATGGAACAATAAAAGACCACGAATAGCCAAAGCAATGCTGAGCAAAAAAAATAAAGCTGGAGGCATAACACTACCTGACTTTAAGCTATACTACAAAGCTATAATAACGAAAACAGTATGGTACTGGCATAAAAACAGACACACTGACCAATGGAATAGAATAGAGAATCCAGAAATCAACCCACACACTTACTGCCATCTGATCTTTGACAAAGGCACCAAGCCTATTCACTGGGGAAGGGACTGCCTCTTCAGCAAGTGGTGTTGGGATAACTGGATATCGATATGCAGGAGAATGAAACTAGATCCATACCTCTCACCGTATACTAAAATCAACTCAAAATGGATTAAGGATTTAAATATACACCCTGAGACAATAAAACTTCTTAAAGAAAACATAGGGGAAACACTTCAGGAAATAGGACTGGGCACAGACTTCATGAATATGACCCCAAAAGCACGGGCAACCAAAGGAAAAATAAACAAATGGGATCATATCAAACTAAAAAGCTTCTGCACAGCAAAAGAAACAATTAAAAGAGTTAAAAGACAACCAACAGAGTGGGAGAAAATATTTGCAAAATATACATCTGACAAAGGATTAATATCCAGAATATATAAGGAACTCAAACAACTTTACAAGAAGAAAACAAGCAACCCAATTAAAAAATGGGCAAAAGAGCTAAGTAGGCATTTCTCTAAGGAAGATATCCAAATGGCCAACAGACATATGAAAAAATGCTCAACATCACTCAGCATCCGGGAAATGCAAATCAAAACCACATTGAGATACCATCTAACCCCAGTTAGGATGGCTAAAATCCAAAAGACTATCAACGATAAATGCTGGCGAGGCTGCGGAGAAAAAGGAACTCTCATACATTGTTGGTGGGACTGGAAAATGGTGCAGCCTCTATGGAAAATGGTATGGAGGTTCCTTAAACAATTGCAAATAGATCTACCATACGACCCAGCCATCCCACTGTTGGGAATATACCCAGAGGAATGGAAATCATCAAGTCGAAGGTATACCTGTTCCCCAATGTTCATCGCAGCACTCTTTACAATAGCCAAGAGTTGGAACCAGCCCAAATGCCCATCATCAGATGAGTGGATACAGAAAATGTGGTACATCTACACAATGGAATACTACTCAGCTATAAAAACGAATGAAATACTGCCATTTGCAACAACATGGATGGACCTTGAGAGAATTATATTAAGTGAAACAAGTCAGGCACAGAAAGAGAAATACCACATGTTCTCACTTATTGGAGGGAGCTAAACATTAATATATAAATTCACACACACACATACACACACACACACACAAATCGGGGGGGGGAGGGAAGAAGATATAACAACCACAATTATTTGAAGTTGATACAACAAGCAAACAGAAAGGACATTGTTGGGGGGGAGGGGGGGAGGGAGAAGGAAGGGAGGTTTTGGTGATGGGGAGCATTAATCAGCTACAATGTATATCGACAAAATAAAATTTAAAAAAAAAAAATGGGAGATACAAACAAACAAACAAAAAATAACCAAGTTTCAAAGCTGCGAAAGGCTCTGAAGACCAACTAGCCCAACCCACTGTCCATCTTTTTTCACCATTGAGAAATGTGATCCTGGAGAGTTTAAGCCATTGCCAAGGCACTCACAGCATATTTGGGCCATAAGTCTTGGTCCATGCAACAACCAAGTCTGGTTTTTATTGAGCCCCTACTGGGTGCCAGGCACTGGGCTGAGTGTGGGAGACCCAAATGAGTAAGATGTGGGCCCAGCCATATCTTCCTGACTCCCTGATAGCAACAGTACTCAGAGACTCTCTGCAGCTGGGGTGGAAAGGATGGCTCAGACAGGAAGAAGGCTCTCAGATGGTGGTTCTCAAATCAGAGAGGGCAAGAGAATCACCAGAGGAACATATTTAAAATCAAGCTCTGTCTGCAGAACCAGTCGGCTGAGCCTTTGGAAACTGCCGGTGTCACAAGAGACAGAAAGGCTGAGGGGCTGTCCCAGATGGGAGGAGACTACAGAGATAGCACAAGTACATGCAACGGTGTTCCTGAACCAGGTCCTGGATCGGGAGGGAGAATTGCTGTGGGGAAAACAGGATAATTTAATCAGGCTCCCTCGGTTCAGGTCCAGTTGGGGTCGAACAGCACATTTCTTGTAAACAAGTTATGTGTGGGTGGAGTTAGTGCGCACAGTGCGCCAATGTATCTTTTTAGTTTTGCTGCTATTGTGTGTTCCTGAGTTTGTGAAGCAGAGCTGGCGAGCAGAGCTTACATCTAAAAATAGAACATGTTCACTCTGCTGTCAGCTGCTCAGTTTTTCTTTGGACTTTGCTGGTAGCAGTTGAGTTTCAGAGTTTCTCCTTTGGACTGTTTATCTCCTAGACGTGTGTGTGCTGAATAAAGACTATTCCTTCTTCAACCAAGGCTCCAAGGACCTTTTTGCCAGTTACCTAGCTCATAGACCTGCATGTGAAGGGTTTGTGAACGGGCTCGAGGGGGTCTGTGAGCTCCAGACCCTAGCCCTAGCTCAACAATTACCATAATGGAAAATAGGGGGACCATTGATAAAATCTGGATACTAGATGATATTGTAACAGTGGAATTTGATACTTGTTCTGTTATTATGAAAGACAACACTCTTATTCTTTAATAGCTACTGAAGGATTTAAAAGTAAAGAGACATTACATCTGCAACTATCTCCAATCATTCTAGCAAAAACCAAATATGTGCATATCAAAGGGAGTGATAAAGCAGATGTAGCAAAATGTTAGCAGTGAATCTGAGTGAAAAGGTATACAGAATTCTTTGTATTATTTTAAATATAACTCTTCGTAAGTTTGAAATTATTTCAAAGTAAAAAATGTTACCTTAAAAAACATCTGGGGGCCGGCCCATGGCTCACTTGGGAGAGCGTGGTGCTGACAACACCAAGTCAAGGGTTAAGATCCCCTTACCAGTCATCTTTAAAAAAAAAAATCTGGGTTTGTTAGGTTTTTGGAGATAAAGTTTTGATGACAGCTTTTCTTTAATAGTTTAAAAAATATTCATATTTCCTATTTCTTCTTCGTTTTTTTTTTTTGGTAATTCTTATTTTTCTAAGCAATTTCCTATTTTGTGTGAGATTTCACATTTGTTGACATAAAATTGTTCATAGTTTTCTTTATAAAAATCTGCTATCACTATGTTCTATTTAGTACTCCTAATACTATTTATTCATGTAGTCTCTATGGTGTCATGACTAATATTGCCAGTGACTTGTCTATTTTATTGATATTTTCAAATAATTTTTGTTCATGTTTTTCTTTCTTTGTCTCTGAATATTTTCCTGTTACATTCTTCCAATTTATTATGTTGTCCTTTTTCCAACTCTAAGTTTAAAAGGTAACCCATCAATTTTCAGTTTTACTTTTTATCTGGAAAGGCAATAACATCCACATTTCTTGGTGTGAACTGCTTTAGCTTCATACCACGAAATTTCAAATATGTTACTTTTATCTTTGTTCTGTTCTAAATTTTTATAATTTTCATTATAATTTCTCCTTTGACTATGAATTGTTGTGAAGTCCATATTTAAATTTATAAATGTGTGAGTACTGTTTTATTTCATTTTGTGTTCCTATAACAGAATTACCTGAGACTGAGTAATTTATAAAGAAGAGAGGTTTATTTGGCTTACGATTCTGGGACAGCTGCATCTGGCACCGGCCTCAGGCTGCCTCTACTCATGGTGGAAAGTGGCAGGCAGCCAGCAGGTACAAGCAGATCACATGGTAAGAGGAAGCAAGCGAGAGAGAGGGGAGGTGCCAGGGTCTTTTAAACAATCAGCTCTTGTGGGAACTGGTAGAACTCTCCTGGGAACTCACTCATTACTCCCTCCACCCCCAGGCAGAGCATTAATCCATTCATGAGGGATCCACGCCCACGACTCAATCAGTTTCCAACACTGCCACATTGGAGATCAAATTTCCACGAGTTTTGGAGGGGACAACACATCCAAACTCCATCAAGTACATTTAAAATTTTCTACACATACACATTTTTAAGTTTCTCCAGATACTACTCTCTGATTTTTCAATATTGACCTTTCTTTTTTGTGCATTGTGGTCAGGCAGTGCAGTCTGTATAGGATCCATTCTTTAATATTTGTTTAGAAATCCCTTACGATCCAGTTGGTGGTCAGTTTGTGTAAATGTTCCACATATGATTGATAGAAAATAGTCATTCTCTCATTTTTGGTGCAGATTAACCTTTTAAATTCACTGTAAAGTAAAACCATAAATGGGCTAAGCAAATTTTTTTCTGCTTGATTTTATTAAAGTGTGGGATAATTGTGGATTTTTCCATTTCTCCATATAGTTATGAATGATTTTATATGTGTTTACAATTGCATAACTGATAGTCTTTTCTGGTTAATTGTACCTTTTATCAATAAGTAATCTTCCTTTTGCCTACTAATGCATTTCACTGTAATATCTATTTTATATATTACTGTTGCTTCACTAATTTTCTTTTGCTTAATATTTTTCTAGTATACTTTTACCTCTTTACTTTCTGTATTATTATGATTTGGAGTATCTCATAAATAGCACATTGTCATCATTTTAATAAATCCAGTCTTCAAGTATTTCTCTTTCAATAGACAAGTATAATGTCTATTTATATTTATATTCATTGAAATTATTCATACTGGCATCCATTTTTAACATTTTATTTTGTGCTTTCTATTTACAGTACAATTTTTTTTTTCTTTGCTTGTGTTTTTTCTCCTTTTGGCTTGTGACAACTTTAACGTATATCCACCAAATCCTCTGTACTCCTCCATTTAATTTGTGATGTCTCATTCCCCTCTCCTTGACTGTGGGATGCACTTAGAGACTTGTTTGTCGTGACTTGAATAAAGCAGCAATGACAGTGTCTGGAGGCAGAACTGAGGCCTCATGCTAACAGCCATGTGGGTATGGTGGGGATTAGAGTGGACCCACCAGCTCCTGTCCAGCCTTCCTGCGCCTGCAGCCCTGGTCTGTATGTGGATTGTGGCCTCATGAGACACCAAGTCAGGGCCACCCAGCTGCGTTTCTTCCAAATTCCCAACTCTCAGTAACTGAGAGATAATGAATATTTGTTGCTTTAAGCCACTAAGTTTTGAGGTGATTTGTTATGCGGTAATAGACAACTGTTGTGCTGCCATGATTCAAGTTCTCCTTATTCCATCACCACCAATTTTTGTATTCTTTTAGCAGCTGTGCTTCCATTTTTAACATACATACTCAATTAAAAAATATCTAGTTAAATTATATACAAAGGGTCTTCAAAAAGTTCATGAAAAGATTCATACTATCTTTTACTTCTGTTTTTCCACAAACTTTTTGAAGTACTCTCATATATACCCTCCTCTTGAAAAATATAAGAACTTCAGAATATCTTAACTCTAATTTTTCCTATATTCCATGTTAATATTTTATTACTTATAAAATTAAAGTTACAAAAGCAATCCCTGAAAATACAATAAACAAGTAAAACATGTATTCAGTTGGCAGCATAGCCACCTACAGGAAACACCGTGTAACTTTACACACGTTAATTTACTGTACATGCTAAGTTGAAATTTCCCTAAAGAAAAAGTAACTACACACTAATTTTATTTTATTTTTTGGTGGCTGGCCAGGACAGGGATCTGAACCCACGACCTTGGTGTTACAAGGCTGTGCTCTAATCACCTGAGTTAACCGGACAGCCCTTGTGCACTAACTTTAAACTATTTTCAGTAATCATATTGTGGGTGGTATTGATGTATTGTTATTCTGTGATAGTTGTGTCTACGTGTAGGGTAAATCATGTAAGAATTATATTTCTGTCTTTGGGAAATGGGATTTTTGGCATGAGACAAAGGAAATAAAAATGTAAGATCAATGAGATTAAGTAAAAACCCTGTGGCTCAATATGAACTCATGTTATGTTTCTAATGTAATGCATCATTCCTAGCTCTGACCACTGAAAAGCCTATAAACAAGGACCTATTTAGTAGTGCTAAACACACTAGCGCCTGGGTTATGGTCCCCAACAACTATGTCCTACTAAACAAAACTTTGGAGAAATGACTGATTTAAGTATGGGGCAGGAAATGTAGGCAATGAACATGGAACGTCTTAAGAGAGAAAGTAAGGAGATAGGAAAGGCAATTCAGATCATATCAAAAGGGCTGGACAGTTAACTCAGGTAGTTACAGCGTGGTGCTGGTAACACCAACGTGTAGGGTTTGATCCCCATACCAGCCAGCCACCAAAAAAAAAAAGACTCAGGAGCAAAGTTGAAAAGACAAGCATGAAACATGATGACCACCAATAGGATGATAACTAGACTGGATTAAAAGCTATCATATGTTTCAATCCCTGGGTTGCACTTATAAAAAAATTTTCATTGCTCTGAAGGATACTTGTAAAACTACTCATTATCTTAAAAACCTGTAAAGAGAAATAATCAAGATTTAATCTTCTATGGAAACTGTATCTCCAAATCACCAGATTACTGATAAGAAATTTCTCTTTATATAAATATTCCAGCTAATGAATTATTTTAAAAAGATTATAAACTATAACAAGTGGGTAGGGAAGAATTAACTTCACCCTAAAAGGGGTATTTGCCTCTAGGCCTACTGGATACAGGATCTTTGTTTGCCTGGGGCACTGGCCACTGGACAGTCTAACAATGTGGTTTGTGATGGGGGCTTGACCATGCCATATCAGTTCCTACCTCTATGAGAAATGGAGACTGAAGGTACAAGTCTGACCTCAAGAAGGGGCTAGAGACTAAAGGTCGCCATGTGGGTTGTATGTGATTAATATCCAATAAAAACTCTGGACGCCAAAAGTTCAGTGAGCTTTCCTGGTTGGCAACACCTTGGGCACAGTGCCACACATCATGGCTGGAGAGGTAGTGCCCCCTAAGTCTCTACGGGGAGAGGACAACCTGAACTACTTTGTTTGGACTCTTCCCAGAATCTGCCCTGTGTGTCTCTTCTTTTGGCTAATTTTAACCTGTATCCTCTCCTTGTAATAAACCAGGAGTATAACACCTTTCAGTGACATTTGTGAGTCCTTCAGCAAATTATCGAACCTGAGGGTGGTTTTGGGACACCCCCCACAAACCTGTAATTTGGGTCAGAAGTGAGGACGGTTCTTGTAGGTAGTTGTAGTTTGCTTACTCCTTGCACGAGGGGGTTGGAGTAAGAACTAGTAAGGGACTAGCTAGTAAGAAGTGAAGGAAACTCTAGAAAATTTAGGAATAATAGACATTAAGAGTAGCTAGCACCCTTAGGGCTAAGATAGCATGCCCAAGGAAGACACCCCTCTGCCAGGGTAAGAGTCAGATTTGTCGGACAGGGCATGACCATAACCCACAGAATGGCAGGGAAATCACTGTGGTGCAGCACCACAGAACTTTCTGGAAATACACCCACTGGAACTTACTAGAAATCCTGTGTGGTGCCAGTGGAAGTTCCTGAAACCTGTTTTATTAGTCAGTTTCTGTTGCTTATAACAAAATACCTGGAACTGGGTGATTTATAAAGAAAAACAAAATTTATTGCTTACAATTTCTGATGCTGGAAAGTCCAAATTCCATTTGGTAGTGGCGACAGTGATCCAGGGGTCTCACATTGCAAGATGGTAGAAGCAGAGAGAGCAGAGAGAGAGGAAGACAGCCTCTCCTCTTCTTTTAAAGCCTTCAGAACCACACCTCTGACCACCATTTTTAACCCATTCACTACTGCATGGTCCTACAAACCAATCACCTTTTCAAGGCTCCACCTTTCACTTATCATAATAGAATTTCCCACCCTCTTAACAGTCACACCTGGGGGACTAGGTTTCTAATACATAAAACTTGGGGCATACAATTCAAGCTTCAGTGAGTTCTGGGGGGACATAATTCAATCCACTACACCTATGCTCTGGAACTTTCTGGAAATTCACCCTTTGCGGTGCTGGGGAAAGTTGTTAATGGGGAGGTGTCTCACCAGAGGCACTCCACTACAAAACCTCCTGGAGGGGTGAGTTCCCAGGGAAGTCACTGACTGCGGGTGCTGCTGGCCATCGTCGATGGCAGGAGCTAGGTCCTGCAAAAGTTTGGAGCACTGCAGGGGCCTGGTGAGCAAACTGCACCGGGAAGCAAAACATTTTCTACCCAGTGTACTCTCTAGTACTCTCTACTGACAAAACCAAACATCGCACCATCTGGACAAGGAAAAACATTTAAAGAACCCAGATCCACTTTCACAGAGTAGGGGGAAAAAAAGTGAATTTAGAGCTGAGAGGCAATAAATCAATAACTGACACAGGTAGTATTAGCCTGGTCCGTCCACTGGAAACTTCTCCATCAGCATTTACCTAGTGGCTTTGTCTTTCATTGTTGCTAGACTGCCTACATCCCTGCCAAGTTCCTTTATTTCAATAGGGGCTACCTTAATCTCAACTCTCCGCAAATTAAATAATTCTTATTATTCTTTTATTTATATAGACCATGATTATTTCATTTTTTTAGCATGTACATAAATGTTTTTGTTTACCATTCCTTCCTGAATCCTACTCTTTGGTTTTATTTAAAATTCTTGTTTATCGAAAATTCCTGTTTATTCCAGCTTAAAATTCCTGTTTATTTCTGTTTATCTCGTTTCTTCCAGTGATGGCCTGTGAGAAGAAAGATCCCTCAGACTCTGTCCTAGAAAGTATTTATTTGCTCTCAGTCTTGAAGGATCACTTAACTAGGTACAGAAATCAAAGTTGACAATTATTTTCCCTTAACATGTTAAATATACTATTGCCTTACATTCAAATATCTGTTATACCTAATGAGTTTATGATTCTAATTCAACTTTTTGTATAAACACTTTAATTTCACTGTTTAAAATTTTTCTTACTTTAGATATTCTGCCATTTTATTATGATTGACTAGCTGAGGATTTGTTTTTAATTATTCTGTTCAAAACTAAGCATGCTTTTTCAGCCTAGAGTTACATATTTTTCTTTAACTGTGGAAAGTTTGGAACTACTATCTTTTCCAATATTGCCTTGCCCCAATTCTAATTTTTCCCCCAGAACTCCTAATAGATACATCTCAAAAATTATCTTTTTATGCACTGCCTTTAACCATCTTTTAAGTTTTTAATTTTTATCAGATCCCCCTACCAGCCAGCCATCGAAAAAATATATAAATATCTAATTTTTATTATAACATTTCAATATTTTATTATGAAAAATTTCAATTGGTAAAAGTATAGTAGTATAATGAATCTCTATACTCACTAACCAGATTTTAAATTTATCACAATTTTTCTAATCTTGCTGCATCTATAACTTTTTATTTTTTTATCTGTGAAGAATTTAAAAATAAATTCAGATTTATTCTTTAAATAAATAAATAATAAATTCAGGTACTCTCAGATTTCAGAATCTGAAGTAGAGATATTTCAGAACATACCTCTCAAAAATAATGATCTTGTTACATACCTATATCATTATCACACATAACAAAATTTAAAATAATTCATTTATATTATAAATTATCCTATGTATATTCAAATTTCCCCAATTGTCTCAATGTCTTTTTTTTTCCATTTGGTTTGTTGGAGTCAGGATCCATCAAGGTCCGCACATTGAATCTGATTGCCATGTTTGTAAGTTTTTATTTATTTATTTATTTTTTAAAAGATGACCGGTAAGGGGATCTTAACCCTTGACTTGGTGTTGTCAGCACCACACTCTCCCAAGTGAGCCACGGGCTGGCCCTGTGTTTGTAAATTTTTAATATTCAGCTCCCACATTTTTTTTTTTTGCATAAAAGATCCATATCATTAGATTAACAGTACATCCCATTTTTGGGATGTGTCTTTTTGTTTCTTGATCCTGTTACTTAACTTGTTCCTTGAGCTCAATATTTTCTATAATAGCTAGAAATTGGCTCTACAAGTTTGCTAATAGTTAAACTATTTTCACAAAACCATTCCATACGTAGTACTGTTTATATATATATATTTTCTTTTACACGGCTGGCTGATACAAGGATCCAAACACATGACCTTAGTTTTATAAGGCTGTGCTCTAACCAACTGAGCTAACTGGCCAGACTTTACCTCATTTTTAATTATCAGTATGAAGCACATAATATCCCACTGTTAGGAATTTGATGACAGCATGATCCCTCTGTTTTAAAGTCACCATCCAACTTTCACTTAATTGTTTTTTTCCACTGGGCCTTTTTTCTTTTGGGGGGGGCCTTGATCAATTATTTAATTAGAACTTGCCAAATGATAATGTTTTTCAGTTGTTATTTCCATTTTTTTCTTTCTGTATATTTGTTATTTCTCTCTCTTTTAATAGTCTTGCCAGAGGTCTGTTTATGTTATTAATTTTTTCAAAGAATATGCTTTTGATTTTAATTCTGGCATTTCTTCCATATTTGCTATTTGGATTTCTTCAGTAAAAACAAAATGTCCATCATTAACTAAGTTTATTTGGTTTCCTGTAAATATAGTTCATTTAAACAAAAAGGCAAGATAAATTCTTAATTCTTTTTCTTGCCAATTTGCAGAGTAAGGAGTTGTAGCCTCAGTCATTTCCAAAGATGACCAATAGCTTTTACTTAATTTCTTTTATTTTATATTGTATCTATTTTACAGTAAAAATTGTGGCTCTAACATCATCGAAATAATTGCATATTTACTTTATCTTTAAATCTATTAAACAAATTCAATAACAATTCCTTAATCACATCTAGTAATAAGACTAGTGAATGAGGTTTAAAAAAGATGAACTCCATCCCCCCCCCCCCACAAAAAAGAATGACTTTTAAGAATTATGAGAAGAATACTGCAAAACTTCACAGTTCAGTCATACTTCAAATACCAGGACTGGAACTTTTCTCCAGAGTAAACAACCTAAACACACACACACACACACACACACACACACACACACACACACACACACACACACACACACACACACACACACACACACACACACACACACACACACACACACACACACACACACACACACACACACACGACATACAAAACATATTAAATATTTTTATGTGAAAAATATTTTCATATATATGAAACCAAACTTATTTTGTGTTACCAAATTACAAAGGTAACTATTATAAGCATCCTACTGTTCTAGAATTTTTTTTTAATATGGTAATCAGCTATCTCAAGCTTTTTCAATCTTAGTTCCTGTTCTTTCTTTCCTAATAAATTTTCATTATCTTATTGCTTAAAACACTTTTTTGTTGGTTTATGCAAGATAAGCATTTAGACTCTTTTCTCTCTATTCCCCCACCCCCACAAATGTTTTTGATCCGTGTTTCTGATTTCCTGTATAATACTTGGATGATGATTTCAGAATATTTTTCTAAGCCACTTTTGAAGAATAAATAAATTTTGGCTCCAAGTACATTTCCTCCAAGTTTCCTTTATTTTACATATTCAATCTTTCCTTTTTATTTTAAGAATATTTTCATTTTTATCTTTTTAAAACTAATCAAGTGCAGTAGCGAGAAGAGAGAAACGAGTAATATAAAGAGTTCGATCTGTAGCTAACTCACTGCCTTTGGACCAGCACTTTCCTTTCTATAGTATAACACTAAGAAAGTGCTAACTTTATATTACAGATGTTTTTGTTTCATAAAAGTATTTTTTAAATTTTATTTTTCTTAACGTACCACTGAGCTAACGGGAAATTAACAGAAACAGCTAAAATTTATGAATCTTCTACTATGTGCCAGGTTCAATTCTGTGTCATATGAATGGTAATTCATTTAATCCTCAAAAAATCCTCTTAGGTATTTTTGTTACCCACACTTTAAAGATGATGAAACTGGAAGAGTTCCAGTCAAGATGGTGGAATAGAAGGTCCCCAGCATCACTCTCTCCCACAAATCAACCAAATTTACAACTATAAAAATGTAACATTAGCCAAGCCGGGGCTGCTGGAGCTCGGGAAGAGGAGGAGAGACCTAAAGAGTGCATGAAGGCAGGAGAAACCATGATGAGAGAAAGAAAAAGCTGCTCTGAGCATTTCTGGCCGCGGCTGCTTTAAGGCTGGAGCTGCTGAGCACATGGAGCAGGAGCCGGCAGAAGCTGCAGCTGTGCCCTTCAGATGGAGTTACTTGGAGGCAGCAGGAAAGAAGAGGGCCTTGGCGGCCCCCAGGACAGCAACACCACTAATAGGGTTCCCATGTACCCACGCAGGAGCAAGGAACCAGAACAACTGAAAAAAAGGAGCCATTCAGGGCCGAGCCCGTGGCGCACTTGGTAGAGTGCTGCGCTGGGAGCGCGGCGACGCTCCCGCCGCGGGTTCGGATCCTATATAGGACTGACCGGTGTACTCACTGGCTGAGTGCCGGTCACGAAAAAAGGACAAAAAAAAAAAAAAAAAAGGAGCCATTCAGAGGCCAGTGAGTCATCACAAGACCAGCGCAGGGCCCATCCCATAGGAAGTGTTTGGAGCACAAGCAGTGGGCAAGATGGGAACAGCAGGAGAACACTGGGACACAGCAAGGACAGCCAATCCACCCCCCAATCAGCACAGGACCACTCAGAGGAGACTGGTCAGGAATGCAGAATTGCATGGGGTGCAGTTTGATGAAAAAGTCCAGCCCAGATCAGAGATCCTACAGAACACAGATCCACCAGGTCTCTGGAGAGCTGGAAGTACCTATAAGATCAACCATTAAACCCTGAGCTGCACAAAAAGTCTTCCCTAGGGAAATAGCAGCAAAGTAGCATTTAAACAACCACAGGGCTCAAGTACTGGTTCCCACAGGAAGTTCCCCCATTAGAAACAAAGGACAGAAAATTAGTTCTGGCCCAGGCACACCACCAGCACCTTGGGGCCTGCCTGGGAACTGGAGGTTTGGATCCAGGGACTGGACGCCACTCCCACTTCCAGACAAACTGCACAGTGCCTTGGGGCCAGCCTGGGGACCTGAGGCATGGAGAAGGGGACTGGACTCCCCTCTCACAACCAGGCACAGCAAGCCAACACCTTGGGGCCTGCCCAGGGACCCGAGGCAAGGAGAAGGGGACCAGATCTCTCTCCCACAACCAGGCACACTGCGCCAGCACCTTGGGGCCTGCCCAGGGACCAGAGGCATGCAAAGGGGACCAAACACATCCTACAACCGGGCATACTGCCAGGGCCAAGGAGCATGCCAAAAACAGCACCTCCACGTGGGTGGCCTGCCACAACCATCATGCAGATGGTCCACGAATCACTGGAGTGCATTCACACAAGAAGAGTCACCAGCAGAGACAAAGAAAACAAGAGGATGTCTCTTTCCACAAAATCCATTTCAGAGTGACAGAGGAAGCATCTGCTCTATGATAATATTGGGGGACCTGATTACACCTCTCAACATTGTACAGATCATCTAGGCAACAAATCAACAGAGTAACCATTATTCTTTCAGAAGGAGAGAAGAAATCTAGGGTAATTAGAGGGGGAGGGGAGGAGAAGGGGGATGGAGATTGGACAAGGGGCATAAAGGATAATTACGATTTGTAACAATATGTATTCTAGTAATATTGATTTAATCAACATATCTCAATGTTCAACCCCCAAAATATGTCAAATCAATTTTGATTCAAAAAATAAATTAACAATAATAATAATAAAAATAAAGATATTGAAACTGAAGCTGAGAGAGTTTAAGTAACTTGCTTGTGATCACATAGCTAACTGGTGATAAATTTAAGATTCAAAGGCAGGCCAGAGATTGTGTACTCTTGGTCAATGCTACTCTGCCTTTACATTACTCTTAAGTTCTTAATTATCAAAAGATTCATAATAAATAACATTGTCTTGTATTTAACACTTTTTAAAAAAATTTGGACCTTACAATATCCTGTATTAGTCTATTACAAAACAGTAAGTGAGGCTGAGACAGAGTAAGAGATTACCAATTAGCAGCTGACCAAACAAGAATCGAAATGCAAGTCGTCTGCCCTGGAAAGTTCTTATGTAATCCAGTTACAACATACTGCCTCTTTAGTTTGCTTTTGTGGTCAGTACAGGCACCATTGTGTCAACCTTCAGTGAAGAAAATGTATTTGTAAAATTACTTTTATGTGACACTAAATTTATTAGAGAATACACTATCACCAATGAAAATTTTTTTTGTTCTAAATTATCAACACTCCCTGAAATCATGGCAACATACCAAAGTGAGAGTTACTGGCAAATGAACCTGGTACTCTTGCCACTATCAGGGAAAATAAATGTTATTAATTTTTAAGCTTTGGGGGCCGGCCCATGGCTCACTCGGAAGGGTGTGGTGCTGATAACACCAAGGCCATGGGTTCGGATCCCGTATATGGATGGCCGTCTAGCTCACTGGGTGAGCGTGGTGCTGACAACACCAAGTCAAGGGTTAAGATCCCCTTACCGGTCATCTTTTAAAAAAATTTTTTTTTTTTTTTTTTTTTAAAGTTTTGAACAGTACCAATGCCATAGAATTGTGGGAAAGGCAGGCCTTCAGAAACTGTGACACGTGCCTGGCTACTGAGCCTGACATTAATGTCTGTATAGACTTTAAATGTTCTCTATGGAGCCTTTCTCTATAAACTCAATGTATCTTTGGTTTTGCACTTAACACGTTTAACAAAAAAGGGATGGTTCTAATTCACAGTAGTTACTAAAATGTTGGCATTACGTTTAATTCACTTATTTCTATCTAGTGACTGAGAACTTTTAAAAAACCTTGGCAATATTAGAAATAGCCACGAGGGCCGGCCCGTGGCTCACTCGGTAGAGCGCGGTGCTGATAACACCAAGGCCCCGGGTTCGGATCCTATATAGGGATGGCCGGTTTGCTCACTGGCTGAGCCTGGTGCTGACAACACCAAGCCAAGGGTTGAGATCCCCTTACCAGTCATCTTTAAAAAAAAAAAAAAGAAAAGAAAAAAAAAAAAAGAAATAGCCACGAAATACAGCACCAAGTCCTACTCATGGTACTCATCAACCCATGAACATGCGTTTGTTTTGGATGGTTTGTGTCTGATTGTCATTGAATAAACCATTTGCCATTCCCCAAGAGAAGTAAAAAACAAAACAAAACAAAGCAAAAAAACTCCATGTGTTTTTTAAAAATCACATTATCTAGGTTTCCAGACATCATGGCCACAAAGTACTTCACCAACTTCTATCCATCACCATCCGTTGTAATCCCACTAACCACCGCCAGGGCGAGACGACAGCGCCATCACTTCCCTCTTTACGTGGAGTCTTGGAAATCGCCCAGCACCATGACGTCCGCCTAAGACGTAGGTGTAGACGAGGAACAAAAGAGAAGACCCCAGTGCAGGTTGCTCCTGGGGCCCACGACGCCGTCTGCACCTGGCTGGGCTCTCGGGCGGGGGCCACGCCGGTGGGGCGAAGCGTTGGAGGGGGCTGTGGAGCGGAGCCTCCACCAACAGTTGAGGACCAGGAGCTGTGGCAGGCGGTGGGAGGCCGGGGAGGATGAGCTCCCGGGGCTGCGGAGCTGGGGGTGGCGGCGCTGAGAGACGCCCCGGGGCAGCCCCGGCCCCTCTACCGCAGGCGGCGGGAGCCCCCCCCCCCCCCCCCCCCGGGGAAGGCCGCAGCTCCCCCGTCTAGGTCGAAGGAGGTGGGCAGCGGCGCCCCGCCCTCCCCACCCCGGCCCCGCGGGCGCAGACACCGGAAGCGGGGGCCGTGCCATCGGCCGAAGGGCAGAGCCCAGCCGTACTAGGCCTCACAGTCAGCTTAGCATAAGCACAGCCATGTTACCGCTTCCTCACCCTGGCCCCTACTCCCTCCCTTTCTCTAAAGGAAGTGCTTTCCGAGAAAAACCGGGTTTTGTGCAAAACAGATTCTTGTGCGAAACAGGAAAACCGCAAAGCCGTTACAAAGTGCTGAATGCTCAAAATAGCTACCAAACATTATCTAAAAACTTATACTATCTACCCAAAGCCCTTCCCCTAATTCAAACTATAAAACCTCTACTGGTCTGTGAGGGGGCAGGAAGGGATCTTTCAGTCTCCCCTCCAGCTTTGCTAGAAATAAACTCTCTGACGCGGTAAACGTTTAGCTCGGAGTCCTTTGATCCCTTTGTCTCGTCAACCTAACAAGCAGGGGCTTCTCGGGACGAGTTTCCGGGCCCCACGGGGCTGGGGTTGGAAGGGGCCCCAAGTTTCCACAGCGGTCCCGACAAGATGGAGGACATCGTCCCCTCCCGCTGCAGCCATGACGGGAGGTGGGGGGACTACTCCCCACGGGGCGAGGTGGAAGTACCTCCACTGCCCTCGACGCGCCCCGGGACCCGCGACCCGACTGCCCGCTCGGCCTCGCTCCAGCCCTCGGGGTCTCGGCCCTCGCGGGGGGCGTCCAGGAACTGGGCAGGGAGGACGTTGGGGCATCGAGGCCGAGTCTCTCCTCGGGCAGAGTCGTTGGGGGCCGTTGCAGCGGCCTGGGTGCCCGGGCCCAGGGAACGCAGGCGGCCCCGCCTCAGTCTCCCCAGCGGTCCCGGTGGGGGGGGCCCCAGGAGCCTAGCTGTGGCGGGCGACAGAGCTCAGACTCCCGACCCCGGCGGATCCGGCGGGTGGGGGCGGGGAAACGAAGGGGAGGGGCCGCGGCCGGGAGACGAGGGTCGGCGGAGGGAGGGAGTGGAAGGGCAAGCCCGGGGGCGTGGCCCGCACCTGACGGACAGCCCTTCGGACCACCCCACCGAGGGGGGTCCTGAGGGAAGGCCGGCGGAGCCAATGGACGTGCCCGAGGAGCCCCGGCCCGCCCTCGTCGCCAGCCAGTGAGCACGCGGAGGGCGGGGCCTCCCGGGGCTCGGCCGCACCGCCGCCGCCTCCGCCTCCTCCTGCTGCTCACCAGCGCTAAACCCGGGACTGGACCGAGCGGAGTTGCGCGTGTCGCCGAAGTGGGGTGGGCCGCGGGAGGGGAGGTTCGTTCCGTGGAGCGCAGCCAGAACCGGGTGAGGCTTATCCCCGCTGTCTTCCCAATCCAGGGGCGCCGAGAGTGGGGGTGGCTGGGTGCAGCGCAGCCTCCCGAGGAGGAGGCGGAGGCGGAGGCGGCCGGGGAGGCGGAGATGGGTGAGGGCAGCCCCCGGAGCCTCCCACCGACCCGGGCTTAATACCCCGCGGCGCGGCCGCCGTCGCCGCTGCCGCGTCGGGGCCTCGGGGGCGGCTCGGGGCTGCGCTCATGTCACGAGCGCCTTCGCGTGCGGCCCGAGGGGCTGCGAGCGTGGGGGCGAGGCCGGGCGGGCTGGGTGAGGCGGACGCCGGAGGCGGGGGTCTCCGGGGCGGGGGTGCCGCCGGCCGGGAGGTCGCGGGGTGTTCTCCTTTCTCCTGGGGGCCGGGGGGAGGGGCGCCCGGTCGGCTCTCCCGCCTCGGGGCTGCGCTCCCGCCCTGTGGCCGGAGCCGAGGTCCCTAAGTTTTTTTGGGCGAGGGCTGCTGCCTCGGCGCCGCCGGCTGCCCCTCCGCCCGCTCCTCCGCGGCGCTGAGCTGCGCGGCTTCCACTCTACTTATTTGGACGAGTTTCTAATGGCGGATCTGGAGCCAGTAGACAACTGCGTGGGTGAAAGGGGGGGCAGATATCGGCCCAGTAGTGACGTGAGCCGCCCCTTACCTCGGAATTGTTGCCAGGAGTGACGGGGAAGACGTCGGGTGGACACATCTAGGGAGGAAGCTAAATCCCTTTCTGGCGTCGGGGCATCTTTTGTCCTTCCCCCCTCCCTTCTGGGGAGCAGGCTTGGGGCCCTCGGGGCACCCCCCATTCTGTAATTTGAAGAAACATTTAGTTTTGTCTCGTCGTTGCAGTTCCTATAGTTTTTTTTAACTTGCTATCTCCACAGCATGAGATTCGAAGAGCGCCCAAACTCCTTGTCCTCTCATCCCTTTGCTTCCTCCCTTTGGTGTCAAGAAATCAGTTCTGAGTCCACGTTTTGTTAGTAAGTCATTTTCCATCTCTTCTCATTCTAGGGCTAGGAATCACCTTCGGGCCAATCTTCAGGTGAAGCGGTGGCAGAAATTAAGGAAAACATCTCCATTGTGAGTTTTGCCCTGCTTTCCAGTTTAATTTACGTAGTGCAATACTAGGGTCTTTTTCCTGTTCAATTTATTTTTCTGTTATCTTGAAGGCAAAGAGTTAATTGCTTGGGTGGCCCCTGGTCCCAGAGCTAAATCAGGGTGATCTTGGGAAGGCACTGGGGGTGGGTGCTGGCATTTACACCAGTAGTACTCTCTAGAGTTCTAGATTAGGATTTAAAGTTAGCTCCGTTTTAAATTCTTTGTATTTTATACTATTTTTCTACTTTCCAATAGATAGAACATTTTCTTTCTTGCCGTTGGATAAAAAAACCAAAAAACTACTGAATAATCTGTTGTTTTAAGATTGAGGAAGGGAGGTTTTTTTGTATGTTTGCGTTATATTTGAGGAAGACTTATTTATGCACCCTGACAGTCTTCCAGCTAACATCACATGAGGAAATATATAATCTAGTTGTCAGACTATTCCTGATTCTAAGATTGACCACTGAATCGGTAGTGATTGCCCGATCTATCCATTACGAAGTGTGGGTTTTTTTGCTACCAGAAAGTGACATATGTGGTCATTTCGTGCGGTAGGAATGCCTGTTCTCTGTTAGTTACTCAGTTAATGGTTTTAACACCAATCCTTGCCTGAATTGATAATTGTATTAGGAGCCACAAAATGAATTTTCAAAAAGCTCTGCTTCTACCTTTATTACCTGAGATTCTAAGGTTTTTCCGGGGTTTTTTTTCAACTTTGATCAAAGTTTTTGATTGCTCATCAAAAAGAAGCTTGTGATTAATTTACCCCTGTAGCAGTATTCCTGCCTTCCGTTTGTCCTTGTTGCTCCCTGACAACTTATTAGCACTTACTTTCTTGTACTTCACAGCACACATCTTTAGTTAGTTAAGCTTAGAACAGCGTGTCAGGATATAGAGTTCTATGTTTATCTTCTTGGAATGGTTATTGTTTCACATAGGTAATTTTCATAGGGTATCCGAAGCGGTGACATTTCACTTTTCGTGGTAGTTGTTTGGTGAGATGATGAGATGTGGGTGTGAATCCAGAGCTCTATGATGAACTTTCCTAGGGAAAGGAAATTAGTGAGGACTACTAAGAAGACTGGCAGAGGAACATGTCACTGTCTCAGTTATTACCACTTAGAAAGGCCATTTTTCTCAGTATACTGTTCCTAGGGTATTTACAGCATGCTGTAGTGCAGAGAACTTGGTTTTGGTGCCAGCTGGAATGGGGTTCAAGTGTCTGCTCTCTTATTTACTTTGGCAAGTCACTGATTCTCTGAACCTTTATTATGCACATTTTATAAAGGAGTAAATTATGTCTGTCTTCCCATGATTATTATGAGGATTGAAAAGAGTATAAAAACAGGTAAAGTACTTAGCCCATAAGGTATGGGACACACACGCACATGCACACGTATGTATATAGTTATAGGTAGATGTAATTCTTATTCTGTATTTCCTGAGATTTCCTCCGTTTTATCTTTCAACCCTTTCACTTAGTTTTCTGTTTCTGCTACTTGAACTTTTAATTTCTAGCAGCTTTTTTTGTGTGTTAGAAATGTTAATTTTTTGTGATCTTTGCTCATCTCTTACCCATCTAGAGTACTAATGATAGTTATGCAGTTTTTCATTTTATGTTTTCTTTTTCCTGCATTATCTCTTATCTTTGTTTTTTTCCTCTTTAACTATTTTTCATATTAGAGGATTTCCTCAGGTATTTTGTAATTTTTGACTGGTCTACTTATGATAAAAATTGGGGACTAGATGGTTAGGCTGTGGTGTTATAATACCAAGGTCAAGAGTTCAGTTCCCCATACTGGCCAGCTGCCAGGAAAAAAAAGAATTTGGGAGTAGAAAGCAGATTGGAATAGTGAGAGTGGGGCCTTCAAGCTTCACTGTAGGGTGATCTTTTGGCCAATTGATGGGGAACCCCATGGATCATTATCTTTAGATCTTTCTTTTTTG
Organism: Cynocephalus volans; assembly: GCF_027409185.1. Taxonomy (NCBI): domain Eukaryota; kingdom Metazoa; phylum Chordata; class Mammalia; order Dermoptera; family Cynocephalidae; genus Cynocephalus; species Cynocephalus volans. The sequence goes on from NC_084466.1 coordinate 88,699,606, forward strand.
CTGGTTCTTAGTTCCACAGGGAAGAGTGTTCTGAGAAAGAAGTCTTCCAGAGAAGAGTCTGCTGCCTGGATGATAGAGGTTGGGATGCCACCTCTCTGGCAATCAAGTGGGAGGGGAGATATTTCATATGCATGATATTGAAATATTCACCAGTGCTTGGTGGACCCAAGACAAAGATTTTATGTTCTGTCCTCGCCAAAGAATAAAATTCTAGAACATGTGCTAGGGAAAAGTCCTATCACCAACAACATGATGGGAGGGGAGGGATCTAGCATGGCCCAACTTCCTTATTTTAGCCATCTCCTTTCCCAGTTCTAGGGATATCTGGTGCTACAGGTTCCTCAGCCTTTTGAGGATTCTGCAACATAAATCAAGATGTTTCTTAGCTTTTTCCATCATTGTTTTAGTGTTTCTCTATCACAGGTCAGCTTAGTTACCCACTCATTCGTCTGCTCTTCAGCTTATAAAATTTTGTTGCTTCTGCTGCTTCTCTTGTTCTTCCTTTCCTTGTGAGTTGGACATGTACTGCTGTTAAGGGAATTTTGGAAGGGCATGAAGTTAATTGTGTGTGATCAATCTACCATCTTAATATCCCTGTCAAGGATTAAGCTATTGATTCAACTATTAATTTCTAGACAATAATTTTGTACCTAGGTACCGCGATAATTCTCTTTGTGGTGGTAGTTCAGGTGATTATTCTATCTCATTACATTTGTTCATACCTTTCGATATCATGGTACACCTTTATTTTATTTCTGATTTGAAATGGGAAAGCTTGTAATATATACTCACTAAATATGAAGCTAGCTCTGGAGTTGCGATTATTTTTATATAAGTATAAAAAACTTTTAAGAAAAATTTGTTAGTTCTGGGACACTGTAAGTCCACAGAGATGCTGTAGAACATGTAAATGCAACAACCTTCAGGGAAAAAAGAAACTGTGAGGTGTTACAGAAAGTAGTCTACCAGAAGAAAGCCAAATACAGTAGGACAAAGTATTTTTATTTATGTCTTTGTTTTAGTGTTATCTTTTATCTTTATCCTTCACTAAATATACTGTTAATTATATAGGGTTGTTACCCATTCCCAAGAGATACTTTGCATTTAAGCCTCTTGCTTGGATTTCAGCCTTAACTTTTTGTATAATGGTAATATAATTTTGTGTTGACCTTCTTTGTGCAGATTTTCCTTAGATTTTACTTTGATGTGTGGTCTTTAGTAGTAATTTTTATTGCATCAAATGAAAATGAATTAGATGTTAAATAGTTATAATTTGTGGATGAATGATATACCACAAGAAAATTGAGTATTTAAAGTTAACTAGACACTTGTTGAAATCCTAAGATGTAGTCAAAGTATTGGCCTGAATACCTTCTAACTGGAAAGGGATTTAACATTTTTTTTTTTCGCACTCTTTAATTTGGTGTAGGCAGTATGCATGTCCAGTTATCTCATTTAAAACCTCAGAGTCATTAAAAGATAATGACTTTTGAATCTTTTCATGAACTTTTTGAAGTACTTTTGTATTATTTCTGTTAAGTAATTTGCCCAGTGCCACATTGGCTTAACAGTAATTTTTTCTGTTTTTGGACAATATTGTAGAAATAGTCAAAACTTCTTTGTGGTCTTGTATTTACGGAATTAAGAAAGTAAGTGATGGTTAAATTATAAACACAGTGGCTTTTAGTACTGGATCTGGGATTTAAATATAGGTGAAAAATAAAGAGTAAATGAAAAAAGGAGGAAAAAAGTAAATATTGGTGAATATTAAATCTTTTTTTCAGAGGTAGGTGACTGCAGTGAGCTAAGTGTAAAGAATATTCTTTCTGTTTTCTGTGGGAAGATTGAAATAGGATCCTAGCAACCACAAGAAGATACTGTACATTCAGTAATAGCTCTTTTTCAGAAATTGTCCATCTCTGTTTTAAGCTTCTCAAATCTAGAAAGGACTGAGAGAATTCATGTCTTAACTGCCCTTATATTTTATAACTCGGTTTATTTAAACTGAATTACTGCCTCTTTCCTTTGGAAATCAACCATAATAAGCTTAATGGATGAATATTAACCATGATCCCAATGTTCATTTTCTTTTATAAACCTTTAAAACTACTCCCTCAGGGTTGGCTAGTTAGGTCAGTTGGTTAGAGCGCAGCCTTATAACACCAAGATCACGAGTTTGGATCCCTGTACCTGCCGTCCACAAACAACAACAACAAAAATGCTCCCTTAGATTTGAAACAGGCTTATTTGAATGTTGATTTTGTTATTTTAATGAATTAGCTCATCTTATTGAAAGATAAGTAATTTTCAAAAATTGTTTTCTACATTAATGCATATAATATGGTGGCTGTGAAATAGGTTCTAGAATCATGTTTCTTGGATTTGAATTCTGACTCTCCCTTTTCCAGGAATGGAGACTTGGGTAGGTTACTTATCTTCTGAGTCTCAGTTTCCTAGTTGGTAAAGTGGGAAAAATAAATTTCTATATCATTTAAGTAAGCATTAACTGAATTAATATATTTGATGGCATAGCACATTATTAAGAATAAATGTTGCCTATTTGTCACATGACTATAAAAGTAGGAAAACTGTAGAATTAAAATGTTGGCATATTTCAGTATGAGATGTTTAAAATGGAATGGTGAGTGCATAATGAAGTGAGTTTTCATCATTCAACACCTGTGTCGTTTCTATCCCTTTCACTCTCTTAAGTTTCTGTTCTACTGAGAAAATTGGAGCGAGCATGTATAAACTACCACGACTTTCCACATTCTCCATACAGTACTTATATATTCATTTCTACATACAGTACTTATATACATTCCAATTATACTTACTTTTGCCTTCTTACTGTTGAAACGGAGGTGATTCCTTTACATGATCCATTTCACTACCATCTGTGCACATGCCCTCATTTCTCCTATGCTTTAGAGCCACGCTCTACAATCATTCACTTCTCCAGATTCTTCAACTATTGTTTCTCTGCTCGATCCTTTCCATCATAATAGTCTAGTGCATAGTAGGTACACAAAAATGTTTATTGAGTATAACAAGAGCAGTTGGGTCCTAGAGTTAGAGCTCTGAGTTAAAGTCCTACCCAGGCTTACCTAGAACAATTTATTTAACTTCTCTAAGCCTCACTTTCTTGATCTGTAAAATAGAGTAAATTACACCCACCATAATGTGGTTATTCTGAGAATTTTACCTAAGCCCATAGAATAATGTCTTGCACAAAAGGACTTAAGCTTCCTGGACAAGGACAAGAAAGATTCAGGAAGACATAATCACATAGTTAACATTGGAAGCAGAGAATTTGTCTTTTTTTTTTTTTGACTGGTAAGGGGATTGCAGCCCTCGGCACGGTGTGGTCTGCACCACGCTCAGCCATTGAGCGCACTGGCCATCCCTATATAGGATCTGAACCTGGGGCCTCGGTGCCACCAGCGCCGTACTCTCCCGAGTGAGCCACAGGGCCGGCCCAGGAAGCAGAGAATTTGAAAAAACTGATAAAAGACACTAGCGAAATAGGAATTGGATGATGTTATAAACACTGTAGTAGATAAAAACATATCGAGTATAGGGATTATATTAGGATCCTAGGTCAGTGGTACTTAATAGAATTATTTTGTTGCTATTTTCTAATTCAAAGAAAGACTTAGGTATTTTTTTCATTATAAAGGGTGAGTAGCTTGATGTGAGTACTATAAACTGGGTAGATTTTTTTTTTAAAGGGCTAGCAAAAATTACATAATTTCCATCAAACCCCAAAGAAATAAACATTTGATGGTTAACAGGAGAGGAAAAACAGAATGGGTATCAGTTTTTTCTCTGAAAGTTAGATAAGAAATCACATAAAAGGGTTTTAAATTTTACTTGTGCTATTTTATTGGAGTGAAATGCGAAACATGTAAAATACTAGAACTTTTTGTTCTTTTCTCTGTCTCTTACAGGGTCTTTGGCATGGATAAATGTTCAGTGAGAGGATTAGAATTGACTGAACAGACTCCTACTTTATTAGGGAGTACAGCCATGGCAGCTAGTCTCATGGACATAGGAAGTTCATTTGGTGATCCAGCTAGTCCTTTAGTCAGTAGATCTAAAAATTCATCAGTGGAAGATGATGATGATGATGATGTTGTATTTATTGAATCTGTTCAACCTCCTTCAACTTCTGCTCCAGCAATAGCTGATCAAAGCAACCTTATATTTGCATCATCAAAAAATGAAAAGCCACAAGGAAGTTATTCCATAATTCTTCCTCCCTCAAGAGATTTGGCTTCTCAGAAGGGAAATATAAGTGAGACGATTGTTATTGATGATGAAGAGGACATAGAAACAAATGGAGGGGAGGAGAAAAATTCCTCCGGTTTTATTGAATGGGGACTTCCTGGAACTAAAAACAGAACCATAGATTTGGATTTCTCCACTTCCAGTCTTTCAAGAAGTAAGGTAAATGCAGGAATGGGTAATAGTGTTATCACTGCAGAATCGACTCTGAAATACACATTACTAATGTTACAACCTTAGAAACAGGTATAAGCTCTGAATGCTGGGCGAGATATGAACTTAATGATTACACATATAACATGACTGTAGAATACCAACTTGGGAGATGTCGTGAAAGGACTGCAGTCAAGTAATTTTGGTGTTAATATACAAACATACACCCCATCTTTAACTTCACAGACCAAGACTGGAGTAAGACCTTTTAATCCTGGTAGCATGAATGTGGCAGGAGACATATTTCAGAATGGAGAATCTGCAACTCATCATAATCCTGGTAAGCAGTAAGTGATAATATTTTCCTTCTATCTGAAGTAAATAAACTTTTGGCTGTTCTTTTTAGGACCCATATCTATTTTATTTACATTTTGTATGTGAACTACATTATTTCTCTTGACTTTTGTATTAAGATAGAATATTTTACTTAGTAAAACCGTGCAGTCTACTTGGTCTGAAGTTTGGGGAATTTAATCTGTTTTACCCAATGCGATTTACTTCTAAAGTGTTTTAATTGAAAACCCGCATAACTACTATCACTATTCTTGTTTATCTTGTTTATTTTAATATAAAAATTGTGAAATAAAAAGATGGATCGTGAACTGAAAGAACAAAGTAATATTGTATAATAAGTGAATTTATTTCATTTGTAATTATGTAACTTGAAATTTCAATTTTTGCTTTTTTAAGTGTTTACTCTTGGGCTGCTTATCTCTGATTTTAGGGTTTTTTTATTTTTTGTTTTGATTTTCTAATTTCAGTTTTTAAAACAGCATTGTATTAGTTGCTTGATTTTAAAAGTTGGGAAACTTTCTAAATCAAAGAATTGTATATTAAAAATTTTATGGAGACAGTCTTGTTCTGATAAAATTAAAATGTAACAGAGTTACAACAGATTAATAATGTATTTTTGTGGCTCGATCACACTGTATATGGCGTTTTTCATGGGGGGGATGTTGGTATTGTTTTTTGATAGTGCTTTTAGCCAGTTGAATTTTAGGAAAGGACTGAAAAATGACTACATCCTAAGAACCTTATCACTGTTATTGTTTAATGGAATGCTGGTGTCTTTTTCTTCTTTTTTTAGTTATTCTTTTTCTCTGTTTATGATACTACTATTTGATTGTTACAAAATATTTGGGAAAAACTCATAGTTAGAAAGTTAGAAGTAAGGAAATATCTGTCACCTTACCCCAGAACCAGAAGTGACCACACTTAAAATTTGGGTTTGTTTGCTTTCAGTCTTTTGCCTCTGGTTTTTAAAAATGTAGTTAAGAGCATATTATATGTGGTTTTGTGTCTTGTTGATTTACTTAAATTTTAGTATGTCATTTTAAAAATATAAATACAGTATAAGTTTTAGTAGCCACGAAATATTCCTTTGAGGTACCCATTCCCTTACTTTTTATTAGCATTTACATGATTTCCCATTTTTTACTTCTAAAACTCTACACCCAATATTTTTGTTTACTTTTTTTGTTATTTCCTGGGGCACTTATTCTCAAACTTGTTGGTGTCAGTTTCACTCTTAAATTGATCGTGGATACCAAAGATTGTATTTTGTTTATATCTATTAATAAATCATTAAAATATTTATTTAACAATAAATACCCATTATATGATTTTATGAATAACATCTTTAATGAGAAATAACTTGTAAAAAAAATTAAGTGAAAAGAATAATATACCTTTACATTTTTGCACAACTTAAAATCTGGCTTGGCCCAGCCCGTGGCTCACTTGGGAGAGTGTGGTGCTGATAACACCAAGGCCACGGGTTCGGATCCCATATAGTGATGGCCGGTTAGCTCACTTGTGAGAGCATGGTGCTGACAACACCACAGTAAGGGTTAAGATCCCCTTACCAGTCATCTTTTTGTAAAAAAAAAATAATAATAACTAACTAACTAACTAACTAAATAAATAAATAAATAGTAAAATAAAATAAAATCTGGCTTAATAGAAGATAGAGAGGTATAGCTAAGCTTCTTAGATGTATTTCTATATTGAATTTGTTGCAATTTGTGGTTCTGTTTAAAGTATATGAAGAAAATCTGGTCTCACATAGATAATGTGGTTGCAGAAGGGAGGACTACTTTTAACAATCTTTTTAGATAGTTATGTATAGTGTTATTTTGACACAGCACCAAAACTTGACAATTAGTAGTTTTTAAAAGTTCTTACAATGTGGACTAGGCCAGTTAGCTCACTCGGTTAAAGTCTGATGGTGATAAACACTAAGATCAAGGGTTCAAATCCTCCTACTGGCCAGCTGCAAAAGAAAAAAAGTTCTTAACAATGTGGACTCTGAAACCATGTAATGAACTTTTCACAATCTTACTTTAAAATCCATTGATCTTTTTTTTTATGGATTTTTGCCTTTGCATGACTTAATAACATTGTGCATTGGTTATTTGGAAAATATTAGTTCACTGAGTTACACAGATCTTTGAAATGTTAACACTTTAGGAAGCTGTCAAGCTGACAGTGGTGGATACAAGTTTTCAAAAATTCTAATTTTCACTTGAAGGTTCAGATGTTGTCATCGACAGCAAGTACTGTCAGTTTTCTTGAAGTGACAGGCTCATTTGATTTCCTTTCAAGAAAATGTCTCCCAATAGCCATAGTTTGTCATTCTTTCAAGTAAAAATATTTTATGAAAATGGCTAGTTCAGTTTACAGTGCACCAATTGCGCAAGTGCTTTTCCACTTTTCCTTAAGATAACCATTGTACTTTGGTGTGAAACCGAAATGCTTTATTGCGTCTTCCCAGTTTGTCATACAGAATTAAGATGTAGTCAAAGGCTGAAATTTAATAAAATTAATAATTTTTACTGTTTCATCGAAGGTATATATTATATAGTAAAGAATTTGTTTTTTTTTTTTTTTTTTAAATTTTATTTTGTCGATATACATTGTAGCTGATTAATGCTCCCCATCACCAAAACCTCCCTCCCTTCTCCCTCCCCCCCTCCCCCCCAACAATGTCCTTTCTGTTTGTTTATAGTAAAGAATTTGATTGGCCTTTGTCTCTGGCTCCTGGGAGGGAGACTAAATCTCTGAATTTCCCGAGAAAAGTGTCTTTGTTATATTAATGAGCCCCTTGGATCATACCTGAATTTATGCTAAGAGATGAGATAACTCAGGATGGGTGTTGGCCATGAGAAAGACTGACCTTGTGGTTAGAGAGCTGGGGCTTTGAGCCAGCCCAAACTGGAAAGGAAGGAGAGCTGGAGATTGAGTTCAGTCATGTGACTAACAATTGATCAGTTATGCTTATATAATCAGACCCCAATAAAACTAGAGGTTGAAGCTCAGTGCATTCTCTTGGTTGGTGAACACATTAGTGTGCCAGGAGGAAGATGCTGCCTGATGCCACAAAGCTGGCCCGGAAGCTCTGCATTTGGAACCCTCCCAGACCTTTCCCAGTTAATCCCTTAATTTGGCTGTTTCTGATTAGTATCCTTTATAATAAAACTGTAATTGTAAGTATAGCGCTTTCCTGAGTTCTATGAGTCATTCTTGCAAATTACCGAGCCATAGGGGAGTCTTGGAAACCTCCTGTATTTGTAGTCAGTTGATCAGAAGTGCGGGTGATGTCTGAAGTGAGGGCAGTCTTGTTGGGGACCATAGCTTTAAACCTGTGGGGTCTGAAGCTAATTCTTAGTGGTTAGTGTCAGAATTGTATTGCTACAAGTATACCAGTTGGTGTTGGAATAACATCCGTAGTTGAAGGTGACACTTTTTGCAAGTGCATGATAATGAAAACTGTTAGTACAGTTTAGTTCTACTGCCAGAAGTTTTGCTTTCACACTATTAGTGCAAATGCCAACAAGTAGTAAATATTATGAAAAAGGCAAGTAGTAAATATTATTACTATGGACATAGTTTGGCCTCACACATCCCCTTTAATTGCTTTTTCTAATACAGTACAATGCTGAGTAGAAGGGGTAAGAGAATGAAGCTTTGTCTTGTTCTCCACCTCAGGGAAGCATCAGAAATTTCATCATTAAGTATATTATTAGCTCATATCAAATATAATTTTTTTTATGTTTATGATTCATTTAATAGTTTGTTATTTGGTGTTGTTTTTATTCTTTGCAGTTGCAAAAAAGGTTTCTCATGAATATCTCTATGTTTGGTGCACTTAATTTCTTGAAAAGTTTCTAGAGAGAGATTTGTAGTCAAAATGTCAACATATTTTTAAAGCATCTGATGGTTAATACAAAATTTCCCTGACCAAAAAGATATTTTACTTTCCTTACAACATAACTGTTCTTTTTTCATATTGTAAGCACTTCTCAAGGGTAGGAGTTTTATTTAATGTTTGCTAAATTGAAATGTGGTATCATCTTAATTTGTACATCATTGACCTTTTAAAAATTTATTTGCAATTTTTTAACAAATTTGCTCAAATTCATGTCTGTCATCCATTTATTACTAGGTACATTTTTTCATCTGAAGGATTCACACTGGATATGTGCATCTTTTGTTTATTGATAGTTAAACCTGAGAAGTAACACAAAAAACTTGTGATCTGTACATTGAAGCATGTGTTAAAAACATTAAAGGTGTCAAAGACTTTGAAATAATGTGCATTGAAAGTCATCTTTTTGGGCCTGTTTATTTTTTTCATTCTTTTACTTATTGTTTGATAATTATTTCCTAAATTTCAGATGCTTATTTATTGGTTGTTTTAGATATTATTCACGCTTGTTTATATAAGCATAAATTCCTTCTAATATAAATATAAGTTCTTAAATGGAGCTAAAACTTGAAGCGTTGCCATATATTTCTTTTATGTTTCAGTCTTCAAGACTATTTTTCACCTTCTGGAGTAAATTAATGTTGTGTATTTAGGCATATCACAGTGTGTGATGTAGACATGGGTAAATAGATGCTTTTCAGTATAAAATCATATATAGTCTGATACTTAAATATAAGAAGTCATCCTGTAGTTAGATACTGTCTTAGTTCTTTTTGTGTTGCTATAGAAGAATACCTGAGACTGGGTAATTTATAAAGAAAAGAGGTGTATTTGGCTCATGATTCATCTGTTCATAAGGGATCTGCCCCCATCACCCAAATACCTTCTACTAGGCTTTATCCCCCAACACTGCCACATTGGGAATCAAATTTCAACATGAGTTTTGGCAGGGACAAACTACCTCCAAACATAGTAGATACTGTGCTATTATTCCACTCAAATTGTGGGTGTAATTGAGAGTTGCCAGGGTTGTTTGAAAGCAGTTTAACTACTCTTGGGTTTATTTTTATTCTTGTCATCCCTTTATCTCATTAATTCAAAAGTGTATTTTATTTTATTTATTTATTTATTTTTTTTTTTTAAAGATGACCAGTAAGGGGATCTTAACCCTTGACTTGGTGTTGTCAGCACCACGCTCAGCCAGTGAGCGAACCGGCCATCTGTATATGGGATCCGAACCCGGGGCCTTGGTGTTATCAGCACCACACTCTCCCGAGTGAGCCACGGGCCGGCCCCCAAAACTGTATTTTGTATGTCTGATTTTTTTTTTTGTCACATGAACTATCAATGATTTTAAAATGTAACAGAAAGACCAAAAGCACTGAATGACTCACTTGACACTCATTCATATATATGAAGCAGAAAGATATTCATAACTACATTTAAACTGTTTTATTTATGATATTTGGCAATGAATTTTTATTGTCTATTCTGAAGCATGGATGAATTTATAATGTTCCTGAGTTCTCTAAAGGTCTGTTTGGGAGGACAAAGTTTACAAAACTGTATCCTCTAAATAATACTTAATGTAGAATTCTAAAGAGAATGTTCACCAAGTTTTCAGGTGAAGAGTATGGCAAAGATCTATTTGAAGTTTTCTTAAAGGTTAAGTCACTTGTTGAAAGGACTTCTTGGTGTTGCTATTTTTCACACTCTAACTTAAATATAGCATAGTAAAAGCTGTCTATTTTTAGTATTAACCCTCTTTTGTTTTTACTAGTTGTTAACATTAGTAAAACTAATTAATTTTACTACAAAACTTTTAGAGTAAGAAGGTAGTTATCATATTATTGCTATAGTTACTATTCGAAGTCAAAGCTCCCACAGTGTCTAACTTTAGTTACTATGTGCTTCCCACTTAAATTGAAGGTTTTCTAGTAACAACAACAACAAAAAAAGGCAAGGATTTCTGGAGTTGAGTTATATTTAAATCCAGGGCTCATAGGTTCAAATTTCATCATATAAAATTGTGACTCTTGGGCTGGCCCGTGGCTCACTCGGAGGGTGCAGTGCTGATAACACCAAGGCCACGGGTTCGGATCCCATATACGGATGGCCGGTGCACTCACTAGCTCAGCGTGATGCTGACAATACCAAGCCAAGGGTTAAGATCCCCTTACCGGTCATCTTTAAAATAAAAAATAAAATAAAATAAAATAAAATAAAAAAATAAAATTGTGACTCTTCATAAAGCATAGGTAAAACTTTTCATTTTATGAAAATAGGATTATGTTCATTAGAATGGGCCTTTCAGACGTTTAATCCTTTCATTAACTCTTAGGGTAGACTGTAATTCAGTGAAAGTTCTCCACTCACCACATGTAGAAACAGTAAAAAACAAAAACAAATAAACAAAAAACAGTAAAATCTCATTACAGAAAATGCCTAAGCTTAGAAATTGCTCTTGCATTTATGCTGTATTTTTATTCCATAGTAAGCATTTCTGGCAATGAAACTGATTGTAGAGAGTTGCACTTCTAATAAGTATCCCTCCTGCTGAGAAAAATTAGTGAAAAAAAAAGACAAAATATATAAAATATTTGTTAAAAAAACATCATAGAGCTACAAATACAGCAAACAAATTAGCATTCTGAGATCTGAGAGAGGAAACCTCAGAGAAGTGAAGTAATCCTAGTACTTGGGCTGCTTTTCCCTGATGGCTATGTTCCAGAAAAGGCTGCTAAGAAAGGCTGAGGAGGGCTAGCCTGTTAACCAACTGAGCAGGCTTGTAACACCAAGGTCGTGGATTCAGATCCCCACACCACACCCGCCAGCTGCCCCCCTCCCCCAAAAAGCTGAGAAGCTAAGCGAAACTTTCAGTAGACTGACTAGGGGCCCACAAAGGGGTTGCTGGTAAAAACAAAACAAAACAAAAACCTTTCCTTTGGATTGGAATGCTGACATCATCCAAAACCTCAAGCTTTTTTGCAGTTTTTCATATAAAAGTGATAAAAAGCAATCAGAGATAGGAAGCAATGTCACATGACAGAAAATCAAGATAAAAAAAGCAGACAGTAAAAATGAGCTCGCAAGGGTTCAAGTTAATAGGGTAATCAGACACAGATTTGAAGAAACTACATTTTAACTGTAGATTGGGCACTCTTGAAGAGAGCATGAGTGAACTGGAAGATATATCAGGGAAGATTATTCAGTCTGAATCAGAGAGAGCCAAAGGGTGGAAAACACAGAAAAGAATGTAAGAAACCTATGACATTTGATGAAAAGGACATATAGTTAATGTCCCAGAAAGAGCAGGAGAGGAATGAGGCAGAAGAGGTACAGCTGATAATTTTATAAAATGAAAAACCATTAACCTACAAATTCAAGAATCTTTACAAATCCCAATCAGAATAAATGCCTAAGAAACCATTAAAAGACATACAGAAATCGTAGTCAATAATTGGAAATGATCCAGATGTAGAATGGGTAAGTAGTGTTAGCCACAACAACAATGAAAAAGAAAGATGTCCAACTATGTGCGGTATGGGTGAACCTTACAAAATGTTGAGTTACAGAAAACTAGAATATTAAAGTATACATACTATATGATTTCATGAATATGAAGTTCAAAGTAAGACAAGTAATCTTTGGTGGTTGCAGTCACCAAAGATTGTAGGGGAATTGTTGACTGGCAAGAGACATATGGAAAGCTTCTGGGATGTTAGAAATATTCTGTATAAAAAAAAAAAAAAAATTCTGTATATTTATCTGGGTGGTGGTCATGCACGTATATTCAGTTGTAAAAAAGTAATTGACCTCTGCACTTAAATTTTAAAATTTTATTGTGTGTATGTTATTCTTTAACAACAATAAAAATACTGAGATACTGAGAAAACTTACCAGCAGAACAACACTAAAGAAATACTAAAAGGTTAAGTTTAGGCAGAAAAGTTCAGATGCAGGAAGATGTAAGTGAAGACACCCAGAAATTAAAATAGTGGACCTAGTACTTTTAGGCAAATCACCTAACTTTTAGATCTTAATTTTCCTTGCACATGTTGAGGGACTTGGACTGAGTAATCTATAGGCCCCTTCTGGTCCTAAAATTTATTCTGGGGAGGAGGCATGGAAAGATTTGGTTAAGAGTTCTTTAACTTTAACCCTGAGACACTTAATACCCAAACAATTTTTTTTGACAAAATAAAATATAGGCTAGCCAGATAACTCACTTGGTTAGAGTGTGGTGCTGATAACACCAAGGTTACTGTTCAGATCCCCATATACCAGCCAGCTGCCACAAAAAAAATTATAAAAAGACATGTACTGAGCATTTACAGGGGCCAAATATTCTTGCAGACACTGGAATATAACAGCAACAAAACAAAACAAAAAATTGTTGCCCACATGAAGCTTACGTGGAGCACACATTAGTCTGTGTGTGTGTAGACAGACTATAAGCATAATAAAGTGTAAAATATATAGAATGTTAAGGGGATAAGTGCTATGTAGAAAAAGCAAGGAAAGAAGAATAGAGGATGTTAAACATTTTTTTGATTAGGAAAAATTTTAAAAGTTGCAGTATAAACAAAGGGAACATTTTCTTTATATATGCAGCAAAGCCAGAATGAAAAAAAAATTCAGAGTCAAATTACAGTCTTCAGCATTATAGTTGATGTCCCATTTTGCATAATTGTATATAAATATGCTCCCGTAAATGTGGTTAAGTCCACAAAACCAAACTTTTTCTGTGTTCAAGGTTTTTATTTCTCCCATGTCAATGGTAATGATTTGGTAAAAACTTTGGTAAAAACTTGTAATGATTTGCTGTCTCTTTCTGCTATTTATTAAATCTAACTTGTCATCCAGCTGACATGCAGAGAATGTTCGATCCTAGAATGCAACCTCTGTTTATTCTGTGGATGAGTATGCATGTTTTGTTTTCTTTGGAGTGGTTCAGAATGGTTTTGTTTTGTTTTGTTTTGTTTTGTTTTGAAATTTACTTTATTTTATTTTATTTTATTTTTTGTGACCGGCCACACCGAGTGCACGGGCCATCCCTATATAGGATCCGAACCCACGGCGGGAGCGCTGCAGCACTCCCAGCGCCGCACTCTCCCGAGTGTGCCACGGAGTCGGCCCTGGTTTTGTTTTCTAATGGTATGGTTCTGAACCAATAAAATTTATCTAGAAAGAAACATCCTCCTTGAGTACTTGGTGACAAAGTTTACTTAGATATACTTAAGATTCGCCAACATGTCATCCTGAGGAATGAAATAATTTGTTACTTGTTTTGTTTTTGCCTTTGAAATGAAAGAGTCTGAAAATAGGACAAAGAAGGTTAGAAGCAGTTAGGTTGTAATTTAGAAATGAATATCGATAGGATTATTAGTGCTGTTAGTATTGTGAGAGGCCTTTGGAGCAGTGACAGGAGGAGGGAGCCATGGGCCTCTTGCTAATGACAAAAGCTCCTTTTGAAGAGAGATGACAAAATAATTCCATACTCTCTCGGGCCTTGTGTTTTTGAAGCTTCACCACCACTTGAGAGTTGGTTAGAAGTACAGAATCTCAGGTCCCTCCTCACACCTACTGATTTGGGCTCTCCATATAAACAAGATTCCCAAGTGATTTCATACATGTGTTAAAGTTCGAGAAGCACCTCACCTATACATAATACTGCACTATTTTGAAGCTAACAGTAATGTATGAAGTATAGTTAGGAAAGCGGAGTCTATCCTAAGTAATCCATCACCTATAAATATAAGCATTAGCCTATGAAATAATATTTTAGAAAGCTGGGAAATAATTATGGGAAGATTTGCATTAAAGTGTGATGTCTGAAGTATTTTGAAGGGAAGAGTACTAATATCTGCACTTGACTTAAAATACATTAAAAAGATGGATCAAGGGCCGAGCCCGTGGCGCACTCGGGAGAGTGCGGCCCTGGGAGCCCGGCGATGCTCCCGCCGCGGGTTCGGCTCCTATATAGGAATGCCCGGTGCACTCACTGGCTGAGTGCCGGTCACAAAAAAGACAAAAAAAAAAATTAAATAAAACCAAAGCCTTAGTTTGGGCCGAGCCCGTGGCGCACTCGGGAGAGTGCGGCGCTGGGAGCCCGGCGACGCTCCCTCCGCGGGTTCGGATCCTATATGGGAATGGCCGGTGCACTCACTGGGTGAGTGCCGGTCACGAAAAAGACAAAAAAAAAAAAAAAAGATGGATCAATTGTTTAGAGAAATGAATAGATGGAAAGATGTGATAGAACAAAAACAGCAAAAATAGTGTGGAATCTACTTGGTAAGTATAAGCGTGTTAAGTGAGCATTTACAGGGGCCAAGTACTCTTGCAGGCACTGGAATATAACAGCAACAAAACAGACAAAAAAAAAATTGTTGCCCACATGATGCTTACGTGGAGCACACATTAGTCTATGTGTGTGTAGACAGACTATAAGCATAATAAAGCATAATATATAATGTTAAAAGGGGATAAGTTCTTTCAACTTCTCTGTATGCTCAAAATTTTTCATAATGCCGGGGTGGAGGAAGTTGTTAATGAAAATGGATATCATATAAACTACCAGACTATTACATTCCTCAGGGGTTCTGAATAGCCGAGCTTCTACTATGCTTATCTTTGTATTTGCATATCCTTTGCTTTATTCTATAAATGTTTTAATACTTTCCTTTTAGGGAAGAAAAAGTAGCTCCTATTTTTTGAGTGTGCCCTGTGTGCCAGGCAGTGCTTCACTGTGCATTATCTCATTTATTCCTCCTAACACTCTGATAAGTTAGGTATCATTGCCCAGTTTATAGCTGAGAAAACCAAGGCACAGCTTAATATACTTGCACACTAGTAAGGTAAGGAGATACATTTTGAACCTGGGGAATCTGACCTAAGAGCTGATGGCTACCACATTGCACAATTCCAGGGGCCACCGTGTATTTTATTGTTGTTGGCACAATGGAGTATCATTCACTTGGAATACAAAGTGGATAGTTCCCCTGGGAGTGTGCGTCAAGGCTCTCTGGCCTTAACCGCATGCTTATACAGCTGCCTCACTAGTCTCATAAACTCTTAAGTGAAAATTTAAAATATTTTTCTGCTGCACATTTTGATTTATTCCATGACTTTTTCTTGTATGTTTCATTTTTAAGATTCTTGGATTTCCCAGTCAGCATCATTTCCCCATAATCAGAAACAACCCGGGGTTGTTTCTTTATCACCAGTCGCCTTACTTCCTAAACAGAATTTCCAGCCTTCAGCACAACAGCAACTTAGTAAACCAGCCAAAATCACTTGTGCAAACTGCAAAAAGCCTTTACAGAAGGGACAGACAGCTTATCAACGGAAAGGATCAGCTCACCTCTTTTGTTCTACCACCTGCCTTTCTTCCTTCTCTCATAAACATACTCCAAAGACACCAAGGGTAATGTGTAAAAAGTAAGCAGTATTTTCTTTTCAACATTTCTCTTTATGGTCAAATACTAGGAGTATAAATAAATGTCGTGAATGTAATTGCAGAGCTGGATAGATTCATGGCTAGTATTGTTGCAGGGGTGTCTTCAAGTTTACTGAGCTTGCATTCTCCTAGAGTATGTCAGAGCTGGGTAGGAAAATGGGGGATAGGTGTGGATGTAAACTGCCACTCTCCTTGCCACTGCCTTTGCCTCCCTTGTCTCCTCATCTTACACCTTAGTTCTACAAGTTACTACCCGCATTTTTTAATGTTTCTAGAAAATCTGAAAGAACTCATGGCAAGATTCTTATGCTACAAAATATTTTTACTTCTGAATCTTCTCTTTTTATGGTATTTATGAACTCTTGGCAATGAAGCCAAAAGCGGATTTTGCTACATCCAAAAATTATGCTTGATTCCTAGGATTAAATCATAAGAAAGTGAAAAATGTCAATTATTGTTCATATATTTGACTTTTATTAAAGTGCAGTGTTCTTGTGTGTCTGTCCCTTGTGTTTCAGAGATGCACCTACAAAGAAGGCTACTGTTGTTCCTCCAGTGGAGTCAAGCAAATCTTTCCAAGAATTTTGTAATACATCTTGTTTGTCTCCCTGTGAAGACAACCAGAATCTTAGAAAAGAACTTTTTAATAAGTCAAGATGTACAATTTGTAGTAAATTAACAGAGGTCTGGATTTTTATACCTAAGTTATTATTTAGGCCATCAGAGATAATTTTAACTTTTAAGTGCTGTTATATGTTCTACCGTCTGTGTAATGCACATGTCCTGGATCCATAATGCATGTGAAGTTAAAAGAAAAAATGATATGTTAGAACTGTCTTATAAACAAATCCCATTTGCATAGTATGGAAGGTACATATCTATTTCTATGAAATTGGTTGTACTCATAAAACAAGGCAATAGTTTTAGGGTGGATTTTGCTGCTATTAACAATGCTAAATAAAAATGTAGTTTTGGGGCAAGAAGGAAGGAGTGGATCCTGGTATGAGAATATGCAGAACAAGTGGGGTGAACGTCCACACTAATTAAGACATTGCAGTCTTTCCAGTTGCTGGAAGAGAAAAAAACATACTTACAGACTGTCCTCACTTAACACAGTACTTGATAACTACATTTGGTGTTGGTTACACCAGAGCTACGCAAATCAAGGACATGATTTTATATCAGTTACCACAGGAGGAACCACCTTACTTGTGGATACACAGACAGCATCCTTAACATGGATAATAATAATTCCCTTAGTCCCTCCCACAAATGTTCTAGACCTATGAACTTTGTAATACTGTCTAAAGTCTATTTTTTTAAAGCAGGTCATATCAAAATCTTCTACCAATTCATTTCCTGTCATTCTTTAATGTTTTTAAGCAAGTTATTACTGATTCTGTTGCTTTTTGTTCTGTGACTCTTTTTCTCTTTTATAAAATCAAAGAATTATCTTACAAAGAAATCATAAAAAAAAATGAAAGAATAACAAAATATGCTTTTAAGTCTTCTTTTCCCTGAATATTTCTTTCACTGAGATTTTATTAGCGGTTGCAGAAACTAGTTATCTCATTGCTTACTGCACTAACCCAGTTGATTTCTTTTAGTTAATAAATTCTGGTTTTTCTTTCAGATTCGCCATGAAGTCAGCGTTAATAATGTAACACATAAACTATGCAGTAACCATTGCTTTAATAAGTACAGATTGGCCAATGGTTTAGTAATGAACTGCTGTGAACAGTGTGGAGAGTACATGCCTAGTAAAAGTACTAGAAACATCCTGATGATTGGAAGTCAGCAAAAGAGATTTTGCTGCCAAAGCTGCATTAATGAATATAAACAGGTAATTCTCTCTAATGAGCTTTAAATGATCAAGTATACAACAGCTCTATCCTGTTAGCTTACATTAACCAGAGTTATCACAGAATGTCATTTAGTTCCATTTTGTCATTCTGTCATTGAGCCGTTCCATCTCTAATATTGAAATCTATCAACTGCTTGTAAGTAAGTTTGTCATAAATGTTTACTCTTTGAAGAAATTACAGGAGTGCTTTTTTTCTGTACCATTTTGCACTCCCACTAACAACTTGACAGTTTCAGTTACTTCACATTACGACCAAAATTTGGTGTTTGTTTTGATTTAAGCCATCCTAGTGATGAATTGATGATCCCATTATGGTTTTAATTTGCATTACCCTGATAACTAATACTCTCTTTTCATCACATATATCTTTTGTCTGTTCAAGTCTTCAGCCCATTTTTTTTATTGAGTTGCCTTTTTGTTATTGAGTTATAGGAATTCTTTATATATTCAGCATATGTGTCTTTTGTAAAATAAAGATATTCAGAAGATTTTCTCTCTGACTGATGTCTTTTCATTTTCTTAGTGTTTTTTTGAGAAGTGCAAAGGTTTTAATTTTTATAAAGTCCATTTTATTAATTGCTTTTTTTCTGATTAATACTTTTTTAATAAAGTGCTTTTTAAAAAATAAAGTACTACAGTAATCAAGGCATTGTGATATTGGCTTTTTATCTGATTAATACTTTTTTAATAAAGTCTTGTTTAAAGAATCTGCCTACCAAAGTTAGGAAGATAGTTTTCTAAATTTTTTTCTAGGAGCTTTTTGGTTTTAGCTTGTATTTTTAGGTCTGTGATACATCTTGACTTAATTTTGTGTATGGTCTGAGGTATGGGTTAAGGAATCATCAACTCCCTGATTTTCAGACATTAAAAAGCTACAGTAATTAAGGCAGTGTGATACTAGCATATAAACAAATAGATTTTTTTAAAAATAGTGGAATAGAAGACAGTCCAGAAATAGAACCACATGTAGTCAGCAGATTGTAGAAGGTACCAGATCATTTTGATGGGAAAATTTTAAAGATGACCAGTAAGGGGATTTTAACCCTTGACTTGGTCTTGTCAGCACCACACTCCCCCGAGTGAGCCACAAGCCGGCCCAAAAGCAAGGTTTTTAAACAAATGATGCTAAAGCAGTTTTTTTGTTTGTTTGTTTGTATGGAAATAAGTAAGCTTTGACCCCATTTCATTCCATACACAAAAATTAATTCAAGATGGATCATAGATGTAAAACCAGGAACATTCTTAACCCCCATTTCACTGTATAAGGGTTTAAGTGATTGGCTTTAGGAAGAAGTAACCCTGAAGTGCTATATTTATTGAACAAAAGAAAAGGTACATACCCATGGTTGGCTTTTAAGTTATTTTTGCCAGGCTTATTTATGTCAAATTTATTGTTTTCTTTATATGTACTGCACCTAATGTTTAACAAAGCTTTTGGAGGTGGTTTATAGAAGAGCACAATGAATGATTTAAAAATTGGCAAAGACAACATATTTTTTCAAAGAAAGTACATGACAGAAGTAACCTGGAACTTTTAATTTGGTAATAAAACCATTGTTAAGTCTTAATATTTTCCAAGTCTTTTTTTATTTTTAAAATAGATGACTCATTCGGGTCTGAATTTTTGCTAAGTTAAGCACAGTGAGCTCATAAACTTAAGACAGATATAATGCTTTTTTCTGAAAAGCATAAGGCTTACACATAGATTATAAATTTTTTACTCCTAAATGGGCACCACAGAGGAAGTAAAAATAAGGAAATATGCATGGCCAAAATAGGCAGCAACCGTATATCCAGACTTCCTTGAATAACTATTGCCTGCCACTCATCCCCTAGAAGAAAGTTTGTTCATTCATGCATAGTCCAGTAATGCAGAGCATCTAATAAACAGTTGGCAAATATAGATAGGCACGATATTTCCGTGTGATAGAGTTTTATAAATGTGCTTTCCCCCAGAACATGAGTATTTTGAAGTGATTAGTGGCTGCCTTCTGAGAAGACTAGCTAAAGCCTTAGTAGTATATGGAGATTGTAAGAGAAAACTGAAATCTTGCAGTTAGTGGCGTGTCTCTGAATAATATACACAGTCATAAAAAAAATGTAATGACTGGATATTGATCTAAGCCAGTGGTTCTCAACCAGGGGTGATTTTGTCTTCCTGGGGACATTTGGCAATGTCTTGATACATTTTTGTCTGTCACATCTGGGGGGGTAGGGGATGCTGCTGGAATGTAGTGGATAAAGGCAGGGGATGCTGCTAAACATCGTGCAGTGCACAAGACAATCCCTTGCAACAAACTATTATCCTGCCCAAGAAATCCTGTAACTAAAGAGTGCATAGGTGGCTGGGTGGTGAGTGTGTACATGGTAAGCATGGTGAGAGGAAGAAGAACTAAATTGCCATCTTGCTTATCAAGAAGTCACTTGGGGGCCGGCCCGTGGCTCACTCGGGAGAGTGCGGTGCTGATAACACCAAGGCCCCGGGTTCGGATCCCATATATGGATGGCCGGTTCGCTCACTGGCTGAGTGTGGTGCTGACAACACCAAGTCAAGGGTTAAGATCCCCTTACCGGTCATCTTTAAAAAAAAAAAAAAAAAAAGAAGTCACTTGGTACCTAGAGAGGAAGAATCAGTAAGTAGTGACACAAACATGCTTTGAGATTTGGAAGTCAACACTAAAAGTATGGACTAAAAATGTTTTAAGTGGTTTCATACCAGACAGCTGCTAAAAAAAAGAAAAAAAGAAATTTTAAGTTTAACTTCTAGGTAAGGGGAAATGGGTGGACGCGATAGGGGACTATTTGTTTGCATTAACCTGATATAACTAGTTGATGCTTTATATTAAATGTATATTTAATTTTTAAATGTTAAAGATACTGAAGTTCAGAGTGTGTCTAACCAAAAATCACATAGCTAGATTTGACTCATATCTGAAACTTTCATTAGTGTGCTTCTGGTAGAAATATATAATTTTTTTTAATTTATTTTTTTTTATTTAATCAAAATTGATTATACATATTTTTGGGGTTCAACATTGAGATATGTTGATCAAATCAATATTACTAGCATATATAGTTACAAGTCATAATTATTAAGCCCCTTGTCCAATCTCTCTCCCCATCCCTCTCTCCCTCCTCCCTCACCCCCTAGAAATATTTAATTATATGTGTACATCATCTCCCCCAGTAAACCATAGTTTCTCTGAGGCCAGTATCTATGTCTGCTTCAACTTAGTAGTCTCTAACTGGCCTTATACATGGAGTGGCTCAACCATCTACCTGGGGTACTTCCGAGAGTGATACGACGTTCTGTTATTAAATATTGAGCTCTCCATCTTGTTACCTTTCTTTCTGGTGGCTTTTTGTCCTTTTTTTTAGGGGCTTTAGTTGATTGGTGCCTCCTTCACCTGCCTTTTATTTGGCTCCAGTTTTTATCCAGGTCAACAGTAAAAGTGTTCCTTGTGACAGAATAATGTAATACCGCACTAAAGTACAGTATCGTTGAATTTGTTTTTCAAAGAATCTCATATGGGTGCTCCAGGAGAGAGTTCCTGAGCGACACAGATGGGAAGACAAGCAGTTTAACTTTGGAACCTAGAATGTAGGGCCGAAGTTCCGTGAACCTTTGCACCATGGGGTAGCTGGATCAACCAGCTTTGTCTTTTTATCAATTCTTTGCTATTAGGCCATGTTCAGTAATTGTCATATAAGCATATCCATGTGTGAGTGTGTTCCAATAATAATAGCTAACGTGACTTTACTATGGAACTAGATACCTACAGCTTTACATGCCTTTTCTCATTTCTTATCTAAACAGTCTTGTAGTTAGATGCAATTAATATCCTTGTTTTGTTGCTGAAGAAACTGAAGCTTAAGTTAAATAACTTGCCAAAGGTCATGCAGTTGGGACATGGCCCATACATTGAAAATTGTAACGGGCCGGCCCGTGGCTCACTCGGGAGAGTGCGGTGCTGAGAACACCAAGGCCCCGGGTTCGGATCCCATATACGGATGGCCGGTTCGCTCCAAGTCAAGGGTTAAGATCCCCTTAACCGGTCATCTTTTAAAAAAAAAAAAAAGAAAAAAAAAGAAAATTGTAACTATAAAAACTAGTAAGACTGGAGCTTGGGCTTGGTTATGTAAAAAATAACACTACAGCCCTGGGCTTTTTGTCTCTTAAATATGTTCTTCCAGTCCCGTAGTTACAATGGTATGTATTTTGATGACTTCCAAGTATATATCTCCAGCTCATATTTCTCTCATCAGCTTTAGACCAATGTATCCATTTATAATCTTTGAGTGTTCCATATTTACCTCAAACTCAGTCTAAAACTGGCTCTCCAAACCTGCTTTCTTTATTTGTTTCCAATATCAATAGATGATCCTACCATCCAGTCAGATGCCCATACAGAAACATAAGGTCATTATTGACTGTTCTCTCTTCCTTAGCCCGCAGAGCCCCTCAATTACCAACTACTTCCTAATCTCTCAGCTCTATCATATCTCTACTACTATAACCCTAAACAGCTATCATCATCTCTTGCCAGAATTACTAACACAGCTTCCTGACTGATCTCTCTACCTCTGGTCTTGCTTTCTTATAGTTAGAAAGATTATTCTGATTGTATTACTTATTTCTAAAGTACATATTTGATCATGTCTCTGCTTTTTTTACTTCAGTGCTGTCCCACTGCTTTCAGAATTAGACAAGGCTCTTACTTTCTTTTTTTTTTTTTTTTTTAAAGATGACCGGTAAGGGGATCTTAACCCTTGACTTGGTGTTGTCAGCACCACGCTCAGCCAGTGAGCGAACCGGCCATCCGTATATGGGATCCGAACCCGGGGCCTTGGTGTTATCAGCACCGCACTCTCCCGAGTGAGCCACGGGCCGGCCCAAGGCTCTTACTTTCTTAAACTCCATTGTATACAGTTCTGGTTGTACTGTGTACAACTAAGAGGATGCCATTTACATGTTATACATCTTCGTTATGTTGAATCTTTTTTGCATTTTTATTATAATTTTGTTGACTACAAAATAATTTGTCTACTACAACACATTTCAGTAGATGGCAGTAAAATGTTCAGAAACAATCAGAATTAAATTTCTGACAGATATGGCACCTTGGTCTAACAATGTCAGTATATAACATTCTACTTTGAATTTACAGTGTTAATCTAACAACATCTAAAAATGACCTGTGTTTCCAAGCCAGGAGCTGATCGTTTAAAATCTTCAAATTAAAAAAGGTCCTCTTTGTATTAATATATAGTATAGTATAAATATATATATATATATATTTATGTGTATAGTACAAATATAGTATGCTCAGTTTTCACTTTAAATCTGTAGGTACTTTCATAATGACAAATTTTCCTTTTTTTTGGCAGCTGGCTGGTATAGGAATCCAAATCCTTGACTTGGTGTTAACAACCCCAAGTTCTAATCAACTGAGCTAACCAGCCAGTCCACATTATGACAAATTTAAAAAGTAGTAATCATTTATCATTAATGATCAATGATAAACGAAGTACTAAGTATACCAGAATTAGAGCCCTCTCTCCATATTTGTGTGTGTGTGTGCATGCTCATGTGTATTGATAGAATTATTTATGGAAATTTCACCATTAAAACTAATTGCTGTTAAATTTTAGTGACTTTTACATTAATTTCTTATTAACAACTTTATTGAGATATAATTAACAACACCCTACAGTTCACCATAGTCGATTTTATTTTATTATTATTATTTTTAAAGATGACCTGTAAGGGGATCTTAACCCTTGACTTGGTGTTGTCAGCACCACACTGTCCTAAGTGAGCTAACCAGCCATCCCTATATAGGGATCCAGACCCATTGCCTTGGTATTATCAGCACCACAGTCTCCCAAATGAGCCACGGGCCGACCCCTCACCATAGTCAATTTTAGAACATTTCTCTCACCCCAAAAAGAAACCTCATACCTATTAACAGTCAGTTCCCATTTCTCGCTACAACCCCCCAAAGTCCTAGGCAACTGTTAATCTACCTTCTGTCTCTATAGATTTGCCTGTTCCAGACAGTTCACACATATATAATCAAACTATATGTGGTACTTTTCAACTGTCTTCTTTCATGTATCATACTGTTTTCCAGGTTCATCTGTATTGTAGCATGTATCAGTACTTAATTTGTTTTTATTTCTATAGTGTTTCATTGTATGGATACTACTGCATTTTTATCTATCCATTCATCTGTGGTGGACATTTGAGTTACATCTACTTTTTGGCTATTATGAATAATGTTGCTGTGAACATTTGTGTATTAAGTTTTTGTGTGAACACATACTTTAATTTCTCTTGGTATATTCCTTGGAGTGGAATTGCTGGGTAGTATGGTAACTCTGTTTAGAGGAATTGCCAGCTGTTTTCCAGAGTGGCTGCATCATTTTGCATTCTCACCAGCACCTTGGGAGAAGTTCCCTTTTCCTCACATCTTTGCCAACACTTGGTCATTATCGATTTATTACAGCCATACTAGTGGGTGTGAAGTAGTATATTATTGTCATTTTGATTTGCATTTCTTTGATGGTTAATGATGAGCATCTTTGTGTTTGCTTATTGGGCATTTGTGTATCATTTTTTAAATCTTAACGACCCTAAAATGAAATTATAATCTATTCTGTTTTCCCCAGATGATGGAAACAAAGTCAAAAAAATTATCACCATCAGAAAACAGAAAAAGGAATGCTGTTAGAGAAGAAAATGAAAGAAAATCATATGGATCATTGAATACACTTTTGGGAAAAACAGAGAGAATACCAGAAAAAAAGGAAAAGACTTCAGAGCTACAAGTTCCAGCAGAATGTAGCACAGATACATTACTGGTCAAACAGGATGTGAATTTACCTTCTTCTTCCATGTCAACCATAGCTGATATATTTCAAGAGCAACTGGAACAGAGAAAATTGGAAGACTCCATTATTCCAGTTGTGCTTTCTCCAGATCCAGGTACATGGCCCCGAATTTTGAA
The DNA here is from genome assembly GCF_027409185.1 of Cynocephalus volans. Taxonomy (NCBI): domain Eukaryota; kingdom Metazoa; phylum Chordata; class Mammalia; order Dermoptera; family Cynocephalidae; genus Cynocephalus; species Cynocephalus volans. The sequence goes on from NC_084466.1 coordinate 88,724,646, forward strand.
TATTAAACAGTGGTACACTCTTATTGAAAATGATCCACCTCAAGTAAGAAATTTTAACTTTCCAAAAGACAATACAGGGAGGAAGTTTTCAGAAACATATTATACACGAATACTTCCAAATGGTGAAAAAACTACTAGATCCTGGTTACTTTATTCAACCTCAAAAGATTCTGTGTTTTGTCTATTTTGCAAACTTTTTGGGGAAGGAAAAAGCCAACTGAAAAATGAGAATGGGTGCAGAGATTGGCAGCATTTATCACATATTCTTAGTAAACATGAAGAAAGTGAAATGCACATCAACAATAGTGTTAAGTATTCAAAATTAAAATCTGATTTGGAAGAAAAAACTGTTGAAGCTGCAGAACACAAACCATATGAAGATGAGAAAAATAATAGTGTGCTATTGTTGTACACATAACATACCTGATTTGTTTTCTGAAATGACAGGGTCTTACATTACTCAGAAAAGATCTGTACCATAACAGTCAGTACCCTTGTGTTGTGAGTCTCCCATGTAGAGTAACTTGCAACAGTTCATTAGCAATAAGTGTATTAGCAAATAAATAGTAAAGAATGTTTCTGTTCCAAATCTGAAACTAATTGGATTCAATAGTAATTAATGCAAATTTTAGTAAAGGCAATTTTAAATTTTCTCAACCTATCAATTCACACATTTTTAAAATTGGCATTTGAGGACTGCCATTTGACAGGTTTGGTTAATACTCTATTCTGATTACCTTGAAAGGAGGAGGAAAGACTTGAATTTATGAATACTATTTGAATAAGATATTTATGTATACAAGCATTCTCAACATATTAAAGTAAAAACACTCAAAACAGTTTACAGAATAGGATTTGCAACTGTAGCTTTTGCTATTAAACCAAATACTTGTGATTTATTTCTTTTGAGCAAAACAGTTTTATTTGAGCAAACAGCATCATTTGTTATATTAAATAAATAAGGTGGTTAATTTGCATTTTATTGGTTTCATATTTTTGTTTTAATTTAATTTGTAAATGTTTTAGCTTTTATCATTGCATGAGAACTTAAAACATAAAGAATATATGCCTATTTTTATGTTGATACAAATATAAGAAATATTAAAATAAAAACGTTAACCTTCAGGTATTGTAGGGTTTTGTTTTTTTTTTTTGCCACTGTGGAAGGAGAGACAACATGCTTGAAATTTGAGAAACACTAATGAATATTAAGGATCTACAGTTCTTTCTTTATTTTTAATTTTTTTTGGCAGCTGACTGGTAAGGGGATACAAACCTTTGACCTTGATGTTACAACACGGCGCTCTAACCAACTGAGCTAATTGGCCAGCCCTTGGATCTATGTTTTTTTTAGACAGCCAATTAGTATCACCATCGCTGTGTATTTAGTAATTCTCCCTTTTGTTCTGATTTCTGATGCCAATTTTATCATGTATTAAATTCTTATATATACTTGGGCTTGTTTCCTTTCAAGGCTTTTCCTATGAAACAAAATGGTATGTGAACAATGAGTAGAGTCGGAAATATGTTCTTTTTGGTGGGCTGACACTGGGAATACTTGCAAACTCTCAGTGATGCTAGTGCATAAAACTATTTTTGGAATATCCAGAAAAATCATTTAGTCTTTTAGACTTGGATCTGAATTGGCTTTGAATGTTTTCCAAAATCAAGTTTACTCTCAGAAGCCTGAGAGGATGCTCTAGAGAATGTAACAGGTTTTGAAGTTTCTTTGCAAATGATTAGTGTGTTCATTATTTCATTAAAGCCTACCAGTCAGTTAAATGAGAGATGTGTTGTGTAATTATATTAGACTCGGGTATCTGAGTAAACTAATGAAATCAACCAATAGCTGCTTAAGACAGTTTGGTAAAAACATCAAATGTATACATTGAGGAAAAAAAATTAGATCCTCACCTTAAATTCATTTATACTACACACCTACATAAGGTACCATTAACTCTGCACATAATAATGAATTAAATGTAAACAACTAAAAAGATGAAGGTGCTGAGTTGATCTGCATTCACTATATGACTTTCAACTTTTCAGTATGTTTTACCTTTATAATAAAATGTTAGAGGAAAAATCAACTAAATTTAGAAGATAAAAATGTAAATATCTCTAGGCAGGGGGATAATTATTTTTCTAGTTCTTTTTTTTTTTTGACCGGTAAGGGGATCGCTAACCCTGGCATGGTGTGGACTGCACCACACTCAGCCAGTGAGCGCACCAGCCATCCCTATATAGGATCCAAACCCGCGGCCTTGGCGCTACCAGCGCTGCACTCTCCTGAGTGAGCCACGGGGCCGGCCCTCTAGTTCTTTTTTACATGGTAAAATAATATGTGTTTACTGTAAGGAAAGGGAGAAAACATAGAAGTAAATTTCCTGTTTACCATCCTCCACCTCCCCAGCTGCAGGATTTGTTAGTGATCTGGACTGCACCCAGGGTTTGTTTCCAAGTCTTTAATTTCACTGAGAAGAGGCATTAGAAAAAGTCATCTTCGGGCCGGCCCGTGGCTCACTCGGGAGAGTGCGGTGTTGAGAACACCAAGGCCCCGGGTTCGGATCCCATATAGGGATGGCCGGTTAGCTCGCTGGCTGAGCGTGGTGCTGACAACACCAAGTCAAGGGTTAAGATCCCCTTACCGGTCATCTTTAAAAAAAAAAAAAAGAAAAAAGAAAAAGAAAAAGTCATCTTCTACCACTAATTTAATATCAAAAATTAGGAAGGTGAGCTAGCTCTCTTGGTTAGAATGTCATACTATAACATCAAGGTCAAGGGTTCAGATCCCCTTATGGGCCAGCCACAAAAAAAAATAAATTAGGAAGGACAGTCTCAGAATAACAGTCCTTGAGAAATGGCAGTGCCAACCAATATTGACTTTTGTTTTCCCAATTCACAGAGAACAAGTGAATTTTTATTATTTTTTTATTTTTTATTTTTATTTTTTTTCAGGCTAGAAGGAGTTTATTAGCACAGAGGGGCATGGCGGAGGCGTAGGGAAAGAACCTAGCCTGCCCTCCCTCCTGGGGGTTGGGTTTATGTTTATTTCTTCTTGTGGTGAGTTGTATTGTTCTGCTTGGCCATAGCTTATGTTAATGAGGAGTTAAATGAAATATCCAATGGGAGTTATTGAGGCCTTATGTTAATTAGGTGATTTTTAGGTTTGCGATTATTGGTTCCCTTAGTATGTAAAGTAGGGTTTCAGAGGGGACCAATAGCATAGAGTTCTGTTGCAGTTATGAGTTCCTTTGTCTTTTTATTTTACAGAGAAGTCCCATAGATCGGGAACCACCATTTTGAGTATCTTTGGGTGGTGCCATCTTAAGTAGTCCTCCCCAAATCTAATAGTCCTCCCTTTTGTGTTTGGTAAAAAAGAAAAGTTGTGAGTTACTGTTATTAGGGAGACCCCCAAACCGGGTATATGAGTGAAGGTCCATCTTCTGTAACTTCTTTATGCTGACAAAGGGGCGACAAGGGGCTAATGATCTGGGGGTTTTCCTGGTCACTGTCCTTGAGGCTGGAGATGATAATGGGCATCTGTCATCGTCAGAATTTCAGTTAACCCACTCATGAGTCATCTTCTGGATGGTCGTGTGGAGGAACTGGGAGAATTGTTGTGGAAGTATGTCCTGATGTAGGCCTGTAGCCACTGAAGGAAGTTTGTTGTCCCAAACCTGAGGGTTGATTAAATCTGGAAAAGGTGTAGTATTAGGTGGGACAGAACTTTGGGATTCTCCCCCAAATCGGTGACCGGTGGTAGATGAGCAGCAAGCAATGGAAGGGCTGAGCTTCTATGGATTCTCATCTTATTCCCAAGGTTTGGCACCAAATACAAAAGGTTTGGGAAGAATTGGCACCAAGATGAGAAATCAGGCTAGAAGGAGTTTATTAGCACAGAGGGTGTGGCGGAGGCATGGGAACAGAACCTAGCCTGCCTCAAATTTTTTTTAATAAACCTCATTTTCAGAGTTGCTGTCTTTAAAATTCTTACACTGAACCATTTTCCTCTTTTGATTCCCTGGCCCTCTTCTCTCTTGAATGGAAGTACTCAGTCAAATTCAGCAGAAAGAATAATGCTGTATCTTTTTAGGTCACATCACTCTTCTTTTTCAATGCTTTGAAGTTCCTATTGCTTATAGTTTAAAATTCCAATTCCTTGGCACAAGGATAAGATAGGCAGCTGCAGTCATCAGGGGCACACTAATAAGGAAAGAGATAGACAAAGACAACATGAAGGTATGGAATTTTGGAAATGAAATAGTGCTCTATTATGTTGAATTATAAGGTGTGACCATGTATCTTAGTCCATTTAGTGTTGCTGTAACAGAATACCTGAGACTGGATATTTTATAAAGTAAAGAGGTTTATTCAGCTCATGATTCTGGTGGCCGGAAGGTCCAAGATAAGACAACTACATCTGGCAAGGGCCTCATGCTGCTTTCACTCATGGCATGTCAGAAAAAAAGGGAAGTGGGTGAGTGCAAAGAGATCACATGGTTAGAAAGGAAGCAAGAGAGAGAAACTGAGGAAGCCAGACTCTTAACCCTCTCTCACAGGAACTCACCGCCACTGGGGAGGGCATTGATCTGTTCATAAGGGATCTACCCCCACAACCTAAACACCTCCCACTAGGCCCCATCTTCCAATACCACCACGTTGGGGATCAAGTTACAGCAGGAATTTTGGCAGGAGACAAACCACCTCCAAACCATAACACCATGTGAAGGCTGAAAATAAGAATTTGAGAATTTAGCTAGACCTGAAAGAAAAATTTGATCCAAGTACCCAAGTCTTTGTTTTTAAGAAAGTGCAAAGTTACTTTGGGAAGATAGTGTTGATAATTTTGAAGACTAGAGAAGATTTTCAAAAGTTTATAGTAGTGGGGTTTTTTTTAAGATTGTAATTTTAAATTTGGAGAGTAGACGATTAAGAACTAACATCTTGGAAGTCATGTTTAGAGTGAAGAGCAAAGTAATCCAGTTTGCTTCAACAGTTAAATAAAGCAAGAGAAACCTAAAACCTGGGAAATAGGACTAACATTTCACTCCTGTTGGTATTAAAAAGACTTATAATATGTGCCTACAAATTAATAAAATTGTAAGCCTTGTGATAAAACTGATCAAGGGATTTAAGAAAATATATCAGGGGCTGGCCCATGGCTCACTCGGGAGAGTGTGCTGCTGACAACACCAAGCCGAGGGTTAAGATCCCTTTACCAGTCATCTTTTTAAAAAAAAAAAAAAAAAGAGAGAAAGAGAAAGAAAATATATCAGGAATCATTAGAGATCCTATGGACATTAAAAACATAAGAATATTATGAACAACTTAGACAAAGAATTTGGCAAATTTGATATAATGGAGAAATCCCTCAAAAAGCACAACTCACTAAATCTGACCCAAGAAGAAATAGAAAATCTGAATAGGCCTGCCTTTATGGATGAAATTGACTCTGAAATGTCAAGTCTTTAAAAAAAAAAACAAAAAAAACTGTAGCTCAGATTGCTTCTCTGGTGAAATATTCCAGATACTTACAGAAGAAATAATACCAAGCTTATACACACAATCCCAGAGAATAGAATGAAAGGAGCACTCTGCAACTTGTTTCCAAGGCTGGAAATATCCTGATAACAAATACAAGAAAAGGGCTGCCAGTTAGCTCAGTTGGTTAGAGCACAGCCTTGTAACACCAAGGTCATGGGTTCAGATCCCTGTACTGGCTAGCTGCCAAAAAAATAACAAGAATACAAGAAAGAAAAATTGTAGGCCAATTTCTCATAAACATACTAAAATCCTAACCAAAATACCAGCAATTGATTCTAGTGGTAAATAATAGGGCTGATACATTATAACGAAGTAGGGTTATTTTAGGAATAAAAGGTGGTTTTAACATTTGAAAATCAACCAGTATAAATTCACATTTACAGAGTAAAAGGAGAAAAACAGTGCAAGAGTATCTCAATACAAATATAGGGTTTGAGGGCTGGCTGGTTAGCTCACTTGGTTAGAGTGCAACCTTGCAACACCAAGGTCATGGGTTCGGATCCCCAGCCAGCTGCCAAAACAACAAAAACAAAAAACAAAAAATATAGGATTTTAGGGCCGGCCCTGTGGCGCACTCGGGAGAGTGCAGCGCTTGGGAGCGCAGTGGCGCTCCCGCCGCGGGTTCAGATCCTATATAGGAATGGCCGGTGTGCGGTGCGGGCGACACCACACCAAGGGTTGTGTTCCCCTTACCGGTCACAAAAAGACCAAAAAAAAAAAAAATAGGATTTTATAAAATCCAACAATCATAGTAAAAACAGTAACACCAAGGTCAAGGGTTCAGATCTGCATACTGGCAAGCTGCAGACAAACAAAAAACAGCAAACTTAGAGGAAAACTATATTAGGAAAAAGGAAATCTACAACTAAAATCATTCTTAGTAGTGAAATACTTTTCTCCCTGAGTTCAGAAATAAGACAAACATGTTCACTCTTATCACTTTTATTTCACATTGCCTGAAGTTCTAGTCAGGTCAATAAGGCAAGATAAATAAAAGTAATAAAAATTGGAAAGAGAGTAGAACTCTTATTTGCAGCTGACATGTCTATATACAGATAAAAACCAAGAAACTATGCCAAACTATTAGAATTAATAAGGAATTTGGCAAGGCAGTTAACTACAAGGCCAATATATCGAAAAAAAATTGTATTTCTATGTATTAGCAATAAATTATTTGAAAAGAAAAATACTGTTTACAATAGCATCAAAAAAATCAAATGCATAGGAATAATCTAGTGAAAATTATGCACAATCTCTACACAGAAGCCTATAAAGCACAGATTAAAGGAAACCTGAATAAAGGGAGAAATAGACCATTTTCCTACATTCAGTTCTTCTTATACTGATCTAGATCAAACACAATTCCAGTTAAAATCTCAGAATAATAAAGACATTCCTGAAACAATAAATTTGGAGGAAATAGCCTACCCTGCCAAAATGTATAATTACAGAACTACAGTTAAGTCTGACATTGTTACACAAACAGGTCAATTAAGCAGACTAGAACAAAGAGTCCAGAAACAAAACTACATATATACGATCACCTGGTTTACAGCAAATGCACTGACTGCTGTAAGTCAGTGGAGAAATAAAGGTCTTGTCGATAAATGGTAGTAGATAAATTGGATGACCATATGAAAAAGTGAACCTTGACCCCTGTGTCACACCATCCGCAAAAATTTATTTGAGATTGGTCATAGACCTAAATATGAAAAGTAAAATAAAACATAACATAATTAGCTCAGTTGGTTAGCGCGTGGTGCTGATAACACCAAGGTCCAGGGTTCGGTTTCTGTACCAGCCAGCAGAAACAAAAAACAAAAACAGGAAAATATCTTTATGACCTTGTGATAGCCAAGGATTTCTTAAGCAGGACCCAAAAAGTAATAACAATTAAAAAATTTTTTCTTCGACAAATTGGCCTTTATTAGAAAATGAGAACAACCAAAAACCCATGAAAAACATTTTCTGCAACAGTAGGTATCTACATCAGATGTCCCCACAAACTCCAAAATACACATAGATGAGGACAATCCCTAAGGACAAATTCTGGGTAAAACTCAAAATACGGAGACAGCCTCAGGCCACTGGCCTCCTGCTTATTTAATTTAACAAGCCAAAGACTCAAGGGGACCCCTATGGAGATTTCTACAGCTCTTTTCATTGTGTGGCTCCCTCCTCTCTGATACTCTGCCCCAGAAATTCTAGCTCCCTTAACTTCCCTGAATCATTTTTCGGTCCCCTCAAGTCAGCAAGTTTGCTGTGGTCTACATAGATCCCCCTTCTAAAGCCACAGCCAACAGAACACACCATGTCCAAATAAGACAAATGCCTAGCTATAACCAATCAAGATATTTCTGTAGTTCTCCTTTTCTGTTTGTAAATACTCACTACCCATGTTGCAGAGGGGAGCTCTCTGAACCTCTTCTGGTTTTGAGTGCTGCCCAATTTATGAATCATTCTTTGCTCAAAAAATCTCTGCCTAAAGTTTAATTGTTTAATTTGCCTAAAGTTTTTCTTTTAGGGCTTGCTGGTTAGCTCAGTTGGTTAACGGATAGCCTTCTAACACCAAGGATCAGATCTCTGCACAGGCCAGCTACCAAAAAATAAAGTTGTTCTTTTAACAGGCTGAATATTAAACTGCAAATTTATAGGGTGAAATTCCTTAACACCAAGCAAAAAACACCTAAAAGTTGTTTCAATTGTAAACTGAAAAATTCCCAGAGCTCACATTAGCCAAAATGGAGAGACTTTATCTTTTTCTCTTTGTTTATTTTTTGTGTGTGAGTGGTTTTGTTTTTTGTGTGTTTTTTTTGGCAGCTGGCCAATACAGGGATCAAACCCTGGATCTTGGTATTATCAGCACCACGATCTATCCAATTGAGCTAACCAACCAGAGACCTTACAAAATATCTGAGGCATTCAGTAGAAGGTCTCAGAAGTGTCACACCCCAGTAACAGAGTTAATTAGCCCTGGAGCAGTGGTTCTCAGAGTGTGACCTACATGATCCCTGGGAGGTCCACAAAGTCAAAAGTATTTTCATAATGTACCATGATCTTACTTGGCTTTTTCACTATGTTGACATTTGCACTGATAGGTAGAAAAGAAATTAAAACTGCAGGTGCCTCAGCATGAATCAAGGTAGAGAATACAAAAGTCACCATTGTATTCTTTACGAACACGTGCTCACAGTTAAGTGAAACTGGCTTTTTTTTTTTTTAAGAAAGTCTTCTGATGAAGGAATAAAACTTAATTTACAATGTTACATCTTTGTAATATTGAGTATACTTTTCTTTTGATCCATTGTGTGATAAATGGGAAGTAGCCATGAAGAAATTCATCTAGATTCCAAAGCATGGTGGTTGTCTTGAGGAAATTACTTATGTGATTGTTTGATTATAAGAAGCTGAAGTAGCTGCTGTTTTTCATGGAAAACCATTTTTACTTGAAAGAATGTCTGACAGACAAAATATTGATTATTTGGGTATTTGGTAGATACATTCTTGAAAATTAACCAAGAGAACCTGTCACTTCAAGGAAAACTACTGATGGTGTATGTTGCCAATGATAAAATTTGAACTTTCAAGCACAAATTAGAATTTTGAAAAACTTGTATTTGCTATTATCTTGAGCTTGACAGTTTCCCAATATTTCAAGCATTTTCTGCTGAAATCAGTGGTGATGTTAACAGATGTGATTTTGTTTGTTATTATATAATGTCATTTTATTTATTTGTATTGTGTAACGAACTATCAACACTTGGAAGATCTGCATCACTCAGTGAGCCAATATTTTCAGATGTGACAAAATCATGCAAGAATATAAGATCCATGCAAAGTGCAAGGAAACCAATGTCTTCTAATGTAACAGAGTATGAAAATTCATTGATACTAGTTCAGATTCCACTTGAAAATAATAATTAAGAAACTACTACTAATTTTTGGTGCAGTATTATAGAAAAATATCCACAATGATCTGACAAGGCCACTGAAATACTCTTTTTTTAATTAAAAAAATGTATATGTATATGTATGCATATGCATGTGAGGCTAGATTTTCTTCATATAATTCAACCATGACAACATTTTGCTACAGATTGAACACAGAAGCAGATATGACAATCCAGCAGTTTTCTGCTAAGCCAGGAATTAAAAAGAATAGCAAAATGTAAAACAGTGACATTCCATTTACTGATTTTGTTGTTGTTTTGGAAAATGTGGTTGTTTTTCACAAAAAAAAAAGATGCAAGATGACACCCATTTACCATCTAATCTATATATGAAAATAATAACCATTTGGATTTAAAAATTAAGTACAAGAAATAAAAGTATAAGAAAACAACAGTTGAATGATTATTTAATATTAGAGAAGGAAGGACTTCTTTAAAATAACATTGGAACGGGCCGGACCCGTGGCTCACTCGGGAGAGTGTGGTGCTGATAACACCAAGGCCACGGGTTCGGATCCCAAGTAGGGATGGCTGGTTAGCTCACTGGGTGAGCGTGGTGCTGACAACACTAAGTCAAGGGTTAAGATCCCCTTACCGATCATCTTTTAAAAAAATTAAATAAATAAAATAAAATAAAATAACATTGGAAGACCAAACTAGGATAATAAATCTTGCATGCCAATGCTGAAAATTGGTCGCCTGTAACATTACCTTGAGAAGATCTGAAAACATAAAAAGAAAAAAAATTTTAAAAAGATCTGTACAGCTGCATCCAAACCCAACTGAATCTTAACAATGACTTAATCATGGCACTGGAGTGAGAAATGATAATGTGTGCTGTGTATTTCCTCATCGTGTTATAAAGAAAAATAGATTTGATTACAGGATAATGTAAAACTTTTTTTTTTTTTTTTAAGCTGGCCAGTAAGGGGATCTTAACCCTTGACTTGGTGTTGTCAGCACCACGCTCTTCGAAGTAAGCCAACTGGCCATCCGTATATAGGGATCCGAACCCGTGGCCTTGGTGTTATCAGCCCCACACTCTCCCAAGTGAGCCATGGGCTGGCCTGTAAAACTTTTTAATAACAACAAATACCACTACCACATACAATTTTAAAGTAGATGACAAATTCAGAAACATTATTTGTAGGGCCGGCCTGTGGCTCACTCGGGAGAGTGTGGTGCTGATAACACCAAATCAAGGGTTAAGATCCCCTTACCAGTCATCTTTAAAAAAAAAAAAAAAGAAAGAAACATTATTTGTAACATACTGGCCAGAAAAATGTGAATTTCTATGATATAGAAAGAGCTCTTTCAACATGAAAGTCAACGGAAAAGTATTCCTGGATTAGACTTTAAAACCCTGATTAATTTTTATCCTGGGGTAGGTATAGTATAATTCTTGGGCATCAAAAGGCCTGAATTCCAGTCTTTGCTCTTTAATTATGTTTCATTTTCCTCATTTGTAAAGTCATGGTAAATTAGTCACTTATCTGATGGGCAAAGGATCAAGAAGTTTAATGCACAGAAATGAGCACTCTAAAACATTGCTAGTGGGAATTGTACAAACTCTGCTGAAGGCAATGCATCAGTTATAATCAAAATTATTAAATGGTGGTTACCCCTTGGTAGTGAAATTACAGGTGGTTTCGGTTTTATCTTAGTTCTTTGTTTTCCCAACAAACAGAACAAACATTTTCTAAATATTTTAAATTATATTTTGAAATATTTGAGATTTAATCAAGACTCTCTAGTACTCATAAAGACATAGGCTAGCTGGTTAGCTCAGTTGCTTAGAGCACAGCCTTATAACACCAAAGTCATGGGTTCAGGAATCCCATACAGGCCAGCCACCAAAATAAATAAATAAATATATATTATCCTTCATGTTTTCATGTTGAATTACTTCAGTTGGACATTAGATTACAATGTTCAGTGTATTTTACATACCTCTACACACGATCTACAAATATACAAATGATTTGCAAATAATTTTCAACATAATCTCATTATTAAAGGTTAATTAGTAATAATGTTGTCTTAGTCTGTTTTGTGTTGCTATAACATAATATCTGAGACTGGGTAATTTATAAAAAATAGAAATTTATTATTCATAGTTCTGGAGGCTGGAAACTCCAAGATCATGGCACCGTTACTTGGTGTCTGGTGAGAGCTGCATCCTCTGGAGGGGAGAAATAGTGCATCCTCACATGATGGAAACGCAAAAGAGGACCGACTCCCTCTGTCAAGCCCTTTATAAGGGCACCTAATCCCATGAACAAGGGAGAATTCCTCATGGCCTAATCACTTCTTAAAGGCCTCACCTCTTAATACTATCACATTGGCAACACCTGAATTTTGGAGGGAGCACATTCAAACTGTAGCAAATAGGAGGGTACTTCAAATAGTTCATGGAAGAGTAGGACTAGAAGATAATATGAATCTTTCCATGAACTTTTTGAAATACCCTCATATGTAAAATGCTGTTTTATCTTTGAAACTTGTTTTAGTTATGTGATTCTCAATAGAAATCGCACAAATAGAAAAGGGTATTTTTACTAAAATTACATGACATTGTCTTTTCTTATTGTGGTAAAATATACGTAACATTAAATTTATCATTTTAACTATTTTAAAGTGTACAATTCAGTGGCAATAAGTGCAAGGGTACTTCAAAAAGTGAACGGAAAGTTTATTATTATCTTTTAAAAAATTAATTAACGTATTATTTTTTACATTCTAAGATGTTGCGGAGCAGTTGGGGTGGAGGGAGAGAGAGGAACAGGGAGGGTGATAGGGTGAGAGGACAAGGAAGTGGGGACGGGAGCATTGGTCGAGGCCTTTAGTACCCCCCCTCATTCCGGCAGAGGAGCCCGTGGGGCTTATGGCAGCAGCTCGGTTGTGGCTGGGGTGGATGAAGACAACATGGGGGTGTGGCTGAGGCCCTTGCATCCCCCAACCCTAGCTCAGGAGCCCGGGGTGCTTCCAGCAGTGGCCTGATGGTCATGGCTGGGCTGGATGAAGATGTCAGGGGGGCATGGCTGAGGCCCTTGGCCCCCTCCACCCTGGCTCAGGAGCCCGGGGTACTTCTGATGGCAGCCTGGTGGTCATTGCTGGGCTGGATGCTGACATCATGTAGATGTGGCTGAGGCCCTTGGTCCCCTCCACCCTGGCTTGGGAACCTGGGGCACTTCCAGCAGCAGCTTGGTGATCATCACTGGGCTGGATGTGGACATTGAGGGGTTGTGGCTGAGGCCCTCGGCCCCCATCCCCGGCTTGAGAGCCTTGGAAGCTTCTAATGGTGGCCTGGTGGTGGTTGCTGGGCTGGATGTGGACATTGGGGGGCTGGCTGGGGCCCTTGGCCCTTCCACCCTGGCGTGGGAGCCTGGGGTTTCCAGTCGTTCTAGGTTTTATAGACATTCTTTGGTGGTATTAGACATTTACTGGTTAATATCAAGATTTTGTCTCTGATCTCTGGGTTTTTTGTTTTTTTCTTTCAGTTCTGTGTTGGATTATTAGCTACTCCCACCACTTAAACTTTGCACTAGAACTAATTTGTTGTCCTTTGCTTATTTCTAAAATGGGGGAACTTCCTGTGGGGACCAGCACTTGAGCCCTGTGGTTGAGCTAAATTGCCGCTTTGCTACCGATACTCTAGGGAAGGCTTTTCATGCAGCTCAAGTTTTTAATTGTTGACCTTGTAAGCACTTCCAGGTCTTTTGTCCTGCCAAAATTCATACATTGAAATCCTAACTCCCAGTACTTCAGAATGTGACTGTATTTGGAAATATGGCCTTTTGAAACGTAATTAAGGTAGGCTGGCCAGTTAATTCAGTCGGTTAGAGCAGCCTTGTAACACTAAGGTCGAGGGTTCAGTTCCCTGTGCTGGCCAGCCACCAAAAAAGATGATTAGGGTAAAATGAGGTCAGAGGGGTAGGTCCCATCCAATATTGTGGTGAATGTTGAAGCAGAGACGGTCATGAACTACTCAGAGACAATGGCAGTTGCAACCGAGGGACTAGGAGCGACCATTCACCAAGCTAGTGAAGGCCTACAGTCAAAGTCCAATGGATATTTATTATGAAAGCCATGAGAAAAGTAAGCGGACAGGATAAAGGAGAGGGAGCCCCAGTGGCAGAACCTCCTGAAATTGTATTTGAATAGACTATACTGCATACTCCCTTGAGTTCAAGGATGCAGCAGTTTCCAACAGCTGGTGTTATCATCCTGAGAAGTACTGTGTGCTCCCACATGGGTACTGACACCATGTGTCTCTTCTGGCTGTGGCCAGAGGTCATGGCCGTTCTTTTAACAGAACATATCACAGAATGTTAACCCTCTACATATTCCCCTTTTTTATTTATTAAAGGAAGTCGAGGCCCTCAGGGAAATCAGGGGAAGAAGGAGAAGGTAAAAATAGGTGATGGCATCTTAAGTGCAATCATAGCTTCTGCATGTTGAGTTCTTCGGAAAAGGAGGCATACAGTGTTTAAGACTGCAAGCAATGGGGCCGAGCCCGTGGCGCACTTGGTAGAGTGCTGCGCTGGCAGCGCGGCGACGCTCCCGCCGCGGGTTCAGATCCTATGTAGGACTGACCAGTGCACTCACTGGCTGAGTGCCAGTCACGAAAAAAGAAAAAAAAAACCACAAAAAAAAGACTGCAAGAAATAAAAAGAAATGATCAACTATAAAAGCACTTGTGAACCAAATCATAAATTTAAAGAAGAAAACCAGGACCTTGGATCCAACCATTTAGCAATGTCAGTTAACTCACATAAAGTAATATTCTTAGCTTCTTGTTGTAATTGAAACGTCTGCTGTTTTAACTTTGTTTGAAGGGTTGAAATATCTTGTCCTAAAGATGAACTAAATGCTCCTTTAATATACTTTTTAAAATTTTTCCCATGAGACAGACTCATTAAATGGTACACGGTTTATGCAAAACTTATTAAAATTGATATTACATTCCAATTGTAAATGTTGTCCTTAGCTTGTTGTCTTTCTACTATCTCAAGGACAGCCGCCTCTAAAGCATCGAGGCATTGAAGAATTTCTTGATCTATAACAGTAAGAGATTCCAATTCCCCAGTAACATTTTGCAAAAGTCTATTGATATGAGCTGTGGTATGAATAGAATGGGTTAAAGCCACTGCAGCAGTAGCAGCTGTGGCAGCAAGGCTGTAATAGCAATAATAGAAGTGATTAAAATTCCCCAAAATCGTTTTTGACAAGGATGTAGGCTGTCATAGCAAAAAACAAATTTTCAGGTATTTTGGAGTGCCTGTAGTTGACAAGGCAGTCTCCACCTGAGCAGTGAGACATTTTATGTCTTCCCAAGTGATACCAGTGGCTCCATGGGAACTCAGAAGAAGACCATGATCTCTTTTTTGATTTGGGAAACGCATGTATGGAGTGTTTTCAGTTGAATTAAGAGATAGGTGTTAGAGGCCTGGCAGTGGATTCCGATGAGGACAGGCTCTTCTCCAACTCATGGTATGGTTTTATTAATCGGGCAGGAACCCAGATAGGACCTGTAGGCGATAACACAGAAGCATATCTCCTTCCCCATGTTGAGTTCTATAGGCCTTTTCCATAAAGGGCCATTTAAAGGATCTCTATAAAGAACTAACGGTTTAAATCTGTGATCTGATGGAGAAAAATGTCTTTCAATAGCTGAAAAACCAATATTAGAAATGTTTAAAAAACTAAGAGTTAATAAAGCTTTCCACAGTTGTTCTTGTGGGGATAAATGATCATGCATAGTCCCTCTTTTTTGTTTTAAAAGTTGTGATTTAAGGAGCAAATATGCTCGTTCTGTAATAGTTTGTCCTTGAGGGTTATATGGAATTTCTGTAATATGTTTAATATTCCAACATTGACAAAATTGTTTAAAAGAATTAGAAGTATAAGCAGGGCCACTGTCAGTTTTGATTTCAGTAGGGATTCCTGCAGAGGCAATTGAAGCCAGTTGATGGTGATGAACATGTTTAAGAGTTTTCTCCTGTTTGACAAGTGGCATGTAGAACTCTGGAAATTGTCAGTAACAACATGAATGTATTTCGATTTACCAAAAGTCGGATGATGAGTAACGTCCATTTGACATAATGCTTTGGGTTGCAAACCATGAGGATTAATACCAGTTGAAAATGGTGCAGCAAATGATTGACGAACAGGACAAGCCTTAATAATCTCTTTTGCTTTGATTAAAGGCAGAGAATATTGTTTAGCCAAAGCTCAAGCTCCTTGATGAAAAAATTGGTGAGAAATAATTGCAGGAGTGAGATTAAAAGAATAAATATTCAATATATCTGCCATGCCATTGTCAAATGATATAATAGGGCCAGGAAGATTAGAATGAGAACGTACATGAACAATAAAAAGATCCTATGGATCTGCCCGCCCTAGCTCGATGTAGCTGCCTCACCTGCTCCCTGCAGAGCTGGAGACCTCTCCTGGTGGCGCGGGCCCAGGGCAGGGACAACCGAGGGGGACAGGAGGGGAACTGGCCAGGGGAGTGGGCTCTCCAGGGAAGCCCAGATGTGGAAGGTGAATGTGCTGAAAAGGCCTACAAATCAGAATGTTTGTCCTTCCGGAGGGATGAAGTAACTCATGGCTGGCCAAACTCAAGTCCCAATTCAACCGTGGTCCAGCAACATTCGCTCTGGTTAGCAGCCTTTTTTCTTTTTTGGCAGCTGGCCAATACAGGGATCAAACCCCAGACCTTGGTGCTACACACTCTAGGCAACTGAGCTAACCAGCCAGGCCTAAGACTATTTTTTTTTTAAAACTATGCCTTTCTTCTGCATTCCCACTATTGCTTTGGTCCAAGCTTAAATGTACCTGACATGGGGTAATTCACAAAGAACAGAAATTTATTTTGCATAGTTCTGTTGGCTGGCAAGTCCTGTATCAATTTGCTGGCATCTGGTTGAGGATTTGATCTGCTTCCAGGATTGCACCTTGAATGCTGTGTCCTTTAGAGGAGAGGAATGCTGTGTCCTCACATGGCAAAAGGCAGAAGGGCAAAAACGGGCAAACTCCCTCTGTTAATCCCTTTTTAAAGGGCATTAATTCATTCATGAGGGCTCACCCTCAGGATCTAATCACCTCCCAAAGGGCTCATCTCCCAACACTGTTGCATTGGCCATTAAGTTTCCAACACATTGATGTTTTTTTTTTTTTGAGGACAACTCTTTGTTGCTATCAGAGGCTTTTAGCATCAGTACATGGTTCTGACTGTGATACCTTCTTCAACATGCAGAAGGAGCTCAGGATCCAGAAGTCATTAAGAGAAATATAGGTAGGCTAAGGAGGCAGGGGAAATAACTTTTGTCAAGAAAATGCTAATAAGGCTGGCTGGTCAGCCCACTTGGTTAGAGCATGGTGTTGGTAACACCAAGGTCAAGGGTTCAGATACCTGTGCTAGCCAGCCACCAAAAAAAAAAAAAAAAAATCCTAATCACAACAGCTTAATATAAAACTAGGATACTAAATTTAGTTATAACATGTTACAGACTTAAATTGTAGAGTTGTCCCAACATCTAGACAGTGTCTCCTACTGATTATAAATGAGTGAAAACTCATCAGTGCTAAAAATTTAATTTTAGTGGTTACATAAATGTTTCTTTGGTAAGCACCTGGATATATTAACTTTATCACAAATTCTGTATACAAATGTCAAAAATGCTTTCAACAAATCTGAGGGTCCTAATTACCTGTCACTTTTAAGCTTCATTTTAAGATAAACAAAAATGAAGCCTGGCCAGTTTGCTCACTTGGTTAGAGCATGTTGCTGATAACACCAAGGTCAAGGGTTTGGATCCCCATACTGGCCAGGTGCTAAAAATATAAAAATAAAAATTAATAAAATTGGGGTAAATTGCTAAAAAATAATTTTGGGAGTTTCCTATCCAGTGGAAGAGCATGGATCAGCATGCATAAAATTCATTAAGTATTTGATGGAGAAGCAAGCAAATGCAGCAGGACAATTAAATCAAGACACTGAGGACAAGATTTGCTATGAATTTTAGAATTTTTTTTTAATGTTAAATGTGTATTTTTGACATGGGGCAAGCTACGTTACATTTTAGAAGAAAAGGTGAAATACTTTTTAGTAATTTTAGTATATGACATACTATAAATTTATTTTTTTTATTTTTTAAAAAAATTTTGGATCTTTTGAATTTTATGTGTATATATATATATATGTGTGTGTGTGTATATATATACATATATATATAGGTCTTTAAGTGCTCCAGTAATGTTGAATTGTAATTACCTGCACGAGTAAATGAGTGTTTTTCGTTTTTTGTTTTCCTGACTCACTTCAAATCAGTCTTTCTTGGTTTTGCACGTTCTCGTTCCCAGAGTATTCACCTTAGTTTGCACTTGAAGGTAATACTTGTTGAAACTACATGACGGACACAGGCTGCAAAGGTGTATAAGGGGAAGCATGTCCCTCTTGTCTTGATAAATCAGTGCCACACAGAGAACCCACATCTTCTGAAGCGTTAGTTTCAGAGCGTTTGACTCCGTGACCGAAGTCCTCCACTTCCGTGTCCTCTGCTCTGTGTTTAGCAGAGCTGTGCTTGCACCACCGCGGCTGCCGGACCTCTGATTGGCACTTCTGGACTGCTGTTGTACTTGGAGAAATCTGGGCCTGGGACAGAGGAGGGATGTAATCTGAACACTCTATTGTCACAGGTCACTTGGTTGTGCTTGAGGGGACGGTAGACACAAATGGAATCTAGAGGCAGGAAAAACTGCAAAGTAGAAAGGTGACGTGCCTCCGCCTCCCAGCGGTCGGTCAACTGGGAGCTGTCCGCGTCTGTGCTTTCTGCAGGGGCCCAGCTGTAAGAGGAAGCCAGTCAGGAGGGGCTTTCTCCATTTCCAGCGTCACCACTGCCCCGGCAAGCCTGGCTGCTAGCAACTGCAGAAGCTGTCGGCAGGCCATACCGTCGTTGCTTGGTAAGGACTGCCAAGTGTTGAGACGGCTCAATTTGGGCAAACTGAAAGTGACTGGGGCCTAGTTGACACTGCAACAGCACGGAAAATGTGAAGAAAATCCAGTGTGGCAGTGTGAAGGTCCCCATTCAACTCATCCAGAGTAATTCCCTCCATTCTCATTATTTCCGCTGAGAAACAGCCACGGAAGCTGTCTCTTGCCAGCACCTTCAGTCCTGCATTCTCTCATTCTCAACAGCGTGGGCAGCTGGGAAGAAACAGCGGATTGCAATACAACTCAAGCATACAGTGTGGGCCTTTAGGTAGCGAAACACCTGCCCCAAAGACTGCCGGCCAGAGCCACTGTCGCTGGACCGCGGCTGAGCTGCTGCTTGACTTTGGCCAGCCATGAGTTACTTCAGCCCCCCCCGAAGGACAAATATTCAGACTTGTGGGCCTTTTCAGCACAATCACCTTCCACATCTGGGCTTCCCTGGAGAGCGCCAACAGGAAAGACAACGGTCCTGGAAACTTGATGACGTCCTTTGGATCTGCCTGCTCCCCAGCTCGGTGTAGCTGCCTCCCCCTGCTCCCCGCAGAGCTGGAGACCTCCCCGGGCCCAGGGCGGGGACAACCGAGGGGGACAGGAGGAGAACCGGCCGGGGACGTGTGCTCGCCGGCGGGACGCAGGGCTGCGGCCGGGGTCCACCCACCCATTGGTTCCACGACGCCCCCGACGTGAGGCGGCCTCCGCGGGGACCAGGGTGGGGCGGGGCCTCGGGCAGAGGCGGAAGGGGGAGGGGAGGGAAAATAAGACCCAGCCAGGCGGCGAGGGCGGGGCCCACGCGGTAGCCCTGGGGGACGCCAGGGGGACGCCTTCAGACCTTCAGATGGCTGCTTCTTTAGGGAAGCATCTATTCCAGTTCTTTGCTAATTCTAAAATTTTATTGTTTCTGTTCAGTTCTGAATTGCAAGTGTTCTTTACGTATTCAAGATATTAATCCTTGGGCCGGCCCGTGGCTCACTCGGGAGAGTGTGGTGCTGATAACACCAAGGCCCCGGGTTCGGATCCCATATACGGATGGCCGGTTCGCTCACTGGCTGAGTGTGGTGTTCACAACACCAAGTCAAGGGTTAAGATCCCCTTACCGGTCATCTTTAAAAAAAAAAAAAAAAAAAAGATATTAATCCTTTATCAGATATAAAATTTGCAAATATTTTCTCCCGTTCTGTGGTTGTCTTCGCTTTCTTGACCGTGTTTCATCATTTTGGCCCTTTTATTTTTTGTTCTTGTTGCTAGTTCTCTTTTATTTCTGTAAACACTTTAAATAAAATTATTTTATATGCTATATAATCATTCCAGTACCTGAAATCTGCCCTTTTTTTCCCTGTTGACTATTGCCCACAGCACATTGTTTCTATGTATATTTTGTAATTTTTGATGAACTGTTCTTTTTTGTTATTTTAAATTAAAAAAATGTTTTTGAACTGATCTTAAATTATGGAAATTGACAAAGTTTCTTTGCTTGGCCAAATTTTAGTCAGGCTCCTGAATCTTATCCTACGCCCATCTATATACTTCTTTGTAAAATCCAGTTTTGGCAAAGAACTCTGCTATGTCAGTTTAGCCAGAACTCCCCACACTTGATATATGAGCACCCTCGGTATCCAGTCAAGTTCATCCTGCACCATCTCACAGCTGGTGTCTGATACCCTGGCCTGCCTTAAGCAAGAATCCTGTTAGGTCCATTTAGCCAGAATTCACCTTACTCCTCATGTTTCCTGTTAGTAATTTTCCATCCACTACCCCCACCCTGATCCTTCACTATACATTAACACCCGTGTATGCTGTACTTGGAGTTGAGCCCAATCTCCCTCCTACTTCAAGAGTCCATTGCAGTGGTCCCTACACCTTTCTCAATGGTCCTGAATAAAATCTGGGCCCGGTCCGTGGCTCACTCGGGAGAGTGTGGTGCTGATAACACCAAGGCCACGGGTTCGGATCCCATATAGGGATGGCCAGGTTTGCTCACTTGGGAGAGCGTGGTGCTGACAACACCAAGTCAAGGGTTAAGATCCCCTTACTGGTTATCTTTAAAGAAAAAAATAAAATAAAATAAAATCTGCCTTACTGTGCTCTAACAAGTGTCACTGATAACTTTTTCTTTAACAGAATCTAGATTTTACTTTGAATGAATCTGCTGCATTTCCCCAGAGATTGTTTCTGTTTGTACTGCCAGTGCCAAAAGCAATTGTTGGAGCTTAGGACATGATACCCCAAATTATGGCAACTTGTCATACTGAGAATTTTAGCCGAAGGAGACAGGAGGGCCTGACATGCAAGAAGGTCTCTCTCTAATCTTCTCCCACACTCCAGTCTCCCACCCCTCTTTTCCCCCCAAAAGCAAACTATTAAACCTAGAAAGATCGCTCTCTGTCTCACCTCCTCTGAAAGTAGATCATAAGATCCTCATGTGACAGAGGTCCTGCCCTATATCCAAAGGAAAGGAATGCTGCACAGAGAAGTCAAGAAAAATCTCAACAAACAGGGCTTGCTGAGTCCCCTAGCTTATTACTGTTGTCATACCCATTTTTGTCCAATCACATTTCTGTACAAGTATTCACTTCTTTCACCAGACTTAGCATGAAAATATAGTTGTTTCACATTTACTAACAGACCCAAATATATATAGCTTTTCTATATCATATAAAAACAAGATGTCTGGGCCGGCCTGTGGCTCACTCGGGAGAGTGTGGTGCTGAGAACACCAAGGACCCGGGTTCGGATCCCATATACGGATGGCCGGTTCGCTCACTGGCTGAGCGTGGTGCTCACAACACCAAGTCAAGGGTTAAGATCCCCTTACCGGTCATCTTTTAAAAAAAAAACAAAAAAAAACCAAACAAGATGTCAATATATATCAACTTTATTTTTATTTATTTATTTTTAAAAGATGACCGGTAAGGGGATCTTCACTCTTTCTTTTTTTTTTTTAAAGATGACCAGTAAGGGGATCTTCACTCTTTTTTTTTTTTTTTTTTTTTTTAAAGATGACCGGTAAGGGGATCTTCACTCTTTCTTTTTTTTTTTTAAAGATGACCGGTAAGGGGATCTTCACTCTTTTTTTTTTTTTTTTTTTTTTTTTTTAAAAGATGACCGGTAAGGGGATCTTAACCCTTGACTTGGTGTTGTCAGCACCACGCTCACCCAGTGAGCAAACCGGCCATCCCTATATAGGATCCGAACCCGTGGCCTTGGTGTTATCAGCACCACACTCTCCTGAGTGAGCCACAGGCCGGCCCCCGGGATCTTCACTCTTGACTTGGTGTTGTCAGCACCATGCTCACCCAGTGAGCAAACCGGCCATCCCTATATAGGATCCGAACCCGTGGCCTTGGTGTTATCAGCACCACACTCTCCCGAGTGAGCCACAGGCCGGCCCCCGGGATCTTCACTCTTGACTTGGTGTTGTCAGCACCACGCTCACCCAGTGAACTAACCGGCCATCCCTACATGGGATCCGAACCCATGGCCTTGGTGTTATGAGCACCACACTCTCCCGAGTGAGCCACAGGCCGGCCCTATATCAACTTTAAACTTATGCTTAATAGTAAATGTTTTAGTATTTTGACTTATTTAGAAATGACCTGGACATTTAATGAATATCTATTACTTAATTTTACCTAAAGTTTCAAGTTACCAAAAAGATTTTTTGAAATGATGAAAAGTTCATTTATAAACATTTATAAAGCCTTATTTGTTATTTATTTATTGTTGTTGTCCTCTGTAAACCAGAGATAATTTACTTATTTTTAACAACCATGCTTGAACTGTTCATGAAAATTCTTTGAGAAACTGAACAAAACTAGCTGTAATCTCTCAAGTTATTTCCCTCTAAACCATATTTACGGCATGTGAATTTTAGACAGTCATCAATGAAAGAGAGCGAGCTGAAATGCCAGGTACCGACTGAGCTTTATTAAAGGAAAAGAATCTGCCCGGCTGCACTCAAAATGGAGGGCAGCAACCAGTGTCAGGGTGGGAGGGCTTATATAGGCTGTGAGGAAGGCTGACGCAATCAGGGAGGTTTGGTGCTGCTGTGGAGAAGTTTCTGTTTCTCAGAAACCATGAGGTCTTTCATAAAGGAAAGGCTGGTGGCCATTTTGTGCTGAATGTGTGTAAAATAGCACCGGTCACGTCCTAGACTGTGTTGGTCAGGTCCAAGATGGCGTTGGTCAGGTCCAAGATGGTGTCGGTCACAGCCAAGATCCATCATTCCTGCCTTTTAAATATAGGGGGAAGGGAAAAGGGGCAAAGATCTCTTTGTTCTGAAGCTACTTCCTGCTTGAGATGGGCGAAGATACAAAAAAAATAAAACAATTAGGTGGTGGGGTATTGGTTTTGTGTGGGGAGGCCGTATTCTTCTGGGGAAGGGTCGATGGTTCTCAGGGGCTGATAAGCTCCTCCCAGGAACAATTCGGTGACCTTTTCGTTGGTGAAAGCCTGTATGTATTCCCACTCAAGGATGACTTCAACACTGGAGGTGGCCTGTCGGGACCAGTCTTGGAGCAGCTCCTGTGTGAAGGACATGAAGGGGGCTTGGAAGAGTGAGAGGATAATCGCCCGGGAAAGATCATCCTTCTTCTGGGATTGGGGGAAGAGTGGAGGTCCTGGAGATTTTCAACTTTGAGGATCCTAAAATGGATAAAGTGTAAGGAGATGTTGGGTTGGGGGTGAGCAGAGGGACCCCTCTGGCTTGGAGTTAACAGATTCTTTGGGTAAAGTCTCAGGTGCTAGTTTTACCAAGGACAAGTGATACCAAGGGGCCTTTCCTAGTACCTTGACTGCCATGGGGGTGGTGAGAAGTTCTATATAAGGCCCTTCCCAACATGGCGAGAGGGGCTTTGGGATTCGGGTTTTAATATACACTTGCCGTCCCAGGCTCAGTCTAAAGTCTGAGAGGATGGTGGAGAAAGGATGAGGTAATAGAAGGTTGGCCTGTTCCCAAAGAAAATCCCTAATGAGCAAAAGAGTAGGGAGATACTGGCCTAAAGGTGATAGGCTGGAAGGGAGAGGTGTGAGGGTGAAGGGTCTGACATACATAAGCTCAAAGGGGCTGAGGCCTGTGGGTTTGGGGGGCACCTCGCAGGTGAGTGAGTCTAAAGGGAGAAGTTGGGCCCAAGGGAGGTAAAGTTCCATGGACAGCTTGGTGAGGTGTGTTGGCTTTTTCTACTTTGCCTGATGACTGAGGCTGACATGGTATATATAAAAGTCCCATTTGATATGTAAGGCCTGTGCTGTGAGTTGTGTAATCTGGGAAATGAGTGCCAGGCTATTAGCAGACTGGAGGCTGGTGGGCAAGGCCAAAATGAGGGATGATTTTTGAGGTGAGAGCATGCGTTACTGCTGTATCATCCTCTGAAGTGCAGGGAAAAGCCTCACTCCAACCTGAAAAGGTATCTACTAAGGTTAGAAGGTAGCGTGTCCTTGTGTGGGGAGGTATGTGAGTAAAGTCAATTTGCCAATCCTGGCCAGGAGTGTACCCTCTGGCCTGGGGGGTGGCAAAGGACCAAACTTGGAGGCCACTTTGATTGGAGCAACGAGTACACAAAGGACAGTTTTGAGTGATTTGTTTAAGTAACTTGGCCATGTGCGGAGAGTAATATAAGGGCTGAAGGAGGCGTAGTTGGGATTCATAGCCTATACAAACTGAATTATGGAAATCTAAAAGGATTTGCTCAGTTTGTGTGGTAGGGAGGACATAGCAACCAGAGAGAATACACTAGTTGTCCCTTCTCTCTGATCCCAACTGTTGGAGGTGTTGTATTTCTTGGGGTTTGTATTGGGGTGAGGGCATAGGGGCCATGAGAAGGACCTGAGCAGGAGAGGAAGAGTGGGGGCCTGGTGATTAAGCAGCCTGTTTTGCAGTGAGAGATCCACCAGTTTGTTTCCCTGGGCTATGGGGTCGTTGGAGGTTTGGTATCCTCTGCGGTGTATAACCCCAACCTCCTTTGCGAGTTGTGCAACCTCAGGAAATATCTTGATAAGATGTCCATTTTTTATGAGCCCTCCCTGAGTGGTCATGTATCCTCTCTCCTTCCATATGGCTGCACAGGAGTGTAGGATGTGGTAAGCATACTTAGTCAGTATACATATTGACTCATTTGTTACTTGCTAGAGTGAGAGCACGGGTGAGGGCAATGAGTTCTGTCTGTTGGGAAATGCTGTTAGAGGGAAGGGGGGCAGCCTCAATAGCTTGTGTTAGATTTACTATGGCATAAGCCGCCCGGGGGTGGGCATGGAGGTGGCGCTCCCATCTATGAACCACGTAATGGGATGTGGGGAGATGTGTGGAAGGGGATTAGGAAAGAGGTCTAAAGCCTCCATGCAATTGGGTTCTAAGGATCATGAGTGTTTTGGGATGAGAGTGGCTGGGTTAAGGGAGGGCAAGGTTTAAAGGAGAACTGGGAATTTTCTTTTTTTATTTATTTTTATTTATTTATTTATTTTTGTTTTTTTTCCTAAAATATGACCGGTAAGGGGATCTCACCCCTTGGCTTGGTGTTGTCAGCACCACGCTCAGCCAGTGAGCGAACCAGCCATCCCTATATAGGATCCGGACCCATGGCCTTGGTGTTATCAGCACCGAACTCTCCCGAGTGAGCCACGGGCTGGCCCTAGAACTGAGAATTTTCAATAAAGGTAAGGTGGATAAATTGTAGGCAAGAAGGGGAGAGAATTGAATGGCCTTATGGCTGAGAAGGTCTTGAAGATGATGGGTGGAACGAATGACTGTTTGTTGGCCAAAAGTTAGTATAGAGCTTTCTTGTGGTAAAAGGGTGGCTGCCGCCAAGGCCTGTAAACAGGGAGCCCATCCTCGAGCTGTGGTGTCCAATTGTTTAGATAGGTACGCAACTGGGGAGAAAATATCTCCTGCCTCTTGTCCCAAAACCCCAATTGCCAATCCTTGGGTTTTGGTGATGTACAGGATAAAAGGATGAGATAGGTTTGGGAGAGATAGAACTGGGGCTGCAAGGAGAGTGGCTTTTAATCACTGGAAGGGAGAATGAATGGGCTTTGTGGGATTTATTTTTTTTTTTATTTTTATTTTTTTTTTTTTATATAAAAATAACATTTTATTTATTTATTTTTTTTTTTATTTTTTTATTTTTTTTAATTTTATTTTGTCGATATACATTGTAGCTGATTAATGCTCCCCATCACCAAAACCTCCCTCCCTTCTCCCTCCCCCCCTCCCCCCCAACCATGTCCTTTCTGTTTGTTTGTTGTATCAACTTCAAATAATTGTGGTTGTTATATCTTCTTACCCCCCCCCGTTTGTGTGTGTATGTGTGTATGTGTGTGTGTGAATTTATATATTAATTTTTAGCTCCCACCAATAAGTGAGAACATGTGGTATTTCTCTTTCTGTGCCTGACTTGTTTCACTTAATATAATTCTCTCGAGGTCCATCCATGTTGTTGCAAATGGCAGTATTTCATTCGTTTTTATAGCTGAGTAGTATTCCATTGTGTAGATGTACCACATTTTCCGTATCCACTCATCTGATGATGGGCATTTGGGCTGGTTCCAACTCTTGGCTATTGTAAAGAGTGCTGCGATGAACATTGGGGAACAGGTATACCTTCGACTTGATGATTTCCATTCCTCTGGGTATATTCCCAACAGTGGGATGGCTGGGTCGTATGGTAGATCTATTTGCAATTGTTTAAGGAACCTCCATACCATTTTCCATAGAGGCTGCACCATTTTCCAGTCCCACCAACAATGTATGAGAGTTCCTTTTTCTCCGCAGCCTCGCCAGCATTTATCGTTCATAGTCTTTTGGATTTTAGCCATCCTAACTGGGGTTAGATGGTATCTCAATGTGGTTTTGATTTGCATTTCCCGGATGCTGAGTGATGTTGAGCATTTTTTCATATGTCTGTTGGCCATTTGGATATCTTCCTTAGAGAAATGCCTACTTAGCTCTTTTGCCCATTTTTTAATTGGGTTGCTTGTTTTCTTCTTGTAAAGTTGTTTGAGTTCCTTATATATTCTGGATATTAATCCTTTGTCAGATGTATATTTTGCAAATATTTTCTCCCACTCTGTTGGTTGTCTTTTAACTCTTTTAATTGTTTCTTTTGCTGTGCAGAAGCTTTTTAGTTTGATATAATCCCATTTGTTTATTTTTCCTTTGGTTGCCCGTGCTTTTGGGGTCGTATTCATGAAGTCTGTGCCCAGTCCTATTTCCTGAAGTGTTTCCCCTATGTTTTCTTTAAGAAGTTTTATTGTCTCAGGGTGTATATTTAAATCCTTAATCCATTTTGAGTTGATTTTAGTATATGGTGAGAGGTATGGATCTAGTTTCATTCTCCTGCATAACGATATCCAGTTATCCCAGCACCACTTGCTGAAGAGGCAGTCCCTTCCCCAGTGAATAGGCTTGGTGCCTTTGTCAAAGATCAGATGGCAGTAAGTGTGAGGGTTGATTTCTGGATTCTCTATTCTATTCCATTGGTCAGTGTGTCTGTTTTTATGCCAGTACCATACTGTTTTGGTTATTATAGCTTTGTAGTATAGCTTAAAGTCAGGTAGTGTTATGCCTCCAGCTTTATTTTTTTTGCTGAGCATTGCTTTGGCTATTCGTGGTCTTTTATTGTTCCATATAAATGTCTGAATAGTTTTTTCCATTTCTGAGAAAAATGTCTTAGGAATTTTGATGGGGATTGCATTGAATTTGTATATCACTTTGGGTAGTATGGACATTTTCACTATGTTGATTCTTCCAATCCAAGAGCATGGGATATCTTTCCATCTTCTTGTATCCTCTCTAATTTCTCTCAGCAGTGGTTTGTAGTTCTCATTATAGAGATTTTTCACCTCCTTGGTTAACTCAATTCCTAAGTATTTTATTTTTTTGGTGGCTATTGTAAATGGGCAGGCTTTCTTGATTTCTCCTTCTGCATGTTCACTATTGGAGAAAAGAAATGCTACTGATTTTTGTGTGTTGATTTTGTATCCTGCTACTGTGCTGAAATCATTTATCAATTCCAACAGTTTTTTTGTAGAGGTTTTAGGCTGTTCGATATATAGGATCATGTCATCTGCAAACAGGGACAGTTTGACTTCATCTTTTCCAATCTGGATGCCCTTTATTTCCTTCTCTTCTCTGATTGCTCTGGCTAGTACTTCCAACACTATGTTGAATAGGAGTGGTGAGAGTGGGCATCCTTGTCTAGTGCCTGTTCTTAAAGGAAAAGCTTTCAGCTTTTCCCCATTCAGGATGATATTGGCAGTGGGTTTGGCATATATGGCTTTAATTATGTTGAGATACTTTCCCTCTATACCTAACTTATAGAGGGTCTTTGTCATGAATGAGTGCTGAACTTTATCAAATGCTTTTTCAGCATCTATAGAGATGATCATATGGTCCTTGTGTTTGAGTTTATTAATATGGTGTATCACATTTATTGATTTGCGTATGTTGAACCAACCTTGCATCCCTGGGATGAATCCCACTTGATCGTGATGAATAATTTTTCGTATGTGTTGCTGTATTCTGTTTGCTAGTATTTTAGTGAGGATTTTTGCATCTATATTCATCAAGGATATCGGCCTGTAGTTTTCTTTTTTGGTTATATCTTTACCTGGTTTTGGTATCAGGATGATGTTTGCTTCATAGAATGAGTTTGGGAGATTTGCGTCCGTTTCAATCTTTTGGAATAGTTTGTAAAGAATCGGTGTCAATTCCTCTTTGAATGTTTGGTAAAATTCTGCTGTGAATCCATCTGGTCCTGGGCTTTTCTTTGTTGGGAGCCTTCTGATAACAGCTTCAATCTCCTTTATTGTTATTGGTCTGTTCAAATTTTCTACGTCTTCACGGTTCAGTTTTGGGAGCTTGTGTGTGTCCAGAAATTTATCCATTTCCTCCAGATTTTCAAATTTGTTGGCGTATAGTTGTTTATAGTAGTCTCGAATGATTCCTTGTATTTCAGATGAATCAGTTGTAATATCGCCTTTTTCATTTCTAATTTTTGTTATTTGAGTCTTCTCTCTTCTTTTTTTTGTTAGCCATGCTAATGGTTTGTCAATTTTATTTATCTTTTCAAAAAACCAACTTTTTGATTCGTTGATCTTTTGAATTGTTTTTTGGTTTTCAATTTCATTCAGTTCTGCTCTGATCTTAATGATTTCTTTCCGTCTGCTAACTTTAGGATTGGATTGTTCTTGTTTTTCTAGTTCTTTAAGGTGAAGTGTTAGGTTGTTCACTTGCCATCTTTCCATTCTTCTGAAGTGAGCATTTAATGCAATAAATTTTCCCCTCAATACTGCTTTTGCAGTATCCCACAGGTTTTGGTATGATGTATCATTGTTTTCATTAGTTTCAATAAACTTTTTGATTTCCTGCTTGATTTCTTCTTGGACCCATATGTCATTAAGTAGAATGCTGTTTAATTTCCATGTGTTTGTATAGTTTCCAGAGTTTTGTTTGTTATTAATTTCTAGTTTTAATCCATTGTGGTCTGAGAAGATACATGGGATAATTCCAATTTTTTTGAATTTATTGAGACTTGATTTGTGACCTAATATGTGATCTATCTTGGAGAATGATCCATGTGCTGATGAGAAGAATGAATATTCTGAGGTTGTTGGGTGGAATGTTCTGTAGATATCTGCCAATTCCAATTGGTCTAGAGTCTTGTTTAGATCTTGTGTTTCTCTACTGATTCTTTGCCTAGATGATCTGTCTAATATTGACAGTGGAGTGTTCAGGTCCCCTGCTATTATGGTATTAGTGTCTATTTCCTTCTTTAGGTCTAATAGAGTTTGTTTTATAAATCTGGCTGCTCCAACATTGGGTGCGTACATATTTATGATTGTTATGTCTTCTTGATGGATCAGTCCTTTTATCATTAAGTAGTGTCCCTCATTGTCTCTTTTTATGGTTTTTAGTTTAAAGTCTATTTTGTCAGATATAAGAATAGCCACTCCAGCTCGTTTTTCTTTTCTGTTTGCATGGTAAATCTTTTTCCATCCTTTTACTCTTAGTCTGTGTGAATCTTTATGGGTGAGGTGGGTCTCTTGTAGGCAGCATATAGTTGGGTCCTGCTTTTTGATCCAGTCAGCCAGTCTGTGTCTTTTAATTGGGGAATTTAAGCCTTTAACATTAAGAGTTGTTATTGAAAGGTGTTGATTTATTCCTAGCATTTTATTGGTTGTTTGGTTGTCTTAGGTGTCTTTTGTTCCTTGCTTTCTGATTTACTGTTTGGTTTCTTTGTTTGTTGGTTCCTTAGGTTGTAGATAGTGTTTTTGTTAGCTTGTTTTCTCTTCATGAATGCCATTTTTATTGTACTAGCGGGTTTAGATTTTTCTTAGGTTTTTATGGCAGTGGTAGTTATTTTTCAGGAACCAAACCCAGTACTCCCTTGAGGATTTCTTGTAAGGGTGGTCTTGTGGTAGTGAACTCCCGCAGTTTTTGTTTGTCTGAGAAATATACTATTTGCCCCTCATTTCGGAAGGATAGCCTTGCAGGGTAGAGTATTCTTGGCTGGCAATCTTTGTCTTTTAGTATTTTGAAAATATCATCCCATTCCTTTCTAGCTTTTAGGGTTTGTGATGAAAAGTCTGATGTTAACCTGATTGGGGCTCCCTTATAGGTGATTTGACGCTTCTCTCTTGCAGCTTTTAAGATTCTCTCTTTGTCTCTGAGTTTTGCCAATTTGACTATGACATGTCTTGGAGAAGGCCTTTTTGGGTTGAATACGTTTGGAGATCGTTGAGCTTCCTGGATCTGAAGATCTGTGATTTTTCCTATACCTGGGAAGTTTTCTGCCACTATTTTGTTGAATATGTTTTCAATGGAATCTCCATTTTCCTCCCCTTCTGGAATACCCATGACTCGGATATTTGAGCGCTTGAGGTTGTCTGATATCTCTCTCAGATTTTCTTCCATGTCCTTGATTCTTTTTTCTTTCTTTTTGTCTGCTTGTGTTATTTCAAACAGCCCATCTTCAAGTTCAGAGGTTCTCTCTTCAACTTCGACAAGCCTGCTGGTTAAACTCTCCGTTGTGTTTTTTATTTCGCTGAATAACTTCTTCAGTTCAGCAAGTTCTGCTACATTTTTTTTCAGGACATTGATTTCCTTGTATATTTCCTCTTTCAGATCCTGTATACTCTTCCTCATTTCATCATGATGTCTAGCTGAGTTTTCTTGTATCTCATTCAGTTTCCTTAGAATTATCACTCGAAATTCCTTATCAGTTATTTCAAGGGCTTCTTGTTCTATAGGATCTAGAGTATGAGATTTATTAACTTTTGGTGGTGTACTTTCTTGATTTTTTGTATTTCTGGTGTCTTTTTTTTGGTGTTTATTCATTGTGGCAGGGGGTTTCACAGTCCACCGGTTTAAGACTAATGACTAACTAGGATGTTGCTGTGGTTGCCAATTTGGTATGGCTCCCGCCGTGACTGCTCAGTTGGCCTCTAGTGTCTTGTGTGTGTGGTTGCCTCGGGTCTTGGGCTTCTCCGGGGATCCACCTTTCTGGTCAGCTTGTACTCTGCTGGGCTGGTGGATCACGTACCACAGGGTGTGTGATCTCTGTTGAGCTTTCACTTTCTGTACAGGACTTCTCCCCGTTCAGTGTGCTCTGGCCCAGGCTGTTAGATCGTGCAGTGGCGACCCCACCGGGTGTGTGGTTTCTGTCGAGTCTCCGCCTCCCTGGCCGCACGTCTCCCCCCTCTGTGCACACTGTGCTGGGTTGGGGCGTGTCTTCTGCACCCCTCGTCTATCAGCTGGGCCTTCAAGACCCTGCTCAGCACCGCCTCGCCCAGGAAGTCTACCAGGTTTCTGCTAGGCACAGACGACCAGTCTCTCTGGGTGCCTTTGTAGCACTGTGTAGATCTTTCTCGGGTCTTGTTCACCTTTGTATCCCCCCGGTATAAACCGAGTCTAGTGCCCGCCTGCAGCCTGCTCTCCGGCAGGTTCAAGCAGACCTGGGAACTCTCCTACCACACTATTCCCAACCAGAAATTCGTTAGGCTTTTTTCCAAACTGGTGGTCGCAGAGATGGTATCTGCCTCCCAGTAACAGGAAGTTTACCGGGGCCGGAGTCCAGGGTGTGGTGGAGTGACAGTCGGCCCGCCCGTACTTCCTAGCCCTCCCAAAACTGGTCGGGACGCCCCACACCCCCAGCCCTGCCAGAGAACCGTGGAGGGAGTGGGAGAGGAGGCCGGCCCGCAGGGTCCGGAAAGCCCCGCGCCAGGCCAAGCAAATGGGCTCAGTGATGGCCGAGCAGGGCGGAGCTGCCCGCACCTGGGAAAATGGAGGCAGCACCGGGGCAATGAGTGGCCTGGTGGTGCAGGCGGGGAGCCGCGTGGGCATCCACCCCCCGAACAGAGCTTTGCCAGGGATCACTCACAGTGCTGTGCCAGGTCGGGCGCTCGCTCTGTCTCTGGTTTGTTGCCTTCCGTGTTCTCGGCGCTGCCGCCTCGGGCTGTTCAGTCGCGGCGCCGCTCGGGCGCTCCCAGGAGTCTTCTTTAATGCCGGCCTGAAACCTCGAATCCTGGATAGGGCAGCTGGCCTCCTTCAGTGCGGCCCCAGCCTCCGGGATCCTGGCTGCATCCACAGCAGCCCTGGCGCCGTGTTCCCTGTTTCAAGACTCGCTTTTGCAGCTAAGAATCAGTTCTTTTCCTGCTCCACACTTCAAAGCTGTTGCCTGTAAATGAGGCAGCCTCTCCTGCCGGGGGCAAAGTGGCGTTGAGCCCCCACGACCGGCCAGCAGCAGCAGTCCTCTCTTAAGAGATGGCCAGAGAAAGGTCCACAAGTTTCCCGGCTGCCTGAGGCCCAGTGGCCACCTTTTCCACCTCAGCTACTCCGCGCCAGCCGCCGCAGCCGCCGCCATCTTGAAACAGCCGCTTTGTGGGATTTAAAGGAATGGCAGGATTCCCTTTGACTGCCCCACAAAGTGGCTTTGCTAGAATGCCAAAGTTAGGGATCCATAGGTGAAGATACCCTGCAAGCCCCAGGAAAGAAAGGATTTCACCGTTTGTGGTAGGAGTAGGGAGTTCAGAGGTTAAACTCTTCCTATCCACCCTTATTTCTCTGGTATTGGGGGTGAGGTGGACTCCCAAATAGGTGACTAAAGGAGAAGAAATTTGGGCCTTGCTGGGGGACACTCTATATCCCCTAGAGGCCAGGAAATTAAGGAGAGCAACAGTGTGGGCCTGTGAATCCTCATATGAGGGACTACAAAGGAGATTGTCATCCACGTATTTGTATTAAAGTGCTAGAGGTTGGAGGAAGTTCAGATAAGTCTTGAGCTAAGGCCTGGCCGAAGAAGTGGGGGCTATCCTGAAACCCCTGAGGCAGTACTGTCCAGGTGACTTGTTGGGAATGATGTGTATCAGGGTCAGTCCAAGTGAAGGCGAACAGGTTTTGACAGAAAGGGTATAAGGGGATAGAAAAAAAGGCATCTTTAAGGTCAAGTACAGAGAAGAAACAGGTGGTTGTTGGAATTGTGGATAGAAGAGTATAGGGGTTAGAAACAATTGGGGTTATGGGTAAATGGCTGCATTAATGGCCCTGAAGTCTTGAACTAAATGGTATGAACCATTAGGCTTTATAACCAGAAGGATGGGTGTTTTACAAGGTGAATTGGTGGGTCAGAGAAGATGAGAATAAAGGAGTTTGTTTATAAGGCCTTTAACCCTATTAGGTGTTTATTAGCAATTTGGTATTGTGGGACATTAGGGAAAGAAGAAGGATCCCATAACCTCTTGAAGATGGGAGGATGATGAGTAGCTGTGGAAGGTGAGGAGGTATCTCATACTATAGCATTAACTTTGGCAGGGGGAAAGGGGAGGGTAGAGGTTTCCAGGCCCAAGTCTGGGGCAGCCTGTAACAGGAGTATTGTAGCTTGAGTTAAAGTGTTTAGGGTAGGGCCGAGCCCATGGTGCACTCGGGAGAGTGCCGCACTGGGAGTGCGGCGACACTCCCGCCGCGGGTTCGGATCCTATATAGGGATGGCCGGTGCACTCACTGGCTGAGTATCGGTCACGAAAAAGGCAAAAAAAAAAAAAAAAGTGTTTAGGGTAAAGGTAGCTTTGAATTTGGAAAGGATGTCCTGCCCCAATAAGGGGACAGGGCATAGAGGCATTATTAAAAATGTGTGTGTGAATTGGATGTGACGTAGAGTGCAGGAAAGTGGTTGAGTGATCCGTGGGTGGTATTCTGATCCCATGACCCCTACTATTGTGATAGAGGTATGGGATTGTTGGTCCTGCATATTCAGGAAGGGTAGAGTATGTGGCCCCTGTATTGATTACAAAGGAGATCAGCTTACCTGCTATGAGGAGAGTTACCCTGGGCTCATGTATGGTGATCTCCATGGGGTCCTTGGGTCCTGTGCATCATCAGTCCTCCTCCTGGGCAAAGCCAATAAGCTCTGGTAGGGATGGCCATGGAGCTAACTGTTGTGGGTTGGGGACTGGGCCACTGCATCTCTGGCAAGTGGAATAGGCAACCCCCCAGTGACCTGGCTGTTTGCAGTGAGGACAGAGCCTGGAAAGGGCCCAGGGTTAGGACAGGCCTGTACCCAGTGGCCTGGGTGACCACATTTGAAGTAGTTCCCATGTGACTTGCCCCTAGAGGCAGCCAGCTTTGGAGTATGTGAACCACAGGTAACATTAGCCAGGAGTTGGTATTTGGCCTGATCTCTTTTGTATCAATCCTTCTTTTCCTCCTCCCTATTGTTAAAAACCTTGAAAGCTGCATTGGGGAGTTCTTGTTGTGTCGTATTTGGACCATCCTCAAGTTTTTTTTAGTTTTTTTGAATATCGGGGGCTGATTGGGTAATGAAATGAGAGTGTAAGAGGGCCATGCCTGCAGGGGAGTTTGGGTCTGTATGTGTGTATTTATGTAAAGCCTCAGAAAGGTGGGTTAGGAACTCACTGGGATTTTTGGTGGATCTCTGTGTGATTTCTCTAAGCTTGTCATAATTGACTGACTTGTGAGTAGCCTTTTGGAGGCTGTGAAGTAGGTGTATGATCATGTTATCCCAGAGGTCCCAGTCCCATGGCCAGCTTGGTAGTCCCAATTTGGGTCCATGTGAGGAATGGCAAAGGCTCCCACAGGCCGCCTATTATTTTGGGCATGTACCTCATCTCCTGTTGTTGGGCAGTTACCCAGACCTGTTGCCTGTCCTCAGGGGACAAAGTAGTAGTGAGAATCATAAAAATATCATGCCAGGTGAGATCATAAGACTGGGTGAGATATCTGAATTCCTTAAGATATATATCTGGGTTGGACTGGAAAGATCCCAGTCATTTTTGGAAGAGATCGGAAAGAGAAAAGGGGATGTGGACCTGGAAAATTTCCCCTGTCCCTACCACTTCACAGATGGGGTATAAAGGAGCCGGAGCTGAGGCAGGGTTGTCACCTAATGAAGGGGGAGAAGGAGAGGGGTTGGGTGGCTGAGGATGAGCATCTCGAGACCAGGTGTGGGAAAGAGAGGGAAAAAGTGGAAGGGCTGCTGAAGGATTTGGAGTGTAAGGAGGTGGTCGGAGAGTAGAGTGGTCTGATGGATCCAAGTTCAGAAGGGGAGGTTGGGCATGAGCTAGGAGAATTTGAGACATAGGACAGTTTTGACAGAGAGAAGGACGTGATTGAAGACAGAGGAATGCTTGAACATAAGGAATTTCTCCAGCCTTGTCATTTCAGTGACAAAGATTGTTTAAATCTCTAATAGTATCTAAATCGAGAGTGTCATCTTCTGGCCGCTTGGATCCATTGTCTAGTTTGTATTTAGGCCAAACCTGATCGCAGTAGGAAATAAGGCATTTGGGTTTAATGTCTCCCTATAGGCCAAGAGGTTATAAATTGGCCAGGAGACAGCTTAGGGGCATAGAGTGTGGCAATTTGGATCATAAGGATCCCACATAGAGGGTGAGAAAGGAAACGAGTCCTAGTGGAAAGAGGGTGATGACAAAGTCTCATTGGAAGCTGAGAGATTGTAAATCATCCAGGTGATGGACCAGAGGCATAGAACATGGAGGTTTAGATTGTGAGGATCCCATTTAGAGGGTGAGAAAGGAAACAGGCAGTCCTAGCAGAAAAAGAGTGCCACCAAGGAGCGTCCTTGTTGCTGTGCACCTTCTTTTCAAGAGAGAGAAGCCACTGACCAGCTAGAGGAACATCCTCCAATAGCTGGGGGGCATGAGAGGGGTTCCCTCGGCCAGCTGCCTGGTCTTCGGGAAGTAGACAAAAGTCATAGAGAGTAGTCGGGGGAACCTGTAGAAGTAGGTAGGACAGACCCACTGACTCACCCTGAATTGAGGCTGAAATAGCAAAAAGAGAGAGTCCTGAATGTACCTGGTACGGAAGGTCTGGGAAGGGCAGCTGAGAGGGGCCAATAAACCCAAGAGAGGGGATCATCCGATGGTCCTGGCCAGGACCCTTCCTGGGTTTTGGCACCAAAATGAAAGAAAGTGAGCCAAAATGCCAGATACCAATGAAGCTTTATTAAAGGAAAATTATCTGCCAGGGTGCACTCAAAATGGAGGGCAGCTCCAGGTGTGGGGGTGGGAGAGCTTATATGAACTGTAGGGTGCCAAGGGCTGGCTGATACAATCAAAGAGGGGCATTATGCTAATGTGGAAGCTATGTGACCAGGGTGGAGAACTGTGCCCTTGTGGAAGCAAAAGGGTTTCTGTTTCTCAGAAATCATGAGGTTTCTCGTAAAGGAAAGGGGGAGGGGGTGGGGCCATTTTGTACTTGGCCTTGCCTAAAATGGTATTAGTTATGTTCAGAACCTATCACCAAGGGTTAGTTTGCACCATGAGAGAGCATTTGTCATAGGATACCAAGGGTTAGTTTGTGCTGTGGTATGGAACATCACCTTTGGGCCTGGGGTGGCTAATAAGTCACTGGCATAATGGCTGCAGTTTTAAAAGTAACTGACAGAAGTTTCAGTAAGTAGTTATTGCTACAGGGGGTGTGATCTCTGGCTTTTGGAGTTTGCAGGTATGTGGGAAGTTTTTTTGCACGCTTAGGTAAGGGAGGCCTCAGGTGTCCAGTTGGGTCAGACAGAAACTTGAAAATCATGCTAAGTTGGTTCAAGGAGATCTCAGAGCCAAAACCATTTTTGCTCTGAGAAAACCAAGATCCAGTGTAAATATGAAAATGGGATCCTAAGTCATAAAGATCTGACTATTCTGCCTTCCGTACACCTGTGTTTTTCATGTATGTGGGAAAAAAGCCTAAGTGCTTCATTTTCAAGAATAACTTAACAAGGGTTGCTTGAGTAACCTGTGGTGTGATAACGCCTGAAAGTTATGACTTCAGGGTGACTTCTCAAGATGGTGGCTGGTCACCTTGTTCTTTTTACTTCCTGGTTCTTCTCCCTATTCACGACTTCTTTGTGGGCCTTTTTTTGTGGACTTGTCTTGAGTCCAGGCCTTTCCTTCAACAGGAAGTGAACAATAAATACCTTATTAGGAAATAATAAAACTTACGCGATATTTGGGAAGATTGTACATCCCACAGTACTCAGCCAATGGGACTTGTGCACTAGGGAATAAATTGCTCGATGTAACTGTTTCCAGCATACCTGCCCAATAGATGCCTGATCTTGCAAGACTGCCACTAAAGTCTTGCTTCGCCATACCTCATGTCTCCGTGTCCATCCTTTGGCATTGGATGGGTGAGGACATTTTGCACAATGTATAAGAATGATGGTCTCAGAAGCTGCAAATATTTACAAAAGTAGCAAAATCATTCTGAAAATAATTCAGAATTATGATGGCCATTATGAAGAATGTTCCAGATGAGCAACACTGCACTTTAAGATTGATCCTTCCCCTCCCATGAGCAGCTATTGCTTTCCTGTTTGTCTTGTTCTTTGTCCTGAGAACTTGGCTTGATTTTCTTTCTTTTTTTTTTTTTTGTCTTTTTTGTGACCGGCACTCAGCCAGTGAGCGCACCGGCCATTCCTATATAGGATCCGAACCTGCGGCAGGAGCGTCGCTGCGCTCCCAGCGCTGCACTCTCCCGAGTGCGCCACGGGCTCAGCCCTTGGCTTGATTTTCAATCTGTCAGGGAGCACACCATTTATAGGGCTTGTGCATACAAGTTACCAACCAAAAGGCTAGGAATTCCCACAATATGGCCAGAAATGTGGGTTGTACCACATTTGCAACTAGACTGATTTGCTGACAGCTCTCAAGGCATTACCTAAGTCTTGCTTACTTTTGGCTGTTGTTGGGAATGGCTCTGCATCATAGAATGGCCAAATTAGTCCATTTATGTTGCTTATAATGAAATACCTGAAACTGGGGAATTTATAAAGAAATGAAACTTATTTCTTTTAGTTTTGGAAGCTGAGAAGTCCAAAGTCCAGGGCATACATCTGGTGAAGGCCTCCTTGTGGGTGGGAACTCTCTACAGGGTCCAGTGACATCCATGGTATCACATGGTGAGAAATGGCTGAGCAAGAGAGGGCTAATCTGCTCACTTGCTCTTCATTTAAAGCCAACAGAACCATGCCCATTACTCCAGCAATGGATTAATCCATTCATGAGGGCACAGTCCTCACAATCTAATCACCTCTTTTTTGAAAGACCCAACCTTTCAAATACCATAATTAGATTTCCCACCCTCTTAACACTATTACAATGGAGATCAAGTTTCCAATACACAAAAATTTTTATTATCTTTTCAAAAGGCTGTTTTACCAAAGATGGAATGAAAAGCTTAAGCAACTAATTGATGAGAATATTAAATCTATCAAACTTTTCCTTTCATTACTATCCCACTCTGAAGGCAAAAAGAAAGCTAGATAAAGTATTTATAAAAGTTAGAGGGCTGGCCCATGGCTCACTTGGGAGAGTGTGGTGCTAACACCAAGGCCATGGGTTTGGATTCCTATATAGGGGTGGCTGGTTAGCTCACTTTGGAGAGTGTGGTGCTGACAACACTAAGTCAGGGGTTAAGATCCCCTTGCCGGTCATCTTTATTAAAAAAAAGAGTTAGGCCATCAGGTGAGCCAGGCATAGAAAATGCTTTCTTTGCCCTATTTGTTACAGGGCTCAGATATGAAGTAAGATATAAGCTAAGTTAAAAAAGACTGACTATGAAACTAAATCAGTCTCCATAATACAACTTTCTGACATTTAGCTGGCTATTTTGAAACTCTTCGTAAAATAAATTTGCATCTATAAAGGAAATTTCCATTTGTAAAGGCATCTCCCTCTCTGAACCTAAACCACCAGAAATTTTTGTAGCAGGGAAGATATTGTCATAAAATTTACATGACAAACATTACTTGTTTAAATTGTTTTTCCTGGCCATCTTATCTAAATTGGTCCTTTCCATACACCTTTCTTTCTTTCTTTTTTTTTTTAAGATGACCGGTAAGGGGATCTTAACCCTTGACTTGGTGTTGTCAGCACCACATTCACCCAGTGAGCTAGATGGCCATCCCTATATAGGATCCGAACCCGTGGCCTTGGTGTTATCAGCACCACACTCTCCCGAGTGAGCCACGGGCCGGCCCTCCATACACCTTTCTTTGGTCAAGTAATATTGCTTAGATCTAAGTTCTGTAAATTGTCTACCTTGTTTAATCTGGGAGTCATCCCTTTGGAAGTGTAAATTTTGGGGTGACTATGTAGCAATCAGTTAGGGCAATGAAATAGGTAATCAGAAGATTGATAGTCATGGGCTGGCCCGTGGCTCACTCGGAAGAGTGTGGTGCTGATAACACCAAGGCTGCAGGTTCAGATCCCATATAGGGGTGGCCTGTTAGCTCAATGGGTAAGCGTGGTGCTGACAACACCAAGCCAAGGGTTGCGATCCCCTTACCGGTCACAAAAAAAAGACAAAAGAAAGAAAGAAAGAAAGAAAGAAATTCATACACCTACATCCAACTGATGTAGGTGACAAAGGTGCCAAGACAGCGTATTGGGGAAAAGATAGTCTCTTCAATAAATAATCCCGGAAGAAGTGAATATCCACATGCAGAAGAACAAGACCCCCTACCTGTCACAATATACAAAAATCAACTGAAAATGGGTTAAATATTTAAATATAAAATCCAAAATGATGAAACTACCAGAGGAAAACATAGGGGAAATGATCGACAACACTGGGCTGGCTGGGAAGGAATTTTTGAATCACCCTTCAAAAGTACAAGCAATAAAAGCAAACATAGACAAGTGGATTACGTCAAACGAAAAAGCTTTTGCATATCAAACAAAATTGTTAACAGAATGAAGAGACAACCTACAGAATGGGAGAAAATATTTGCAAACTGTACTTCTGACAAGGGATTAATATCAAGAAAACATTAGGAACTTAAATAACTCAATGGCAAAAAGACAAATAACTGAATTGAGAAATGGCGAAGGGATCTTAATAGACATATCTCAAAAGAAGACATATAAATAGCTAATAGGCATATGAAAAAATGCTCAGCGTCACTAATCATCAGGGAAATGCAAATCAAAACAGCAATGAGATGCCACCTCACTCCAGTTAAAATGGATATTATCAAAAAGTCAAAAGAAAATGAGAGGGGCCGAGCCCGTGGCGCACTTGGTAGAGTGCTGCGCTGGGAGCGCGGCGACCCTCCCGCCGCGGGTTCGGATCCTATATAGGACTGACCGGTGCACTCACTGGCCGAGTGCCGGTCACGAAAAAACGACAAAAAAAAAAAAAAAAGAAAAAAAAGAAAATGAGAGTTGGCGAGGATGAGGAGGAAAGGGAACCCTCCTGCACTGTTGGTGGAGTGTAAACTAGTAGAGCCATTCCTGAAAACAGTATGGAGGTTCCTCAAAAAATTAAAAATAGAATTACCATTTGATCCAGCAATCCCACTGCTGGTTATATACCCAAAGGAAATGAAGTTAGTATGTCAGAGATATCTGCACTCTCATGTTTACTGCAGCACTGCTTACAATGTCTGAGATATGGAATAAACCTATATGTCCAACAACAGATGAATGGATAAGCAAATGTGGTATAGCTACACAATGCAATACTACTGAGCCATAAAAAAAGAATGAAATCTTGTCATTTGTGGCAACATGGATGGACTTGGAGGACATTATGTAAAGTGACATAAGCCAGGCACAGAAAGACCAATAACAAGATCTCGCTCATTTGTGGAATCTAAAAAAAAAGTTGATATTATGGAGGCAGAGGTAGAACAGTGATTAACAGAGACTGGGGAAGGGAGGGAACACAGGGAGAGGTTGGCCAAGGGTTACAAAATTCAGTTAGATAGGAGGGTGTAAGTTCTGACGTTCTATTGACTATGGTTAACAGTTAAGTTTTGTATATTACATAATGGCTTGAGAAGAGGTTTTTGAATGTTTTCACCACAAAGAAATGATAGATGCATGAGGTGATGGATGCACTAACTACCCTAAACAGATTATTATACAACAACATTCTTTTGAATGTTTTTGTCACAAAGAAATGAAAACTGCATGATGTGATTGATACATTAACTACCCTAGCTGGATTATTATACAACATTTATTTATATATATATCTCAAAACATCAGATTGTGCTGCATAGGGATGTATAATTATAATGTGTCAATTAAAATAAAATAAAGTGGCCTTCCATAAATTTTATTTAACAATTCAAATCCTGACTCAACCACTTATTAATTAATTGTGTGACCTTGGGAAAGTTACTTAACCTTTCTTTGTCTTGTTTTTTTGCATTTGTAAAAGGTGATAATAATAGTACCTACCAGGGCCAGCCTGTGGCTCACTTGGGAGAGTGTGGTGCTGATAACACCAAGGCCGTGGGTTCAGATCCCTATATAGGGATGGCTGGTTGGCTCATTTAGGACAGTGCGGTGCTGACAACGTGAAATCAAGGGTTAAGATCCCTTTACTGGCCATCTTTTAAAAATAAATAAATAAATAATAGTACCTACCTTAAAAGATTGTTGAAGATTAGTGAGTTAATAAGTGTAATTCAATTAGAATAATGCATGGCATATCTTGGGTTGTCAAAACTGGGAGTGGGGGGCTACTGGCATCCAGTGTATAGAAGCCCTGGATGCTGCTGAACATCCCCTCACAATAAATAAATATTTGGTTTGAAATGTCAGTAATGTTGAGATTTAGGAAAGGTGCTCTAAGGCATTTGAGGCACAGTGATGTTCAACGTCTGACCTAGGAAATGAGTGTAGCTGAAAAAGAGAGAAGGGCTGGGGCCTGCGGTTCTCCAACAGACTGAAGTCAAGACTCCTGAGAAAGAACGGAGAGAATGAGCAGTGGCCAGCAAGGTGGAAAGAAGGCCAGGAGAGTGAGATAGCACAGAAAACAGAACAGTGTTTCAAGAAGGGGAGAGGAGGGCTGGCCAGTTAGCTCAGTTGGTTTTGAGCATAATATTATAACACCAAGGTCAAGGTTTCGGATTCCCATACTGAGCAACCACCAAAAAAAAAAAAAAAAAAGAGGGGGAGTGGGAAGTTATCAATAATAAGGACCCTAATATTTATGATGCCAGAAAAATTCCTAAGGAACTTAATTAAGCATTTACTGAGGCACAGATCTATAATGACAAATGCTTTTGTAAGGTTGAATAGAGAAAGGTCTGAGGTTTGACTATGGGGTCTGGCAAAGTGGAGGATTTCACTGATTAGGACAAGAGAGTTTTCAGAAGAATAAAGCAGTGGAGGATAAAAATCTGATTAGTGTGGTTTAAGGAGAAAACAAGCGATGAATGAGGGAAGACAGAAAGTGTAGAAAATTCTTCTATTTTCTTCCTTTATTTTTTCCTTTCTTTCGCTCTTTGGAGAAAAGAGATAGTAGCCAAAGAACAACATGTGGTCTGGGGAGTGTCTTTTCATTCCTTTTTTTTTTTTTTTAAATTGTATTAGTCTGTTTTCTGTT
The DNA here is from genome assembly GCF_027409185.1 of Cynocephalus volans. Classification (NCBI taxonomy): domain Eukaryota; kingdom Metazoa; phylum Chordata; class Mammalia; order Dermoptera; family Cynocephalidae; genus Cynocephalus; species Cynocephalus volans. Next base: position 88,767,004 of record NC_084466.1, read on the forward strand.
ACTCATAACAGAATACATGAAACTGGGTAATTTATAAGAAATCAAAATTCACTTCTTAGAGTTTTGGAGGCTGGAAAGTCCAAGGTCTAGGGGGCACATCAGGTAAGGGTCGTCTTCTGGGTGGGAATTCTGGAGTCCTGTGGTGATGCAGACTGTCACATGGCAAGGACTGGGTGAGAGGGCTTTTTAATGTGCTCACTTGCTCTTCTTATAAAGCCACCAGTCTACACTTATAATAACCCATTAAACCGTTACTCCATGGATACATTAATCCATTCATGAGAGTAGTCCTCACGATCCAGTCATCTCTTAAAGGCCCCACCTCTCAACACTGTCACGCTGGAAATCAAGCTCCCACATGACCTTTGGAGGGGACAAACATTCAGACCATAGCAAAGATGAAAGATATATTAGCAGCTTGTTTTTTGCAGTTAGGAATATTCCAGTACAGGTCCAGAAACTGATCATTCGAGAAGGTGAGTAGATAACTGCAGAAGCAAAGTATTTGGCAAGAAGATGGTATCCAGTGGAGGAGAGAGAGGGGTGGCCTTTGAGTGGTGCATTGGCAGTTTGTTCATTTTAACAGGCTAGAAGGCAGAATAGGTGGCTACAGATGGAATTAGGCTGGTAGATTCTGTGCTGATAAGATGAAGCAATTTTATTCTGATTGTGTCTTTTTCTCCAGTGAGATAAATAAAAGATGACATTATTAGCTGTGAGTGAAGCAGGGGAGAATGTTGGACTATGGAGGAAGAAAATAGCATAAAACAGTTGTTTAGGAAAGTAGGAGAGGGAAATAACTAGGGGCTGAGGTCTTATCTGGTGTTTGTGGTCATAAATTTAGAGAGAGTTCATAATAGTATCTGTGAGGGCATTAGGGAGAATAAGAGTAAAAATTTGTAGTGGCATGAGCTTTTGCGGTTGGGATTTCTGTTGAAGGAGGGAGGGGAAATGATCTTGAAGTTGCAAGGGATCAGGAGAAATGTCATGTATTCTATCCTCAATTCCTGTGACATATAAGATGTACAAGAAAAACACATCCATTTCCAGAGAGGGCCGAAGGGGAAGCAGTCTTCAGAGGAAAACCATGTCCCAGTTAAAGCAGGAAGGTGAAGGGAAGAACAGAGAAAAAGTTAAGGATATGGGATTTTCTGATAATAGAGAATGAGTTTTCAAGGACTTAATTGAGGTCCTTGGACGAATAGTTTATTCCTTTTTATTGCTGAGTAGTATTCTGTTGCATGAATGTGCTGCTATTTATTCATTCACCAATGTAAGGACATTTGGGTTGTTTCCAGCTTTGGTTAATTACAAATAAAGTCCCTGTAATCATTTGAATACAGGTTTTGGTGTGAACACAGTTTTTATTTCACATGTTTAACTTCATGAGAAACTGCTGAACTGTTCTGCAGAGTGCGTGTGAGTTCAGAATCCCTGACTTTGGTGTTTACAACACTGTGCTCTAACCAACTGAGCTAACCAGCCAGCTCCAGTTCATTTCTTTTTAACATTCACTGAGGATTCACCATATGCCAGGAGTGGTAAGTGAGAGCTGAGTAGCTGTGATCAACACAGTGTGGGTCGCAAATCTTAAATATTTGCTGTATCGCCATGTATAGAAAAAAATTCGTTGACTCTTGTCATAAGACTATGACCCACAGGAATTCATGGTCTGGTTGAACAAATTTTATAAGCAATTTTATGGATTTCTTCTCTGAGGTCAATAATCACCAGCACAATTATTTTATAGAACTGGATTTTTTAATTAGTTAATATAGTACAAACCTTGCTCTTGAAACAGAAATAAAGGTGTTTTCAAGTTATTGGGAAATACGTTGTTATTGAATTCCATGTATAAAACATGCAAGTTTCCATTTTCCAGTTATCCTTGAAAATTGAGCTTGATATTTAAAAGAGAGTAAGGATGTTCACACACTGAAGCACACATCACATAATTCGTCCCATAAGTGCAACAAACAGCCTCTGATATTTTAGTAAGCTGGGAAGCCGCATTCCCCTATTTTAGAAGACCGTAATGCTCTCAACGAAGTGCGCATGAGCGGTGCTAGCCGAAGTGCCGTCGGCGCCGGCAGTGCGCAGGCGCGTCTCTCCGGGCCGGCCTCTGCGGAGGGGCGGGGCTTGCGCCGGCGCCTCTTCTTCCAACTGCAGCTAGTGGCGGCGCCATTTTGACCGTGCGGCCGCCACGGGTTGGAAGGGGTAGAGCTGGCGGCTCGGCCACCTCGCCGTAGTCTGGCCTTTCCTTATTTCGCTCCCACAGATATATGTAGAATCTGTATAGACGTAGGCCGTATCCGGTGTCCGAGGCGACCTCATCGAGATGATGTTAAGAGGAAACCTGAAGCAAGTACGCATTGAGAAAAATCCGGCCCGCCTTCGCGCGCTCCAGTCCGCGGCGCGGGAGAGTGAGCCGGCGGTCGCGGCCGCCATGGCGCTCGCGCTAGCCGGGGAGCAGGCGCCGCCCGCGCCCCCGGAGGACCGCCCGGACGAGGAGATGGGCTTCACCATCGACATCAAGAGCTTCCTCAAGCCGGGCGAGAAGACGTACACGCAGCGCTGCCGCCTCTTCGTGGGAAACCTGCCCACCGATATCACCGAGGAGGACTTCAAGCGGCTCTTCGAGCGCTACGGCGAGCCCAGCGAGGTCTTCATCAACCGGGACCGCGGCTTCGGCTTCATCCGCCTGGTGAGTCTGGGTCCGGCCCCGTGCGGCACCCGCCGCGCCCCCAGCCCTGCATGGCGAGTTGGCGTCGCGTCGCCGCTGCCAGGCCGCTCGCGCAACCCTGCCCGCGTGCTCAGAGCTGCCGGGGGCTCCGAGCTTCGCCTGGGGTCCCGAAAGGGTTTGGGGGCCGGGGGGGGGGGGCGGCAGCGTTTTGAGAGTTTTTCGAGGCAAAATTGTGTTGTAAAGGAAAAGAATTGGATATGAATTTGGAACGGAACCTTCAGTCTGAGCAGAAATTTCACTGGGCGTGAGGGACCAACGAGCAGACCTGCTTCTTTAAAGCATTACCCAGATCATCTCCTTGGCTTCAGCCAGCGGTGCGTGCGTTTAACGGTAAACCAGTTTACTTCTCACCTCCGCGCAGCCCGCTGTTTGCCTTCAACTGCCTAGGTGCCCGAGCTCCGCACTCAGTGATATCGAAGTCTACAGTAATGGGACGGTAATGAATTGTATATATCTAATATGATGTTCTTCCGCCCAGCATTCTGGAGATTTCCACGTTTTGGGGGGGAGGATGGATGATACGCTACTTTATATTTTACTTATACATCCTATTAGGTACCTTACCTCCTTTTAATTTAAATTTTGAAAAGTTTTCTAATAACTTATGCAAACGTTGTTCCTCCCTTATATTCTTAAAAAGTTCGAACAATGAGGGATTATGATTATAGGACAAAATATATACTTTTATTAGGTTTTCCTTTGTGCCTTGTGGTGAATTCATCAGTATCAATTAAACATCATTATTGTAATTTATATTTAGATGCTAGATTTTTTGCTATTAAAAATCTTTTTTAGAAACATTTTTACACAAGTGAGTGATTTTTTTTTTCCCTGTTGTCTTTCTCGTTATACCTTCAAATCTGACATTAATTGCAGTTTGTGGAAGCTTTCTCACTGGAACTTTGACTTTGGGAAATCGGGTTCTTTCCATGTGTGGATAATGCAAAATTGTACTGTATTTTTAGGGCAAACAGAAGAGAAGGGTAAATATTCACAAGGTATTAATATTAATGAGAGAAATTTCTTTAAAATCAAGTTAAGTAATTAGTGCATCTTGAGCATAAAATTATAAATTTATCTTTTGGACAGTGGAGAAACAGCCTGTCAGTTGGTAAATTTTTAAATATAACTGCAAAAATTATCTCAAAATGAAGGAAGATAGGTTTCTTTCTTTCTTTCTTTCGTTTTTTTAAAGATGACCAGTAAGGGGATCTTAACCCTTGACTTGGTGTTATCAGCACCATGCTCACCCAGTGAACTAACCGGCCATCCCTATGTAGGATCCGAACCCGCGGCCTTGGCGGCAGGTTCAGCACAGCACTCTCCCGAGTGAGCCAGGGGCTGGCCCGACAGGTTTCTGCAATAAATTATTTTGGGGTTTTTTGGGCAGCTGGTGGGTATGGGAATCCGAACCCTTGACCTTGGTGTTAAAACACCGTGCTCTAACCAACTGAGCTAACTATACAGTAAAGTATTATAAGCAACTTTTGGTAAACTTTCCAAAAAGATTTTATGTAAACTTTTCATTATCCCGCTACCATCTTGATCTGTTCTGAAGTTGACCTTCAGGAGGAGAAATAATGGAGGGGCTGCATTTCTCTCTGTGTTTGGAAAACGTTACACTTAAAAATAAACATAAACATTTTATTGACATGGGAAAATCTTTTTTTATCTTTCAAGCTTTTAATAATAGTTCCTTTCTCCTTTAGTATAACAGCATTGTCCAATAGATTTTTCTGTAATGATGGAAGTGCTTTTCAGTATAGTAGCTACCAGCCATATGTTACTGTTGAGCACTTGAAATGTAGCTAGAACAGCTGAGGGGTGGCTACTCTGTTGACAATACAGTTCATCACTTTTTTGCTTTTCATTAAAAACAACAGCAACAACAAAACAATTCTTTGGGATTATGAGATGGGAGTGAGAAGAACCACTGTTGCCTGCTCCTTTGGGATATGCTCCTCCAAATCTGTCACCCTAAATTTTTTATGTAGGAATGTTAAAATTTTGTCGTTTGGAGATTAGGATTTGGTTTACCGAATTTTTTACTTTATGGATAAGTTTATGGTTTTATCTGAGCTCTGTAACAGGTAAATTTTAAATTTTAATTTTTTTTTTTTTTTTTTTTTAAAGATGACCGGTAAGGGGATCTTAACCCTTGACTTGGTGTTGTCAGCACCGAGCTCAACCGGTCATCCCTATATGGGATCTGAACCCGTGGCCTTGGTGTTATCAGCACCACACTCTCCCGAGTGAGCCACGGGCCGGTCCTAAATCTTAATTTTTCTACTTAGGAAAATCATCCGGGGATACTTCAAAAAGTTTGTGGAAAATAGAATTGAAAGATAATACTAACCCTTCCTTGAACTTTGAAGATCCCTTGTACAGTGTATACTCTATCTGAATATAAGTATTGGTGTAATGGCTTTAAAATAGTGGTGTAATTTTATCTGGCTAGTGTTTGTAGAAATACTTTTTTTTACCTGTTCAGTAACTAATCTTTAAAATGCAAACAAATTTTCTTAAACTAACACCCATAGTTTTCCAGTTAATTGATGAGGTGAGACAACATTTTTGATATGGTATCAGGTCAGCGATGCTGGTAGTGTATGCTGGGGAAAAGAATTTAAGTGGCTGTTCCACATCAGGTCCTCATGAGACCATGGTACATTAGGGATGAAATAGACTGTGTATTTTAGACGTATTTAGACTGTGGAATTTTAGACCCAAGGATTATTTTTAGATTTTGGTTGGTTACTAACAATTTAGATTGGAGAAATTGAGAAGTTGTAGTGCATTTTAAAGTTGGTTTAATGTAGCTAAAACTTGTATTAGTTTGATTTGAACTCAGTTTCTGTTTTTAGTTTAGTAAAACAGATTTCTGAAACAGTAATTCATGAAAATGTGGTCCCTGTCCAGCAGCTTCAGAACTCCTAATCTAAGCAGAAGGGGCTGGCCCGTGGCTCACTCGGGAGAGTGTGGTGCTGATAACACCAAGGCGGAGGGTTCGGATTCTCTATAGGAATGGCCGGTTCTCTCACTGGCTGAGCGTGGTGCTGACAACACCAAGCCAAGGGTTAAGATCCCCTTACTGGTCATCTTAAAAATAAATAAGTAAATTGTTTTTCCTACCATACATGCTAGCAGTGCTGACCCTATACCGTCTCAAGCATTGTCTTGCCTAATCAGTTAACTGGGACTCTGTTAGAAAAGTAAATTCTAGGGCCCCACCCCATATCTGTGAAATCAGAAAATTCTGAGCGTTGGGGCTCAGGAGTTTTGGGTTTTAGGCAGCCCTCCATGTTATCCTGATACTTGCCAAAGTTTGAGAATCACTGTTCTAGAGAAACCAATTGAATTAGAAATCAACTGAATTTACTTTTACTTAGTCTTTGGAGACTTGGGCATGCTCCCCCGCCATGCTTTTTCTTTTTCTTTTTTTAAAGATGACCGGTAAGGGGATCTCAACCCTTGGCTTGGTGTTGTCAGCACCACGCTCAGCCAGTGAGCAAACCGGCCATCCCTATATAGGATCCGAACCCGTGGCCTTGGTGTTATCAGCACCGCACTCTACCGAGTGAGCCACGGGCGGCCCCGATGCTTTTTCTTTTTAATTATGAAATTTAATTATGAAATTATGCATTTTTTTTTTAAAGGCAAGCCACACTTTATTTAAAAGAGATAGATGTACACACAAGGGAGTCAGCAATAGAGAAGTTGTCTTCCTGAGAGAAGTTGGGGAAGGGTTTTTAAAGGGAAGCATTTCTTCATTTGAGCACAGCATCTTGATGATTTCTGGTATCTTTATGGTGGTTGCTAGAGGGGTCCACTCCTGCATGCAACTCCCAAAGGGGTCTCAAGGTTAAGCTGTAACTGCTGCTCTCCACAGAAAAGGCTGCTAGGTGCTGGGGGCTCTGAGGTTGCACTGGCCACAACAGCGGTGGCCATGCAGAACTGGAGGGTGCAGGTGCAGGTGCCCGTGTCCTGGGATCCTTAGGCAGCAGTGTGGGCATGCTTCCACCACTGCCTGGGTTGGTCCCCCACTGCCTGGGTTGGACACTGGCAGGAGGAGGACGCCGCTGCAGGGGCTGGTGGTGGAGCCAGGCTCTCTGAATGGGCTCCCCTCCAGCTGGCTACCCTCTGAGGGTCCAGAGCTCACAGGGTCCCTCCAGTGGTGGGCCTGAGCAGGATTGCAGGGCACCACTGTGCAAGGAGCAGCCCCTCTGGGCCCTGCCCATGCTTCTTATAAAATGTTCAAATATTATAGAAGACTTGTTGCAGAATGTACTTAGTGGGTCTTGCACGTCATCTTTTATTTCAGGAAAGCTCTTTTAATTACAATTTTAACATTAGTGAAAGATCTTCCCTCCTCTAATATCGCCTACTAAACGTAATCACTGTTAATCTAGTATAATTTTTCCATGAAAATCAAACCTGCTTTACATTTTGTATTGTGATTTTATTTTTTCATTTAATGTTTTTGGCATTTTCTGTCGTTAGATTCTCTTTAAAGACTGTGTTGTATATTATAGTATGGATGTACTGTAAGTTATTTAATCAACTTTCTGTTGATTGACTTGAAGACTGTTTCTATTTTGTTCAGCATATTGCCTTGTACTTATTAACTTAGTACCCTTGCATTGAGGAATTTTAAGCAGCTAGTAAACAGTGAGGAAAGTTCATGTGCTTTGGAAAGAGCTCTGAAACAAATCATTTGATTGTTCTTGCAGTCACCATCTTGGGGTAGTCATTTAGTTTCTTGTGATTTCTTGTATTCCTTCTATTAAGAACCTATAGTTTTACTCTTTGTATAGAGTGAAGCAGGGACATCAGTTGGAAGGCGGGATTTATGGTGTATTAAGTGGAGATTGTAAATTCTTTATAGGTTCATATCAGCCCTTGAAGTGATCTTGGGCAAGTTACTCAACCTCTCTAGGCTTGTTTGCCCATATGTAAAGTTTTGGATATAGTAACAGAACTCACCTCATAAGATGAGGATAATGAAAGGTAATGCATATATACAAGGATACTTCAAAAAGTTCATGGAAAAATAGAATTAAGAGATAATTTTAATTTTCCATAAACTTTTTGAAATATCCTTGTGTGTGTATTATAATGGGTTATTATAGTAACTACTTGATAAAAGTTATGTCTTGTTATTTTTCTGAGCCATATGGTAAAGTAATCTTTGGTCTCTGTTCATTTACAGAAGTTTTATTGATTTAGTTTTAATTGATTTTAGACATACTTCAGTATATGTTTAGAGCAATGATTCTCAAACAGGGCAGTTTTGCTCCCCAGAGGACATTTGGCAACATCTGGAGACATTTTTGGTTGTTAAAAACGGGTTGAGAGTAGGGGGTGGATCTACTGGTATTTGGTGAGTAGGAACCAGTGATGCTGCTAAACATCCTACAATGCACAGGACAGCCCCCTGTAACAAGGACAATCTGGCTTGTAATGTCGATAGTGCTGAGGTTGAGAAGCCCTGGTGTAGAACTGTTTACAGCCGTGGAAAGTATACATTTTGAAAAAAGATCTGTAGCGTTGAAAATTTCTGATAGCCATAAACATTTTATTTGGCCCAGACAACGTCAAAAATGGCATAGGTTGCTAGCAGTAAGAAATCACTTCATGTAAAAATTGAGATTTCTCGCTTTATCTGGAAAAAAAAAAAATGAGACGTTGTGGCTATATCTGACTGAATTTGAACAGGAGTGCCCTTAGAAAACACTCTTCAGTTCTACAGTCCTGACCAGGCTCCCTTTATCTCTCTGCCCTCAAACATCTTATTATGAAAAATTTTAGACATGGAGAAATGGACATCCATATGCCTGCCACCTAGATTCCACACTTAAATTTTGCTAGATTTGTTATTTCCTGTATCTTTTAACCTCTCCATTCATCAGTCCATGACTCTTAACACTCCAGCATACTTGTCATTAACTAGAATCCAGTATTATTTTTTAGGGTATTTGAAATTTACATACAGTGAAAGGCACAGAGTTTAAGTGTAATAGTTAGTGAGTTTTGACAAATGCATGTGTCTGTTTGACTCAGACCCTATCAAAATGTAGATTAACCTCACCTCGTGAAATTTCCTCATGTCCCTTCCTATTCCCAATTCTACTTGACATTTTAATTCAAGACTATTCCTGTAATTTACCTCTCAGAATTGGATTATATGACCTATTAGGCAACAAAGTACCCATCCATCCTTTTTTTACTTTTTTTTTTTCTTATTTTGTTGTTGTTAATTTTCATCCATACCTTTTTAGATATTCATTAAATGTTCTCTGCTACTACTAATGAGTTGAGTAATAAACAAAATGACTTTTTTTTTTTTTCTTTTAAAGGGTGATTGGTAAGGGGATCTCAACCCTTGGCTTGGTGTTGTCAGCACCACGCTCAGCCAGTGAGCCAACCCGCCATCCCTATATAGGATCTGAACCCGTGGCCTTGGTGTTATAAGCACTTCATTCTCCCAAGTGAGCCACGGGCTGGCTCCCCAAAATGACTGTTTTGAATATCTCTGTTTTGAATATCTCTAGAAATATCTTTTCTTTTCTTTTTTTTTTTTTTTTTGGTGTCGTTTTTCGTGACCGGCACTCAGCCAGTGAGTGCACTGGTCATTCCTATATAGGATCCAAACCCGCGGCGGGAGCGTCGCCGCGCTCCCAGCGCCGCACGCTACCGAGTGCGCCACGGGCTCGGCCCTAGAAATATCTTTTCATTTGTCTTTGTAAAAGTAGTTCTATAGATAGGTTTTTGTATAAGGACAGTAACTTGAACATTTTAGGGATTGAATAAAGAGCTCTGTGACCTTAAGGCATTTTTCATAAGATAGTACTCTTTTTATTTTTTTATTTTTATTTTTTTTATTTTTATTTTTTTTATTTTTTTATTTTTTTATTTTTTAAAAAGATGACCGGTAAGGGGATCTTAACCCTTGACTTGGTGTTGTCAGCACCATGCTCAGCCAGTGAGCAAACCGGCCATCCGTATATGGGATCCGAACCCGGGGCCTTGGTGTTATCAGCACCGCACTCTACCGAGTGAGCCACGGGCCGGCCCGATAGTACTCTTTTTATATATGCATATAAAGCCTCAATTCAGTTCTCCCTAGAGACTTCCCAAAACATAATAAAAAAGAACATACCTCTATTAAATTCACTAGCTTTTGTTTTATTTTGTTTTTTTTTGTTTGTTTGTTTTGTTTGTTTTTGGCAACTGGCAAGTACAGTGATCAAACCCTGGACCTTTGTGTTATCAGCACCATGCTCTAACAAACTGAGCTAACTAGTCAACCCCTGGTTATTTATTGTTTTAGATACCTATCTATACCAACTTTGAATTCTCCAAGTAGAAGGAAATTCTCTTATCTTGTGGTTTCAGCAGTGAGCTTAGTCTCTATTTTATGATATGTGCATTTGCTTCTCTGTGTCATGAAGAGAACTGTTATAGCCCTTGAATGAGTGCATTTGCTTCTCTCCATGTGGTGGTGAGAAATGTGTTGTGTAGCCATGCAGCTATTTCAGAAGCAGTGATTAACAAGACCTTATAGTTTTTATAGATAATGTGAAAGAAAAATGGAAATAGAAAGGAAAGGAGATTTGTCTGGCAAGAGAAAGATGGGATGTTTCGTTAAGATATAAATATCAAGGGCTGGCCTGTGGCTCACTTGGGGCGAGTGTGGTGCTGATAATACCAAGGCCATGGGTTCGGATCCCATATAGAGATGGCCGGTTAGCTCACTGGGTGAACGTGGTGCTGACAACACCAAGTCAAGGGTTAAGATCCCCTTACTGGTCATCATTAAAGAAAAAAAAAGATATAAATATCAAAATCATGGAGAGTGTAAAGAATTATTCTTTTGATGATAGTTTCTAGTAACTGAAATTTGGTCTCAAAAAGTAATTGTGGGGCCGGCCCGTGGCTCACTCGGGAGAGTGCGGTGCTGATAACACCAAGGCCCCGGGTTCGGATCCCGTATAGGGATGGCCGGTTGGCTCACTGGCTGAGCGTGGTGCTGACAACACCAAGTCAAGGGTTAAGATCCCCTTACCGGTCATCTTTAAAAAAAAAAAAAAAAGTAATTGTGTATTTCTTTTAATATATATAGGAGATTTAAAAAAGATATCACTTTGAATATTTAATAGCTGATAACTTGTTTATGAGCAGTTAATCTTTAAGTGATGATTTTTAACAGGACAGTGGGGTTGGGACTTTTTACTTAACTATTCAAAAATCGTTTTAAACTTTAATAAAATGCATGTGATACCGAAGTTAAAAGCTACAAAAACAGAGGGACCCTGTCAGCCATTTCCTGAAGCTACTCATTTCTCCTCCTTAGAAACAAACCACTATTTTAAAGTTTTGTGTTCCTATCATTTTTTAAAAATAGATTTTTCTTCCTCCTAAAAAGGAATCCAGAACACTGGCTGAAATTGCAAAAGCAGAACTGGATGGCACCATTTTGAAGAGCAGACCCCTCCGAATTCGCTTTGCCACACATGGAGCAGCCCTGACTGTCAAGAACCTTTCTCCGGTTGTTTCCAATGAGCTGCTAGAGCAAGCATTTTCCCAATTTGGTCCAGTAGAGAAAGCCGTTGTAGTTGTGGATGATCGAGGTAGAGCTACGGGAAAAGGTTTTGTAGAATTTGCAGCAAAACCTCCTGCACGAAAGGCTCTGGAAAGATGTGGTGATGGGGCATTCTTGCTGACAACGTAAGTTTAAAATACTTTGTCCTCCTTCTATCCATTTATATATGGGCTTATCTGTGTTCTGTAATTCTGTGTTTCCTTGCAGTTCATACTGTCTTGGCATGTGGAAGGTAAGGTATTGAGTAAATACTCAATGAATATGAATAAGGAATTTTTGTGTACTGCTAAGAGTAAGGAGTCATATACTTCAGACTTGAGTGTATTGTGGATTCATAGTTGAATCTCAGGAATGTTTTGTATTATGATTTTCATTCAACTTATTGAACATTTATATATGCAAAGGCAAAATCTTATATGCTTAAATAAAGTAATTCTTTAAATTTTAATCAACTATTGAGGTACAGTGTACATACATTAAAAAGCACCCTGTTTTAAATGTAGTGCTCAATGAATTCTAACAAATGTATGTTCTCATGTAACCCACAACCATAGTCAAGATATAGAACATTTACATCATCTCACAAAAGTTCCCTTGTGCCCTTTTGCAGTTATTCCTCACCCCTTAACCCTGCGCTAAACAGCTATTGATATTTCTGTTACTGTAAAGATATAGACAAGTTTTGTCTTGTCTTTTTTTTTTTTTCTTCTGCGGCTTGGCCAGTATGGGGGTCAAATCCTGGACCTTCGCGTTATCAGCACCACACTATAACCAGCTGAGCTAACTGGATAGCCCTGTCTTTTCTAATATTAAATGAAATCATGAAGTATGTACTCTTTAGTATCTGGTTTTTCTTGCTTAGCATAATGTTTATCAGATTTTATCCATGTGATTGTATAATACTGCTCTTTTTTATGGCTGAGACATATTCCATCGTATGGACTTAACTACAGTTTGTCTAGTGACCTATGGGTGGATATTTATGTTGCTTCTAACTACTGGCCATTATGAGTAAAGCCACTACGAACTTTGTGTATAAGACTTCTGGGGAGCATTATGTGTTCATTTGACTTGAGTAAGTACTTAGAGATAAATTACTGGCTGTTCAGCTTTATAAGAAACTGCCAAACTGTTGTCGAAAGTGGTTGTACCATTTTACATTCCCACCAGCAATGAATGAGAAACTTCTTGTTGTTCCCTATTCTTTTTGTTTGTTTATTTTTGTGGCTGGCCAGTACAGGGATTGTACAAGGCCGGTTCATGCCTTGGTGTTATCAGCACAATGCTCTAACCAATTTAACTAACTGGCCAGCCCCTGGTTGCTCCATATTCTTACCAGCACTTCGTGTTTTTAGTCTTTAGGTGTTCTCATGAGTTGTAGGGGAATCTCATTGTGGTTTAAATTGATTAATGATGACTAATGATGAGCACCTTTTTTCATGTGCTTTTTGGCTACTTATATATCTTTTGTGAAATGTCTGGAATTTTTTGCCCAATTTTTGATTGGGTGGTTTGTTTTACGGAATTATCAAATCTAGGTACATGTCTGTACTGTTTATATTTCTCCTAATCTATGTCTTGCTTTTTAATTTTCTTGACAGTGACCTTCAAAGAGCAATTTATATTTTGTGAAGTCCAATTTATCAATTTTATTTGTTTTATAGTTTGTCCTTTTTGTGTCCTTGTATAAAATCTTTGCCTATACTAAGATTGCAAAGCCTTTCTTATGTTTTCTTGAGAAATTTTATAGCTTTTATATTTATGCCTGTGATCCATGAGTGTGGTGTGAGATAAGAAGTTATTTTTTTCATGCAGATATTTAGTTGTTCCAACATTTAAAAAATTTTTTTGGTGGCTGTCTGTTATGGGGATCCAAACCCTTTGACCTTCCTTGGTGTTACAACATCGCACTCTAACTGACTGAGCTAACTGGCTAGCCTATGTTGTATTTTTTTTTTTTTTGGTGGCTAGCCGGTAAGGGAATCTGAACCCTTTACCTTGGTGCCATCAGCATCATGCTCTAAACAAGTGCGATAACAGGCCAGTTCCCTGTTCCAGCACAATTAATTGAAAAGATTATGATTTTCCCTTTGTTACCTTTGCAGCTTTATCAAAAATTGGAGGTGGGGGTGGCGATGGTGGGAATCTGCCCTCTGTTTTATGTTTAAGTGATTGGTTAGTCTGGTTCCAAACTGCACTTAATTACTTTATTTATCCTGAGCCTGGGAATCAGGTGGTAAAAGTCATCCAACTTTATTATTTTTTCAAAAAATTTTTGGCTATTACAGGTTCTTTGTATTTTCTTATTGTGGGGTGTTGTCAGCTATTGGTTGGGGTCATTCAAATATTTTAGAGTTTGAGGAATTGAATAAAAAATTGTTTCCTGGCTCCATGGTGCTTAGTTTGATGATTTGTAAAACATTTTTCAATTTGTTTTTGACTACTAAGCATTCATGCTAAAACTGAAATTCATGCTACATCTGCCGTTTTACGACACAGCCAACTTGTTCCTGTGTCAGAATCTTTGGTCTTGAGAATGCTTCCTCTCCAGTTTGTCACAGGCCTTGCTTTTCTGTTTTATTTACATTTAGCTAATGCTATCTCCTCAGAGAAGCTGATCATTAGATCTTAAAATAGCCATCCCCTCTGCATTGTTACTGATGATTTACTCCCTGATTTATTTTTCTTCATAGCACTTACTGTTTTAATTTGTTATGTCTTTCTCTGCAAGTAGAATGTAAGCTCCATGAGGGCAGGGGTTTTGTCTTGTTCAGCACTATAATTGCAGCACCTGTTTTCTAATAATCCCCAGCCACATAGTAAGCTTGTAATAATTATTTCACGAATGAATGAAAGAACTAAAGCAATAAGAAAGGCATGTGATTAGTATTTTTTTTCCATTGCAAGCTTTTATTAGTTGGTGTTTTGTAAAGTGATAGCAGGCATTGGTAGATATTTAACTGTTTTTTATAGATGGCTTTTTTTTTTTTTTTTTTTTTAAAGATGACCGGTAAGGGGATCTTAACCCTTGATTTGGTGTTGTTAGCACCACGCTCACCCAGTGAGCTAGCCGGCCATCCCTATGTGGGATCTGAACCTCGGGCCTTGGTGTTATCAGCACCACACTCTCCCGAGTGAGCCACGGGCCGGCCCTATAGATGGCTTTTAAATAATTTTTAAAAATTTTAAGGGAATAGACCAGGTGTTGAACATTTTATTGCCTGTCACGTATTTCCTAATCATGGTATCTTCGATTTCCACAGCAACGCTGCTTATTGTTTGTCCCATTTTTTCAGATGAGAAAATTGGCCCAGAGATGTAGTTTGCATTTGCTTAAGGTTGTACAGTTAGTAAGTTGTATTAGTTGTAATAAGTTTAGTCTGATGCCACATCCTTTGCCTTTTATGTTGTGCTACCGGTGGAGTGGCTTATTCTGCCAGCAGACTCTCCTTGCTCAGGAACTTTGTTAAACCTTCTCATAGAACTCCGGATGCTCCTCTCCCTGTTGTTCCATAGTGGTCCCAGCTGAAATGACACCTCATGGAGAGAATTTCCCTGACTGCCTTATCTAAAGCGGGCTCCCTCTATTAGTCTCTATGACAGCATTTTTTTTTTTTTTTTTCCCTTACCAGCTCTTAAACTGATTACTTTGTTATTTACTCACATATTTTTTGTCTCAAGACTTTAGGGACTGTGTTTTGTTTACCCTTGTACCCTAGCCCCAAGTATAGTCTTGGTACATATTTGGCAGTCAGGTATTTATTGATTGACTGAATCTCAGATATCTGAATTGCTCAGATACAAATATGTTTTAAAATATCTTGTGTAATAAAATTTTCTCTTGAAAATATATATATAGTTTTTGGCGGCTAGCCAGTATGGGGATCCGAACTCTTGACCTTGGTGTTAAAAGGCCATGCTCTAACTAGCTGAGCTAGCCAGCCAGCCCTGAAAATATTAAATTGCCATGAAAATATTAAATTGCCACAAAATGCTGTATATTATACATGGTTTTGGGCAAACAGCATTATACAATACAATGGTTTAACATATTTTGCAAAAGTATGTATAAATTACATTTGAATGTTATTTTGAGATTACAAAAGACACAGAAAAATGGGGGGAAAAAAGAAAATTAGAAACCTTTACCTGTGATGATAATGCTATTCCCACATCTTTAAACATTGCACCTGGAGTGTTAGAGATACTCATACCCTAGAGCTGCACAGGGATTGAGTAGGCATAATCACACGTGTTCACATACTGAAATTATTCTGTCTGTAACTGCTGCTGCTTTTTCTTTTTAAAAAGATCATTGTGGGCTAAATTAAATGTAGACATGGTGGTCTGTTTGTCATTTTCTTACCGGTATCCTTGAAAAAGATGCTGGAGTTGCTTCCATAGAAGCAGAAAAATTTATCTGTTTCAATTTAATTTAGAAAAAGAAAGTTTCCCTTTAAAATACCCTTTAGTGTTAATTTAAATTGTATATTTTAATGCAGAAAAGTGTGAAGCCTGTATGTGTCCATCAAGGGAGGGATGTGGCTTGTATGGACCTTGCTCATGACTTCTCCCAGCTGAACAAGCCACTTGGTCGTCACACAGTTTCTAAATTGGTTTTAGTATTAGTTTGAAACTAATTATTGGATTATTGGTTAAAGAGAGTGAGCATGAGGAACAGTGATTTTGAAATGTTGCTTTTAATTTGGAAAAAATTTATGCCTACTTAAAATTTGCCAAAATAGTACATTGAACACTCATACCCTTTACCTACATTCACTACTTCCTAACATTTGCCACTTTTTTTCACTCTGTATATGCACAATTTTTTTTTTTCTAAATAGAGTCAGCTATAAGGGTCATATTTCATCCCTGAATATTGTGCTGGTATGTATCTCCTAAGAAGATTCTCTTATAAGCCACAATACAGTTGTACTACACTGAGGATATTTAGCACTTGTTTCATACTGTTATATAATATGCAGTCCGTAGTTAATTTTCCCTCATTGCCGGTAATGTCCTTTATAACTTTTTTTTTTCCAATTTAGTGTTTACTCAGGGATCACACATTAAATTTAGGTATCATGTCTTTAATTTCTTTTTATCTGGAATAGTTCCTCAAATGACAGAAATGTTAATGTTGTGATGTTGGCATTTTTGAAGAGTCCAGGGCAGTTTTTTTGCTGAATGTCCCTAAATTTGGATGTGTTTTCTTAGGCTTTTGAGGGTTTTTACTATTAGTGCCTTATTTTAGCTTTCTGGGAGCAAGCACTCCATTGTTTCACATGTTTCACTTAACACTCAGACCTACATGGCCATTGTAGTGGTGACAAATACCTTGAACCTGCTTTTTCATCTTTACATCACTACCTATTATTACCTTTGGGATTATTGATTTATGATAAACTCCTTATTAGCTTCTTTTTATAAAGGGAAATTTCTCTTATTGTGAATTTTTTCTTGTGTCATTAAAGATTCTGTGTAGTATTTCATTATAATTATGTCCGATTTAACTGTTCCTCTATTAGTAGGCATTTAATTGTTTTTTTTTCTGTAATGGGTAAACTGATGATAAACAATATGGTACATAATATTTGGTCACTCTTTGTTTCCTGGTTATGGATTTTTTTTTTTTTTAAACAGGCTTAATTGGTTTACTTTATTTTTCTTGTATAAAAACACACAGTAGCCACATCTGGAGCCTGGATTCTTTGCACAGAGACTTTGGTGTGTGCCTTTACAAGATGGTCAGTGAATTCCTGACAGGGAGATTTAGTGTGAACAGTTTTTTTCAGAAGTTGGGAGTGAGATAGCTGTAGGTCTTAGAGATGGCATCAAAGGTGGCCTTGGCGAAGTTTCCTGGGGTGGCAGTGCTGCCCCTGGCCAGGGTGTAGTGGTGGTTGGTACTGGCTTTCATCAGCAAGTTCTTTGACACAGGGGCTTAGATGATGCCAGTGCCTCGGGGGGTTGATGAACCAGCACAGAGCCACGGAAACTGGTCTCCTTGCAAGGGACGACGTAGGGTTTACTAGTCTTTCTCCCTTGGTAGCCTTGTTGTACAGTGATGATAGAGAGCTCAGCCAGGAAGATGATCCTCAGTATGGTGGTGGCTTCCACCTTGGATCACTTAACACTCAGACTTACATGGCCATTGTAGTAGTGACAAATACCTTGAATCAACTTTTGCTGGCTGTTGAGGGTCTGCTTTTGCGTGGTGTAATGTTCAAAATCTTTTCCTTGGGGGTTGTCCGCAGGAAAAAGTTGGTGACCTTAGACTCCTTGATAGGCGGGGTAAAAAGATAGGTTTTCTCCAGGGATTTGATTTTCATGTCTCCTGTAAGGCAGCCCAGCTTGTTGATAGGAAGGGGTAGGGGCACTCTTAGTCCTCACCCTTGCCTCTGCAGCCGTGGTCCCCAGGTGTAGATTTTTATGGGGCAAATTTATCCCAAGATTTCGTGGCTGGGAAGCCCAAGGTCAAGGTGCAGGGAGAATTGGTGTCTAGTGAGAGGGCTTGCTTCCTGATTCTTAGACAGGAGAGTCTAAAAATTTGTATCAGTCAAGTTTCCTCCCAGAAGGCTGTACTCCCCTTCTGTCTTAATGTGTAAGAGTTGTCTAGTGGCCCATATTCATATGTTAAAAGTTTGAAACTTATAGTTAAGATACCTGACATGTTTGAGAGTACAGAGATGTCATCGTTTTTCTCTTAACTTTGTTCACCATTTCTCTTGACCTCATTTAATTAATTTTGTCAGTTCCTAATGATTCTGTCATATTCTGAGAAGGAAATGATCTGCTTAGTATGTTTTCCTTTTTGAGTCTCTTTTTCTGAATTATCTGGGGGGTGGGTGGCATGTGTTAATGGAAGGGTATGCTCATTTCTCTCTTTGTTGGCTTCTGTTCAGGTGTAGCTCTTCTTTTTTTTTTTAAAGACATTTTATTTATTTATTTATTTTTTATTTTTGTCGTTTTTTCGTGACCGGCACTCAGCTAGTGAGTGCACCAGTCATTCTTATATAGGATCCGAACCCGCAGCGGGAGCGTTGCCGCGCTCCCAGCGCAGCACTCTACCAAGTGCGCCACGGGCTCGGCCCAGGTGTAGCTCTTCTTACCTGGTCCTATTTTCTGATGTTTGTGGTCCTGCAGTGGCTTCCTGTGGGTGAATGGTCCATATAATGCATCTTCTTCATTTTGGCTCTGGACCCCTTTGGAACCTCTTGGGACCACATCCCAAGTCCCTTTTTCTTTTGGGTTCCCACTCAGTTTATTGAAAGACTTTGCTGAACAATCCTGGTAGACACAGGGAGACTGGGGATGGGCAGACATGGGTGGTTTGAGGTGGTAGGCTGTGGGGATGATGAGGGCCACATATATAAAACATGGGTTAGGTAAGCATTCTTTTTCATTGTTGTATTTTGTAAAAGTTAACTATAGTGGTTATGCTGGTTCATGACTGTTGCTTTATTTACTCATCTTTTTCTGGCTTTGACATTCACCTATGTCCGGCTCAGCAAATGTTTATGGACTGATTTTATGGGTACATATGATACTTCTTGAGAATTTGTGTCAAATGAGACATTTTCCAAGTATATATTTTTGTTATTATAAGAAATTTATGGGAGGGTGTTAATTCTCAGCACTGTTAATTCTTATTGATACTTTTATACCTATCCAGGACCCCTCGTCCAGTCATTGTGGAGCCCATGGAGCAGTTTGATGATGAAGATGGCTTGCCAGAGAAGCTAATGCAGAAAACGCAACAATATCATAAGTAAGATTTTATTAGTTAAAGATATTTTAGATTTGTACAATCAGTGATGTTTATTACATCACATTTGTTATCAAGTATTGTTGGATTATAAGATGTTCTGTTTAGTCATATAATCTGATTAGTAGAGTGGCCTGTTCTACATGGCGTAGTAGTTTTCTTATCTATATGGGTAAAACATTATACTAAGAAAATTCTCTACTTTTCTACCTGGTGGGTAGATAGGAGAAGACTGTAAGTAATATGTATGCCAGTGAAACAATGAAATCAATGTAAAGTGAAAATACTTCTTAAATTTGTATGCTTCAGGTGTATTGCAAGTTAAAAGGAGACTTCTAGTGGGCAAATGGAGTTGAGAGTTCCTAAATAACCTGGTACCAGTCTTATAGATTTAAAGAAAAACCCCATTTCCAAACATAAGTTTTCAGCAATGTGTTGCTTAACAGTGGGGATAAATTCTGAGAAATGCATCATTAGGCAATTTTGTTGTTGTCGGAACATCATAGAATATACTTACACCAACCTAGATGGTATAGCCTATGACACACCTAAGTTATATGGTATATGCCCCATTGCTCTTAGGTTGTAAACCTGTATAGCATGTTACTGCACCAAATACTGTAGGCAATTGTACCACACTGATAAGTATTTGTGTATCTAAATATATCTAAACATAGAAAAGGTACAGTAAAAATACACAGTATAAAAGATAAAAAGTGTATAGGGCACTTCCACGAAGGGAGCTTGCAGGACTGAAGTTGCTCTGGATGAGTTGGTAAGTGAGTGGTGAGTGAATGTGAAAGCCTAGGACATCACTCTATTATAGACTTATAAACAGTGTATACTTAGGCTACACTAAACTTTTATTAAAAAAATTATGCTGTGGTGTTACTAGGTGATAGGAATTATTCATGTCCATTATAATCTATGGGACCACCATAGTATATGTGGTCTGTTGTTGACCAAAATGTCATGCAGCACATGACAGTATTCTTTTACTGATTACCTTTTTCACTTAGTATGATACAAATATGTGCACGTAAATTGCCTGCACGAATACACTTTTTAAAAATCAGTTACTTGTTTAATACGTAAATAAAGCTTTTAACACTTTGGAGTGCCTTTGTGCCAGGTACTGTTCTAGATACTGGCAGTGTGGTCAAGTAGGTAGTAGGGTTTGTTATAGCTTACCATTACAAATTTGAAAGAGCACACTTCTGGATTCAGGAATTAGAGAACTGGAATTATAAGGGTGTTAGAAGAAGTGGAATTTACAGACAGTATTTGTGTGGTTTAATTATCCCAGCAAACCTTATAAGAGCTAATTATATTTCCAATTTTACTACTAAAGAGTTATGCTCAGAAGGAAATGCTTATAAAACGTAAGAACCAAGAGTCAAATTCAGTTCTGACTCCAAAAATACATACTGTTTCAGTGGTGTTTCCTTTGGGAGTAAATGAAGAATTTTTTATGTCTATGTGACAGTCAATCTCTGACTTAGGAACTGCTAACTAATAAACAGTTCTTTTAGAAAAATTAGCGGTTGGTAGATACCTTCTACTCTTCCTCCCTTTGCAGTCACTGCTTTAAAAAGAAAAATTCCAAATCTGTTTTTCAGGTATGGAATACCTAGATCGTGGGATAACTTCTTTTTTCATAAACCTCTGAAGATCTTTGAAGCTGTTTCTTGTTACTACATCTTTCCTTCTGTGACAGCCTCCCACTTTATCTCTTCCAACTTTATCCCACCCACTCATCCTCTCTTCCCCACCCCAAAATAAAATATATCTATACTTTTATTGGTGGGATACGGATTGTGTTTCTTTTTTTTCTTTCTTTTTTTTTTTTTTAAAGATGACAGGTAAGGGGATCTTAACCCTTGACTTGGTTTTGTCAGCACCATGCTCTCACAAGTGAGCTAACCGGCCATCCCTATATAGGGATCTGAACCCGTGGCCTTTGTGTTATCAGCACCACACTCTCCCAAATGAGCCATGGGCCGGCGCTAAGGATTGTGTTTTTATTAATACTTTTTAAATAGAAGCTATCATAGCCAAGAATAATCTAAGAATTTCTTTGAATTTCAGGTACAATTATAGGCCTTTATTTATTTTTATTTGGTCATTTGTTTGATTATCATTTGTTCATTCATTCAAAAAATGTACACTGAATGTATACAGTGTACCAGATACTATAATAGGTACTTGAGGTACAGTAGTTAACAGACATATATGATGTCTTCACTGAGTTTACTATCTAGTGGGGGAAATAGGTATTAAACAAATAAATTACAATTATAATAAGTTAGGTCTTTATTTTTTGGCCCAGCCAATTAACCTGGCACATGACATTCAATAAACTAGCTGCTTTTATTACTTAAATCTGATTCCAGACAGTTAACTTAGGACACATTTGGTTCATATATTACAGACTCTCATGTAAAATAGTTGAATGAAAATTAGAAAGGCCTTACTGGAGGTAATAATTAGGAGAGTGCAGGTTGTTGCATAAGATTTCGAAGGTGTGAATCCTGGTTCTGTTACTTAATTAGTTGGGCATCCTTGATTTGGAACTCAGGCCTGTGAAACCATCAAAATATTGCCATGAGGTAATTCATGTGGAGTACCAGCCTGACACAGTGCCTTGAAAATTGTAAGTGCTCAATATATGGGAGTTGTTAATTCTCATTTTTTGTTATTGTTTTATCTTTTAAGCATACATTTCTATGTTTTTAATGTAAATTTAGGGAAAGAGAACAGCCACCACGTTTTGCTCAACCTGGGACATTCGAATTTGAGTATGCATCTCGATGGAAGGCTCTTGATGAAATGGAAAAGCAGCAGCGTGAGCAGGTTGATAGAAACATCAGAGAAGCCAAAGAGAAACTGGAGGCAGAAATGGAAGCAGCTAGGCATGAACACCAGTTAATGCTAATGAGGCAAGGTAAAAATGGATTTTCATATAGAAGTGGTATGATTCCCTTCCTCCCCCTTTGAGGTTCACTTATATGTACCACTGTTATTTATTACTATTTAAATTGCTCTTTAGGAGTTTAGAGGCAGTGTGTGAACTCAACATATTAGAAATAAAAATCTTCCTTTTCTGAGAGAATTTTCCTTTAAAAAAAAACTTACTAAAAAAAAAGTTTTATGTATACAAATAGTGTATGTTGGAGGCAGTTCAAGGATGTTAAAGTTTGCAAGTAGCAAATACATGATTCTGGAGCAAAAAGAGAAGCACAGTGGGCAATTCTTAGTAGATAGATGTGTCATAAAGCCACATCAAACTTTTGTTTGGTGGAAAGAAAAGTTATGACAAATGCCATTTATCGAAGGTATATCTTTATGTATGCTGGCTACTTAATATATAAGATATATTACAACAAATCAAAAGTACAGATGGCTAACCTGGCAGAGATGCAAAAGATTTATGAGTGCAGATGGATATGGAGATTAAGGAAGAGTAAATTCTTAGTAATTGGTAAGAGCATTTTAAACACTTGACACTCAGCTAACTGAATTTCTAAGAGCAGTCATAATGGGCAGTAATTTACTCTCATCCATTGGTCAAATACCTAACAATATGACAAGCTGCTTGTATTAGTCCATTTATGTTGCTATAATAGAAATACCTGAAACTGGGTAATTTATAAAGAACAGAGGTTTATTCGGCTTACAATTCTGGGACTGCTGCATCTGGCATGGGCCTCAGGCTGCTTCTACTCCTGGTGGAAAGTGGCAGGCAGCTGGCGGGTACAAGCAAATCACATGGTAAGAGGAAGGAAGAGAGAGAGGAGGTGCCAGGGTCTTTTTAGACAGCCAGCTCTTGCGGGAACTAACAGAGCAAGAACTCACTCATTAATCTCCCCACTCCCACGAAGATTATTAATCCATTAGTGAGGGATCCGCCCCCATGATTCAATAAGTTTCCAACACCACCACATTGGGGGTCAGATTTCCACATAAGTTTTGGTGCACACAACACATCCAAACTCTGTCACTGCTTAAATTTTTAAATACATTTCAGTAGCTCACTTCTCTCCTTTTCCTGTGTTCTAGCTTTTTATGCTTATCTATTTTTATTGTTCACATCTCCTATCCTTTCTTGTCCTTTAATTTTCCAAATTTTCTCTGGTTCTTCCTATCACTCTTCTTTTACACTATCCATGATAGTTTTGTATTTCCTTATCTTTTTTTTTTTTTTTTTTTTTAGTAAAAATGACCGATAAGGGGATCTTAACCCTTGACTTGGTGTTGTCAGCACCACGCTCTCCCAAGTGAGCTAACTAACCGACCATCCCTACATAGGGATCTGAACGTGTGGCCTTGGTGTTATCAGCACCACACTCTCCCTAGTGAGCCACGGGCTGGCCCTTAGTTTGGTATTCTCTTAAAATAAGCATCTGATTGCTTTTTAGTTTGCTCTTAAGATTTTTTTTTCTTTTTTTTTAAATTTAGCATTTCAGTAAATTCTTATTTACCTTCTCTTGGCTGTCTCCAGAGAGAAGTCACTACAGATGTCTACTTGGGTTTCTGCAGTAGCATTCTTAAGGAGATCTTAACCCTTGACTTGGTGTTATCAGCACCACGCTCACCCAGTGAGCTAACCGGCCATCCCTATATGGGATCCGAACCCGTGGCCTTGGTGTTATCAGCACCGCACTCTCCTGAGTGAGCCACGGGCCAGCCCAGTAGCATTCTTACTGAGCTTTTCACCATCTAAACTTGGGCTTCGGTAAACCATTCTATACTAGAGCCGGTATTTTTTTTAAAGGTGGGAAAAAATTGATCCTTTATCTGTAAATCTTTTTGGTAAATTCTCGTTTCCATTAGGATAAATTTGTGTGTGTGTGTTTCTATTCAGTGTTTATTGAATGGTTATGGTTAAGTCACTAAAGAACTGTGCTGTTAAAATGGAATCCAGCTCAGCCAACAGTATAGACTAGCCAGACATTTTTGGTTTCTTTTGGACCCCAAACTTGGCAGTTCTGTAAAGTTCATTCTTCTCACAGAACTCATTCATATCTTTCAGTATGTTTAAAGATAAATAAACCAAGTCTCTTATTGTCCAGAAAATTTGAAAATTGTTATCTAAAATACCTTCTGGCTCTTAGAGCTGGAAGAGAGATGTTAAAGTTTATTCAGTCCAGTGGTTTTGAAATTTTGTTACACATCAGAATCAACTGGGAAATTTTTAAAATTTTAGTTTCCTAGGCTTTGTGGTTGTCCTGGCACTTCTGTTCAGTATGAATTGTTCTCTCTCATAGCCTCTGTGCACTTCTTGGCCACTTTGTTTTCCCGCTATCTACAGTCATGCCATAGTTAGGGAATAACATTGATTAGATGTAAAAACATGTGTACTAAAGATTTCTCTTGTTGCTACTGACAGTAGTGTTAATAGTCATCAATTTGGCATGTATTTGGATGTTAGTTATAGAAGACACTGAAGTACTGAGGATATGTTGATGACAAAGAACATTTCTTTAAACATCATAGAGCTTTTTTGTGTGTGCTTTAAAAAAACTTTGTCTCACCTCTGAAGGTATTTTGATTTTTATATTTATTTTAGCAGAAATCTGTAGTTGGTAAATTCATTTCAGTTTTAGTTTGTTAAAACATTTTTTAAAAGTTTACAACTTTCTCCCTTTTGCTTTACAATTTTATATATTGAGGAGGAACTTTGGGTAATCCTAGTTCTGAGGTTCTGCAGAAACACATCATGACATATCATGGAAGTAGAAAGCTCAAACAATACAGAAAAAGTGTCCCCTCTCCCACACTTTCTGCTTTCTTTTGGGAATTGATTGATTGATAACTAGTTTTTCTTTTTACTATGTTATTAAAAATAATCCTGCAATGGCTATTTATGCATATACGTTAGAAAATTTTTGTAAATGTTGATTTTTTTCTTATTGGGCATACCAATACCTTATAATAATGGATTTATTTATGCTTTACTGACTTATTTAGTAAAATATATTTAGTTTATTTAGTCCTTTCTAGATTCAAATCCCATTATACTGATTACAAGATACTTTTATTTATTCCACCATCTGTTTTTGATCATCAATATAGTAGACAGTACCTGAATTTTCTTCATGGTTATTTTTATTTTTTATTTTTTTTTAAAAGATGACCAGTAAGGGGATCTTAACCCTTGGCTTGGTGTTGTCAGCACCACGCTCAGCCAGTGAGCCAACCAGCCATATAGGATCCGAACCCTCCGCCTTGGTGTTATCAGCACCACACTCTCCCTAGTGAGCCATGAGCCAGCCCTCTTCATGGTTATTTTTATGTTACCTTTGTTACTGTAAATCATGTAACACTCAGCAGATAGTATTAGCTCTCCACTATGTATTTTGCTATTTTTCTCTCCCTTTCCTCTACTGGATTTTTCTTGATATCATTCTTTATGTATGCCTTTGTATTTATAAATCAAGTAATAGAAGTGTATTTATTTCCCTTAAATGATATCTTTGGATTGCTGACTACCAGAGCAAAAAGAATGAGGAAAAAGGCATATTCAGCTCCTTTTTCTTTCTCTTTTCCTGTTAATTTTTGTTATCTCTGATTTGCCTGGATTGATGACATTGATTTAATGTACTTTAACCATAATTCTCATCTATGTTTAAATCTATTTTTTTAATTCAATTTTATTTATATTTACTTTTGTGGGGTTCAATGTTTTGTTTCAATACATACATATCCTGCACAATGATTCACTTAGGGTAGATAGCATAATTTTGTCCCCATTAGCTCACCCCTAATCTTCCCCCCACCCCCAGCCCTCCTAGCCCCTGGTAAACATTATTCTATTCTCTCTTTTTTTTTTAAACACACAAAGATTAACATCCATATTGCAAAAAGAACTCTTAAAAACGAATTAGAAAAATCGAAGCAGAAATTTGGTGAAGGACATGAGCAGATAAGTCACAAACCCTAAAGAAATGCACATGGTTAATAAGTACATTCTGGTATCTGGTTGTGGGCAGGGGAGGGGCGGGTTTGTTCTGGTCTGGCCTGACCAACCCCTTGCATCTGGCTGGCTCTATTGCTGGCCTAGATGTGGGACAGCAGGGGTGGGGCTGAGGCCCTTGGCTCCTGTCTCTCAGGCACCCCACCGCCCCCCTGCCGACATCTCTAGATTCAAATATTGCATTTCTAGAAAGTAGAACTATTAGAGTATGCATTCAGTTTTCATGACATGCATGATATTAAATTGAAAAAACATTGTCTCACAGTCTTGCAAATCAGACTTCCCTTTTGCTGTGTATCCATATCTATGAAATAATTATAGCATATAGTTTTATGTTCTTTTATCTTTAAATTTGTTAGGTAATCATTTTAAATGTTGTTTGGTGTAGTAATAAATAATGCTGCAGCTGATGTCTTCATGTCTGTGGAGGCGTTAACAAAAATTACCAAGTGTGATTTAATCAAAGGATTAAAAACTCTGCTAGTTACACATTTTTGTAATTTTTTCCCCCAGAAGGCTGTTATCATGGCAGTGTACAAATGCATAAACTTTAGTGAATTTTCAGGAACTTTGGATATTAGCGACTTAAAAAAAAAAAAGAATTTAGTAAGTATAAAATGGTAGTTTTGTTTTATGTTCATAGTTTTCCTTGTAAGTATGAGGTAACTGTGCTTATCTGATGATTTGATTGTGGGAGGCTTTAATTAATGCCAGTGTTATAGGTGAGGAGATATCTGAGAGGGTAAAGTAGCTTTTTCAAATTTCATACTTTAAAAGTAGAAAAAACAAAAATTGGTTTTTTTTTCCTTACTCCTTTTCATGGAAGAATGTGTAATGCATATTTTCACATTTTTTATTATTATTAATTTTTTTTTTTTTTTTGGTGGCTGGCCTGTATGGGGATCCAAATCCTTAACCCTGGTGTTATAACACTGCCCACTAACCGACTGAGCCACCCCAGATTTTTCCCCCCGCATTTATTGTTATATATGGTAGGTAGTCCCTGATTTAAGAATAGCTAACCTACAAAACAAACCATGGATAAAATTGTTATAGGATATACTGGATTGACTTCCTTGGATTATTAATGATAGCAGGACACTTCCCATACTTTGGCTTATTGAAGCATTTCCTGTTAGGAATGTAAGTAGATTATATATTTTTGGTCTCTAGCAGGTTTCTCCAGCTAAAAGAATTACGTGATAGTTGTGTGGTTTTCAATGTTAGTTGCCCAGGGGGGGCATCTTGGGAACTTCAAAAATAAATACAATGCTTGGTCCACATCTCAAGAGATTTTGACTTAATTGGTCTGAGGTTCAAAGGTATTTAAGTAATTCTAATGAGCAGTTAAGGCTGAGAACTAATGGTATAAAGGTTTGAAATCTTTGTAGTCATGTTTAATGTTTTTTAAGATAGCTACATGTTTTCACTACTGGCATGTTATCAGAATCATCTGGGCCCTGCCATGTGTACCAAAACAGACTTTTCTTTTTTTATTATTTTTAAATTTTTTTTGTCTTTTTGTGACCGGTAAGGGGATCGCAACCCTTGGTGTGGTGTCGCCTGCACCTTGCTCAGCCAGTGAGCACACTGGCCATTCCTATATAGGATCCGAACCCGCGGCGGGAGCACCGCTGCGCTCCCAAGTGCTGCAGTCACCCGAGTGCACCACGTGGCTGGCCCCCAAAACAGACTTTTCTGAGCAGAGTCCTAAAATGAATTTTTAAATTTTTATTTCTTAAGTTTCCCAGGTAAGTCTGACTAACCATGTTTGGGATACATTTTGGAAAGAGCTAATAAGCCAGCTCTGAGTATAGGGATTTATTAAGAAATAGGCATTTGAGATAATTTATGTTCATTTTTGAAATTTCACTTAACATGGTAAGGAGAAAACAACCTGTAATTGTGCCATCCAGAGTATTTTAATGTTTCACTGTTTTTTAATATATGCATGTACACATCTTGTATGATATTACAAAGATTTTTAGCTTGGAAGATTTTTTTGAGGGGGGGCGTTCATTGAATCGTAATTGATTATACATATTTTGGGGATTCAGTGTTGGCATATGTTTATTAAATCAATATTACTAGTATGTATATTGTTACAAATTGTACTTATTCTTTATGCCACTTGTCCAACCCCCCCCCCCCCCCCCCCCCACACACACACACTGATAACCCTAGATTTCTAACTTGGAAAGTTTATACTCTGCTTCTCAGATGGACAACACAAATGTATTTTTCATTATCTTATCTTTCTCTGGAACCCCTCTTCTTGGTACAACAGGGATTGGTGATAGTGGGAATACTTTTTTTGCTGTGGAAAATGGTCTTGTTCACTCCTGTATTCAGCCTCTTTGCCCTTCATAAGAAATTGACTTAGTGCGGGAGGAATCTTATACTAATTGTGATGGGAGTAGTGTTCTTTGAGTTTTATGCTATCTTATCATTCCTACTGTTTGTCTGGTCTGGTTCTTAAGTGCCCTCTGCTGGTGTCTCCCAAAGCGTCTTTTTGGGCTTTGGATTTGCTATTGCAAAAAATTATAATTTAAAAGTTATAAATGAAAATGAGTTATATATAGCTGTCATTCTGTTCTTAGTATGTGCCACCTCTTATGTTAAAACAGTTACTACGCCTTATAATTTCTGAACATAAAGATGGATTTTATTACTTTTCATATACGTGAAGAAACATGCTCAGAAAGGATATTAATTTGATGAATTATGCAGCTTATAATCTCATTATAAAATGATTAAAAGACAAAAAGAGGAGTTAGGTGCATGAGTTTGAATAAGTTACTAAATATATTGCCAGTGATAAAGAACTTTATGCATATTGATATAAAAATACAGAAAGGGAAGCTAAAAATATTAATGTGCAGTCAATATTTTATAGATCTAATGAGACGTCAGGAAGAACTCAGACGCTTGGAAGAACTCAGAAACCAGGAGCTGCAAAAACGGAAGCAAATACAACTGAGGTAAAAGAACATCATTGTAACATAAACATGAATATATATAGTTTCCATTGTGTGTGTTAGTAATAAAACTGTTAGAGAACAAAGAATAAGAAAATTGACTCTTTTTGCTACACATGGGGAATTACTTACTCCGCAGTGTAGCATAATTCATTCCTGTTCTTAAGATTTTTTAGCTGGTTAAGGGCACTTTGATTGCATACACTGTGAAGTAAATAAGGGGCTTAGGCATTTTGTGTGTAATTTGTTGTACAAGTGTGCTATGATTTACTAGAACATTTTTCCAGAGATGGGTGTATTTGAGTTACTCTTTATTTTTTCATGTTTATAACACTGCTATGAATACTTTATTCATCTCTGTTGTGCGTCTCATCGTTTGTTCAAAAAGATTTCTGGAAGTGGACTCCATGGTAAAAAGGGTGTGGGCATTTAAAATCTCAGTACATAACAGGCAGCTGTGATGGTCAACTTAAAATGTTTAGGTAAGCAAGTTTGGGAGAGTGGCTGATCTAAGATGTATGAACAAAAATTGACAGCTTTCCTTGTGGCTGAAATAGTTAATTGTGAAACATAATGGGATAAGCTTCAAAGTTTCAAAAAATCATAATAATTATGAAATGTTATAAACAAAGTTATGACAGATGAAGCAAATTTAGAAATTTTGTTCTTGAAAGTGCTATAAAAGTAGTAAGTGCTTGTGGTAGGAATAAGGTGCTCAGGGGAAAATAAAAGCAAAGGAGTAAAAAACCATGAATGAGTCTGAAACTTCTCCACAGTCTGCAAATGGGAGGTATTCAGTATATTTTGATGTATTTTTTCCAACTTTGTGTTTGCACCTGATTATATCTATGTATATTTATTTCTATTTCAGAACTACTCTGATTTTACTTTTCTTAAGTCGCTCTCAAATTATAATCTGTGGATAGGCAACATCAGCATTCTTACTTGCGGAATTATTAGAAATACAAAGTTTCAAGCCTCCTTCCATGACTACTGAGTCAGAACTCCCCACATAAACTGCGTACCTCAGTGGCTTTATTTCACCTTATCTTTGCTTCTTTCCTGTTTTGGGGGCAGCTACTCTGTACAGGGATTCAAACCCTTGATCTTGGTGTTATAATACTGTGCTCTGACGAACTAAGCTAACTGGCCACTCTTGCTTCTTTCCTTTTTATTTAGTATAGGAGCTCAAGTTGAGCAGATTGTTTTTTGTTTTGGTGGATGGCCAGTACAGAGATCAGAACCTGTGACCTTGGCATTACCAGCACCATGCTCTCCCAAGTGATCTAACTGGCCAGGCTTCCTTTTTATTTAATATGTTCAAATCTCTTTCACAAAGAAAAGGAAAGCTCACCTGCCCAAGCATAAAACCTTATCTGAATCCAGCTTTCTCTCTCTCTTTTTTAATTGAAACATAATTGGTTGTACATATCTGTGGGGTACTGTGTTGAATATCAATATCTGTGTGCAATATGTGATGCTCAAATCAGGATAATTAGTATATTCAACATTATACGATGTAATCATCTTTTGTTGCCTTTTACCAATTGCTTTCTCCTTTTATATTGACTTGACAGCTAAGCTTTTTGAACTAGTACCCTACCATCATGTACACATACACAAAAACAAAAAAGTGAAACCAAACAATATGAGGGAAACCAAAATAGGGTACAAAAATATAACAAATGAAACTAATTGTATTACAAAATAACATTAAAAAACACAAATAACATAATCACACTGAAGTGGGATGGGGAAGAAAATAAGGAACTTAAGTAACTTTGGAAAACAGTATCTTGAGTGGATACTGAAAGTCTAATGACAAGAAGAGCCATATATACTGTAATCTAGTTAGGGGTATGGGTTAGCAGTTTTGTTTTTTGTGTTTTGTATTTACCTTGGCTATAAAGGGTTACCGATTTTGAACCTACTTTGTGTGCACAAAGTTTTTTAAGTGAACAAATTAGTAAATATAGATAATAAGATGCAAGTTTCTCATTGTGGGAGAAAGAAGAATTAAAATTAAAATGAATTCTGTAGTGTTGGATTGGAATTAGAGATATCAGTATAAATTCAGTGGTATTTAATATTGACAGATAGTTGCAGAAATATAGGTATGTGTTTATGTGTGAGTTAATATAAGTACATAAATTTCATAGCTCTGTCTACTGAGAAGGCCCTAGAGGCCCTCATGGCCACATAACAGTGAGGCACATCTAGTACCCAGATCTTTGTTTCTAAGTACTGTTCTCTGATAAAAGGAACCCCGAGGCTCTTTGGAGAAGTGGTTGGTTCCAGGACTGAAAAATCCAAGATGAGACTGGAATATCCTGTGCCAGAGAGTAAGAAAGTGCTCAAAAAAAGATAGGGCATGTCAAAAGAACCAAGAACCAACCTGAAGGGGGGCTCCTAATGGCCAGAGTTGGAACAATTTCAGCAACAAAATAAAAGAAATGATAATATTAGATTTTAAACCAGAGAATAAAACAGATATCCATGAGTCCATATTGATAAAAGTAATTGAATAAATAAGTGGTGGGGAGAAAGGACAGTTCTTCCTAACAGTAAAATTGAATTAATAAATGCAGAAGGAATGAGGGAGATAGAAAATCACCAATAAGCAAACACTATATTAATAATTGTTACAGACAGGATTTAGTGATAGATGGTAAAGTTGATGGGCAAAACTTGAGACGGAGGATTTTTGCAAATTTGTATAAAGTACGAATGGAAAAATAGTAAAAAAGTGGAGAAACCCAGCAGACTCTACTTTTCATATCACCCATTGTAAGACGACCTCAGGAGCCCCTTGATAAAATTCACTAAGGAAGACATAACATCGTTTTTATGGTATTCTTGTCAAATATGCATAACCGCATTCTAGTCATGAGAAAACATCAGACAAACCTAAATTGAAGGACAGTCTACAAAATAATCAGTTCTCTTTCAAAGTTCACAAAAGAAAAACTGAACTGTTAAAAGAGTGGAGGAGACTAAAGAAAAATAATAATTGAATACAGTATGAGGTTCTGGATAAGGTCCTGGAACAGAACAAGGACATTAGTGGGGAAACGGGTGAAATTTGAATAAGGTCTGTAGTTATTTATAATACTGTACCAATATTTATTCCTGGTTTTCTTAATTGTACCATGGTAATGTAAGACATTAATAATAGGGGCAGCTGGATGAATGTGTGTGTGTGTGTGTGTGTGTGTGTGTAGAAACTGTGTACTATTTTTGCAACTTTTCTGTAAGTCTAAAAAAGTTTAAAGTAAAAAAAAAAGAAAAACAGCACTCTGGGTGTTGGGGAAAAAGTGGGGAGCAAAACCCACATGCTTTGCCACTATGCAACTCACATTAACATAGGAGTTAACCAGACATTAGTTAGAATGATCAGATTACTAAAAAGAAAGTGACGTGCTCAGAGTGACTCTAATTAATCATGGGTTGAAATATTGTTTGCTATTTGTGATAAGTCTGTGTATGTGGTAATTTTTTATTGCATGATTTTCCTAGTAAGCAAGGGCATTAGATTCAATTCGAAATTCAGATACCTGAATACTAACAGTAAAACGATCTCAACAATGAGGTGATAATTTGATATGGGTAACCTTTATGTTTGGGTAAATTCTAGCAAATGCAGGCAGTGATAAATCTGTTACAACCTTACTCTTTTTTTTTGTTTGTTTTGTTTTGTTATTAGTGGACTTTATTATTTATTTGAAAATAGCAAGCTGAAAGTTATGTGCATATCAGCAAATAATGTAGACAGTTGAAAGCACATGGGTTCCTTTAGCATCTACAGTTCTGCTTAGAGTTTTCATTTAGACACTATGTGGTGCATCATACCAAGAGCTCTCATGTTCCCTAAGTAGATATAGTAGTTTATGGAGGTTTTACATTCTATCCATTGTTACAGCCTTACTCTTGCCTGGTGGCTGGGGAATTTCTTTTGACATTAACTGTAAGAATCTTGGATTAAGAATCTTAAGATCGAGTAGTTCTGCAGCATATCAAGGAAAGGAAAAAATTGTGTTTGGAACTTAGTTTACATATTAATTAAACTGTCAAATTATCCCATACTTTTTTTTTTTTTTTTAAAGATGAACAGTAAGGGAATCTTAACCCTTGACTTGGTGTTGTCAGCACCATGCTCACCCAGTGAGCTAACCGGCCATCTCTGTATGGGATCTGAACCCATGGCCTTGGTTATCAGCACCACACTCTCCCAAGAGAGCCACAGGCCAGCCCACATTATCCCATACTTTTAAGAAAAAGTAAATGAAGAAAATTACAGCAATTAGACAGAAGAGATTTATCTGGCTGAGGCTGCTACCACATAAGACAGCTTTATTAAAAGGTCAAATAATCTGGACTTTGCCTTTTTGTTTTACCTTATTTGCAAGGTAGAAAACACCAGCATAGGAAAGTATATTTTGAGAGAAATAGAGTTGATCTGGAGTTCACAAATTTCTGGTTTTCCTTTCTATGCTACAAATACATTGTTACTTTTTCATGTGTCACGTAATTCTTCAGAAGCTGTGGCAGCATAGAAGGAAGACCAGGAAGAGGGGCTAGATGAGCTAGTTGAAAATGTGACTTGACCACTTTGTAGTTGTTCATTTTGTTTTGTTCATTCATTTATTCAGTTTCTCTTCACCCACTTACTCATCTGCACAACCACTCATTCATTTCCTTTCTTAAGTCATTCAGCAAATTATTATAAAGCCTTTATGATGTCTTGGGCCTTGTGATAGATTTGAGGGCATAGTGCCAAACAAGAACAGTAGGGTGGTTTTAACCAGTAGGCATCATAGCTTAGTGCCTAGGCCCTCTCAGTTTTTCAAAATCCTACAGATATATTTGAGACCTGAAAATAATTAGTGGGCCTCCAATTAAAAATTATAAAATTTAAGTTTTATCAATTTTCACCTAACTATAATGTGAAGGATATTAAAATTTGTTACACTTCTATACTTTTTAGTTTCAACTGTGAATAAAACCTAAGAGTAATCCTTGACCCAAAGAGATAATTTTGGAGTAATACTTGACCAGAAGAGATAATTTATGTACTTAAAAAGGTTAGCATCTTGTGGAGTAGAAATAATTGAAAGCAAACATATGTGGACAACAGGGATTGTCTCTGCATTCTGTTTAGTATTTAGATCAGTGTGGTATAATCACAAAGGCAGTGCTCCTGTTCCCCAAATTATGCCCAGTGTGACATAAACTTTTCCATACCCTATTGTAGGCTCATACAAATGAATTCTTTTGGGGGGGGGGGCTGGCCAAATGTATGGGGATCTGAACCCTTGACCTTGGTGTTAACCAACACCACGCTCCAACCAACTGAGCTAACCACCCAGCCAAATGATTTTTGAAAGTAGTAACAGGAATACCATTCTTTTGATTGCCTTTTTTCTGACAGCTGCACCATAGACATTCCTACCTGTCAGTAGATACACATCTACCTCTTTGTAACAGTTGTATTCCATGGCATCAGTGAACTTTAATTGTCCCCCATTTATAACTGATTAATGTGTCGTCAACCTTTTGCTTTTACAAGTAATTCCACATTGTATATATATCCTTGCTCTCTTGTGCTGATATTTCTGTTTGGTTTACTGGAAGGGGTTTGCACATTTAAAATTATATGCTACGAGTTGTCACCCAGCAAAGTCACCAGGTCCACACTACTCTGTCTGCAATTCTGAAGACCAAAAAAAGCTTTGAAACCAAAAGATTTTTAATGTATTGTTTAGTGGCAGGATCTGACATTGGGCTATTTGATGGCAAAATTTGACTTGAACTCATGTTGTAGTAATGTAAAACTTTTATTATTTCCAGAGAGTGTGAATATTAATCTTACTGCAGAAATATTAATGTGGTTGCTTATGAGGTGCTGCCCCAGGTCCCACTGTGAATATAAGTACTATTAGTATATTGACCCCTTTTTAAAATTAGAGAAACTCTGAATTTCAAAATACATTTGGCCTTAGAGTCTCTTAGTAAGATAGTTTTACCTGTACCTAATGTACATTTTTAGCAGTGTGTGAATGTGAAAGTATTTTCTTAACAGTAAAATTTGAGTATGTCAATGTCCAAGAAGTGGATTAAAAATTTACTGTAAGATTTTCCTTTTTTTTTTTTTAAGAAAAAAATTCCTGCATTTGCTAGAATTTATCTAAACACATGGTTAAGAAATGTTAAGAGAGTTATATTTTGTAGAGTTAGACAGCAATCTCAAAATAGTCCAGATTTTGCTTGCAATCCCTTAGCAACATTGTTCCTTTATGTGGTCTCGCATTTTCCCTTGGCACTGGAAGAAATCACCATATCTTATAGGTGGTGGACTTGTGTTTAGGGAGAGTGTTGTATAACAAACAGCAGCAAAGTATCTTAAAATTTGAGAATTACACTGTAATTCTGAACGTAGAATAACTTAGAAGATGAGACCTACTATGGGGGAATCGGTTTATATATTCTTTGCTGTTTAAATAGCTATTACAGTTTTTGTGGGTGGAGGGCATATATATTTGGATTTGCATTGATTTAAATGCCAATATGAGAGAGTCTGTTTCTTCATTATTATTATGTAGTTTTTCCCTCTTAATTATATTATAACTTAATTACTGATTTAATAGTAATCCCGCACAGGGATTGGCAGGGGTCGGCCAACTTTTTCTGGAAAAAGACTAGATACCAATTTTTTTTTTGTTTGTTTTGGTGGCTGGCAGTTTTGGGTAGATAGCAGCTATTTTACACGTTACAGTTCATGTGGTCTTTGTCTCAGTTACTCAACTGCTCTAGCTCCAAAGTAGCCATAGACAGTAAAGTAAATGATTATTCTGTAAAACTTAATTTACCAAAACAAGTTGTGGACTGACACCAACTTCAGGGATTTCTTCAGTGGGTTGATGAAAATGCGGGGGGGGAGAGGGGCATATAATAGGATTTTTACCTAGGCAATGTGGTTGTTTGAGGTGGCTTACCTCCAGATACGTTTTGAGTGCCTGTAAGATGTCTGCTAAGCCAGTGATAGATCCAGACTTTTCCTTATTTTACAGTAGGAGGTACACGTTTGAGCCTTTTTGGACTCTTGATTTCTTAAATATAAGCATTTAATTACCCAGTTTTTCATTGTTACTTTGTTTTTTTGATTTACCCTAGTTACTTTATTTCCTTTATTTGATTTATTATAAGTTTGCAGCAGAGAAGGAAGGTAAATTTAGGATGACATGGACAGTCATTAGTCACAGATTTGGCATGATGTCATTTGTACAAATAATTTTGTTTTACATGAAAAAAATCCAATTATGGTTCATATGTAATAATGCTAAAATTTTTATTTTAAAAACTTCAGACATGAAGAGGAGCATCGTCGTCGAGAGGAAGAAATGATCCGACACAGAGAACAGGAGGAGCTGAGGCGGCAGCAAGAGGGCTTTAAACCAAACTATATGGAAAATGTAAGTAAAATACTAGTTAACTAAAATTATTTTATATTTTCAGGTGGCTGGTGTATGTTTAGAATTTTTTAGATTTTGGTTTATATAGTATATATTTTGGTTTATATATTTTTCTAATCTTTCTGAGTTTGTAATGTTAAACTAGTTATTTTTTTATCCTTTTACAGGTAGGTAGTAAATTAAAATTAATTTTTAAAGGTAAATTTCGTGTTTTATTAAATGGATATTGTCTTTTTCCATTATTTTAATTGATTTTTAAAAAAATTCATGCTACTAAATTAGAAATCTTAATATATACATCATCTCTACTTGACTGATCATCACCATATACTGATATTAAAAATCTTTATTTTGGAATATTTGAGACATATTCAAAAGTGTACTAGTATGTGCTCATCATCCAGTCATAACATTTATAAACACATGGCTTATCTTTTTCATCTTTAAGTATACTCACCTTCTTTCCCAAGTTATTTTGTATGAAATTCCTGACTTCATATAATTTCATTCATAAGTATTTTCAGTATGTATCGCTAATAGATGAGGACTCTTCTTTTAAATGCCTTTATTATATCTTAAAAATGGTCAATTCTTTAAATATTAACTATTAAAGCCCAAATTTTGCACAAGTCTTATAAATTTCTTTTTGTAATAGGTTTTGTTGAATTGACTTTTTAGTTCCGTTTAGTTCTATAGGTTTATTCTCCTTACTTTTTCCGCATTTATTTTTAAGAAACAGCCTTTATTGTATAGAGTATCTCACATTAGTATTTTGCTGATTACATCCTTGCAGTGATATTTTAACATGTTCCTTTATCCCTGAATTTCCCACAAACTGGCATTAAAAGACTAGATCTGTCTCAGATTTTTGTTTTTTGGGGGGGCCGGGTGATGGGGCAAAGAAGACTGACTACTTCACATATGTTGAAATCTATAAGTTCTTTTTTTGTTTTTTTTGGTGGCCGGCCAGGACCTAGATAGAGCCTTGGTGTTCTCAGCTCTATGCTCTAACCAACTGAACTAACCAGCCAGTCCAAAATACAAGTTATTTTTTACTTTTTATTTTTTTTAAAAGATGACCGGTAAGGGGATCTTAACCCTTGACTTGGTGTTGTCAGCACCACACTCACCCAGTGAGCCAACCGGCCATCCCTATATGGGATCCGAACTCATGGCCTTGGTGTTATCAGCGCCGCACTCTCCCGAATGAGCCACGGGCCGGCCCCAAAATACAAGTTATTAATAACTAATAAAGAGTTTCGTTGTTCACCTTGAAAGAATGACAACTTATTAGCTCATTATTCTGAATAATATTTACTGTTTTTTTCTCTGGTGTTCAAAAGCCATGATTCTTTCATAAGAACTTAAACTTCTTTGATTAGTTTTTGAGGCTAAACGTATTAATTCAGATCATTGGTGCTTTTTTCCTTTACCTTCTCAGTCTCCATTCTTTTGTCCCTAGGAAATTTTAAAACTTTTTTTTATTAAAAAGATGCATAGTAAAATAAATTCTAACTCGTGTAACAAGAAATTTTTATCAAGTAAATGTCCTTTAAATAAAAATTATGTGGCATTTAAATTCAATTAGTTTTTTATTATTTATGTCATATTAGTTTAATTGATTTTTAAATTCCATTACCAAATTAGTTGAGTAAGTTTTTAAGCATTCTAAATTTTTGTAGAGTAATTTCTTGCTTTATTTTGTAATCTTCTTTTTTCTCCTTGGATACATAGCACTTGTTTAGTGGCTTTTTTCTTAGTGACATAACTTAAATTGTCTTTGGTTTTTTTGGTTGTTAAATTTGAACATAAATCTGTTGGATTTATCTATGTGTAGATATTTTATGATGTTATAAATGGAAGTGGAATTTTAAATATTTCCAGGCCTGTATTTGAAAAATAGTAACTAGTGTGTTTATCTCCAAATATAATCATGTGTAAACCATGTATGATACATTTCTTAAGGAAACATTCATTGAGGGTATGGAAGTTCTACCTACTCCTTTTATTTAACTGAATATTTACTAAGGTGCTTGCTTATGATAAAATTGATGGAGTAAAAAAAAAATAGATGGAATCAATTTTCTTGATATCTTTCTGGCATAAATTTTTACATTTTTGAGTGAATGTGCAGCTCTTTGTAGTAATGTCATATACTTAAATAATCGTTTGGGGGACTTAGAAGGAAATGAGGTAGTAAAATATATTCTACTGT
Source organism: Cynocephalus volans (assembly GCF_027409185.1). Classification (NCBI taxonomy): domain Eukaryota; kingdom Metazoa; phylum Chordata; class Mammalia; order Dermoptera; family Cynocephalidae; genus Cynocephalus; species Cynocephalus volans. The sequence goes on from NC_084466.1 coordinate 88,805,752, forward strand.
TAAACTTGATTAATTGGCCATATCAAATTCGGTTGTTAACTTTTTATTCTTTTAAATAATTTTACAGTTTAACAAAATTTGTATCATAGTTTTTATATGTTTAGTGACGTTTAATGTAGGTAGAGGATGGACAAATATTTTGGTAGTTTTAATTTTACTTTTCTATCATAAAAATTTGGAAACATTGTTACAATTTAAAATTGAATTACTGAAAATTCGTATTTTAATTTAAAAACATTTTTGTCTTTACAGTTCATTTTAACAGCAGCTAAAATTTTATAAATATCCAATGAACTTTGACTATAGATGAATTAGATATTTTAAAATACTCACATTGGGTTTATTGGCATTTGAAAAATAGATCATTTATTGTTTCACAAGATTCTACTCTTAGGAAAGGGTTAAATGATAATATATTTAAATATTAAAATACCCTTTTTTCTTTTTTAAAAGATGACCGATAAGGGGATCTTCACCCTTGACTTGGTGTTGTCAGCACCACGCTCACCCAGTGAGCTAACTGGCCATCTCTATATGGGATCCGAACCCATGGCCTTGGTGTTGTTATCAGCACCACACTCTCCCAAGTGAGCCATGGGCTGGCCCTAAGATACCCTTTTTTCAATTAGTTACTTAAAGTATGTGTTGTATACTTGAAGCATAATAATAAAATTAATTTGGCTAGAGCAAAAGTTGGCAAACTATATAGCCTGGGACCACTGCCATGGAGATAGGATGGTGTTTATCCTATTAAAGGGCTATTGGATAAAAAAGAACATTAGACAGACTATTTGTGACCCACAGTAACTTAAAATATTTACTCTCTGGCCCTTTACAAGAAAAGCATGCTGGATCTTGGGATGGAATATTTGTAATTTTTTAAAAAATTAGTTGTTATGTTAGATAAGGCCACACAGTAACTATGCTGTTAATTTTCTGAGGAGCCAACCATATTTCAAATCGTATGGAAGTGGCTGTGATAATTTGGGTAGCAATGGAATTAAAATTTTAGGGGGAAATATAGTCTTTTATTTTCAGGTTTTTGGGGGGATTAGAAATTATATGAATGGGCATGAGTTTTTCACTATTTTGGTGTCAGTTGTATTTGGTTTCTAGCTTTGTAATGCTGTTTATTAATATAACCTAATCTACCACTACAAGAAATATTAACAAAAGCTCTTTACAGGTCTCAACTATTTTATGTTAATAGGAATACATTGAGGCAATTTTATTAACTATTCTTCATTTTACTTTGAAATCTGTTTTTGGAAAAAATTGTTAAAACAATTTTAACGTTTGGATTTTATTTTTTATTTTTTTTGTTTTAAAACTTTGAAATTAAGCCCTCTTAGGTGCTTTCTCTTTTTTCAGTGTTCAGTTTAAAGGGAGGAATCAAATGGTAAGTGTTCAGCTTGCCCAAGTAATAAGAATTTTCTTGATTAGTTTTATATATATATATATATATAATTTATTTTTAAAAATTTTTATTGAATCATAATTGATTATACATATTTTGGGGCTTCAGTGTTGACATATGTTGATCAAATCAATATTACTAGTATGTATATTGTTACAAATTGTGCTTATTTTTTATGCCCCTTGTCCAGTCTCTCCCCATCCCTCTTTGCCTTCCGCCTCCTGCCACTGATAACCCTAGATTTCTTCTCTCCCTCTGAAAAGAGTAACGGTTACTCTGTTGATTTGTTGCCTAGGTGATCTGTCCAGTACTGAAAGGTGTGTTCAGGTCTCCCAATATTATAGAGCAGATGCTTCTTCTGTCGCTCTGAGATGGTCTTTGTGGAGAGAGACATCCTATTCTTTTCTTTGTTCTCTACTGGTGACTCTCCTTGTGTGAGTGCACTTCAGTGGCTGGTGGACCATCTGCATGGTAGTTGTGACTACCACTATCTAGCCACTTTCACGGCAGCCGTGGTTATTGTGGTGGCTGTGGTGGGCCACCCACATAGAGGTGATATTTTTGGCATGCTCCTTGGCGCTGGTGGTATGCCTGGGTGTGGGTGTGGTGTCCAGACCCCAGCTCAAAGCCCCGGCCCCTGGACAGGCCCCGAGTCACTGGTGGTGTGCCTGGGCCAGAACTAATTTTTTGTACTTTGCTTACTTCTAAAGCAGGGGAACTTCCTGTGGGAATCAGTACTTGAGCTGTGTGGTTGAGCTAAATTGCTGCTTTGCTGCTGTTTCCCTAGGGAAGGCTTTTTGTGCTGCCCTTATAGGGACTTCTGCCTCCTGGGTTGGGTAGAAACTCTGATCTGGGTCTGAATCTTTTCATCAAACTGCACCCCATGCAATTCTGTATTCCCAACTAGTCACCACTGAGTGGTCCTGTGCTGACTGGGGGTGGATCGGCTGTTCTTGTGTCCCAGTGTTCTCCCGGTGGGCCTGTCTCCCTCACCACCTGTGCTCCAAACACTTCCCTTGGGACGGGCCCTGCACCAGTCCCATGCAATGTCTCACTGGCCTCTGAATGGCTCCCCGTTTTCAGCTTTTCTGGCTCCTTGCTCCTATGTGGGTCCACGGGAACCCTATTTGTGGTCTTAGTGTCCTGGGGGCCACCAAGGCCCTATTCTCCCCTGCCACCTCCAAGCAACTTCATCTGAAGGGCACAGCTGCGACTTCTGCTGGTTCCTGCTCCATGCACTCAGCAGGTCCAGCCTTAAAGTGGCCGTGGCCCAAAATGCTCCAAGCAGTTTTTTCTTTCTCTCATCGAGGCTTCCCCCTCTTCATGAAACTCTGTAGGTCTCTCCTTCTCTTCCCCTGAGCTCCAGCAGCCCCAGCTTTGTTACATTTTTATAGTTGTAAATTGGTTGATTTGTGGGAGAGAGTGATGCTGGGGACCGTCAATTTCACCATCTTAACTGGAACCTTTCTTGTTTAGTTCGAAGATGCCATCTCTCATTTCTTTCTTATCTTGCTGTTAGAAAATTCCAGAACAACTAGGAAAGAGTGTGGGGCTTTGAAGTAAAGAATAACTACTGTTAACTATTTTGTCTTAAATAATAATTTTATTTTATTTTATTTTTTTAAAGATGACCGGTAAGGGGATCTTAACCTTTGACTCGGTGTTGTTAGCACCATGCTCTCCCAAGTGAGCAAACCAGACATCTCTATATATGGATCCGAATCTGTGGTCTTGGTGTTATCAGCACCACACTTTCCCAAGTGAGCCATGGGCCAGCCCTTAAATAATAATTTTTCTTAATGTAACAAAGGATAAGGGAAAATACTCGTTATGTCTGGTCATATTTTTCTTTATCAGCCTTTAACTTGATCATAATTTTGTATCATACGTGAGCATGTATTTTTAAGAGTTCCAAGGATGTAAGTCAGCACTGCATCAATTACAAGTTCTCATTCTTATTTCATAGATTATTTTTCCTTAGAAGTCACTCTTTGATAATTGCTATCGTAATTATAAATTAAACATGATATTTTTCACTCTTGTAGAATAAAATACTTATGACTGCCTTAATATATACAGTTTATACTGTGTCTTAATTGCATTTAGGTTTATCTTTACCATAGTGTGGAGTGTATTAGACCATTTTCTAGGTAATATTTACTGAGTTGGAATTTTCTATTTATGACAATTTCATAGCTTTTGGACATATCACAAGCAGTTATTCTGGAAATAATGAGAATTTTATGAGATTATCTTGTGATCATTTTCATATTGGGTTTCCCCACTTACTGTAGATAAAGCAGTTTAAACACTTACATACTGCAGTGTACCAGCTTTATTTGTGGAAACAATTTGCGTTGGAGTAAAGGCAGATTTTAATTAGAAAATTTTGTTGATGCAGTTTCTTGGAATGAACTTTGCTTCTTGGGAAAATGTTAATGTCATAAAAATATCCAAATGTCAGTCTTATTCTAGCCTAGTAAATACTTTTTTTTTTTTTTGTCTTTTTTGTGACCGGCACTCAGCCAGTGAGTGCCCTGGCCATTCCTATAGAGGATCCGAACCCGCGGCGGGAGCGTCGCTGCGCTCCCAGCGCTGCACTCTCCCGAGTGCGCCACGGGCTCGGCCCCTAGTAAATACTTTGTTTAGGAAAATTGGGGTAGTGTTTAGATTGGATGCTACTTAGTTTTTGCTTTTCCATAAAGAAAAGAATAGCCCTTCAGATCTGTTCCAGATATCCTGCATTAAACTAAAAATACACCTGACTTGGTATTGAAGATTTTTTGGTCCCATTTTAGTAGTTGGGAATAGCCCTGAGTATTTCAATACACATGCAATATAAACTTGAAAGTAGAGGTATATTATATGCTAAGGCAACAATTTGACCCAGTCGTGTTCCTTTGTCAGAGGTGTTACATGGGGCCAGAGACATCAAGGAAATGTAGCCAGAGGCTAAGAGTGTAATACCTCTTCCAAGGACAGTGTTTTTCAAACATTACATAGTAAACACTTAGGGAATTTTTTAAAATGTGAGTTCCTAGATCTTACAGCTAGAAATTGATTAGTTTTGTGATCCAAGTGGATTGTGATGTGTTGTCTTTTGATGGCAGTTTTGCGAGGTTTAGTACTTTCAACCTTGCAGTACATCTGTGGAACTTAAAAGAGAAAGATACCTGAGATCCAACCCACCAGATATTGTAATTCAGTAGGTCTGGGTTGTGACCATGGGATTTGCATTTTAAAAAGTTATACAGGTGTGTGTAGGGGTGGGGTGGGGGAGGGGATAGAAAAGTAAAAAGCTCTACACCTTGTTTATTTTTTTTTGTTAGTGAAAGTTGAAAACCAATGGCTGTATGTTGAAATGCGAATAGCAGTAGTGGAATATTTTATGGGTCCTGGGGAGTGTACATTGAGGGCAGGCTTTGATGTGTTTCAACATGGGGGGCGGGATTCATACAGAACACAATTTAAATAGCACAACATTCTACATTAATAGTGCCCTTGTTACCAGCAGTCAGGCTCTGTTTGCCATCTCGCGCTAAAAAAATGACTTGAAAGTCCAAAAGTTGGTACAAGCATTGGAAGATTTAATGAGATAACCAGCATCTGGGGGGTGACCAAGTTAAAATCATCCCACCTTCTGATGCCCGTTCTGGGGTTTATAAAGTGGAAGAGGTGGGAAGGTGAGCTAAGGGTTTTATCCTGCAGGATAAAGGGGGAGGCTTGCCGTAGGACCAGCAGAGGGTCTGAGTCATATGTCAGGGTGCCATGATGGACTTGGTGCTTTGGCATCATGGAGTCTGCAGCTGATGGACTGGTCAGCTTCAAGCCCTTGATGTTATTTTAGGGTTGGAATCGTAATCTCCTAGGAAGAGCTCAAAGACAATAACCTCAGTCAAGCATCAGTGGAACATAAAAATACCTGACTCGTACCTCTAATGTGGACGCAGTTTTCCTTTAAGGAAGAAGATGAGTTAATAATCAGCTAGGGTGCTTTGCCTTACTTTTGGGTCTCCTCCCTTTGCAGTTGATTAGGGAGGTAAGAAAAACAAGAAAACTTAGTTTTAATTCCTAATTGTAGGTGCACAGCATCTAAAGTAAATCAGCATAAGAGGGTGTAATGGGAGATAAACAGAACTAAACTTTTGAGAAGGATCCTATTGGGTCATTATTTCATCTCCAGGCAGTTTCAGCTATAAGTTTCTTGTGTCCTCTGCTAACCTCAAGGAATTGATGATTATCAGTTCCCAAGTGAACTGCTAACTGAAATTTTCTGCTTGATCTTAGTTACCCCGAAGATGTCTGTTCTCTAGCTAAGGTCTCTTTTACCCCGTAGAATTTGGGTGTGGTAACTTCAAATTCAGCTTTCAGATTATAATGCAGGGGATATTGTCTCAAACGATGTATTAATTTTTAGTCTTTTAATTATTTCATCTAGACCAGGGTTCAACAGACTAGAGTAGGCCTGGCTCAAACCATATACTGCCTGTTTTTGTAAATAAAATTTTAGTGGAACACAATGTGTTGTTTTGGTTTGTTTATGGCTGGTTTGCCCAACAGAGGCTGAGTTGAATAGTTGCGACATGACCGTTTTGAGATTGTATGGCCTGCAGAGCCTGAAATATTTACTGTCTGGCCCTTGAACCAAAAATGTTTGCTGACCCTTGATCTACAGCTAATCTGAGAGTTGGGGGGAATCTATAAAAAGTGGCTCATATTAACTAAGAGTTTGTGAATTATAATGCATGTTTACTAATTTATATGTTCTTTTCCAGTGTTTTTAGAAGGTTCACTGAGCACAGCACCTCATGTCCTAGATCCAGGTTTCCTGAAGAATCCAAATTAGTTTCCAGAAGGTTCATTGGTAGTTATGGTTATAAATCAGAGCAAAAGTTTTGGGAAGAATTGGTAAAGCATCATTGCCTCACAGCTGATACCTTGGAGTTTTCAAATCATTTTAGTTATAGTCAGTAGAGGTATAAAGCATTGTTCTTTCAAATGTTACCTCCTTTGATGAATATTGCCAAATGTGGCCTGTTATTTAACCAGTCACTTCTTTATGTTGGTCTCTTCCTACATGGGCATTGTTTCTCTTACCACCCATTAATTTAATTATAACCTGACTTTCCCTGCTGTGCCATGCACAAAACTCAAAACAGAAACTCTAGCTAATAATAAAATTTCATTAATTGATGCTGGCAGAGAGAAATGATCCCTATTGTTACTTACTAATGAGTAGGTACAAATTCATTTTCTGAAACGGTCTGTGAATTTTTGAGAGGAGAAGTTACAATTTTGTGGTTTTCTCAGGGCCATCACTCCTCTTTTTCTACAGATTATTTATCCCTAACAAGTAATTTGATTGTGCTTCAGTAGAAGTTGTTTTTTTGGGGAGGGGGTCTAGACAATTGAAGCATTTAAACAAAGGACATATTTTACAAGAGATTTTTATATGGCCTCTTCATCATCCTATGGAAATAACTGAAGAATTATTTGCCGTAGGATTTAGTGTCAGATTTAGGTCTGGCCTACTGAGCAGGGTATTACTAATTGCTGGTTAATGGTGACCCAGTCCCAATGCTTTGGACGTGTTGGTGAAAATCAAAATGGATAATAATAATAATAATATTGCAGTGGTCTCACATGTAATGTTCTAGTTGTGATCAGTTTTGGTTGTTGATGTTTTCATTTATTTATTCACTAAAATAATTTGATTATTGCAACAAGCCAAGTACTTTTATGAATACTTGGGATGGTACATAATTGGAACTTGACTTACACTTTTATGGTCAAATGAAAACAAACTGTGGCATGTAAATTTGTAATGTTTGCACATATTCTTGGAAATGATCTTTAGGATTTTGATGATTTGAGATACTTGAGTTGAAGGTATGTATCAGCTTTAACCAGGTTTTGAATTTTTGAATCACTTCTCAAAAGGATGATTTAATAGTTTTAATATCTAATCATATATAAGGAAACCTTAAAAATTATCATCCCAACTGGGACAGATGAATATGGATACATCCTATTAAAAATTACTTTCTTATAGCAAGCATAAAACGGACTTTTTAGGTGAACCAAGATGTATGATTAGGGTAACCAGTCATAAGGATAAGTAGTGGTTTTCTTTTCTCTGTTTTATCATTCATATTTAAAAGTCTTCTGAACAAATCCAGGTGGAAATGATTACTGAGTCTCTCATGCTCTATATAATACAATGCACACTTTATCAGAAGATACTTTAGTGTGTTTGATTATTTCTTTGTCACATTAGATGACTCTTGTCTTTTTTTGGTCTTACTTTCCATTAGAGTTTCAGATGGGTTCGTAATACATAAAAATTTCTGTATCTTTGTATCTCTTTTTTCCTCGTAGAGAGCATCTGTATAGACTCAACTCATACATTACCTCCTCTGACTCTTCATCCCAGCTATGATCCTTCTTTAACATAGTTCTTTTTTAAGTACTTACCAAGTTGCATTCTAATAATTTTCTGACTTTGCTGTCCACTGATTGTTCTGTCTTTTTTTGAGGTCAGGAATTTTATATTTGTCATATTATAGTACATAGTTGTAAGCTGTAAAATGTAAATAGTTGTTTGAGGTCCTGTTTTTCAAATGCCAGTGCAGCTCGATCACGTGCTTTTTAGTATTCTTTATGGGCCACCATACCATGGTATTTATTGAACACTAATATCTCAGATGTTTAACATTTGGTACTTTGGAAAATATGGGTGATATTGAGGTATGACTACTGATGTATTTTTATAGACTTTAAAATGGAGTCACATAAAGAAGAGTAATTTTTAAAAACAGTCAAATAACCAACAATTTTTTTGTGCTTGGTTTTCAGCACACCTAACTTTTCAATATGTGGATCCCGCTTGAATATCCCTTCAGAGTGTTAGTATTACAGGAAGACTCGGAGGTTTCCATTTAGGAAGAAAAATGTGTTCACTGTTTCCTGTGTTCAGAAACAGTGCTGGGCACTGTAGAGGATGTTAGAGGATTTTAGGCATGCAGTACTTATTCAGCATGTTAAGAGATACAACTAAAAGTTCTGAGAGCTTAGAGAAAGAAATTTTCTACCGGAGAATGTTAAGCATGCCATTGAGTAGTATTGACATTATTGTGGGAATTATTTAGATTCCTTTTTTTTTTTTTTTAACGATATGATTGGTTTATTATTCTGCTGTGTTGTAGGTATACCTCATGTCTTTTCATTTGAAGTGGTAAGTTCTTCTAATAATGTTTGGTTCAGAGTGGTAAGACCTTACTTTTTAGCTAATGTTTACTTTTTTTGAAGAATTGGAGAAGAGAGTCAAGATTGGCACATAGAAGTGGTTAACTAAACACTTTTGAAATGTCTGATATGTGTAATACTATTAATAAGAATTTTGTTTAATTTTCAAATAGTTTGAATTAATAACAAGAGCCTAGGAAGGCATAAAAATGTAACTTGTTCTTCTTTATGACTTGTTTGGTATATTTAAAGCCACCTTACAGGAGTTGTTCTAGATGGTGATTATGTGAGAAAATATTTTTTAGGCCAATCAGGATCTAATATCTTTTTCAGTACTTCATATTGAGGCCTTCATGCCCTCAATATGTAGTATCACCGGAAATGTCAGAATTTTATACTGAATTAAACTAGATGTAAATAGGAATATCAATATTTATTTTTAATATTAACTTCTAGTGGTAGGCCGTAGGAACCATGGGTTTGTAAACATGCTCTACTGATGAAATGGATTTGTTTAAGCTAGACTGTTGATAAATATAATCACAAATTTTCAAAGGCTTTTAAATATTTCAAATAATTGTAAGTATATAGGTAAGTTTGCTTCTTTGTCTTATATCTTCCACTGTATTCTGCACCACATTTCAAATCCTGGATCTTCTGGTTGTACATATAACATATCTTTTATAAGATAATGTCTTCATGTGGTATGTTATTGCTTTTTCTAAATCCCATGTTTAAACAATTGATGTGGTTGTTGAAGCACATATAATTGCAAATTTTAAATAACTCTTTGAGCCTTATTTCAGTACCATTTAAATATTTCAAAAATTACTATGTATTAAATCTGTTGCTTTGAGTTAATTACTTAGAAAAAAATATATATTGTCAGAATTTCAAAATATCTGATAAACTATTAAGATAATTTATTGAATGCCTAGTATCACAAAGAGGAAAGGGTATTCTCCTCTATAAAATATGTCCAGTCTACGTACACTGGACCTTGTTTTCTTCTTCCACTGTTTTCTTATGTTGGTGGAACCAATTTGGAATTGCTTCTTGTGCCATTTATATTTTTCTTTTGTTACATCTTTTATACCTTGACCTAGCCAGTCATGATAGTTGTTTAACTTCGGTAAGGAAATATTTTGGATAAGAAAGAGGTTATGGATAAAGAAGTGCAAACCAGTCACCAGTATTTATGTGAGCTTTGGTAAGATTTTGTTAATAGTATAGTGTTTGTCTTGTAGCTAGTACCATTGCTCATATCTTTGGGAGTTCTGGATAAAATTTGAAGAGTAATTAAATATTACTAATTAATTTTAGGTTTCTGTTTTGTTTTTGGGGGGTTTTTTTGCAGCTGATGGTACACAGATTGAACCTTGGACCTTGGTGTATCAGCACCTCACTCTAAGCAACTCATTTTGGGTTTTAAAAGCCACTCTTTAGTTACAATTTGCTGTGGCAGTTGAAAACAATAAAATTAAAAATGTGCTCAGGTATATGCATTAAAAAATAAAATTCTTAGCTGAAAATGAGTTTGTTCCAAAAATTTATTATGTAAAATCCTTATTTTCTTCTCTCTCTTGAGGTATGCTAGATTATATGGTTACATTTAATTCAGCTTCAGTTAGAAAGCCACCCTATTTATTAAAAAGCAGCCATTAAGTTTGCTGCATATTCAGTTTAAATTGACAGTAGTATCAGAATCTGTTCACTCAGCTACCTGCACCAGGTTTTAAAAATACATTGTTGAGTGAATCTAAACTTAATCATATCTTAAGTTAATGAACAAGTAAGTCCCCCAAATTCTGTTTGTTATTGCCTGTATTTCTGATGTGATATTTAACAAGGAACAACTATTTTATTTCATGATTAAAACTTGCAGTATAAATTAAAGTGTAATTGATTATTCTACAAGAAACATTATAAAGTTTTATTTTTTTTAAGTAGTCTCTTTTTAAGAGCAGTCTTAAGTTGACAGCAAAATTGAGTGGAAGGTACAGAGATTTCTCATATATGCCTATCCCCATATATACACAGTCCCCCCACTATCAAAATACTGGACCAGAGTGGTGTATTTGTTAAAATCGATGAATCTGCATTGACAAATTCTTATCAACCAAAGTCTGTAATTTATGGTGTTGTACCTGAGAATTTTGACATACATAAAATGACATTTATCTACTATTATAGTAGTATCATAAAGAGTATTTCCCACCCTTAAATTTTTCTGTGCTCTGCTTTATTCATTTCTCCTTCCTAACCCCTGGCAACCACTGATCATTTTACTGTTTACATAGTTTTGCCTTTTCCAGAATGTCATATAATTGGAATCATACAGTGTGTAAACTTTTCAGATTGGCTTATATTACTTGAGTAATGTACATTTAAGTTCTCTCCATGTCTTTTCATGGGTTGATAACTCATTTCTTTTTAGTGGTGAATAATATTCCGTTGTCTGACTGTGCCACAATTAATCCATTCACCTACTGAAGGACATCTTGGTTGCTTCGAGTTTTAGGAATTATGAATAAACCTGCTATAAACATCCATGTGCAGGTTTTTGTGTGGACATAAGTTTTCAACTCCTTTGGGTAAAAAAAGCAAGAAGTGCTATTGCTGGATCGTGTGGTAAGAATTATAAAAAAACTGCCAAACTGTCTTCCAAAGTGGCTCTGTCATTTTGCATTCCCACCAGCAATGAATATGAATTTCTGTTGCTCCAGATTCTTGCCAGCATTTGGCGTTTTCAGTGTTTTGGATTTGGAACATTTCAGTAGGTGTGTTTAAATTTGCAATTCCCTAATGACGTATGATGTAAAGTTTTATTTTAACAGTCATAAAACTGAGGAATATTTTCCCTAATATACATGGGTAAAGATATTTTGGAATGCATGTATTTAGGCTGAGGGGGAAAAACTCACCCTAAGTTAATATGTGGGATCTTCAAAACGTTCATGGCAAGATTCGTACTATCTTTTAATTCTGTTTTCCATGAACATTTTAAAGCACTCTTGTATAACTTAAGTTGTCTTATGTTTCTTAAAGTATTTCCCCCCTCCCTATCTAGCAGTGAGTAATACAGTGTTTTGGAAATTAACCCTGAATTGTTTTTAATTGCCTGAATTTAAAATGTTAAGTTTTCCAAGCATTCTCTATTGGTTAGGTTAGAAAGTTTACGTGCCATTGTTTGAATTTTATCAGTGGGAATGTGGGGTTTTTTTCCTTTGTAGTTTAAAAATATTTACTTTTATTAAAAAAAGATTAATTTGTGGATGTACACCCTACAGTATCTTAACACTACGTGAATGAGTAATTTTTTGGCGAAGTGGCCTAATTGCTTTTGCGATTTTTTTTTTTATACCTGTTCTCTTCATATTTTATGTAATTGATTTTTGCTCCATTCTTTATGTCTAAATATGTTGTTTTTGTTAGCCAGTGTTTCTGGATGCTAACAGTTCTTGTTTAATCTTGCTCATGAAAATTTTACTAGTTATTATTTAATACTCCTACTATTTTTTTAAATGTAAATTCCTCTAGTGAAGGCAGTTTGTTAACTCTAAAATATTAAGTGCTAAATGTAATTTATTTTTTAGGAAGTTTAGTTTTAGTAATATTTAATGATAAGAAGGTTGAATCTTGTTTTTTGCCAGCACGTAATATACTTTTCTCTAGAATTACATATTTCTTAGTGGATTTATATGTTCTGTATTATTATTTTTAACCTTTTTTTTTTTTTTTTTTTTTTGAGAAATGGAACCTAAATAACACATGGTGATCCCTAGACAATCCTTAGAAGCTTCTTTAGAAACATGAGAGGTTTTTATGAATGAAGATGGATATTGATTGTGGCCATTAAGGCTAAGTTCACTCAAACAAGAGTTTGGATTGATCAGAGTACTAGAGGAATATATCCTGTCATTGATCATAAAGCTTTGTTTCAGTTGATACAGTTAAGGCGGTTTTTATTTTGTTCAGTGTATTCTAAGGTTTAGACATTAGTATTAAACCTTATTTTTGCCTTACTTGAGTACCATGTAATTCCTTTAAATTAGGTTACCATAAAAAACCCACACAATATCTTTAAAATCACAGATTGATACCCTAAGTATTAAATATTAAAGGAAAAATACCTATGTTCTACACAAAATAATGTCAAGTGCCAGTTGTGGCATTTTTTACCACACTTTGGGAAATATTAGTTTGGTTAATCACATTAGTGTACATTTTCTGCTTTTTTATATTTTCATGGAAGAACACTGACTGGAGCTTTAAAAACAGTGGTTCTCAAACATATTGGCTTCCAGATCTCTTTACACTGTTAGAAATTATTGAGGAATCCAGAGAGCTTTTGTTTAGGTGATATCAGTATTTGCCATATTAGAAATTAAAACACATTTGAAGACAATGTGTTGTAGAGGAAGAGTGGCCTTATTTTACATTTTTACAAGTGTCTTTAACAGTGGGCTTCAATGTAGGGAGAACAATGATACTGTTCTATGTTGTGTATCTTTTTTCTTTTCTTTTTTTTTTTCTTTCTTTCTTTTTTTTTGGACAGCTGGCTGGTTCAGGTATCTGAACCCTTTATTACCAACACCATGCTCTCCCCAGTGGGCTAACTGGCCAGCCATGCATTGTGTGAATTTGTTTAATGTTTTGCTCTGTAGAAAGTGTTTGGCTTCTCATATTTGCTTCTGTATTCCATCTACTGCTAAAAACTCTTTTGGTTAAAAAAATTAGGAAAAATATTCTTTAACATGGATAAGTAATAAGGGGGGAGCATATTAATAACCTTTTCACATAAGAAGTAATGTCTTAAAAAGTACTCTTTTTCATTACAATCCATTGGTCTACCTTGGACTTTGAATGGATGTTATATCTTGGGCCTATGATTTTGTAATGTCATGTACCAATCATTGGAAAAATAATGATCTGTTGATTTAAGCAGTTCTTCCAAATGTTAATGTGTTTTTAAATACAAAGTTAAACTTCTTGATATCGTTCTCACAAGAAAATGCCAAATACTCAAGTTAATATTACAGTTTGTCAGATGTTAGTGTCTCAAGTAAAGATCTTATTGCATGAAAAAAGTGGCTCATTCAGCATGTAACCCAATCACATGAATGCTTTTTCTTGAAATAACCATCCTACTTAAGAAGCAGTAGTGCCTTATTTATACATCCTGTTCGTTTGCACAGAACCCTAAAAAAGCATGTTCCCAAGGAGAGAGATTTAATAAAATTAATAAATTTTACTGCTTTTCCAGGTATTTATAATTGAAAATTTTAAACTGCAATTTCATGCATGTGACAAATACAGCAGTTACTACCAAAAAAAGACCCTGGATATGTGCTAAAACACTGGGATTTTTGCCACCCATTGCTTTTGTACCATCAAATGTAGTGAATGTCAATACAGTGAAAAGCTTGAATAGATTCTAGTATTATAACTGTGTCTTAATGTTAATAAAACCTGAAATAGCTGTGACTTAGTGTGCTTCCTGAAAGGGTCTTGGAGACTCTTAGTACTCCATGGACTACACTTTGAGAGTCATTGTTATAATGGGATGCTGTTTTCTTATGTGGTTCTGGGAATCAGCCATGCTTTGCTTCCTCTTTTGGTCATCTGTTAATTTAAGTACATTTGAGAACAAACTTTATGTAAATCTTTACATGGAAAAGCAGACTGTCTTATAAACACTGTAAGGATAAATTAAAAATCATGCCTTTTGTTAGACTGACTGTATTTGAAGAATGAAGGCACCTTGTGAAGGTGGAAATTTCATGAACTCTTATTTTAGCGGAATTTTGTAGGCCAGCTCAATCACTATCTGACCTTGAGTAAGTTACTTAACAGCTTTGTGCCTCAGTTTTATCATCTCTAAAATGGGATAACATTAGACCTACCTCATAGGATTGTATCAATAATTTGAAACAATTTTCATAATAGCTTTATTTTGTTTCACTACAATCTTTTGAGATGTTGGTTACAAATAAGTTGTTTCAGCTTAAACCACAACTCTTGATTATTAGTATAATAATAAATAAAGCATCATTAAAATTAAAAAGGAAACATTTATTTATGAGTTCTAATTTAAAATATATTAAAAGTAATTTATAGGAGGGTCTTTTGTATTGTTTTTTGGGTGGACACAGAGTTATAGTGAACTTCTTCAAGTGATTCTTTTTATTGATGTTTGATATATTAAGTGGTAATGAGAAATACTGTCTTATTTTCAGTTTACAAAATAACCTTAAATATAATCTCTGCCTCTTTTGTATTTTACTAGAAGTATGTAGAAGTGGATTTCTAGAAAGTAACAGCAACCTGAAGACATGACTAGGAAGCTGAAAACTTCTTTTGCTCCTTCTAAAATAGTTACAAAATGATCTGTTATCAAATTATACTATCTCTTTTTCTTAAGAGTAAAGCTGTGTAAAATAGTATTGGTAATTTTCTTTAAGATATCAAGATTATTAAATACAAGTGTAATTATAGTGAAAAATGTTATACACTGAGAATTGCTATTTTAATGTAGTGTTAGGCTAGCATGGAATATTCTGAGACATTCTGATTATCTCATCTAAAGAAAGTTATTTTAGAACTTGAACTAGTTTACAATATAACATTGGAAGAAAAAAGTTACTGCCACTGTTGGATAGTTGACTTAAAGCCATAGATCTCTTCAGTACCTTAAGTTTCCCCTGAAATTTTCTTAATGATGAAAATGGATTTAGTAATGATAAAAGAAAGTAATTAACTTTGTGAATAGTAAAGTTAAATATTGTTATTTTAGAAAACGATATATAAAGCTGAAATGTAAAGATACGATATAAAATATTGTCTATGTCCCTTTCCCCTGCCAGTGAATCATAGGCCTCTGATATTCTTCATGGATGTTAAGGAGTATTTGAAAATTGAAGTCTCAGACAGTTAGACTATAATAATTACCCTCTTTTAGTGGCTAGATATTGAATTCCTAACCTTTCATAGTGAAGGCAAATCCAAAAGTAAGAATATAAAGTAAACTCTTATCCCCTCAAAAAGTCAAGTATTGGGCTGGCTGTTTAAATTACTTGGTTAGAGCACAGTGCTGATAGCACCAAGATCAGGGGTTTGGATCCCCGTACTGGCCAGCTGCAAAAAAAATTCATGAAATAAATAAATTAAAAAGCCATATATTTTACTCTGTGGTGTTGGAATAGCAAGTGTTATTACTACAGAAGATTTTGGATGTGCTGAAACATTCTTCATTTTATCAATAGGTTCTAAGTAGTGATGAGGAAATGGTAGCTTGGTTTGGTTTATTGAGAGTAGTGATCAGTGTTTTTTAAAAATAGTTTTTTCCACATAATGCTTGATCAATACCCAATTTTATTTACCTTTTTTTTGCAGGTCAATAATAATAACCATTAATAGTCAAAAGTTTTATGAGGGCCGAGCCCATGGCGCACTCGGGAGAGTGCGGCGCTGGGAGCGCAGCGACGCTCCCACCGCGGTTTCGGATCCTGTATAGGAATGGCCGGTGCACTCACTGGCTGAGTGCCGGTCACGAAAAAGACAAAAAAAAAAAGTTTTATGAGAAGAGGGGTATTTAGGAAAGTTAAAAAAATAGCTTTCTGAATGATTTGGAATTTAAAATTTTCTAAATAATGTAATAAAGCATTTCATTTCTTCATGATGGTGTTTTTATAGTATGAAAGCTTCACTAGTATGTATAGTTTCATACCTTTGGGCATCTCCATTTAGATTAGATAGGCAGTGTTTTTTGTTTTTTTAATGGAGCTATTTGCTGTTTAATGACTTTGTTTCCATCATAGGCTTTTATTTCCAGCTTTGTAAGTGTTTTTAACCAATATTTTATATTATTAAATAGAATTTCAAGTAAACATTTAGGTTTTAATGAAATTGTTTTTGGAAAGTACACTATGCTTTCTTTAGATTTAAACATTGCTGCTTTTGTCTCAGTGCTTTTCATGATTGCTTATTTAACATACTTCTCTGAGATTGAAGGTGGTCATCACATCAAAATGGAAATTTCAATTTAAATATGTTATCTTGAGTAATTTCACTAAGATTTTATTGAAGTTAGTTCCGTGAAACTGTTAGTTAATGAAGAGTGGTTTAGGAAGCTGTTTCTGTAACGTTTTGAACATTTTTATGACCTATTGTGTTATAGTTAATATTAAGAATGCCTTGTTTCAAAACTTGCAAACTGTATAACGCTTCCATTCAATTTTTCAAGTAAAACCTTTGCTCAGTTACAGGAAACCAATGTTACATTCAGCTTTCAATAACTGCTTGTGCAAAGTGGAGTCTTATGGTATATTTATGGGCCTTGGGTAGAATAATGCTTGAGTAGTTGAGTGAAAATACAAGAATGAAGTATTTAGACAATGAAGTATTTAGACAGTGAAAATTATAACTTTATTTTTATCTTAGTGCTTAAAGCTTTTTGCATTGTGTGCTTGAATACATTTCAGTATAAATGTGATAACAGTCATTTCTATTTTAAGACTTCAGTGACCTGGGAGGAAAAAATAATTGGCTCTGGTGCATACTAGATTTTCCTTTGTTTTAAATCTAGGCATGTGTTTTTGATCTACTGGAATAAAAACATTAATAATCTGTGATAGATTTTATGTAATCTGGCTTATTGATAATCTAATCTTGCAATATAAATTGGGTGCTCTAAGCACTTGTAATACATTAAGCCTGGGAGACTGAAGTTTCTTTTCAGTGTTCTTATTAAGTAAATGATGTTGGAAATTTTCACCTTTTAAAATGGAAAGTGATGTCCCAATTCACTCTTTTCTTTTTGATTTTTAGATGGGAAATGTAAAGTCATAAGATCGATAGGTTGACTGTGACAACTATGTTTACTTACAGAGAGAACAGGAAATGAGAATGGGTGATATGGGTCCCCGTGGAGCAATAAACATGGGAGGTAGGGATTTGAAGCAAAAGGCTTTTGTAACTTACTTGTAATTCTTTGGGGGACTGTATGTATGTGCTGTTTGTGGTATTTACTTATCAGTAAAAAACTAAAATATGGAACCAACACTTGTAAAGGTGAAATCTCTTACATTTATTAAACTGAAATAAAATACAATTATATTTAAAATATATATATCTAGTTAGAAAATTTTAATTTTGATTATTTGAAGGCCAAACAGATGTGCTATTCTTTGATAGGTTTAATGAGAGTAACCTATAAACCAGGTTTTGATATAGCCTAAAACTAGTTTAGTCATCCCATGGTATAATACAACTAAATTTCTTTTTTAAACTAGTATTTTGTGTAACTTTATGAATGTTTAACTTTTTTTCTCTTAATTACATTATTGTGCAAAGAAGTGAACTGAGACCTCTATAACTTGTCAAAGAAATGTGTCTTGCTAACTTGTAAGAGTTGATAAAAAGCTTTTAAAGAAAGCAACTTTAAAATTGATTGGCTTGTATAGCCAGGTTGTCAGGGAAGTAGTATTGAGTAAATAAACCAAGGGGAAAATAAGTATGGAGCATTGTAGGTTTTATTAAATTAGAAATTTGAAATGCCATACATTTAAAAATTGGATATCAAATTAAATTTCATGTAAATTTTTCACATTAAATTGTCCCACAGAAGCTGTCCATGAAGTTAAAATCTTCATATAAATCAAATGTACATACTGTTTGAAAGATTGCATTACCATAGCATCCAATATACATAGCATGCACACACATATAGTTGGTCCTCCATATCCGTGGGATCTCATCCATAGATTCAGCCAACTGCAGATCAAAAATACTTGGTGAAAAAAAAAATTCTGCCAAGTTCCAAGAAGCTAAAATTGAATTTGCCATGCGCCGAATACTGCATTAAATCTCCGTGAATGAAATGATGTATGGGCATCATATTAAGTATTGTAAGTAATCTAGAGATGATTGAAAGTATGCTGGAGGGGTGTGCGTAGGTTAATATCCAAATACCATCCCATTTATATAAGGGACAGGAGCATCTGCAGTTTTTGGTATTCAGGGGGGTCCTGAAACCAATCCCCCAAGGATACTGAGGTATGACTGTACAGTGTATGAAATAAAACTTAAAACATATAATGTGTGGAATGAGCATTTTCCATCATCAGTCTTTTTTTTTTCTTTCTTTTTTTTTTTTAAATAAACCTCTCATGCCAGTTCTGTGACATCACTAAATTAGATAATCTTGAGTCATTTATTGCTGTCTACTTGGTCACTACGAGCAAGTAGTTGCTGAGCATCTCTGGTATGCAAAGGAAGCGTGAAACATGGCCATAAAGAACTTAATCGGAAAGTTATTACAATAGATAATGTGAAGTAACTGGTGAACCAAGAGTATATAACTTCTAAATTATGAAGCATAGTTGAGTGTATAATAATGGTCTAGTATTTATGTCTTTTTCAGAGTAAATTCTGGGATTGTATATAAAATTATCCATATGGTTTTAAGGATTGTAAGAGTGAGGTTATTATGGATTAAGGGCAGTTTCAAAGGCCATTACAATTATTAGATTGTAATTAACCTCAGAACCACACTTTAAATTGGTATAATACTTAAAACCATTTGTGATAGTGCAGAGACCCTGAAAGCATTGTTTGCTTGATTAGCAGCTTTATCAGAAGAAATATGGGAATATGCCTTTAGATATCTTATTTACTTAGGAATTCAAGAGAATTAAAAATTGTTCTGACATTTTATTCATCAGACAACCATATATGCATTTTAGCACTTAACTCTCCTAAAGAACAGTTTCTCTTCTTTAGTCTTCATTCAGTGTGGGACTTCTTTCCATGTGAGACTCTATATTATCATTATCACCACCATCAGTTGGCTTGCTTTTGAGTAGGAAAAATTATCATATCCCATCAACTTACATTGATGGAATTTGGCGGCAGATTTTCTGGTGTATCACCAGTGTGTATACCAAGTGAAACATACATTATGAAATTGCTTTTCAGGTAACTAGATAATGCTAACATTTCTTAGATCTTTAAATTTAGTTTATTTATAGCTGTGTGGTAGAAGACATAAGTTCTTAAAAAGAAGGCTTTAAGTTAACTACTGAGAGTTGTAAACATTATTTTTGATTTTTTTTTTTATACCTGCGGTTATATACTTCTATTCCAGACTCTCAAGTTAAGTGTAACAGCTATGTTCTATTTGAGAGAGAGAGAGGAAAAAAAACTTATGAAGGGAATAGATAAAGTGTAGATTTATCAGCAAGAACATTTTGGAAATAAGTAATTTCTTCCTATGAAGTTGGTAGGGTTGGGCTTCAAAGAGTAGTATAATATGATGCCAGGAAATGGTAGGGAGTAAGACTTCTTCCTCTCAGCTGTTCCTTGGACTTGACCATATAAAGAGTTCAGGCTTATTAGGTATTTATTTATTTATTTTTTCTTTTAAAAGATGACTGGTAAGGGGATCTTAACTCTTGACTTGGTGTTGGTGTGTCAGCACCATGCTCTCCTAAGTGAGCTAACCAGCCATCCCTATATAGGATCTGAACCCACGCCCTTGGTGGTATCAGCACCACACTCTCCCAAGTGAGCCACGGTCCGGCCCTTGTATTAGGTATTTAGAGTTGTGTGTTTGAATGAAAACTTCAACTCCTTTTATAATGTATCTTTGAGAAATTGAGATCTGAGTGTCAGAAAATTGACCTACATAATGAAATACTAGAAGAAATCCCTAAATTGAAATCAGTATTTGTTATGAATTTTTAATGATAAATATGAGCACTTAAAAAGTCAAAAAAATTTTCAAAGAAAACACTAAAAAATATTGTATTTGGTACCATCATCTATGTAGTATTATAGCTCAAACACTATTGCACTTAAATTAATGGATATCTTTTTGATGAAAAAATTTGAAGCATATTTGATAATCCTCATTTCCAGAATTTCACCATGTCAAAAAAAACCTAGGTAGCTATATTAATATATTATCTGTATTTGGTTGCAGGTGCTTTTAAAAATAAGTTTTGTCATGATGTTTCAGGTTTCTTTTTTTTGGTTTATATTGCACATTTCAATATAAAGTTAATAAAAAGTACCTCCAGTAATTTGGGGAGGTATTCAATAACTATATAAAAGTCAAGAGGTTAGTTACAGTGAGCTTTATATATATCCTTTCACAACTTAATAATATTTGCGTGCTAATATTTCTAGCCATGTTTTAAGAAAAGAGGTTTTCTAAGTGCTGTTCCTTTGTTCATTTAAACTGGTAGAGTGTAGTCACTATTGTTAGGGATTATTTGGTTTAAAGCAAACTATTGCAAATAATAATGATTGTTTTAAAACTTTCAAACTGTTAAAGTCTCAAATGTCCTACAATAATTGATAGTTGCCTCATTTATTTTATGAACATTTGTTTTGGGGACAAAAATTCTAGAGTGTAGGTAATGCTCTATTGCAGAGCTGATAATTGAGTGTCCCATTCTTAAGGAAGGAAGATTATTTTGATAATAGTCTTGCTATATAAATTGCATAAGTATTGTTAAATTTTCAATGTTTACTAAACTAAGATAGGACAGCTCTAAGTATAGATTGTTTTACGTAGATGCGTTTAGCCCAGCACCTGCTGGTAACCAAGGTCCTCCTCCAATGATGGGTATGAATATGAACAACAGAGGAACTATACCTGGCCCACCAATGGGTCCTGGTCCTGCCATGGGACCAGAAGGAGCTGCAAATATGGGAACTGCAATGATGCCAGATAATGGAGCAGTGGTAATGTATCATAAACATTATTTTGATTATATTCAGTAATATACACTCCCGCCCCAAAGATAACTTCACACTTATCATAATTTGGCATCATCTGTTTGGCAGTAGAGATTAACAGCCAGTAAAGAGAAAGAAATTTTGTGAAGTTATATGGTGATTTATGAGAGACAATTTCTAAGTAGCCCAAGAGTTAGGATTATCATCCATGGTATGCTTTTGTACCCAGTAAATAGCAAATGCATATGTTAGTTACAGTTATTTTTCATTCAGTGCTTTTAATTTGTATTCACCTTTCCCAGCATTCAGTGTAATATTAGATCAAGTATCTTATGATTAATGCCTTTTTCCTATGTGGACTCCTACCTGTGGAGGGGACAAAACTCCAGTTATGTGCAAAAACATTTTTGGTAAAAAGATCACTTGTCATGATTTATTCCAAAGAATATAACTGTAAAATAATTAACATTAAATTTTTTTTTTAAGTAAAATATAAACTTGCATTGCTGCATTCTTTTCACAGAATTACTAATTACACTTGTTACTAAATTTAAAGTAGACAATTTTTGTCTTGATCTGAGAGTGTGAAGATATCTTTGTGTGGGTTAAATATTATAAAAAGGCTTTTTAGTTGTAATTTTTATTATATTTGAATATTAGTAGCAAGACTGATACCTTTTATCGTTTCTCTTAAAGTCTGTCACTAGTTAAATGAGGCTTTATGTTGGCCGAACATTTTCTCATTTGGTGTTTTTTAATGGTTCTAAATAACATTTAGAAAGGAAGATTGGTTGATTCTATATTTTGAAAAGGCAGGTTAGTTTTGGAGCTACCATATCAAAATTTAAGTTGCCATTGGTAACAGAAGGCATTGCCACTTAAACTCAGGCCATCAGTTGTAAATCTGTCGTGATCCAGAGACATTAGAAGTTAAACATTGTGCATCTTAGAACTGATGAATTCATTGCTTATCATTTTTAAGTATATTTATGTCAAATGCAGTCTTTTAAGAATTTGGAAAAATTATATGTGCTAACAGATGGATTTTTAAAACCGCACAGGGAAGATAGAGGCAGTGCCATAGTATCTGCTGTGAATAGATGGCACATAATGCAGTTAGTACATTATTTCCTTCAATGGAGGCTTTATTTTATAGTAAAATGCCTGAAAGTTAGTAAAAACTTATACTACTTAGGCTGAGTTTTTGTGTGGCATATAATCATTAATAGTAACTTAGAAATAACATTAACTGTCCTATTTTTCTATGCCTCTCCCTGAAATTGTAAACTTTATTTAAATATCGCCCTTCATCTTTTTGCACTATTTACTGCTACATCTGAGGAGTTCTGTTCAGCCTTTGAGATTAATATGTGTCATTATTGTGAAGTTTTTCAAAATATGTGATTCAGATGTTTAATTGTACTATTATTATTAATATTACTAAGTTAGCAATTTTTAAAATCTCAATCTATTTTCCCAATAATAGTTTCAAGGACAACACCTCAATAGTTTTTATATTGAAATCATAATTCTTTGCGTGTGTTTGTACTAGTGCTTTCTGTCTTAAAAGCATTGATGTTGAAATTTTTAGGATGTTTACTTTTAAAAACAGAATGTGATGCTGCTCCCCGGTTTTATTTTTCTGATTTTTTTTTAAAAGTATTTTTCTTACACAACATAGTTTAATGCAATAGTATCTTAACAAAAGGGGGGGGGGTCAGAGCAGTATTATGATACTGACTAGGCTTAAAATGGCATTTGCTTATGTCATAAAATCAGTTCTTTTTTCATGAAATTGGGGCATAGCATTAGCAATATGTAAATCTGCAGATACTGCTTCTTTTTCTTTTTTTTTTAAGACATAGTAACTAATTAAATTGCTCCTTTCTTCCTTCTATGTGTGATCCTGATTCTGCTGGACTTTCTGCTGAACATCATGACACCACCACTTGGGATTTTGCCAATTTTTCTTGTCACTTATATTTGGCGTGTTCCAAATGGACTCTGTACTTTTATGTGGTATTATAGCACAATGATAGATTTTCCCAAGGACCACCATCTCAGATGGGCTCACCTATGGGGAGTAGAACAGGTTCTGAAACCTCTCAAGCACCAATGAGTGGTGTGGGTCCTGTGAGTGGTGGTCCTGGTGGCTTTGGTAGAGGAAATCAAGGGGGCAACTTTGAGGGCCCTAATAAGCGTCGCAGATATTAAACTTTCTTTCACCATATTTAGAAAAAAAGTTTCAGTGGTATGCCTTTACACTTTTACCTGTTACCTGAAAGAAATGGTTTTATCGTTGATGTATGTAGACTTAAAATTTTTTTTTTTTTAAACTTGAGGTTTTTGTATTTTTCTTTTATTCATAAGCTTTGTTGAGAATGGTAACGATGATGCTCATTGTGAATGTTAAAATGTGTTTGTGACTTTAGCTAAATATAAGTATGCCATAGTACTGTGACAACTATGTAGTTACTTAATCTCAATAAAGAAATCATTTTGGGTAATTTAAAAATGTTATTAGTTGTATTCTCATGATTTTACTAAACTTTACTGTAATAGTAATATTTTGGTTGCTTTAACTAATACAGCCATTTAAAGAGAAAAATGATTTTACTGTTTGTGCAAGTAGCCTTGAAGATAGAAACTTAATGAAAGCTAATGTCCATAAGGGGGAGATAGAGTAGTATATTTGGGGGTGGGTAGGTATGGAAGTTTAATTTGTATAAACTTGATGTTTTGTGAAATCGGAGTTGCTGCCAACATTTCATATAGATTCTGAATATTCAGGTATTCTGAGAAGGATTATTAAGGATACCTTTGTCCTGTGCTGATTTTTCCAAATAAATCTTTTGAATCTTGATCAAAAAAAAAATGTTTGAAGGCACCTCTCTTTTGCTTATAAAATAATCTTTATTCTTATCTGCCATTATTTGTTTGGTGTCAGTATCTAGATCTTAACCAGTTTTCATTGTACAGTTAGTGTTAAATTCTTTAAAATCAAACAATACTGTTGGGTCGGCTGTTAAGCGAGGATTTGCTGTGTGATGGTGAATCACGCATTTCTTGAGAATGCAGGTTTCTGGAAGTATTACAAGATGGCTTGACTTGGCAGTGTTGTAAATATTTCTCCATAGTTTGGTAAGGCTCTCCACTAAAATTTGTCTGATGATCTAGTACTGTGTCTCTAAGGAATACAGTTCAAGTGATTTTAAAAAGCAGAGAATTAACTTGTGAGTGGCTAGGGTCATTGGATTCTGATTAGATCCCTCTACTATCAAATTACTGTTTTTGGATTTTGATTTTCTTCTAGGGGGAAACAGATTTTATCACATTATGTTTACTCCAAAAAAAAAGTCATAGCTAAATTTAATAATTTGTATATTGGTCATGTTTATTTAAGTTTGCATTTAAGGAATTATATATTTAACTTATACCATAAATCTATAATACATCAACCCTGATCATAGCATAGTTATTTCTCACATAACATTTCAGTGTATTACTGTATCATACTTCTAACTCCTTTCTGGAAAGTAATATCCTGTTTTAGAATAAACTGTAAAATAGTGCCTTTTTGTTTCTCCATGGTGTCTGTCCTTGCTAGAAGGAAAGAAAATTTGGTTAGTTTAAAATGTTGCATGTAAAGGTAGAAAAGACCAAGGAAAAAATAAATTTACATAAAAGCTGTTGGTTGTAAAACATAATTGATATGCATTCTTTTGTACCAGTTAAATTTTTCATATGTACTGTTTCATGCTCAGTTATTTTTTAGACGCAACAGTGTGGATGGAATTATTTTCTAAAACTAGCTTTGTTCACAGGCTTTTTGTTTTTGGCAATTCTTTGAAAACATGATTAGGAGATTGTTAAAATAATAGTCAAAGATTGTTCTCATTACATATCTCATGAGTATGAGATGGTGGGGAGTGGGATTTGTTTTAATTTGTGACATTAATTGGGGTGTGGCGAGTTTTACTGTTAATTATAATTATTAAGTGATGTCTATTGGATTTAAATCTAATTTTCCCGTAGTCTGTATTTTATTATATAATCCTTAGGTAATTTGTAGCATTGTATTTCATTTGAAAGCTGAATTAAGATTGGGAGAAACTTGATCTTTTGATATTAATGCCAAGCTACCTTTGGCCAAGGTTGTGAAATTCTCTATGATTCATTCAACAACATTTGAAAGCCAGTGCACAAAGAGATATCTTAATCTCCTGAACATTCTACTGTCCGGGCTCAACTCTGGCTCCGAGAACAAAGTTCTACACATCTTTTTCCCTGCATCAAGAAAATGTTTGTTCCAGTACTTAACCAAGTTTACTCTGGGAACAGCCAGCTTCTGAGTGACAGTCAAGTGGAGCATCTCTGAACTCCTAGTTATTCAGTTTTCAGTGTTTTTTATAGTTAAGAAACTTTGTGGCTGGTTTAGTCAATATTTTTTCTTGTGAATTTGTATACCAAGGGATAGTTGTGAATGTCATTTATATAAAAGTGTTAGATATAAAGCTAAAGAGGAAATTTAATAGTTTTTGCTTTTTCCATAAGTGTGAAGTTGTCCTATATGATATAATTTTTCCATAAAAAGATAATATGAAACAATTTTAATATTATAATATCACAATGTTATGGGTTTTTTTGTGTCATGATTTGAAATACCAAGTTTAAGGTCTGCAGGATTTAGGTTTCATATGCTATTTGTAATAAATATGCATAAAATAAAAGAACATTCAATTCCCTAAATGTTTTATTATAGCATTATATTTTCTTGGAACTTCCTCCATATGTTTATTTTGAAAATAAATGCATTGTTTTTCTTCTTTGACAGATGTAGTTTTTAAAGAACTTTGGTTCACTTGTGTTTTGTAAAATTCAATTTGTTATTCTTCCTGGAGTCTTTTGGATTTTTCTGTCTAAAGTCAGTGCTGAGCATTCAGTGAAAAAGATTAAATATTTATTTTTAATCCTAAAATATCAGTGATATTAGTGGGTAAATTTCTCTTTTAGGTGGAATTGCCATTTAATAGAAACAGGAATTATCTACAAGGAGAGTGATTAAAATTTGACTCTTGTCTCTCAAACAATAATTGAAATACTTTTACTGTTTATTCAGAAACACGTTTGTTGAATATTTCAGTAACTTGACATTTATATGTAAAGTCTGCAGTGGTTGCTAAATATCAGTGTGAATGATTAATAGTCACTGATTAATAAGTGGGGGTTAAGTTGATAATCACAACATAGATTCTGAATGAGAAAAAGGACATTAATGTGATTGACATGAAATGTTTTGTGAAAGACTGACAAAATGTATGGTAAATGCTTTAAAAGGGTTTAAATTGAGTGTCAGCTGGTACTTATAAAGAGCCACATCATTTTGAAAAAAAAATAGGAAAACCTTCCTGAGGAAGTAGTTGAGCAGTGATATACAAAATCAGACTTTTTTTTTTTATTCTTATTCTTTTTTTTTTGACCGGTAAGGGGATCGCAACCCTCAGCACGGTGTGGTCCGCACCATGCTCAGCCAGTGAGTGCACCGGCCATCCCTATATAGGATCCAAACCCACGGCCTCGGTGCTACCAGTGCCGCACTCTCCCAAGTGAGCTACTGGGCCGGCCCAGACTTTTTATTTTTAAGAATAAGACACTGAGCACCCATATACTGTTCTCCTAATTCAGCAGTGTTGTTCATGTTTTCCTGTGTTGACTTCATAGATATTTATAGGCATGGACTTTTGGGGGTTGGAGGTGGGAGATTGAGAAACTACTGCCAAGTAGGCTTCATGTTCCTTCCTAAATATATTTCAATACAGGTCTTCTAAAAATAACATTTTTTAGGTCAGTTTCATACTGAAGAATATTAATTTCCTCATATCAAATCAAAAAGTCTGTCTTTTAAGTTATATAGTCCAGTATGGGCTTATTTCATTGTAAGCCAATCATATGATTAAATATATTGAGAATAGTCTTACACTTTGTAAGACTATTACTTCGTTTCCAGCAGCCTTCATTATTAAATATCTAAAAATGGGAAATAAATTTCTTGTGTTCATTTTACATGTTTTTCCTGGTGGTGTAAACTGAAGTATGCATACTCTCCCAACTGAATGGTTAGTCTGGAGAAATAATGATTTGCTGAAAATTTTTCATAGTATTTTATCTTTAAACTCTGCATTTATGCATTATGTATTGTATTAGCTTCTTTTAAAAGAAATATTAAGGATACTATCTTCTATGTGTTATAAAAATATTTTGTATTTTTTTCCGTGATTACTGAATTACAGCATCAATGACTGAAGTTGGAAACTTGTTAGACTATTTAAAGGCCTTACCAGAGACCTGTGTTATCTTCAGATTTTATTTTGACCTCTTGTCTTTTTCTGTAAAACCATGTTTAGATTATTAATATATCCCTTAGGGTTCCTCTCTGTTGAAACTTATTATTTGATTATATTTTTATTTACCTGGTTCAATTTGTAGTTTACATTTTCTTTTCTGTTTTATATTTTATTTTTCTTTAGCCTATTTTCAGATTGAAGATACTGAAATTCTTAATGTACCCACAGTTTGTATACATACATTAAAAAAAAAATCTTTTTTAAGCATATTGTTTTATGGCTTGAATCACCATTATCGGTACCAACTCCCCCCTCTGGAACAGATATACTATATTTTGTTGGCTGTTCTTTAAAAAAAATCTTAAGTTAGAATTATTCTTTTTCAATTTGTCTTTCTGGTTTAAAAAAATGAACTTTAAAGGAGATGACTTTCTGCTTGTACATGTATATAAAATTTCACTTGTGTCTTGTAGGATAAAATCACCCATATTTCGTGGGAGGCAGTTCAGTTTCAATATTTTAAGTTTAGAATTAGGTAGAATTAAATGAAAGTGTACTTAGTTTGAATACATGATTTTTTTCTTTCTAGTTTTTTCTGTATTTTAAAATAAATTTTAGTTAATAAGGAATTTCTGAGTTTACTCATTAAATACAGTGTTCTGCATTGCATTGATAGTAATGTAAGTGGACTTTTTATTTCTTAAATGCCCTATGTAAGTGGTTTGTTGATGGTGTTGAAGACTGTGAAATTGATGTTTATTCTAAAATTTTTTCTAGCTATTTATTGTTAAAACAGACAACATCATGTTTTTATCTACTATGCATCTCATATAAAGTAGATATTATACCTGTATTATCTAATATCAAAAACTTAAATGAGTAGCCACAGTCATTCATTATGTTTTTTCTCAGAAATGGATCTAGAAGATATACTCTTCCTTGTTCTACCTGCTTTTATGCAAAAAGGCATTGTATGTTAGTCAGCTAACCAGGGTTTTGTGAATGTGAGTGAATTAAGAGTTTTATAAGAACTATGTAAATATAATCATATGCCTATTAACTTTGCCATGTTTGGACTATGAGTTACCTATATTTTAATTTTTATATGCTTATATAAATTATTTTCTGCAAATTGTTTATATTATCTCACATGTGAAAATAGAGAAAACACCTTGTCACAGTATATATTTTGCCAGAATAATTATAGTTAATTTTTCCTCGGGGTATTTTCACATTATTAGAGATTGTAAATTAGTATCAAATTTCAGACATTCCTTAGATTTAAATACGTTGCTTATGGTTTTATGTAATACGAAAAAGTAAACTTTATCTCACATAGTCATTCTATAAGACTTTTAGTAATTCCTGACCTTTTCTGTTGGAGGCAATAGTAGTGACTTGCTCAGTGGTTACTTAGTCTATGTTAATTCTTTGAGCTGGTTAGAATATTTTTACATTTGCAGACTTTTGAGTATTTTACACATTAGGATTACTTTGGAGCAAACAGTTAAGCAAATTTATAATGATAATTGGAGTGGTAGTCCACAAAATGATATTTTCTTAGTTATATAAGATTTACAGGGAGTCATGTCATGAAGAGTTCACTGTATCCACTAACTCATTGTGGTAATATGTACTGAGGGTACTACTGTGTACTGGGAACTTTACTAGGGATTAAGATACAACAGTGGAGGGCCAGCCAGTGCCTCACTTGGGAGAGTGCAGTGCTGATACCACCATGGCCATGGATTCAGATCCCTGTATAGGGATGTCCGGTTAGCTCAGTTCAGAGAGCGTGGTGCTGACAACACCAAGTCAAGGGTTAAGATCCCCTTACCGGTCATCTTTAAAAAAAAAAAAAAAGATACAACAGTGGAAAAAAATTTTGTCCTCTAAATTAAGAGAAAGCAGGGTCGGGCCTAGATAGTACCTGGATGGGAATACCAGGTGCTATAGTCTTTTTTTTTTTTTTTTTTTAAAGGGCTGGCTGATTTGCTCAGTTGTTTAGAGTGTGGTGTGATAACACCAACGTCAGGGGTTTGGATCCCCATACCGGGCAGCTACCTGTCAAAATACCAACCACGTAAATTAAGGGACAGCATCCATAGACGTCCCTATAAGTAAGTGGTTCTCAAATTTCAGCCTGCATTAGAATCACCTGGGGAGCTCATTAAAATACAGATTTCTGGGCACTACCCCACAGTTTTCTTTCTTTTTTTTTTAAAGATGACTGGTAAGGGGATCCTAACCCTTGAGTTGGTGCTGCTAGCACCACGCTCTCCCAAGTGAGCCAACTGGCCATCCCTATATAGGGACCCGAACCCGTGGTCTTGGTGCCATCAGCACCACACTCTCCCAAGTGAGCCACGGGCTGGCCCAGACCCCATAGTTTCTAATTCAGGTAGGGCCAAATTAATGTCCCTGGTTATACTGATGCTGCTGGTTTGAGAATGCCTATTCTGAAACATTGTAACTCAAAAGAGGTACAGTAGCATTTTTGGCTGTGTGGTTTTGTTAATACAGGTTGTGCAGTATCCCTCGCCAATCACTAAGGCAGTCCAAAAGCATTTCTAAGCATTTCTAACATCCCTAAGCATTTCTAGCTATTGCCAATTGTAAGCACCAAAAAAGTCCATTCTTTTTGAGGATATGTAGCTACTGAGTGCCACATAATACGTAATATTTATTATGCTTTTTTTGAATTAGGCTTTTGTTGTGTTCACAAACCTAGTTCAAGTGAAGAGGGTATATAGAAAAATTTATTTTGAAATTTTTGTAAGATAAAATTTTTCCCTTAAACTAATTCTCATCTGTTCATACCAATATGAGAAACTAAACTGTAATAATATGTTTTTGTATCAGTGTATTTGGACATGCTTTTGCCTGATGGGTGAAGGTGCTAGAAAACTGTCCTGGTCGTAACTTACCTCCTAGTACATATGAGTGGAATGATGCAATTTTGATGGAATAAAATGATGGCCTGACCTTTTCTTTTGTGTGAGCTTATCTTATGCTTTTCTAGATTGAAGATAAAAGATTTGATAATTCTGTTCTAAGACCATGTGTATATTAAACAATTTCATTTGCTTTGCATTCTTTTTAAAAATAATGTGCATCAAAGAGTTAAATGGAAATTAAGTAATTTTACAGTAAAAGTTTATAGTTTGCTTTGTGAGACCTTATGCTGTATATATGAGGGTACTTCAGAAAGTTTGGGGGAAAAAAAATTGAAAGATAGTACAAACTTTCTATGAACTTTTAAAAGTACTGTCTCGTGATTTCAATGTCTATTCAAAATTATGCAGTACATTAAAAAAATTAAGTTGGTCCATTATGCGAGCACATAGTTGCTGTGTAGATAGTAGTTTCTTACAAAAAGCCGTGACTATGATGGTGCAAATAAACAGTCACCTTATTTCAAGCCTTTTAATTTCTCAGAAGTTCAATTCTAGAATATTGATTTTGATGTGTATATTGCCAAGAATATCTGTTAGTATAGAGACTTGTTTCTAATTGTAATCCAGATGTCACCTGGGAGCCTCTCTCAGTCTGCTTCCTAGAGACTGCCCTGGCATATAACTTAGTGTCTTCTCAGTTTTCCCAGGTAATCCACAAAAAATCAAGCATTTTGTGATTTTTGTGAACTAAAGATGGGTTTGGCTCTGGGAAGGTGCATTCATCAGTGATCAAAGATATCATCCCATCTGCCCTTTTGACATTGTACCAGCCATACCCCTCCCCCATTTTTTTCTATTCCAGACTCAGACTCCTTGCTCCTTGGAGGCCCAGGATTAAGAAACGAAACTTATTCTACCTCAGGGTGGTTTATTAACCTGTTTTTGACCTGAGGAATTCTTATGCAGGTTAATGAGTAAAACTAAAAGTTTACATCATTTCTAATTTCTTGACACATTAGTTTTCAACATTCCTGTTGAATTATTTATTACTAATATTCTTCAGTCAAGAAATAATTACTAAGAAAAAAAAAACTATTTTAACTCCTGTGATACTAAAATGACTTATATATCTACAAAAGTCAGTGCTTAACTTTCAGGCACAAATGCAGGAAAAAATGATACATTTTAGAAAAGGAAATTGCCTTGAGTTTTTATTGTTTGCCATCCTGTACATTTACTGAAGTCTTTTGATTTGGAATATAGTTCCCTTTCCCACCCACATGCATATTTTACAACCCCACTGTTACCTTACAGGGAAGCCATAAAAGTTTTAGATTGTATTTTATCTGTTCCTAGTAGATTTATTTATAGTGATTAATTGGGAAAAATAAAAGAACAACTTGTTTTTTGTTTTATTCTTTGCTGTGTAATTTGCTACATTGACCTTTACCTGGAGCTACTACGTTTTCTTAAAAATTAGTAAGTGGAGATTAGAAGTTTTTGAAAAATAACATGTTCCAAGTTTTGGGGCGGGAAGTACAATACAAAAAATATGTATTTACATTTAAAATTTCTCCCTTGTAATATAATGTGTTTAATGTATGTCATGCTATTTGTGCTACAAGGGTCAGAGGTAAGGTAAACTAAGGTACAGGGGTTCATATGAACTTTTAGACCTATGATTGGATCAGATAGTCCCTAGGATAGTTGAAAATACCGATCTCATAAATTGAATTATTTTGGAATTTCTTGAAGAAAATGGAAGAAGACTACATATCATAACTAGTTTCTACTTCTGTTTTGTAGGTCATATAAATGTAGCATAGCTATACACATTAAATAATTTAGCAGCACTTGAAAATCTGAGTTAAACACTGATTTCCTGTAGTTGCTATGTTGACTGTAGTTTCTTGCAGTCTGGGCACTGTGGATTGAGCTGCGGACACAGTGGATCAATCTTTTGCCTTCCTGGTATTTGTGTTCCAGACACAGAGCAGCAAACAGAGTGACAAATAGAGTGGAATATCTTACCATGTATCTGTAAGAGCACAGAAAATGACAACTACTCTTTTTGATAAAGGAAATAGAAAATGTTCATTTTAGGAGATAAAGGGGAAGATGTTCTGTTTGATTTAGTTGTACTGATTCAATGAGTTGTAATAAAGTTAAGTGGGTGCAGTAAGTTTTCTGTCTAGAGTTGTGCTGTCCAGGTGGTGGTCACATGTGTCTTTCACGTCCTTGGAATGGGACTAGCGAGACTGAGGAACAGAATTTTTAATTTTAAAGTAGTTAAATTCAGTTATCAATACAGTATTATGCATATTTGGAACAACTTGGATGTATGAATCTACTTTTGCATCTTCAATTTTGTGTAATCTAAATATACATAAGTATGTTAAAAGAAAACAGCATCTGAGGTAGATGTGCAAAGACTTACTATGAAGAAAAGAATGTAAAATATCTCACCAATTTTTAAAATATGGCTTCATGTTGAAATGAAAATATTTTGGACATTGGTTTCAATAAAATATACTATTAAGCTAATTTTACCTGTTGCCTCCTCCCCCCTGCCCCTTGAATATGGCTTCTAAAAAATATAAAATTTTACATGTGGCTCATACTGTTTTTTCTTCTGGACTAGTTTAGAAGAGTAGCTGTCAAATTTTAGTTTTTCATTTCAAGACTGTAATCCCAGAATCCTGTTACATGGACTGTAATAATGTAATTCATTTATTGTTACCTTTAAAATGAATAACATCAGATAGAAGTCAAGTATATTTTAACTGTTAAGTGTTAATGTGAGATCGATTTCCTGTAACATAGTTACTTGTTTGCCAAAGTGTAAGGAAGGAGTTTGAGCACCCAGTTCTCAGGAAATAAATAATACACATTAACGTTTATACTGTACCTTTCCCTTTTGCTGCTTTTCTTTTGTTATTATGATCTACTTGATACTATCCATAAAATTTTAAGCAAATATTTTAAGTCCTGAGAAAATTTTGTCATGTAAGATTTCTCTTCAACATCTGTGTGAGGTTATCTTATTCATTTATTTGTTCATTTTATTGCATCTAAAATGTCAGCTGTAACAGTTAGGGACCCTATCGATCATTTAGTGATTAATCATCTTTTTCTAGCAAGTCCTGACAGGCACAGGGTTTACTAACAAGGATGCAGAAATGAACAAAATATGGTTCCCGCTCTCTGGGGGTTTGAAGTTTAATAGATGCATGATGCATAGCTGTAAAGAAATTGTTTGACTAAGTGGTAGTAATAAAGGGAATACAAAGTGCTCTGAAAACCTAGGAGCAAGTATCCACTTACATTGGGGAGACTGGGAAGACTTCACTAAGATGATAACCTTTGAACAGGTTTTAAAGATTAGTGGGTACTTACCAGTTACAGGTTTTTTGGAGGGAGAGGGCAAGGGAGGATTGTGGAATGGCAGGACGATGGCTGTGGTCACAAGGGCCCATGGCAGTGAGCAGAGATCCTGAGCATCCAATAAGCTGTCTAAAGGGAAGGAGGAGGTAAGAACTGGTAGAGAGCAAATGAGTAAAGGTTAGGTAAGGTTGTGATTGATCTAAGGTTAAGAAGTTTATAAGGATTATCTGGATCTCTTATAGAGAAGTATTGTTTCAGAAAGCAGAGAGACCACATAGATCACTGATCCAACCCCAGGCCCCTCACATGATTTTTGAAAGGATCTTTAGTGATAATGAGGATTGTTCAGATTTCCAGATTTGAGTAATTCAGAGGTAGAATGAATTTAGCAGTGACTAATGTATTGGAGAGAAGGCAGTGTAAAGTGTTCTCGGAGTTTCTAGTTTGAACGATGAGCTGAGGTTTCTATTAACTGAGACACCAAAGGTAAGTGTGTTCAAGATTGACAGTGAGTGGGGTGTAGCTACTAGAGGGAGAAGAAGTAATACATTGGATATTTGAACATTGTAAGTGGTTTGTTGGAATTTTAGAAATGGTAGAAAACCTGCCTGGTAAATTCCATTCTCTCCCAAGGCATATCATCTGTTACTGAAGGTGACTACAATACCCTCCTAACTTGACCTATTTTTACTTGCTCATGCAGTTTATTCTGCACAAAATATCTGTGCATCCCTTTAAAACTTAAATTACATCGTGGTCCCTCTCTTTTGTCAAATGCAGTATCAACCCATCTGAATTAAAACCTAGCTGTGTTGTAGACCACAGGGCTTTATTTGATTTGGTCTCTGCACTTTTCCAACCCCATCTGCCTTCTTCCTTGCTCACTAAACTCTAAGGTGGTTCCTCTGTCTCCCAGATATTTTTTGTAGATCTCTTATAAAAGAGTCTTTCCCAGTAGAATTTCATGTCACCTCTTCTCATATGTGTTATTTTGTCAGTATATATTATTTGCTTGTTGCCCACATTTCACTCATCTCTTTTAGTATTCACAAAATGTTTGGCTTTTAGTATTTCTTGCACTGACCTGAGTGTGTGGATGAGAATCCAGGTTGTTTATTTAATAAATATGAGCATTTTTGTCTCAGCCTGTGCATATAATAGTGAAGAAAATAGATTGGTCCCTACATTCTTTGAAGTTTTAGTAGGTGGCAAGAGAAATCATGGGAAGAAAACTCTTAAAAAAAATTCTTAGACAACTCCAGAGGAAGAAGGGTATAGCAGGAAGATCCAGCAGAGAATGTGAGTAGCCCAGTTTTTAATGGAATTTGGTAGAGGAATGTGCACTCCATCTAAAGAGAGAGAGAAAAAAATTGGAATGGATGGATGGGAGTCAAGACATCTTCCTCTGAGTCTGGAGAGTGGGAGAGGTTGGCAGTATGGGAATAGAAAAGAAGATTTTAACAATTGAAATAAAATTGAAAAATAAAATTACTGTATGTTTTGTGTATTGGCTGTACACAGTACAGTGGTGTTCGGTGTTGGTTGAACACCCCAAGCATCAAGAAGACCAAGGACTTGGAAGTAAGTTTAAAGGCCTACCTAAAGACTTTTCAGGGAAGTCACTTTTTTCTAATTGAGTGTAAAATGAAGTGTACTGGTTTTATAAGTTTACATATTTGATTTCCTCTTGCATCTTTTCTTTGGTGTGCATTGAATAGAAGAGTAGAAGCAAAGAAAGTGGACAGGTTGGCTGCTAGGAGCAACTCCTCAGGAAGGGTCTCTTAATAAAATGCCACAACTTGAACCCATTGCTGATGTGATTTTCCATGTACCCTTCCTGTATGTGGTTATTATATATACTTCTATGGACACTGATGGTTTAATTAAGTTAATTTTTCTGCTAATTAAACTTTAAAATGACAAAGTGATTAAGGTATGTAGGAGAGAAAATTCAGTAAAAATTGTATGTTATGAAGGGAACACCTAATCTCTGACAGGTTTTGATAGATAAAAATCTATGAAAAACATAGGTCAAACTATATTTTACAGATATTGGGATGAGCATGTAGCTCATAGGTTGAAGAAATGTTATTCCCTAAAACATTTCCAACTTGGTCTTTTGTGTTAATAATTCCTACTTATGAGGGGGTAATAGAGATGTTCTGAGGCATTCCTAAAAGTCACCAGGTTGCCTTGTACACCATGCTATTTTCAGTTGCTTGCTTAACTTAATTTGGACTTTGAATTCATATTTATTACTGTTTAAGGATGAGTTTTAGAGATTTTTAAAATTACCTATAAAATAGGCATTGTTTGCTTTTCTGGGTTGCTTTTACAATGATGATTTTAAATGTATCTAAGAAGAGACGTAAGATTAACATTATTCTCATAGACAGGTGTGGCAGACATTACTCAGTTCCTGCATTCTGGTTTTTGTTTTTCATTTGTTAAATATACAAAGTGTATTCTTTTTAATATTCTGGGCTCTATATTTTATTGTAAGTGCAAGTTCAGAAGAATGGGAATGCCACCAAGTCTGGAGACCTCTGCAAGAAACAGTTTTCTGTTTAGCCATTTCTTCTCTCCTAGACCTGAAGATGATGAAAAGTTGGGAGATAAATACATAATGCAACATGTGAACAAGATTTTTAAAATTTTCAAGTTTACATGTGGTACGGTTTTTGTTATAGTCAACATGTTACAATCTTCTAATACTTTTAATCTTTTAATACTTTTGGAGCACAAATAAATGGAATCTTAGTCAAGTTAGCCAAAACTCTAATGTAATTTTTTCTATCTAGCTAACATATAGCATGTGAAATAAATATATATTTAATACATTTAATAGAACCGTTGTTAGATTTTCTATCCTTATATTTACTAGTGTGGAAAGAGAACAGGTTTTTAAGACCATTAGCTGTTTAAACTGTTTTGTATAAATATTTTCATGTACTCTTTTCCCTAACATTATTTTTACTACTTCCTTAATTTTCCATGCTCTTTATCATCCTATCTTTATTTAGCTCCTGTCTTCACCCACACCTCCTTCCGGAGGCCTTCCTTTTTCTGTTCCAGTCTGAACTGGTTGCTATCTAGAACAGCTGGAGCAAAACCTTAGTATTTCATTCCTCTTCTCGGTTGGATGTGCTCTTGGCTGCATTATCATTAATGAACACTTGACAATTCGTTGTGACAGTTAACTATATATATTTTTTTCCTGTTTGTCCCTTAGTAGTTAGAGCACAGGTACTAGTGTAGGAGTACTGCAATGACTTTAGCTTTTTTTTTTTTTTTAAGAATTTTGTCACATCATTAAAAATAACTCAAATATTAAAATACTAATTTAATGTGAATTCTTTGTTGCTTCTGTGTGATACTTGGATATGAGCTAATTAGGCTGATACTGTATTTGGTCAATAAAATAAGTGATTTTTAAAAGAATTTATAGGGTCCATAAATGAACTCTAAGAAATTATATCAGTTACATATGCCAAGAGCCTACCTAGATTGTGTTAGCTTAGAAAACACTAGAAGTGGTCATAGATGTGAATGACTACTTCTATAATAGTGGGAGTGACATGGAATATAAGTTCCATTCAGCAGATATTTGCTCCATTTAAGGCAGGCAGTTTTGGTTGGGTAGGAGGTGCTTCTCTCCTGCAGCAACTTCAGACTACTGGTAGAGGTTAGAAGACGGCACAATTATTATGAAACAATGCAGAGCAGGTTTTAGGGAGAACAGAAAAGGATGATAAACATTAATAGGTGTAGTAGCACGTTTCAACAACCAACCCAAGACTTGCATTACATATTCATGAATTGAGTGGCAGAAAGAAGAAAGGAAAAATTCAATAATGCACAAATGAATGTAAAAGTGTTGGAATCTTGCTCTCAATAAGGCATACATTTTGTTAAGCTTTTTGTAAAACATCAGCTTTTGCTGATCATGAGACAGGTTGTTTAGTACCCTATTTTTAAAAATCAGCTATATGTACAGTTCAATGGCAGTGCTATTTAAACTCGGGTGCCTTCACATATACATGAAACCTGTTGTACCAACTAAATGTGTTACAGGGAGTTTGGTGGAGAGGAATGAATAATATAAGGTAAAATAATGGGAAGGATTTGTGTAGGGTGAGTGAGGGAGAATGTTGTTTATAGGTGGGAGGATTAGAGTACCGTTCATAATAAAAGGGAGGATTGTATATCTTAATGAGTGTGTCTGGGGATTTGGGGAGGTAGCAATGCTTAAATATCATCTTCAGATGAGTTGTATCTGAATTTGGGAGCAGATGTGATTAGAGAGGGCCCACTATGAACCAAGGCTGGGAGCTGATAAACGTGGACCAAACCGGTGGGAACCTAAAATGAGACTGGAAAACTAATCAGAGATTTATCTGTAATAAGTAACCATTAGGAAATTTTTGGTGAGAGTGCCAGTAGTCAGATTTGTATTTCAGATCACTAGTAATTTTGGGAAGGATGCATTTGAAGTAACTCCAGGACTGTAGGCAGGGAGAGCAGCTGAGATTCTGGGGAGCAGGTAGGGTTGGAGCAGAAGTGCAGAAATCAAGACATTCTAGGGCCAGCCTGTGGCTCACTCGGGAGAGTGTGGTGCTGATAACACCAAGGCCACGGGTTTGGATCCTATATAGGGATGGTCGGTTCGTTCACTGTCTGAGCGTGGTGCTGACAACACCAAGCCAAGGGTTAAGATCCCCTTACCGGTCATCTATAAAAAAAAAAAAAATCAAGATATGCTAATTCATTATGAAATGGTCAGGACTTGATTAATTGGATGTGGGGATTTATATGGGAGAAAGAAGGCAAGGATGACAAGTGATGGGTTTTTTTTAACCAAAAGTTGTTTTGGTGCTATCAGAATAGTTAGGGGCAAGGTCGGGATGGAAGGTTTCAGGCCCTGTGACATCTAGAAAGGATGTACAGTATAAAATCCTGATGCTTAGGGAAAAGGTCTTGACTGGAGAGTTTTGTTAGTTGTCATCGGTAAACTAAGCAACAATTGATAAATGCAAATATGGCATAAATAGTTCACCAGTGCAAAATTTGTTTTGGTTAGTGGCCTGAGATATGCTCTGTACATGTACAGGTGGAACTATAGGTTCACCTGCAGGGCTTGGTGAACTTCATCTGATACTGGAGTACATTTAAGTCCTTAAATCTGCATTTATTGGTTACAGAAACAAGCATGTTAAAAAAAAAGTGGACATTTGTTAAAGTGGGTTTTATTAGTATTTGGTCAATGGCCAGCATGAGGTAATTTGGGAACGGAGATGGGCTAACTCCTATTTTCTCATTCCTCAAACTTAAAAGGTTACCTAAACAGGCCCTTCATTGTAGCCCATCATCCAAATCCTCCTTTGAGATCTATAAATAACCCTTATACCATTCTACTTTGGAAAACATTAACATGTTTTCATATACTATTTATAAGCGAACGATACAGTTTTGAAATTTTTCAATAATATACAGTAGGTGCACAAAAATCAAAATGCAAATTGGTTCATAGTAAAAGTAAATTTCTCTATGCAACCCGTCACCCAGCTTCCCTATCCAGGGGCAGTCATTGTTACTATTTTCTTGTGTATCTTTCTGGAAGTCATTCACAGACATGTTTGCATATATTCTTAATCCATACACAAATGCAAGTACACTGTACACACTGTTTGCTTATTTCCCCGCAATAATTTTGAAGATTACTCCAGATACATGCATATGAGAGAGATTCCTCATTCTTTCTACTTCTGTCAGTAGGCCATGGTTGTATGTGTACCAGATCTTTTTTCTTTTTTCTTTTTTTTTTTAAAAAGATGACTGGTAAGGGGATCTCAACCCTTGGCTTGGTGTTGTCAGCACCACGCTCAGCCAGTGAGCGAACCGGCCATCCCTATATACAGGATCCGAACCCGTGGCCTTGGTGTCATCAGCACCGCACTCTACCGAGTGAGCCACGGGCCGGCCTACCAGATCTTTTTAAACACACACACACACACACCCACCCCCACCCACCCACCCACACCCATTATATGCTCTATAGTATGTCTTTGGACATTTGTAATAGGGCATATGTATGAGTATGTCTAAAGGATAAAATTTTTATTAGTTGAATTGCTTGGCCATTGGGTATGTATATTTTTAAAGTTTTTTTTTTAACGGGCCGGCTGGTTTGCTCAGTTGATTAGAGTGAACCCAAGTTCGTGGGTTCGGATCCTTGTACTGGCCAGCTGCCAAAAAAGAAAAAAAAAGATTTTTAGATGCTGACTAGCTATGGACAATGAGAATTTAACATTATTCTCTGCAGTCTCCAACAAAATGTATAAAATCAATAAAGATCAGATGTTGATAAAAACTGATGTTATTGCAGCGGATGGTAGTAAAAGTTTAAGAATAAAAATTGTGATTAATCTTGGGAGAGCTTTGAAGAAGTCTGAAGTTAGCTAATGAAAATTCTAGGAATCAGAGCTAAAATCTTGTGCTTTAGATATTAGATTACATTAAGTAAGTGCCCTGTTTTATCAAGTAAACTATATTAATGTTTTGGAGAGCTATCAATAAGTTAGGTTTTTTTTTTTTTTTAAAGTTTTGAAGTTGTATTTTATTTATTTATTTATTTATTTATTTATTTATTTATTTTGTCGTTTTTTCGTGACCGGCACTCAGCCAGTGAGTGCACTTGGTCAGTCCTATATAGGATCCGAACCCGCGGTGGGAGCGTCGCCGCGCTGCCAGCGCAGCACTCTACCAAGTGCACCACAGGCTCGGCCCAATAAGTTAGGTTTTTAAAAATGACATGTTGGGCTGGCCTGTGGCTCACTTGGGTGAGTGTGGTGCTGACAACAACAAGTCAAGGGTTAAGATCCCCTTACTGGTCATCTTTTAAAAAAAAAAAAATGTTGAATGTTAACAGTTTGCCTTATGAGAAGTATTATACTTAGTTCTATAGTGTATATAGTATATTCTTTTGTGATATAAAAGGAGGGCATTAGACTCAATTTCAAATCTCCTTTTTTTTTCCCCCCCAAATCCCTTCCATTTAAAAAATTCTACAGAATAACAGTTCTCCAGGGATGGGAATGGGCATTATTAATATTGATACCCTTCAATAGCTAACGTGAATTTGTTTCTTAAGTATTGAGAATAGGAAGAATCACAAAGTGAGTCCTCTAGAATAATTCTTGTCTTTGATATTTATATTGCAATCTCACTTTGAATTCACATCTTGTATTATTTGGAAATACTGGGGGGAGAGGGGAAATATGTACTTTATTTACAAACCAAGAAGAATGGAGGCTCTAAGCTATATTTTAGATTAATCTAGGATTTACCAAAAATTTAAAAATAGGTTAAAGTGTTCATTATCAAAGAATTGTGGTTTGCTATTCAGTCAATTATGTATGAAAACTTCATAACAAATAATTTTTTTATTCAAAATTTTATATCCAGACAGTAACTTTAAGCAATTCTATATACATTGTATGCATATTGTATACCCAGGGACTCGAATGAGTGCATTTTGCGATTTGAAAAACAAAAATATCCTTGGTCAGGGTTTTTTAAAAATTCCACCTCATATTTCAGTATTCATTGTAACTGTGGAGTGTTACCTCCTCAAGTATGAATGGAGAATGAATAGTGTTTTGTTTCATCACATACTGTAGTTATTCGAGTTAACTATATATTTGCCGTGGCTGTACTAGGGACTGTTGTAGGCACTGGGGATACAGGGGGAGTATACTCGCACGTTATTGTGCATTGGGGAAGCAGACACATTCATTTTAGATAGGACGGTCAGGGAAGGCCTCTCTGAGGAGACATGAGCTGATACCTGAAAGATAAAAAGGGTAGGACTTGCAAAGTTAGAGGTATTGTAGGTGAGCCAGTTCCCAGATGAGGGGATTATGATTTACAGCAAAGATGACGGAAAAATGTCTATGGCAGAAGCATTTCCCAACCTTGTTTTCATTACTGCTCCTCCTGCAGAAGCCTTTTTACAGTTTTTTTTTTTTTTCTAATTGACCCCCCTCCATTGAAATTCTGACAACCAGGTAACTTTCTATGTGTCCTAAGTATTTGTTGTGTCTGTGCTTCATACATAAACAGAATAAGATTTTTGTTCTCTCTCTTCCCCCCCCCCCCCAGCTTGTGGTCTCCCTCTTGGGGGCGATGCTGCCCTGTTGAGAGTGAACGATGTAGAGCAGTGACCACCCAGAGTTGGGACTGTTCCCTGAATGGGATGGGAAGTCACTTGGAGAGTTTGGCCGGGTAGTGATGTCATCTAGTTAATGTTTTAGAAAAGGATCATTTTAGCTGTTCAGAGGACTGACTAGAGGAGAACCAGAATCCAAGCAGCTCGACCAATTAGATCATTAAGGGGAGATGGGAGGCGGTGGTGGCGTGGGCTGTAAAGATCAGTATTAGTAAACAGATGAATACATAAGAGGAGAGACAGTAAAGTGGATGTAGCTTTAATGGTCAGAAGTTAAGTATGTCTATGTATAATGTTGGTAAAAGCTCTGATTGAGAGATGCAGTGCAGGGCGGTATCAGGAGCTCTTGCTGATGGGAGGAAGTTGCAATTTCAGATGATGGAGAAGCAGAAAAAGTTTGAGACACGAGATTTACGATTATATTTTATGGTTTTTCTTATGCATTGTTTTTGTGTTTTGTATTAATCTGGCTTGTACAGTCGTACTTTCTCAAATCTTGTAACCAATAGACAGAATTTTGTACATTTTAATAGTGTGACTTTTTAAAACTCCCCTTCTGTTTTTAGACTTCAGTTTCTTTTTAGAAAATGTGTTGGCATCCTGTGTTAAGACAAGTCATTAAAGCATTTAACAATCAATATATTTTCATATAAATACAGTTGGGGATACAGCTCTAATTCAGAAATAGGAGGACGTGCCAGGTGGAAGGATTGAGGTTGATCCTCTTGCCTCAATCACTGATTTCATTTAGCACCTGGTTTCTCCTACATTTACATAGATGATTGACACATAACAGTGCAGATTATACTTGTTTGACATTTGAGTAATTCCCCCCACAATATAACATTCTGCTGTTATTTAGTGCACGAGTATGTGATGAAACACAAGAAATGTTTTTCCGAATAAACTGATTTACATGTTATCTTCAATTAAGTAACAGGTAGTTTTAAGTATATGATGAAAAATAAGCTATTGTATATTATTTGATAATTTGTTTCCAGTGCCTTTTCATGATAGGTGAACTAGTTGATACATTAAGTAACTGTGGGACTTTGGGATAGGGCAGTAATTTACTTGAAATATTGAACTTTTAAAATAGTGGGGAGGGTGTTCAGCTAAGTTAATAATAATCACCTGTTATCTTGAACTAAAAAATGTGGTTTACTTTTACTGTAGTCCAACATAAGAGTACATCCCCCTTGCATCCTCAGTGAAAAAGGGTCTCTCTCTCCTTTCATTCAAAGGCCAGGAGAATGGTAGGTGTACTGTCACATAGTTAACTATTCTTTTAAGAATGGGGCTTCTGTATCTTTAATTTTTTTTTTTTTTTTTTTTTAAAGATGACTGGTAAGGGGATCTCAAACCTTGGCTTGGTGTTATCAGCACCATGCTCAGCCAGTGAGCCAACCGGCCATCCCTATGTAGGATCCGAACCCATGGCCTTGGTGCTATCAGCACCACACTCTCCCGAGTGAGCCACGGGCCGGCCCAAATGTTCTGTTTTTTAAGACATCAGAAAAGTATATGCGGTATTGACTTTACATTTCTTACTATATGAAAAATGTCTCTACTCAGTGTTTACAATCTTAATTCAAATGTTTTTTCAATCTTAATTCACGTGTTTTGGTTTAAAGCCAAACACTAATGTGTAAGAAATTCTTATCAACATAGTTTTATTCTAAAATAAAAGACAGACTACTATTGTCAAAGGTTATGTCATATAGTCTTTGTTACAATTATGCTTTAAGATTTCAGTTGAGGGAAACCTTTTCTTTTAATGCAATTATTGGTTGGTCTTTTTTTTCTTATTTGGCAGTGTCAGTTGGAGACAGCTGGTTTTCAGAACCAGAAACTATTAAGTTCTTCTGTCTTTGTGTGTCAACTTTTCTTCACAGATTTTTAAGTCCATATTATGAGTATCACTGAATAGATATATTTGTGCAGTAGCTCATTATGATTCTTTTATTAAGGTTGATCACAATGCAATATACAATAAACCTTGTCTTGTTTGTAAGACTACCTCTTTAAACATAACTCTAGTGGTTGTTTTTGAATACTGAATATATATACAGATGTTAAGATAGCCACCCTTTTAAAGACAACTAGAACCTAACTAAATTCTGGAGATTACCTTTCTGGGTTTCAATAAAGTTAATGTTCTACAAATTGCAGATTCACATTTCTGAAAAGTTGAGAAGGCTTAAGCTTTTTTTTACTTAAGTTTTTAGTAGACCAGGTGTCATGTCACAGAAAAATTAATTCCCGTTGTCCAAGTTCAGTTTATGGTTTCATTTATTTTCCTTGTCAGACTTAACATTACCAAAGGCATACATATAGAATTAATATACTTATGAAACCAATTTAAGAATGCAAATGAGCTTAGAAGCAGATCCTCAACAGGTATCTTGTGCAGTAGGATGCCAGTTGCTGGTGGAAATATAAAAAATAATTTGTTGATTTATGGCATGCCTTGTTTCAAAAATTATTGAAGGTTTTTTAATGGGACCATGGGCCCTGTTGGATCATGGAGGTGCATTAGTAGATCTGTGAATCTCAAATTAGATGTAAAATTTTGTGTACATACATTTTGCACGAATATTTTACATACCTTTTTGGGGGGTTGGCCGGAGTTCATACTTCATTCAATTT
The DNA here is from genome assembly GCF_027409185.1 of Cynocephalus volans. Lineage (NCBI taxonomy): Eukaryota > Metazoa > Chordata > Mammalia > Dermoptera > Cynocephalidae > Cynocephalus > Cynocephalus volans. The sequence goes on from NC_084466.1 coordinate 88,850,659, forward strand.
TCAGGTGAATTTGAGACCCAGATGGGTTTTCAGAACAATACTGATCTGTGTAGTGATTTCCAATATCTTTTAATGATGTACCCCTAACAGTTTTAAAATAATTGAGCACAAATCTGTATGATTGTGTTTATTTCTAAATTGCAATTGTGTACTTTGTATTAACATTTTAGGTGTGTAATAAAACACATTTTATAAGGATAAGACAACAGTAAACATAAACCTGTTGCCTAGTGAAAAATCTTGGGTGCACTGTTTGGAAAACACTGATCCAAGGTATTACTAGGGTAAGAGAGTCTTTTTCTGATGGAGCACAACAGACATTTGTATGCCCTGCAGACATAGTCCAAACAGAATAAGATTTTGTAGGTACAGGAGGAATTAGGATTCTTTGTATGGTTTAAAGCTCTGTTTTGCTGAGGGACCAACAATGCATACAAGAGAGCCTATGGAAATAATAAAAGGAAGGATTTAGTGAAACAGATGCTTAAGAACATATTTTGAGTCATTAGCAGATTTGGAAATTAGGGTATAGGATTCAATAGTGCCTACCTAATGCCAAAAGATAAAATTAAGCTGAATTTTAAGTCAGTTGATGTTCCTTGAGGAAATGGGGAATATTTTGAATTAAAAGAAAGATCCTTACTAAATTGAAATACATAATCCTTACTCAATGGAAATAGTTAAAACATGGAGCACAAGATGATGGAACCTTGATTCCTGTTAAGAACTTTGAGATGAGTTAACACTTGTTTTTTAATTGATCATTGAAAGTTGTTTTTAGAACACTAAATCTGACTTTATAATGTCCCTAGGATGATAAAAGAAAACATGGGTGAAGCTACCAAAAATTCATCTTCCAGTGTAATTCAGAAGAGTTTAAAGACCAGGAATGCTGGAATCATACTTCTTTCAGGTCAGTCAGCATCTGTTCATTAATTTTTGACAGCTCGAGTATTCATTTCTTCTTAGTTTCCTTTAGTCATTCTTACTGATTCTGATTCTGTTGACTATAATGGGAAGGTCCCAGTGTTTTGAGTTAGAATATTTGTGAATAGTTTGTGGCTGAAGCAGAAATCGCTATGGCGTTCCACCTGTCCTGATATGGAAACCCTGGGGTCACAGCTAAGGAGATTTTAACTCAAACTGCCCTCTTTTGGCATTGCTAGTAATGTGTACACTGATTTGTTTATATTTTTGGCAGCTGACTGGTACAGGGATCGAACCTTGGACCTTGGTGTTATCAACTGGACTAAAAGGAGAAATGATATATTAAAGAAGTGTAATTTACAAAGGAAAAAAATTCTCAAGTTTTTGGGTTTTTAGTGATCCCAAACTAATTTTAGTCTTACATTCCTTTGGAAAGTGTGTAATCTTAAAAACGGCATAATTTTATAAAATAATATCCAAGCTAGGAATACTAGTTACATTCCTACTTCTCTGCTGTCTACTCTTTGGATGAAGGGGTCCCAATTTTTCTTTTTTTTTTGTTATGTCAGACATAAAATTTTATAGAAACACATTAATATATTTATGACAAATTCAAGCGAGTATATTGTCATCCTAATAGATCCAGAAAGTATTATTTTAAGCATATTTCTTTCCTAGCCACCTTATCTGGTGGTGATAAACATTATTCCGTCTTGACACTACAAGTGTGGTCCTGGGGGCCAAGAGTGACAGCATTGTCTTAGAGCTTGTTGGAAATGCAGGATTTCCAAGTAGGACACACAGAACTGCTGAGTTAGAATGTTCATTTTAACATGACCTCAAGGGATTTCTGTGCACACTGTTTGAGAAGCACTTACGTACCTTTTTTAAAAAGATGACCGGTAAGGGGATCTTAACCCTCGACTTGGTGTTGTCAGCACCACGTTCTCCCAAGTGAGCCATGGGCCAGCCCTGGGATGTTTGTATTCTATGGACATTTTGTTTGGATTAAATATGTAGATCCCTTACTTAAAATTTGAAGAAATAATCTCAAAATCTATGGGTAAGGGAAAAATGTAATGTACATAGGCTATCTATGGCACAAATCAGAGAGGGGAGATTTTATAATTGTCAAGTAGCTCTGTCATTGGAACTTTAGGATTTCAAAGTTAATTTTGGAGGCCGGCCCGTGGCTCACTTGCTGATAACACCAAGGCCACGGGTTCGGATCCTATATAGGGATGGCCGGTTTGCTCACTGGCTGAGCGTGGTGCTGACAACACCAAGCCAAGGGTTGAGATCCCCTTACCGGTCATCTTTAAAAAAAAAAAAAAAAAAAAAGTTAATTTTGGTTAAAAAATGTGAATGCTGTGTTATTTTAAAATAGCTGCTTTTCATTATAGATTTCTAGTAAAGTCAGTGAAAGGAAACACTGGTTGATTCCAAGAAGATATGTAAGGGAAGTTAAATTATTAAAATGCCAAACACATTTAACATTACAACAGATGTGACAAGCACTGAATCTGCTTTTATTATAGAGTTAAGAAATAGCTATTTCCATGGCAGTTTCCTTAGCTTAAAACATTCGGTACCTTCAGGCTCTCCTTTAAAACAAGTAGTTCTCACTTCGAAAAGTGTGGCAGAATCCCTGGAGGGCTTGTTTTGACACTTGACTGTTTAGCCCTTTTGGAATTAGGACTGAGAATTTGCATTTCTAACAAGTTTCCAGGTGCAGTTCCGATGTGGGATCACCTTTGGAGAATCACTGCTTTCTAATGAATTTTACTTTTCAGGTACTTAGGTAATCTCTATAAAAGTTCACTTAATATCAGGTGTACAAGAAACTGGACTAGAGAAAGAATATTTCTGTAGGTTAAATTTATTAATTCATTTCTTGAATTCTTTTTAGGTCTGCTGCTCAGTGATTCTGGTCCAACAGATTATTTTATGACTGAAACCTCTTTCTTCATTCTCTAGAAAAATATACTATGGATATTAGTTCTCATTTACCAATGAAGAAATACCTGTCTTTTTCACGTCGAATCTTTCGTGAGAAAAATGCCTTTGACACAGGAGAAACAAGCTAGAAAACAAGTCTTTTTAATGCATTTATATAAGCAATTTATGGATATGTGACCAAACATAACATTTTACATTTTAAAACATGCCTCGGGCACATTTTCTGTGGTTAAATGCTGTCTGGAATAGTGAAATTATTATTTTTTTAGATCACTCATCAGGCAGAAGTTTCCATTTTTTAGTTAGGGTGTTTGTTTTTGTAAAGGATTGAAGATGTTATCTACTCTGTGTGGTGGTGGTTTTACTGGTTGAAAAGTATTATGGTAGCAGCCCACAAATTGAGAATAATCAACCACCTTTCCAATTCCCTGTAACTGGGAACTAGTAGAGGATTTTTACCATCCTCTTCCCCACAATTTTGGGTCATTCCTCATGACAGGAACTAATAAGAAATGTGGCATTGTTGGGAGAAAAATCATGGTTTTACTAACCGCTGTGTGACTTGGCTCAAGGCAAGCAAATAATGGGGGTCATGAGCAAAACAGATATGATGTGCTGTAGTGATTATTTTCTTCTTCCAGCTGGGAATCTGGATACCAGGATGCTCAGGATGACCGTCCAGACGGAAAGATGGTAACTTCCCGATCTTTAAAACAATTTGGTCATGATGGAACTGTGCAGCCTCACTGTCATTACATATTTGCAGTTTAACTAGGAAGTAAGGCTCATCCATACTTGGAGGGAGAAGTTGGGTCTAGAAATCCCAGCCTCACTTTTTAAAGGAGCAAAGGAGCATCCTCTGCAGGTCAGAAGACAAGGAGAGAGCAGCATGGATTCCACCACTGGTCCTTCTGAAATTATGTCACAATAGCTAACAAAGCTTAAACTTTAAACTTTTAACGTCAAGGGTTTGTATCTCCGTACTGGCTAACCAACAAAAACAAAATTCTTTATCTTATGTTATTTCATCTCATGAATCAGTTTTTTGATACTCTATGTTACGTGTCCTGCTTTTCCCTCTGTTTTGTGAATCATCTTCCTGAGCTTTTTTATATCTCCCAGTTTTTATTCTAAGCAACTATCCCTTTCATGGTAAGGGCTTTATCAGGCCCTTTCTGATTGTTAACATTCTGGCTTAAGTACATTTGAGACGGTGGTTAACTTTGAAGGCTACCCAGTATGCTGCATATAAACATAGTAAAAAGTAGAATTTAAAAAGGAGTATCTGAGTCTCAAATTAAAACCTCCTGATCAATCTACTGAATAAAATTCTACACATTTAAGAATCAAGATAGGATTGACTTAAGATGGTGAATAAGGGAATAATTTTATATTCCTGGACTGAAACCAGACTCCTCATATCTAATCATAGCTATTCAACATTTATTGAGTCCCTCTTTTCAGTACTAGGCAGGCTTTGCAGATAAAAATGTGCAATTCTCAGTATACACTGGAAAGGAATAATGGCAGAGGAAGGATGACAGTTTTAAAGTTAGAATGAAATTGAAGTAAATTATCTGTGCTAATTGCTTTTTAGTGAATGTGGTTATTTGTGGTGGCCAGCTCACTCCTAAGATCATCTGTGAGACAGTAAACCTGTTACATGTGTTGTACTGTACACACTTTCTTAACTATGAGGGTACTTCCAATTCCTACTTTTAATTCCATTTTTGCATGAACTTTCTGAAGTACCTTGTACAAGGAGATTGCTTTGGCCTTGACTTGTAGTTCTAAGCATGCCCATAAATCTTTTAGTAAGGTGCTGCTGGAGAACTGCCTTGTTTCCCAAAGGAATCATTGCTCACTTTTTCCCCCCAACATTCTATTTATTAATGTGCTAAAGCAGCATTAGCTAAAGTGCCTGACAGGGAACCTCCTCACCAGCAAGAAGCCTCTTGGGGGTAGTTTCTAGCTGATTCGAGTCCTCTTCATCCTTAAGAAACCGGAACTTTTATCATTTACTTATTTTTATTCACCCCCCCAAAAAAACAAATGGGTTTTTTACCTGGCTGTAGAGAAGCTATGGGTTAGAGCAAAACAATGCAAAAATAAAGCTGCATGGCTCATGTCACACTGCTCCTAGAAGGCATATAAATGGCACATCTGGTAAAAGCTGACATACAGATAACTGAGAGATAGTGTTACTCCAAGTTATCGCAAATTTTCATTAATCAGTAATTAAATCTCACCTATTACAGATTTCATCCTTGCTGACTTTGCATAGCTTCCATGTTTCTCAGCCTAAACTACTAAAGGGAACTGTGTGTGCAGGTTTTGTACTTGATTTCTATCTTACACGGCTTTGCCTCCTTGATACAACAGCAGGTCACCTTCTGTGTTCCTATTAAGCTGTTCATCATAGGCATGATTTTCAGATAACAGAATTTTTAAAAAAACCTCATTTCTCTTATTCAAGAGTACTTGAGAAAATTCATGGAAAGAATGTATTACCTTTTAATTCTATTTTTCCATGAACTTTTTGAAGTACCCTCATATGTAGTTGACTGCTGTCTCCCTTTCTGCTCCTACCTGCACTGTTGTTAACTCATCTTATAACTACTTCTTCCAGAAAGCTGTGAAGTTAGAGTACTGGTACATGACACAATTTAGTTGAAAAAGTCCAATCCCAACCATCATTTAACTGAAAAAACCCCACACGTTTCACTTCCATTTTGTTTTGAAGCCTTGAGACTGACACAAAGGAAAAAGAGAAACCAACATCTTCGTGTTTTACTGAGAAAACTACAGGAAAAGGCCGTTTAGGACTTAAAGTAAAAATAGTTCTCTGAAATGTCTATACAGTGTATGTGGGCCTATCATTGTAATGTGACATTCTGAAAAACTTGTGTTAAAATTGCATTTAATGCAATTATAAGCTATTGAACTAAACAACGTCCAGCTTTTTCATAATCCAGACTGAGCTTGATTTATGAGTGTTTGCCAAATATTTCTTCAGAGCATGTAAGAAAGAGTGAGACTTTGCTAGCCAGTGTTCAAAACAAGGACACAGGATCTGGCTTTTCAAAATTATTTGGTAGTGTTCAAGAACAATTAAAATTCATGTTTAGTATTCTTTTAGGCCTCATAATATCCTGGTTTACAATCATGCTACATCTTAGATTTTTATTTTATTCTCATTACTTTTTTTTTTTTTTTTGGTAGCTGGCCAGTAACAGGGATTGAACCCTGGACCTTGGTGTTATAACCCAACTGAGCTAACCAGCCAGCTCTCTTGTTACTTTTTGGAAGGATAATCAATAACTGCATGTTTATAACATTATTGCCAACTCTGCCCTTTCTGCTCAGGGGATGTGTGGCAAGGGCATATTAGAAAAAGATCCAAACTCCTCTGAAATCACCGCATTAATTACTCATCCTTCAAGGGTGGCAAATCCACACTTTATTCAGTGCCTGGGTAAACTGAACAGAACGTGCTCCCTTCCTGTGAGCACATGCTTTACTCTTGACTTTTTTTTTTTTTTAAAGACACAAATTCACCAAGGTGAGTAGAAATCTTAAGTTAAAGAGTCTTTCCTTTAGTGTTCTTAAATAATCCTCATATGTACCATTCCACATTGTGGAAAAATTGAAATATGCAGTATGGACCCAAGTTGAGATTTATGATACTGGCACAAATACTTATATTTTATAATATCTTGGAGCCACGATATCCCATTTTACAGACTATAACAGATGGCAGGATTAAACTGCAAGAGGTTTACAGATGAAACTTTACATTTGAAAGTTTTAGGTGTGCCAGAAGAATACCAAACTGCTTGGAAGAGAGCATTTAGGAGTTGGTCTGAAAATGATTCCGCCCATCCTTGGTCACTGCAGCTGCACTCTGTATGCACCGATGAGCAGCTTCACCTGTGGAGAGAGGACATGCCTGTGTCACTGCAGAAATGTGACTCCCCTTTCTCACGAAGAGGAGGGAAAAACACCCATGGCCAAGACTGTTTCTCTTATTTGGTGATATTTTCAATTTATCAATTTACATGGTTAGAGTTACATAAAAAGAACATTATTCTGAGTGCTTATAATCTGATTTTAGGTTATTATTTTTAATAATTGCATTATTAGGCTATTTTACTCCAGCTTTCATTCTCACAGAGAGGTTGGTAACTGGCCTAAAGACATATGCGAGGGCTGAGCCCGTGGCGCACTCGCCGCCGCGAGTTCAGATCCTATATAAGGATGATCGGTGCACTCCCTGGCTGAGCGCCGGTCACCGGGAAAAAAAAAAAAAAAAAAAAAAAAAAAGACATATGAGAGGGTCTTCAAAAAGTTCATGGAAAGATTTATATTATCTTTTAATTCTATTTTTCTACAACCTTTTTGAAGTACCCTCATACATGTGGCAACTCAACTAGGTACTGTAGAGAGGTGTTCTCAGTTTAAATGTAGTCCCTCTCTTGGCACATTATTTATGTCTAATGATTCATGTTAGATTTGGCCAGATGAGTGCACCCGGCGTCTCTACTGTAGGGAGCGCTCGTCTCTCGGATGGGCACTCTGAAATTTCAGAGACCAGCGAACACAATGACATACTTGAAAAGTTTTTTTCTAATGATGATAAAGTAATCTGGGTAACAATTTGAGTAGAAACACTAAATATGAGAAATGCATTTTCACCTTAGCGGAGGGTGCTTCAGACAACCTTATAAAGAGTTTATTTGGACCTGCAGCAGGGCTGAACGAGTAAACGAAATGACTATCCTAAAGTGGAAAGAGAAAAAAAAATAAAGTCAGTATTTTTCAGACAAACTTCTACATTTAGAAACAAAGTTTTTAAAATAGAGACCAGTAATCTTGAAGACTCCACTGGTGGTAAGCAGTATGAGCAATACGCTGGAATTTATTTTATTTTTTTGATTTCTCCCTTGATTTATTAAAAAGATAAAAGTGACAAAAAACAATATCCACACATATCTTTGGGATGAGGATGCACCCAACCAATATATATCAGCACAAGTGTGAAGAATGCCCATACCCCATTAATTTTGCTTAATTCAGCCCAAGGAAAGAATTTTGATGGCAGCAAAAGAATTATGTACAAAGATTCTTCGAGAGCATGTTCTGTGATGTTAAGGAAGAATTTATAGAGCCACCAATAGATTAATTACGCATTAAAACTAAGGATAAATATAACCAATGTTGTACAGTACTGGGGTATTAGAAACATGAAAATTTTCTACGCTTCCTTAAGCAACATTTTAAATTATAATGGTAGAAAAACGCATAATATTTTATATCAGGCTGTATATACCATAAGAATTTATATGCAGAATAATGTTGATTATAAGACATTATGATAAGCCTAACATAAGAAAGAAATAAACTTAACATTTAGAAAGACTGACAAAATTTAGGATAATTTTACTTTATGATTATGGGTGTTAACATCACTCTCAACAACTGGTTTACTGGATCATTTACTGAATGATCATATTTTATTAAGACAAAGGAATTTAAAATTAAGTCATCTGAAGAATGTACTTTTCAGTACTGAACTACAGAAGATCTTACCAGAAAAACAGGAAGTTGAAATTTATCATTTAAAACTACGGCTTGTACACTACATGGTCCACAAAGCCGAGCAATAACTTCTTTACCCAGAAAGTTTGTGTGGAAAATGAACAGCAGGATGCCAGAGCCTGAATAAAGGAAACGTGACAAGATAGCAACTTCAGACCCCCAAGGGAAGAATGCAGACGGCAGCAGGCCCCTGAGCTCGACCTGGGTGACCCCACCATCCCGCCCCCACTGAGGCCTCTAATTGCAAAGTTTGTACATGTTACCCAGCATTTTTCAACCCACAGAACCCTTTTTAATTTTTGTCCAAGTAATCCCTACTGATAGCTCCTGGAATGGACTTTTAGTTTTTTTATTTAAAAAAAAAAAAAAAGTTATGTTTAAATGTTGCTGCTGAATGTACATGTCCCCTGGGGCCTGGGGGCAGACAGCTGAGAGCCCCTGCTGGTGCTCATGTGGGGAGACTGCACTCTGCAGAGCAGGGTCGGGAACATCTACCAGGATCTTATATGTGAGGATGACAAGGCACCTTTGTCTAGTAAGATTTCAGATTACTAAATAAAAATTTCTGGTGGAGGCAGACACTGCTCACGTGCACGGCCAAGGCACAGGTGTGGATGTCGGCAGGTTCATGGGCTTGCCTTGAGGCCCATTCAGGTTCCTGTTCGCCAGGGCTCATGCCAGCAATGCATATGGTTCATGTGAACAGTCAAGACTACAAACTGTAATTCTTTAATGCCAAGTTCATTACACACAACTGGCTGGCTGCATTTTCTTAAAAAAAAAAAAAAAGTTAACAAAAAAATTATTAAATAAAACTGTCTATTGTAGGTATTTGACTTTACAATCATATTCTAAATTATTGTAAATTCTTAAATGTAAAAATATCAAAAATGCTGAATAATTACTGCTTATGCAGGAATTACAATGCACATGCAATATTTCCAAAGTAAAAAAAATACTGAGAACTAGTAGAAACTATATAATTCTAGCAAAGTGAAAAACTAATAATCATCCTAAAGTCTTGAGTACTTTGTAAAGGATGTTCAGTGGAGCCATAGAGCTTACTATGACTTAGGGTGAACTGGAGGATAGTGTTGTGAATGTTTTCGGATGATGAGACAGCAGAAGACCTATGGGTCAGTAGTTGTTGCAACAATAAATATGTATGTTTTAAATGAGGGGTGAGAATTTCCAACAAAACAAGCCAGAGCCTGATTTTCCACCTTCAGACAGAGAAAGTATCCTCTCCACTTGTCCATGCCTGAAAAGCAGCTGCTGAGCAGAGGCCAGGAAGCAGAACTGGCCCTTTCACCTCTTGCTTTTGAACTTTATATGGAGCATGACTTTTTTTTTTTTTTTTAAGGGCTAAGACTAGTAGTAATAAATCCAGGGGAAAAAAGATTCCAGGGTTAGAATCTTGAAGCTAAGTTTTAATAAAACTCAACAAAAACTGGTATGATTATTAAGACCTAATCTCTATACTTCCTGAACAGGTCCTGCAGAACCCTCAGTCACCTGGATGGCAGGCATCAATTGGGTCTCCTCCTCAAAGCAACTCTCCTGTTTACTATTTTACACAATGAAATTCCTTAAGGTTTTGTTCAAAGAAAGGGTTCTGTCCAAAACTCAGTTAATATTTATAGTGTCACACTTCAAACTGAGAGGTTTGAAGGTGAGCATAGTCTTACCTTCTGGTACATTCTGTGGGGGTTTATAATTGAAATCTGTTGAAAAATCTGGCCCCTCACAGAGTCGGTGACATGCTATTGGAAAAACTGGCTCAAGGAGAGCGAGACGAGCTTCAAAATAGTCCTTTATTGTCTCTTCTGCTACTCTTGAAAGTCTAATAGAAAAGGATAGTAAGAACTGTTAGTATTAATGTAGAAAAGCACCACGAGCCCAGAATTGATTATACTGTCCAACACCAGCGAGGCCTTCCCAGATAAACCTTTTTAAAAAGCAACTGCAGCTCTACCCTTGCCCTGCTCCCCTGCTCTGCTTTTCTTTAGCATTCAGCAGCTAACACTGTTTTACTGTTTATCTCCTTTCACGGAACCAAAGCTCCAAGAGGGCAAGTCTGTCCCCATATTGCCATCTCTGTATCCCCAGACGGTGCCTGGCACAAAGACTGTGCTTAATACATATTTGTCTAATGAAAGAATGAATGAAAAATCAGAAATGAGAACCCCTCAGTCCTGGGCAAACAAGGAAGGCTGGGCACCCTTCCCTGCCGGCTTCTTGGACTACCTGCAGCTGTGACTGGCACTGTGTGCAACAGGCCTGGCCCAGGAGGCCACAGAAGTGACTGGCTATGTGAGACTCCCGGCAAAGGAGGGAAAAATTTTCCTTATTTTCTGCTTAGAATGAAGATCCTGTGCCAAGAACTGAAGAAGCCATGCTGCAGGCATGAAGGTGGAAGTCATCCCAAGTATGGTGGGTCAGGAGGAGGTAAGAGCCGCTGTCCCCGCCCAGGGCTGCCTGCCCTTGCTACATGAAAATAACTTATCGAGTGAGCTGCTGTGTGTGGAGTTCTGATGTGTTGCCAAAGGAACTCAAGTGATGAAAACATATTAAATTACTTGTGTTATGAAGTGTGAACTTGCACTAAAATATGATTTAGCTGGCTGGTTTGCTCAGTTGGTCAGAGTGTGGTGCTGATAACACCAAGGTCCATGGTCTGGTACAGGTAAGCAAAAAAAAGAAAGAAAGAAAAAGAAAAAAAGAAACTTTGGACTCTGGGAAATAATGCCATGTCAATGTAGTTTCAGTGATTTCTTTAAAATGTACCAATCTGGTGTGGGATGTTGATAATGGGGGAGGCTGTATGTTTGGGCAGGGGGCATTTGGGAAATCTCTGTCTTCCAATTTTGCTGTAAACCTAAAACTGCTATAAAAAATAAAAGTCTATTTAAAAAGAGATGATAAGAAAATACTACTAGACATGCCAGCATTAAGTTTGGAATTTTCTAAGACTTCATAACTTGCAGAAAAATAATTCATATCCCAATTACTAAATTCATGACTACTCAGTTTTTTTCCTGAGCAGTTGCACACAGGCTGTTCCAATTACAGTGTGTCCAAATAAACAGATGTACCACACAAGGTACTTCAAAAAGTTCATGGAAAGATTAGCATTACCATTTTGAAGTACCCTCATACTTTGTTGACTCAGCCACGGCACGTTCACTTTGTACTTACGTCTCTAAGTGGCTTTTCAGCAAGTCATACACAAGCACATTGTTGCACTGCTTTGCAAAATGCAGTGCGTTATTTTGGTGCTTCGACAAAATATTGCAGTCAGCTCCACATTCAATTACAAGTCGTACAATGTCTGAATTTCCTCTTTTACAGGCCTACGTTAGGAAAAAAGGCATAATAATTACTTCGCTGTAAACTATGATAACTATCAGTCGGTGCTGTTCCCTTTCTCCACACATGCCTGGGAGTTCTTTGTGAGGAGAGAGCAGAGAACAATGGAGAATGGGCAAGAACACTTGGACCAGGCCTCAGCCGGTATGAATGCCATTGGGGCGTTCTTGACTCAGTGAACAGCACAGAAATCTGCGTGCTCCAGTTCAATTTCTTCATTGACTGAATATTTAGGGAACAGACAACTTTGAAAAGGACACTTCAGTCCCAAGACAGGACAAACACCAGGACTCGCTAAATAAGCAGTTCTGTGCTCTGCCATGAGCCAACACCTCAGCAGAGGCACAGGGCTCAGTACGTGCGGCCTCATAGAGAGGTCAGTACTGCGAATCCCTAAGCACTGCTGGGAATCAAAAACAACCCAGCAGCTGCTTTTAAGGCCTGGTGAAGCACAGATACAAATCTGAATTCACAAATCTAAGACGGGGCTGTGACATAGTCTAAATAAAGCCTATTTCAAGAGTAAGAAAACGTATGTCCCAGGTTCTCTTCCTGTCCATCACTTACCAGTTGCATGACTTCAGCTAAGTCCTTTAATTCTTCTGGCTGTAGTTTCCACTTATCAAAAGGAAGTAACGGCCCTTCTGTCTCACCACCTTCAGGCTATTAAACAGTGGATGGCTGAGAAGCAGGGCCAGGCGTTCCTACAGATCCAGGTCACCCGGCGTGTGCTACTCAGGCCCTGGATTCCGCAGAGCAGGGACCTACGGCGTGTTCGCTCATCCCTGGGCAGATGCTAACACACTGTCCTTCAAAGGGTGCTTACCCATGGCTCTCCCAGGATAATCCTGCCCTCAAGGGGCATTACTGGTTGTTACACCGGGAAGCAGATGCTAGTGTACCTGGTACAGAGGGCAGGGACACTGCTGAACACCCGGTGGTGCTGGACAGGCCACAGTGTGGCAGTGAAGAGGGCAAGAAGCCCCGTTGGAACGACTAGATCCCAACAGTGATGTTCCAGGGCAGTTTCTTGTTCCCTTGCGCTCCGGTAACGTTACAAACTTTCTCCCGATATGAAAAGGCTTTTATTTTGTTTCAACTTCTGAAAATCTTTCCCCATGTTTATTTCTTCTAAACCTCAATAAAACTAATACAATACACAAATCCTTAAAGCAATTAAAATACTGCTTTTCAGCAACAAGTACCTAAATAAGTAAAACAAATTACAGATATCACTAGTCTATCTAACTTAGACACTAGTTACACAAGCTCTGAGTCTCTTCTCGAGGAAGAAATGACCCACTCTCCGAGCACCTTGGCTCCCTCCCAGGCCCCTCTGTGCCCGCTGTGCCTTGACACAGACGCCTCCTGCCCCCAGCCCTTGCCCTCCTGAGCCACCACCTCCCCTCATCTTTCTCCTGCTTCTCTTTCCCACGCAGGCTCCTTCCATCCTTGGCCTTCCCTCCTTCTCGGCCTATGGCCAGAGTCACTGTACCCTAGGCTGCCGACCCCCAGATCTGAGTCTCCAGTCCACACCCTCTCCTGAGCTTGACCCCCTAAGTGAGATGCCTCCCGAGCATTTCCAGCTCAAAGGCCACGTCTGCACAGCGGAGCACCCAGCTCCCTGCTCAACCTGCTGCTACTCCTTACCTTAGAAACAAGGCCACTGAGCATCAGCTCGGTCGCCACATTTTGTGAGTTCCACCACCTAAGAAGCCATTGAATCTACCCACTTCTTTCCCTCTGTCACCATCTAGGCACGGATGACCATAATTTCACTCAATTTTAAGAGCCTCCCTACACATCTGCAAACTGCCAGTCCATCCCCCTACTGTACACTAAGGAACATTCAAACAAACAACCCTATAAGCTGATTCTGTCTTTGTCCAGCCTAACCTCTTGGTGGCTCCCAACTGCCCATAGGACAAGCTCCCGGTTCCTTAGCATGCTGTAGAGAGTTTCTGTGCGCCCCCCTTACGCTCCAGAGGTAACAAGTGTCTGCTGTTCAGAATGCACCTGTGACTCCTCGCTGAGAGGATGCTCGGAGGTGCCACCTCTGCTCTGAACATGTGGCAATAGCAGAAACACATAAAGGACATTAAAAATTTTTTGAAATACATTTTAAAGATTCAAAGCTCAGGCTTCTGAACAAAATATTTCCATGAACCAGAAATGAGACAGAAGCACAAAGCAGTGATGACGGCTTAGACCTGAGTTTGCAGGAGTTTGCAGGTCTGGGCCCTCAGAGTGACAGGGAAGAAGGGGGGACCCAGCGCCAGGCCCATGCAGAACTGGGCCGCGCCCCTTTGCTTACCCAGGACAGTGGCTGGCAGCAGGAATTGCAGACAAATCCCTGCTGGGGGCAGTGGCTTACATAAAGGCGCATCCTGGGGGGAAGGTGGGAAGACAGAGCCATGTTCCCCTCCCCCACCACCCCTGCCCCATTGTAGCCAAGTGTCTGGATCTGCTGCATCCTAACAACATCTTGACCCAGGAACCTGGAACTGCCACAGAGGAATGGGTGGCAAGGCCAGGGCCCTGCAAGACAAATGTGAAACTGCTCAACAGGGAGGGGCAATAACAGAGTGCTGAGGGGGGGTCCCCAACAATCTTCTCCTCAAAATGTATCTGCAAACCACAATTCCACAACACACACAGAAGTCGGAGGCTAAGGAGACACACGCACCACCATGAAATGGTAATGAGCACACCAAGAGCACTCCGAGGTCTCTGTCCCACTCCAGCTCTGCTGATGGCCCCCTGGCCCCCCACCCCCGAGTGCATGTCCTTTCAGGGCACAGCTCGCCACCTGTTACATCCACCCTCGGACTGGCCCTAGGTGCCCACCCAAGCGCTCCTTGGGCCTTGCTGCCCTGCCTCCCTGGTCTGTGGGTCGCTGGAGTCCAAGGACCATCTTGCCCCACGCTGTGCCCAGTCCCCAGCACGGGGCAGCAGTGGCAGTGCCAACATGAACACCTGCTGAGCGACTGAAGAGACAGGTGACCTGGGGGAGGGTTTACCTTCATCAGTGCAGTTTCACCATTGCTCTGCTGGACATTCACAAAAGCTCCTGCTTCCAAAAGAATAGCCACTGTTGTTAGAAAGTTCTAGTGGAAAAAAAAAAAAAAAAAAGCAAATTTAATTGCAAAACTTCTTTAAAAATAAGAGTTTTTAGATGTTTTGAAATTTTTAGTCATCAGGAAAAACAGCAGATTCTATCCCAGTGGGTTGCTGGCCACAGTGTTCACTTGTCCTCACTATGAGGCCTGCGGGAGCCCCCATGCCCCCACATATACAGCCCCACACTGTTCTGTCTCCAACTGCCGCCTGAGGGTTAGCCACTGGTTTCTACATAAAAGCCTCTGCACATAAATCCTTTACAAAGATGATACATGGGAACATTTTAATTAAATTATTAACCAAAAGGAATACTAAGTTCAGCTGGAAAAGATTTTTAGATTATATAAGGTTGAAATCAATATTAGCTCTTTAATCAGAGGCTCTGTTTAATAGAAAATACTTCCAGGTAGATAAAGCACATTTTAAAAATTTGATTGCAAAGTAATACTGATAAAATAAATCCATTACATGTCATAAATCAACATTATAAAGTAATGTGGCCCGTATGACTGTTACATTTCACTACAGAGAAGTCTTCTCTGAGTCCACCAACGGGAACTCCTGCGGGACTGTCACACTGCAGCACATGGAGTCACGAACCTTCTCAGCGGCATGAATGAGGGCAGTGGTCCCGTTCTTCTGCCGACCGTTCACTTTTGCTCCTTTTGTGATGAGGAGCCGCAGGAGGTCATCCTGCCCACCCGCTGCAGCAAGCATCACGAGTGTCATCCCACTGGAATCCTTTGTTGGTTTTGTTAAAGAAAAAACTTGTTAATCTTTATTTAATTAGAACAATTTTAGAGCTAAGTCTTTTTACCTAAGATGTTTCAATGTGAATCACTAAAGTGCACTGATTTAAGCATCTACTTAGTTTCTTCACTAAAATATCCTAATAATCAGAAACTAATAACCTTTAGAATTTTTTTTCACATATAAGGCTGCCACAGAATTTTACTTTCATGTATTAAATTCTAAAGGCACATCAACAGTTTGCTTGATATAACATGAACAGTGAATTATTTGGGGGCAGATGATCAAAGTCTCCATCTAGAAAATCCAAGGTGAGTAAGTTAAAAATGGTCAGACTAAGAGAATTTCATTAAGTGACTGGAGATATCACACACACAAACACACACCTGTCCAATAGCAATAGCCATACCACATACCAGCAATAACCCGCTAGTAAACAAAATGTACATGAAAAAAGACCCTGATGACCACAGTAAGATAACAAAATATTATAAAACATGTAGAAATACATCTAAAAGAAATGTGCAAAAAAGACCTACATGAAGAAAAATCCCAGGGAACTTTGCTTAAGGGTGTAAATGGCGAGCTGAATGAATGTAGAGACTTTTCATGTTCTCTGATGAGAGACTCAGGATGGAAACAAAAATGTCAATTCTCAGACAAATTAATCTATATATTTCATGTAATTTAAATCAAAATCCCAACAATTTTTTGAACTATAATCCCACAGGATTAAAGCTAAAAAATTTACAACTAAAGCTAGAAAACAAAAATCTTTTTGAAGCAAGACAAGATATCCAAAAGCTATAAATAAAAAACACTGACAGACGTGACTACCTAGAAATAAAAATCCTCTAAGCAAAACAACACTCAAAACACAAAACGTAAGATCTAGGAAAAAAGGGCTAATATGCTTCCACATAAAAATCTACATCTGTCAGTATGAAGAATCTCTAGCAAACAGCAGAAAAATGGCACTTGCTATAAATGGGCAACCACTGAAGAAACACAAATGGCCACATGAAAACATGAGTCATTTTATACTCCTCAGAGCAGCAGAGAATAAACCACAGACAAAGCTAGATAGATCACAACCAGTCATTTTGGGGGGCTAGATTAAAGGGACTAAAATTGTACATTTATATAGTTCTACAATGTTGAAGTTTTATAAAGTGAACATTATTTTTGTAATTAAAAAAAAGAAAAGAGCTGGCTGGTTTAGCTCAGTTGGTTAGAGCGTGGTATTAATACCAAAGTCAAGGGGGATCCCTGCACCGGCCAGGCAGTCTACCCCACCCAATAGATAAATAATTTTTTTAATTTAAAAAAAGAAAAGAAAAATCAAATTGAATTCTTTTAGAAGAGCTACTTTCCGCCTTCTTTTAATGAGATTTTTCGAAGATATTTTACCTCTTGATCTAGGTTATATTCTTCATTTGAATTAAGTGCAACCTTTACTGTAATATAATCCCCATTTTTCACAGCATCCCTTAACACATCTAAAATGAAAAGAAAAGATAGATTAGGTTTTATATATCTAGATTTGTGAAAGAGATTTCTATAATTCCCAAACTACTCACTACTGGGAACTGCATCTGCTGTAACAAAATTTTCATCTTCTCCATCAAGGTGCTTTTGAAAATCTTCTAATTTCATCCATTCCAACTGCAAATCCATGCCCAGACTCAAAATCTGTTGCCTGCCATCTGGAACACACAAGAACCTTATCAACATGTTTTTCTGGAGTATTAAAAAAGTGCTGTCTATTAAATTTGTGGTGTCTTAAAATTGTACATATGCTTTTAACATGAGTCATTATATAACTGAGTCTTTAATTGATAAAATTTGTGGTTTTCTTTGGGATTAAAAACTAGCCACATGCCATGGTGCTTCAAAGGCATAAAGATAAATAGGTAACCTATAACTGTAAAATGGTAAGAGATGGATTTTTAGTACAGGACAAAGTAGCTCAACAGAAGGAAAAATCACAGGGATTCAGTAAGAGGACTTGTGAGTAATTCTAACACAACTTCTTTCTTTGGCCATTCTTGGATATACACTGCATAGCTTCCAGCCACTTACACAGTCATTCTGAGTGTGTAAAGAAGACCTGCTTGTAAGTAGAAGTCACTGCCTGGTGATCTTTGCAGAATCAGCTCAGTTCCCTCCTCCTGGAAGTCCCGGCTTCCACAGCCTGGGCACACCCGCCATCACACCCTAGGGCAATGCGAGGGGGTGCCTTTACGCAGGGGGTGGAGGGTTCATCCCTTATTACTGCTGCAATAAATCACTGGGATGTCCGCATTGGG
Organism: Cynocephalus volans; assembly: GCF_027409185.1. NCBI lineage: Eukaryota > Metazoa > Chordata > Mammalia > Dermoptera > Cynocephalidae > Cynocephalus > Cynocephalus volans. Next base: position 88,868,691 of record NC_084466.1, read on the forward strand.
ATGTCTGCATAGCTCATTGGCAGTAATTCGAAATGGCTATAGGCTATTTTCTAAAATGACAAATATTTGATGGTAAGAGTTAAAGAATTTTCACCTAAAACCAATTTCTCAGACTACACAGATGTTAGACCGATAACCTTGCCATAGAAATGAAGTTTGTAAAAGATATGCAAATAAATGATCTTTTTCTAAAGCCCTCAACTCAAAGGCTCCTTGCTAACACTGAGAGCATGACATCACAGAAACAGCACAGCCTCTGAGCTACACATCCTGGCTCTGTATCCCAGCTCCATTAGCTGTGTGGCTTAGAGCAAGTCACACCAACTTCCTGTACCTCAATTTCTGAGTAACAGCAGTGGTAAGAGTAAAAGCAGGTAACATACACGAGCAGCATGAACTGACTTATTTACTCCATACACAATAGCCTGTAAGGGGATACATGTTACAGGTGAGGAGAGAGAGGTCTTCCCACTCAGACGTGTCTTAGTCCACAGTGGAGCTCCCAGCCCCCACACCCACCACGGAGGAAGCAATGTCTCAGCACCATGGAAAGACTGTGGGCGCAGGACAGGTGAGGCCCCAGACTGCAGTAATGCCATCTGAGTCACAGGACTGCTGCAAGGAACTGAGAACGTACTCAAACTAAAACTGTCAGAACGGCTTCTGCTGCAGCTCAGAGTGTGGTCTCTAACAACGCCAACTGGTTCAAAACCTGTGTCCACTCCTACCAAGTCTTAGGTCTTGCCTCTGTATCTGGTAGGTTTAACTTTCTCTGTATTTAATTTAAAAATCAGATATACCCTAAAGAATGTAAGTCATGAAGCAAAACAATGAACTGCGCCTGTGACCACCAGGCAACTGGGGTGGGGGTGCCCGTGCACCTTGCACTACCCCTCCGTGATGACATCTCCACACGGAGAATGGGCCAGGCATACCCTTTCCTTTTTAAAATAGTTTTGCCATAAATGCAAGTATCCCTAAAAAATATATTTAGTTTTGCTTGTTTCTGAGCTTTAACAAGCGTTCTCTATATTTTTTATATACTAGTTCTTTGTCTTTTCACCTTTCTTAGTTCTGATGAATGAAACTTATTTTGTAGTCAACTTTATCACTTTTTCCTCTATGGTAGTTCTTTTTGTGTCTTGTTTAAGAAATCTTTCCCTACCACCAAAGTCATAAAGATATTATCCTCAATCCTCTAAATACCTAGTATCTAAATATCCTCTTTGTAGGTAAGGCCTTGCTCCGCCAGGATTTGATTTTCCTGTGCGGGGTTTGCTCCGTGTGGATAACCCATCACTCTTACATCTGTGACGCAGAGCTCATCCTCTCCACATGGACCTGGGACAACACCATCCTTTGTCTGGTTATCATATCTGCACAGGTATGACTGAAGTCTCTATTGTGCTAGTTTACCTACCTTCCTTCTGCCAAGTGAATACTGTATTGATTGCTAAAGTTTTACACAGTAGGTTTTGATTACTACCGGGATAAGTGACTTTGGCTTTTCCTGTGTCATCCACATAAATTTTAGAATCAGTATTAAAAAATTCCATGAAAAACTATGTTGGGAATTTGATTGGAACTGCAGTGAAACTATAGCAGTTTGAAGAAAAAGACAAATTTATAAAACTGTTTTTCTACTAATAAAAATGGCACATGTAGATTTCAAGAGATCTGTTAGTTTTTTCTACACAGGCCTTGTTATCTTTTATGAACAATATTGTTAGCAATCTTTTAAAATGTGTTCCTATTGAAAATTATATCTTTTAAAAAGTACATTTATTATTATATAGAAACACAGAAAGAGATGTACATTGTATAGAGATAAATTTGGAAAAAAAATACAGAAAGAGATGTACATTGTATAGAGATAAATTTGGAAAATGTATTTGCTTTTTGTACGATGGTCTTAAATCCAGTCATCCTGTAAAACTTCAAATATTTCTAACAGTTTATTTATAGATTCTTTTGGCTTTTCTACATAGATCATGCCACCTGACAATGAGAGTTTTTAAAATTTTTTTTGCTTCCTTTCCAATGCTTATACCCTTTTCCTTTGCCTTACTGTGCTGGGTAGGATCTTTGTAAATGTTGAATAAAAGTGATGACAGAAGGCATCTTTGATTGTTCGTGATTTCAAACAAATGTTCCTAATGTTACACAGTCACAAAAGACGTTTGCTGTAGGTTTAATATCTTCTATCAATCGAGAAAGTCCCCTTTATCGATTGTTTGTTAGGTTTTTTTTTTTTTTTTTAAATCAAGAATACTGTTGGGCCGAGCCCGGGGCGCACTCGGGAGAGTGCGGCGCTGGGAGCGCGGCGACGCTCCCGCCGTGGGTTCGGATCCTATATAGGAATGGCCGGTGCACTCACTGGCTGAGTACCGGTCACGAAAAGGACAAAAAAAAAAAAAAAAAAGAATACTGTTAAATCCATTTCTCCTTTACTACTGGATTCCTAGGGAAAACCCATCTTGATCATAAGCGATTATTTTTTTAAACAAGGCTAGATTCAATTTGTTAATGTTTTGTTTGAGATTTTAACATCTGAATTCATGAGTGAGCCTGGCCTGTCGTTCTCCTTTCTTACATAGTTATCTCGTTTTGGTATTGACGTTATAATTGTCTAAGAGAATAAGTAAGAGTTCTTTCTTTTTAGGAAGACTTTTTCAAGTTTGATACTTTTGCATATAAAACCATGTCAGCCTGGTGTTAAATCTGTGTGGCTATTTTAGTTACTATTTCAGGTTCTTTAATAGTTACAAGACTATTAAGGCTTTCTATTTTTCCTTGGGTCAGTTTGGTTGTATTATATTTTTCCAGGAATTTTTCCATGTCATTCAGTTTTCAAATCTATTGGTAAGGAATTGCTCACAGCATTCTTTTACCTTTTTAATCCATACACACAATCTGCAATCATGTCTTTTTTATCCAACATATTGTTTAAGTCTTCATTCTTTCACTCTTTTTAGAGGCTTGTCTATTTTATCAGTCTTTTCTAGGAACCAATGCTGGCTTTACTGATGTTCTCTACTCTATCTTATTTGTTGTTTGATATCCGAACAGCAATGCTGCTATTTGGCATCTTGCCCTCTGGGCAACCTTCTTTCTCCTCCTTGCCCACTAATCCTGGAAATTATCCTGATTTTCTGCAAGCTCAGCCAGTGCATCCAAAAACACACAGCACACCTAGGTATCCAGGATCTAGTTGTTTTGCAGTAATGGGTCTCCCAGACTTATCTACTCTGTCATGTATTCTGAATTATTTAAAAAATTCTCTTCAACTGTTTCTCAAGATTCACACACACACACACAAAAAAAGGATTCACAAATTATACGAAGTCTTATCATATTAATTTCTCATTTAAATTCTGTCCTACTTATAAATATATATGCACAATTTTCATTATTTTTCCCTATAGCTGCTGTACTCTATTTTATACAAGGTCCTCCCCTTCTTCTCAGCCAAGTCTGATATCCTCAGGCCAGCATTCACAATGCAGCTGGCCCTCCCTACTGTGGGTTCCATGGGTTGAACCAACCATGGATTGAAAATACTTGAAGCAACCATGGATGGAAAATATTTGAAAAAAAATTGTGCACTGAACATGCACAGACTTCTTCTCTTGTCATTATTCCCTAAATAATACAGTATAACAACTATTTACATAGCATTTGCATTGTGCTGGTTATCATTAAGTAACATAGAGATGACTTAAAGTAAACAGGAAGATGTGCATAGGTTATATGAAAACACTACACCATTTTATATCAGGGACTTGAATATCCTCAGATTTTGGTATCTGCAGCAAGTCCTGGAACCAATCCTCTTCGGATACTGAGGAACAACCGCATAATCTTATTTAGTGTTACTACAAAGTTAAAAAGGAATAATACAAGTAAATCTGTATTTGATAATTTTCTGAAAAAAATCTAATAAGCTATACAATCAGGCTGCCTGGCAAGAATAGATAAGGTAGAAAATTAGAAATCTTTATAATTTCTAAATGTGCTGAGCACATTATAAGAACTCAGAAAATATTTGTTTGATCCATCTAAAAGTCACAGAATGACTCATCTTCAATATAAAAAGTTACCTATGCAGGAGATCCAAATAAAACCTTCTACTGTATTACTTTCTGATTTTGAGATCAGAATCACAGTAGGAGTAAGAGAGAGAAATAACATGGTGCACTACCCTGACTAAATTCCGCAGAATAAACTCACCCAAATTCTCATCCATCTGGCACATACTGTCTAAAACCTCCTGATCACCTTCTGCAGCAATGTATGCCCAAGTATCAGTTTCATCTCTTGTATTTCTCCTTTCTTTAAGTGACTGCTTATTTTCCTTGGTCTTGTGATCTTCTGTGGTTTTACAATCCAGTGGTATTTCTTCTCTTTTCCGATTATTCTCAGGAACATCATTTTTTTCTTCTGGAGTTAATTTAAATAAATCAAACGCATTTCCGATTTCCTTAAATGCTAGTAAAAAACATTAAAATTGATGGCAAGTATGAGTCACAAATTTCTCTTGTAATCAAAAGAAAATCTGGGTTAGTGTTAAAGAAATAGGTATTACCTTAATTTTTACTAATATTTTGCATGATCAGATTTACCATCCAAGCCACAACATCTGGTCTTTCAACTGGTCTTTTCTGTTGCTACTCAACATTTAGAAAGGATGTTCACAGGGAATGGCTACTAATCAGGTGCTCTGAACCACTCACCTGCAGTTGTGGCAAAGGCCTGCTGAGGATGGTGGGCCTCAGAATGAGACCCACCTGGTCATGCCACCCATCTCCTACTGCTAGATACACCAGACTGTCAACCACTGCACCCTTCGCTTGTACAGATGTGATTTCTGGTGGTGAGGGGGAGAAATAGCAGGTGCCCGAGCACCAACAATGCACCTGGTGAAACTGTACCTGATGCCACCAGCTTTTAAGTGAATAATAGTGGGAAGAACACTAGCAAAGCTCCATACTTGTCATAGGAAATAATCCAAAAAAGAAAACACTATTAGGAAGAATTGTATTATAAACTCCAGGTACATAGTAGACAGGTTTTATTAGCAAGGGATATTGAAAACCGGACTCCCAGTGAGTACCATTATAAATGGGACAAACAGTAGTTCCATTTAAGGCTACTGGGTCACAGTAAAAGTGTGCCTTCAATTGACATACGAGACGCTAGGAATGAGAAAAAGTTAACAAACCAGGTCCAATTTTGCAATATTTTGAATCACTCTTTGAAGAATAGCAGGGGTTTAAAATGTTTGTATTATTTTGAACAGATATGCTCTTTCACTTACAGTAACTTACGCACGACCCAGTGGAACAGCAACTGTTCCTTCCCAGCTTCAACTACCTGCTTCTACCTTCAAGCCTCGCTCAGCTGAGAAAAAAATCTACTATCAGCATTACTTCAAATATATACAGCTTTCGGGAGAAAACCGAGGGGAAATTATCCACCTCTTAGAAACACTGCTTCCAAGAGAATGTGTGTTCCAAGTACTTTTGGTGCATAAACTATTTATCTGCTGGAGCTTATTCAAACTCTATATGGTGATTTTTGAAATGAAGCAGTTGTTTCAGTACTGACATGTTTTATGGATTCTCAATTATGGTATATCTTGAAGTGATCCAAAATGTGTATTCAACATTATACTTGTGCTAGTACAAATGACACAGAGTAAAATACAATGAATATATTAAGCAAGTCTGTTTTATTTAGCATGCACTATAAAAAAGACACATTTACTTTTCTGCCATAACTAATTTCTTCTCTAATTCTAACTTACTCCATCATCATACTGAAAAGGAGGAAAAACAAGGTGAATTGAAGGAAAAAAATTAATTACATAAGTTGTTATATAATAAATTTACATAACTGGTTAAACAAAGGCTCTAAATTGCCCAGTGAATAAAATTTTCCAGTTCTATGACATAGCAGGTTAGAAAAGAGACTGTCTTCATAGTAAATTAATTTCTTTGCGTAAAAGATGGTACTGCAAATGGTTAAAATGTTAGTATTTACACTCACTCTTTAATCCCTTTGGCTCTTTTCGGCCTTTTTCTTCCTTCTCTGAATCATGCCTTTTCTGATATTTTTCTTTGGGTTCATTTTTTTTGGTCTCTTTCTCCTGAAAAAGACATATGTAAGACCCCGAACGAGAATGGATAAAGGGCTGGTATTGTCTATTTGAAAACTGGAAAAGATAGGTTCCTGGTGTCAATGACTGCCTTTATAAACTGTGGCGCACGGCCAGAGATCATTAAGTCTTTTTCGCATAAACTGCTTCCTCAGTCAAGGTTATCCTTCAACCATATGATAATTTCTAAAACATCAAATAAAATTTAATATAAAAAGTAATCTCCCCCCAAATCTTGCCTATAGTCTTATTGATCACACGTGACTATTTTTATTTCTCCATGCTCCCCTTCTGAACTCGTCACTTGGCATACATAATTTTTAAAAATTCATTTTCTTTATTTACACTGCATAGATATTTTTACATGGCTGTGTTCGTATGTAGGTATGGTTTTCTTCTCCACCACATTTTCTAAACTTTCCTGGTTTTGCTACAATGATGTCATAATTAATATTTCAATGGCTATAACAGTCCCCAGGTTGCCACATCAATATTTTCTTAACCATCTCCCCCATGGCTAGAGGGTTAGACTGTCATCAGCTGTTCACTACTGAAGATAATACTGCCAAATCCATCTTTGCATACACAACTTTTTTCATCCTTTTAAAATGGTTTACTTAAGAAAAATTCCCAAAACTGGGAATAATGGATGAAAAAAATGATCTTTTCTTATGGTCCTTGATAAACAATGCATATACGAATACTTTCATAATTTGAAAAATATTTCCATTTTGAAAAAACACATACCAGTGTTTTTATAATAATGAGAGAAACTATTAAATATGCTTTTGTAAGAATTAAAAGACTTGTAATATTAATGCATTTTGTATAATATTGAGTAAAAAGTGGTTTATTCTTAAGACCATGGGGGAAACATACCAAGCACAATGTGAAAACCTAATAAAATATGCTGACGAAGCAATAAGCCTGACTATACAACCCTGCACATCACCTGAGTAACCCTAAAAAGACATGCTGACTTTTGCATATAAATTAGCCCTCAATTTTCTAGTTGTAGTCAGTGTAAAAGGCAACCAGCTGGAGGCAGAGAGAAGCTGGTAGTCCACAGGCTGAGGAGCTCGGCCTTTACAACTGTCCACGCTTAGCCACACTATTCAGCACCCCCCTGATGATGCAAACACTGTCAGTTTGACCATTTCCTTTTCATCGCTTGTGACACTTGTGGCCCACTCAGAACAGCACTAGCCCGCAGCACCCTGCGAGGCTGCCCCCGCGGCCCTTACCTCCTCCGTGCAGCCACCAGACCTGAGCCCGAGGCCCCTCTCTTCCCCGCCCGGTCGCCAATCCTTCGGTGGTGTCTGGGCAGACACAGGTGTCGGCTTATCTACCTCGGGGGTGTTTCCGCCTCTGTCTTGACCCCTTTGCTTTTTAGGTACAGTTTTCCTCTCTAAGAAAGAGTTCTTGTTTCCCAGCTTCCTGCCCTCCTTGGGGTCCTCGGGCTTCCTCGGCGCCTTCTTTTTCCTCTTCGCTCTGAGGTGCGCAGGCTCCTCCGCACCCGCGCCCGCCGGCGGCTCCTCGGCTGCGCGGTCCTCGCGGGCCTCCTGAGCGGCTCGGTCTTCTGCGCTTTGAACTTTCTGTTGCTCTTCTCGGATATCAGAGTGTAAGTCTTCACTGTCATCTTCTTGAAAAGGGGCATCATTAAGCGCACTTGATTCAGATTCCAACTGAGAGTCAATGCATTTCTCTTTTTTTGTTTTTCTGTTTTCTTTGGGATCTTCTCTTTTAATCTTTAAATCTCTTATTTCACCCTTTTTAACTTTCTTTAATTCCTTACTTTCTTTTATTTCATCTTTCTTGGGCTTTTTGGATTCCTTTAATTCTTCTTTGGCTTCCAAAATTCTTTTCTTTGTCCTTAGATCAAAAACGAAGCTTTCGGAGGCGCCCTCCAGGTCTGGTTTGGACTTATCTTTTGGCTTCCCAGTCTTTGCTTTTTTCTTTTTCAGGTCATCTGGGCTTTTCTCTTCTCTATGCCTCAATTTTTTCTTTTTCTTCTTTGGAGAAGTATCTTCTTTTGTCTCACTTTGCTGATCACTATCAGAGTTTGCCTCAAATATGTCATTATTTAAGGATAGTCTCTATAAAATATAAAAAATATTAAATACTCATTAACATAGTAATTTTAAAGGCTCTGAAAACTAGCACTAATCAAATTTGGTAGAAATTTTTTTCCCAAGCAGATCCTCAACTCCTTAAAATTACTTACCTAAATTGAAGTTGTATAGTATATTACTTATATCTATGTTTTGGCAAATAGATCTTGGTGGTGATAATGAGCATCAATTTAAAAAAGCAGACAGACATAATATTAATAAAATTACATTTTCCTTAAAAAATAAAAAATAAATAAAAAATAAAAAGCAGACAGATAGAGAGGGGACAGGAAATGTCAGTGCCACTGAAGGTCCCGAACTTCAAGTAGGAGTAAACAATAATAGCCTCATGTATGGTGGGTTATAAATGATTTGAATTTCAAAATTTCCAAAAACACCAGGGAAGTAATTTGTACAGACTTTGTTGGTTGCCAACAAAGTAGTTAATAATACAAAGACAGATTTTTTAAGACCTTGTATCCCAGAATGTCCTTAAACTTGCTGTTAATATTTTGGTCATGTATGGAACAAGCAAGATTGTACACAAGTCTTACCTCCCCAATTGATTTGTTATATAGTCTGAAATATTCCCTATGGAAAATATTCTGAAAGTTGTAAAATTCAAAACAGAGTCACCTGTGTCAAACCATGGCAAACAGTCAGTGAAAGCTGTAAAGAGAGGGCTCTCACACACAATTTGCCTGATAACAGTAACTATCACAAGAAATTTTCCAAACTGCAGCTTCCTACACAAATCACACAAGACAGCAAACTGCTTATATAGGAACACTTGCCTGACACACTGTCTCACAAGCCTAATCCAAATCTGTAAGGGCCTAACCATAACTCCAAGATTACAAGTTCTACCTACCATGTGCATTCCTCTTCAATGATAGTGAGTTTTTACACATCAAAGGTTTGTGGCAACCCTGTGTAGAACATATCTACCAGCATTATTTTTCCAACAGCATGTGCTCACTTCATGTTTCTGTGTCACATTTTGGTAATTCTTGCAATAGTTTTCACTTTTCCATTATTATTACATCTGTTATGGTGCTCTGTGATCAGTGATCTGTGATGCTGCTGCTACTGTAATTGTTTTGGGCACCATGAACCACACACCCACACAAGGTGCAAACTTCATAAATGGTGTGCGTGTTCTGACTGCTGCACCGACCCGTTGTTCATCTCTCCCCCTCTCCTCAGGCCTCCCTATTCCCAAATACAATACTGAAATTGGGCCAATTAACCCTACAATGGCCTTTAAGTGTTCAAGTGATTTTAAGTCAAAGCTGGAAATGATTAAGCTCAGTGCTGAAGGCATGTCAGAAGCCAAGACAGGCCAAAAGTAAGGTCTCTTGCTCCAAACAGCCAAGTTGTGAGTGCAAAGGGAAAATTCTCGAAGGAAATTAGAAGTGCTGCCCCAGGAAACACACGAATGACAAGAAGCCAAGCAGCCTCATTGCTGATGTGGAGAAAGTGCTAGCAGTCTGGACAGAGATCAAACCAGCCACAACATTCCCTTAAGCCAAAGCCTGACCCAGGGCACGGGCCCCAGCTCCCTTCAATTCTGCGAAGGCTGAGAGAGGCGAGGAGGCTGCAGAAGAAAAGTCTGAAGCCAGCAGAGGTTGGCACATGAGGTCTAAGGAAAGAGGCTGTGTCCATAGCATAAAAGCTCAAGGTGGAGAGTGGATGCCGATGTGGAAGCCACAGCAGGTTATCCAGAATCTAGCTAAGCTCAACCACAGATTTGCAGTGTTGACCTAACAGCCTTCTACTGGAAGAAGACCTGGGCAGAGAAAACTGAAAACCTTCTGGAAAAGACGCACCACTGTAGATGCCGTTAAGAACATTTGTGAGTCATGGGAGAAGGTCGAAATATGAACATTAACAGGAGTTTAGAAGAATTTGATTCCAACCCTCGCAGATGACTTTGAAGGGCTCAAGACTTTAGAAGAGGAAGTAACTGCTGATGTGGTGGAAACAGCAAGAGAATCAGAATTAGAAGTGGAGCCTGGAGATGGGACCGAACTGCTGCAATCTCGTGATAAAACTTTAACAGATGAGGAGTTGCTTCTTCTAGAGGAGCAAAGAAGGTGGTTTCTTGATGTGGAATCTACTCCTGCTGAAGATGCTGTGAACAATGTTGAGATGACAGCAAAAGATTTAAGGTATTACATAAACAGTTGATAAAGCAGCAGCAGGGTTGGAGAGAACTGATTGCAATTTTGCAAGAAGTTCTCCTGTGGGTAAAACACCATCAAACAACACTGCATGCATCAGAGAAATCTTTTGTTAAACCAAGAGTCCATTGATGTGGCAAACTTCACTGTTGTCTTATTTTAAGAAACTGCCACAGCCACCCCAGCCTTCAGCAACCACCACCCTGATCAGTCAGCAGCCAGGAGCACCGAGGCAAGACCCTCCACCAGCAAAAAGATTACGACTTGCTGAAGGCTCAGCTGATTCTTAGCATTTTTAAGCAATAAAGTATTTTCGAATTAAGGTTGTGTTTTAGACATAATGCTAATGTGCAGTAAATAGACTACAGTATAGTGTAAACATAACTTTTCTATGCACTGGAATACCAAAAAATTTGTGTGACTAGCTTTACTGTGGTAATCTGGAACTGAACCTGCAATATCTCTGAGGTGTACCCGTACTGACACTCGCCAAGCAGAGCTTGCAGCTCTCAGAAACTTTGCTAGTGCCGATGCACTTTCTTTCAAAATAACACCTAAAACTTCTCTTTCTAATAAAACTCCCAACCCTTTGTTAGTTTTTTAGACATACTGAAGACCACGCCAATCTGTGTATTCCCTGAATTTCAACTGTTTTTATATACATTCTAAAACAAAATGTTTAGCAGAGATTCATCTCTATATTTTTTGCCTTTGACAATAAATTTTCCTATTCTAGAATTAAAAAAAAAAAACAACTTATGAATAAAGTATTTGTACAGACACAAAAACACTATGTAAAATATTCTGTCCCTATTTCCCAAATGTTCTTATTCTAAATGACTTAGGGGTGGACAGAAGAAGGGAAGGAAAACATAGATATACTTTTATACCTATAGTGCCTAAGACATGGATGACATGAGGTTAAAAAGATAGTAGGAAAATGGCAGCATTAGCTTAACTTTTTGAATCTCCCTAAATCACTTCATAAAAAAACCAACCAGGACAGCAAAACAGAAACCCCACAGACAACATCTACAACAAAATTAAGTGGCAAAGTATCGTACAGAACCCCAAAATATAAACAGGTGGGGACAGACCGCTAACAGCTGGCTGTAAGACCTGCATGGTGTGGCTATAGATACAGGAGGAAGGGAAGATAGCAATCACTGCAGGGTTGCCATGGCAGAAATCACTGAAAAGTCTGGCAGGTCCCTTTGAGAAGAGCAAGCTGACCTGGGAGGAGCCGGATGTGGGCAGCTGCAGGTGTGGCGGCTGGTGTGACAGGCTGGCCCCGTTCAGGCCCTATGAACTCCTCAAAGTAACCAGCCAAAGCTCCCCCCCAGGACTTCCACCACAATAAGGAGAAACTGTTAGGATTATATTCCAAATAAAGTAGGACAGGGAAAATAGAAACAAAGAGAAGAAAAGATACAGATATAAGTGCTGGTGGTGACTGGGGAAGCCAGGGTAGAACAGAGTCAGAAAAATGTCACAAAGGCCACATTTTCGAACCCCCCATAAACAGAATACAATAGGTTTCTCAGGAGCCATAAAGCTAAAAAAATTATCCCATTCTTTTCCCCTGCCTTCTAAAGCTTCAGGAGAACTAATTTCATATAAAAATAAGCAGTAGAAAATGATCAGGTTTAAAATGACTATTTTACTAGGTTCTTGAAACACAGAAGCCCCAAATCTGAGAGGGCACTCATATAGTGTTTGCGTCTTCCAAAGAACTCACCTGGTGGTCCAGTGGGTAGAGACACTGGTTTATTGGACTTGTGAGAGTTACTGACGGTGGCCAGTCAGCTGGTATCCACACCAACACAGGGTACATACAACAGTTATATAGTGAACAGATCAAAGTAGGGGTGTAAATCATTTGCAGGCTTACATGCAGACCCTCACCCATTCACATAACTCAGAGCGGGCAGGAGGTCTGGCTGAGTAGAAAAGTTAATCTAATTGCTACTCTCCTGGCACCAGAGTGCTTTAGCACCAGCGTGCTAATTCATTTACTTAGGGTCCCTGCTTTCTCCAGTCTTCTGTTTGTCTTAAAGGGGAGGTGCCTTTCCTTGGGTAACTACTTGGCCAGGGGTAGTTTTCCAGAAGTGAGGGGTAACTCTGGTATACATGGTGGGGGGAATAGGGCTATGTCCAGCATTTACCCTACAGTTCTTATAAGAAAAAAGGGACTAAGGAACAGAACGAACTACCCTAAAAATAATAAAAGCATGCCACAAAGACATGCCTACAAAATAGCAGAGAAAACAAGCAAAAACTCTGAAGCATCAGACAAAAAGACTAAGTCACTTATAAGAGAAAGAAAATCAGATTGGTCAACAGAGAGCAATATTCTGTGCTGAACGGCGATGGAATAACACATTAAGATACATGTGGAAAGAAAAGGTGCACCAAGGAATCTACATCAGTCACAGTGGCATTCAGGTACAGGTTGAGCATCCTTAATCCAGAAATCCAAAATGCTCCCAAATCTGGAACTTTCTGTGTGCCATCATGATGCTTAAAGGAAATGCTCATTGGAGCATTTTGGATTTCATATTTTAGGATTAGAAATGCTCAACCGGTATGTATTCTGCAAATATTCCAAAATCCGAAAAAATCTGAAATCCGTAACACTTCTGGTCCCAACCACTTCAAATCAGGGATTCTGAGCCTATATAAAGGCTGACAACAAACTGTTAGGAAATACAAGTACTCAGAGAATATTGTTCTCAAGAGCACTTCTCCTACAGACTCAAGAGCCCTTCTACTACAGAGACAGTTCTCAAACTCTAGCATGCACCATGATGTTCAGGGCTTCCCAAAACATTGCTGGCTGGCCTCGCCCCATGGAAGGGGTGGGGGCTTCCAAAATGGGGATGACTGATGCTCCTAGCCAGGATTCCACACTGTGAGAATGCCTGTACTAATAAATGAGCTCTGGATAACCAAAAATGACTGGACAGACATCAACATAAAGACTGGTGGAAAGCATTATATATCTGCTTCTAGAACTAATTCTAGAATAGTTCTAATTAGAATCAATTAATAATTAATAATTCTAATAGAACTAATTCTAAAACTAATTCTAGACTGAATGATGGTTATAAGAGAAAGAGTGTGGTATGTAATGACTAAATACTCTAACAATGTACAGTACATCTGCCAAAATAACGGAGAGGAATGTTGAGAAAATATTAAATGCATAATATGCCGTTAGACAACAGGTATCACATTATATTAAGGAATTAGTATTAATTTTTAAAAAAACAACAACAACAAAATCACAAGAAGTAAAATCACACTTACCACAGTCTGAGTACTTTTAGTACACTGGCAACCTGTCGTCTTACTCATTTTAATGGTCTGACAGGTAAAATAAACATATTATTTATTATCCAAAATTAGGACAACTTTGAAAATGAAACAGGATGCTAATAATTACACCAAGACAACAGGTGTAAACCAGGACTGAGCCAGGCAAATCAACATATACAGTCCTCTTATTCTATGTAAGTAACATCACAGTCTAGGGGAGCACGCACTGAAGCAAACCTAACAGCTTTGTCTTCACACCTTGTATTTAACAGTTCAAAAGTGACTGATGATAGCCAAACAAGTACACATATGTGAATGCACATACATGCACTGATGAAGGAAAGAGGCCAGGAAAGGAGAACAAAAGAAGAAAGAACCACAGTGACTCCATTCTTTTTTAACTTGACTGACTTGTTCTCTTCTAGCCCAAGAAACGGACCTTCCATTAGAATTTATTGCTTGACAAACTCTTTACAGGGAGTTGTTGTCACCAAAGTACCCATTACTTAGATAAACACAGATGACACTGTTAGAGAAATCCTGGGATGGTTGTTAACCTGCTGTATTTTAAACAAATGGGAATTACTTAGGAGTTGAGTAACTTAGAGTATAAATACTGTAAAAGGCCTGAGAAATCATTACTCAAATCTCATAGTCAGATATCCGTTCCATCTTTATACAATGTTTAAATTTGTTTACTGCTTAGACTTTCCTGAACTCACACTATAAAACCTCCTGGCCTTTTCTGCTTGTTGGGCAGACTTACTTCTCACATTGAGAGGTAGTCTCCCCGGTTTGCAAATCTAAATAAAAGCCTCATTTAAATTTCCTTACAGACAAAGGTGTTTACTTCGACAATATGTACAACACACACACATACCCAGTGTCACCTCCTTCCAGTGATCACCAGTGGAAACGACAAGGTTTCCCATAGTGCAACCATTATCAAAACACTTCTGGAGGTTCACTCTTGCACTTTCAGAACCTATTTTGAGTCAAAAAGGAGGTGCCAATAGAAATTATTTTCTTGTATGACATTACAAATTCCTATGAAGAAAATTCCAAAAGAAAAATTTCAAAACCATTTTGGGCCATGGCACTGTGGGAATAAATGCTTACTTCACAAAATGTACACTCTTAAAAACAGCTACCCTGAGACAAACTTTAGAGGCAAAACTATGTCTTACCTGAGTAGTAGGTACAGGTGACTATTTTATAATTTTTTAAAAAACATACTTGTTTTCTGGATAAAATATCTATTAGTAAAAAAATTTTTAAAAATTATTTTAAAAGAAAGTGAAAGGGCAAAATTCTTAGTATATGATACTAACTTTAAAAGATACACATCTATGTACAACCTGAAAGGCACCTCAAAAGCAGAAAATACATTTTACCTATCATTCTGTAACTGTAACCACTTAAGGATCTGGCCCATATAAGGCACTCTACGTTTACCTAAAAAAAAAAAAAAGGCTAAAAATTGTAAAATGTTGATGTACTAACACAGTAGAGGCTCATTTGTCTTACATAGATAGCATTGATCATCAAAGCTCAAAGCAGAGTATTAGTTGCCTTACTTGTAGATTTTCAGTCCATTAAAAATGAAGGGTGAGACCCTCTCACACACATGGATATTAAACAGCTCTTCATTTTTTTTTTTTTTTTTAGTTTGAAAAAACCCACGATCAGCAAAGATTTTCGGTATCAAAGTGCTAAATGATAAAAAGTACTTTAATGAACAAATAACATTCTTGCATCATGTATATTTTCTGGTTAAGTAGTATTAGAACCATTCTTTTGGTTATGTTAGAACCATTTCTAACTTCTGTGATGTGTAATATATGCAATATATATTTGGTTTGTGCCTCAAAGCCGCATCCTCCCCCTACCACCAAGAAAAAAGTATGCTAGGACAACATAAAGTACCTCTCAGACCTTGTTAAATAAAAGTTATGGGAGGCCATTGATTTGCAGCCAGCTCTTGCACTAGGCCCCAAGAGACCAAAACAAAATGGAGCCACTCATACTAAGTGCCATGTAATCAAACTGAAAGTTTAAAAAAACCCAAAACATCCCCATACCAGCCAGCAGGCAACAAAACAAAACAAAACAAAAAAACAGGAAATCCCCAAACAGGCCAGTTTTCCAGAATATAAAAACAAAAACAGGGCTGGCAGGTAAGCTCAGCTGATTAGAGCGTGGTGTTATAACAACAAGGTCAAAGGTTCAGATCCCATAACTGCCAGCCAACCAAAAAACAAAAAAACAAAAAACCAGTAGATTTATGGTAACCAAAAGGGGCCCAGTCAACCTGAGCCAGCATAACAGGTAAGTCCCTCTTGCTGAAACCCATACAAGGAAAGCAACCTGATGATAACCAATGTGCTTTGTGTACTATGCTGTTTCCTTGTTCATGCTAGTGTTGCCTTATGAAAGCCAACGCTTCACCCACACCAAGTGAACTCCCTTCTGTTTTGTAAGTTGGATGCTGCCCAATTCATGAATCAATAATAAAAGCCAATTAGATCTTTAAAACTCAACTTGTTAAATTTGTTGACAACCTCTGGTCTCCAAGAAGGTGGTCAACAAGGGCAGAGGGCAGAACTAACCATCTGCTGAAACCAGGGGATACAGAGTGAAGGAGGTTTTCATTTTGTAGGTCAGTATCATCAACTCCCTGAGGAACCTCTACTAAAATGGATTTTGTTCTGAATGCTGCAGAATGGAAGAGTGTGTTTGAGTTGATGCAGGACCCACAGGTCACTATGGAACAGGCACAGATGGCTATATGTGATCCTGACAAACATAAGGTTGTTCCCAGGGGAGGGGTCAGCTAGTGGACTGGGTAAAAGCCACTATAAGGTCTGTTTACCCTAAAAAGGGGGACTGTCAACTCCCCCTATAAAAGCTGAGTGGAACACTCCAGATGAAGCAGTTGATATGCTTTGTACGCAAGCCATGTGGGCCTGGCTTCATGATAATCAGGATATTCACTTGCTGAATATATTCATTACCAATAGCAAGGTAAACACTGTAGCTAAGTGGGCCCCTTTTGCATAGACATCCCACATAATCTCACTACTGCAAAATGGAGCAACAGTCATGAAGCTGGGTGCTAATAAAACCATTAGATGAATTAATAAGGGAATGGCAGAAGGAAGAGTCAAGGGACTGTTCCCAAAAATGTGAAAAAATTTTTAAAGGTTATTATAAATAAGGTAGATAGAGGAAACACTGATGGGGCAAAAAAAAGGTGAGAGTCACAGAACTTGTCCAATAAGAAATGGGATGAATAAAAGTGGCACTGACAGGTTAAAACAAAGGTCTTAATCCAGCACTAGGAAAGGTTGGGCAGGCCAGTGGTAACTCTGACTTGTCCTACAACATTAAAGGGCCTTAAATAAGTTCACACTAGGCCAGTTTGGAGAAATTGGCTAAGATTACAAAGAGAAACCTGACCTGCAACCGCCTGGAACAATGGTCAAGCAGATTAATCAAGACAGACTGACAGAAAGAGCAGGGTCCCTGGGCTCAATCCCTTGCTGGGGATCCAGAGCCTTTTGGACTTGAGTAGGTAAAACAGTGAGGGGGCAGAGAGGTTCCAGGACCCTTTTACACCAAAGCCCCACGCACTCAGATACAAAAACTGGTTTGTGAAACCCTACCCTGGGCTACCATTAGATTGAAAGAACATAAAAGTAGAAGTGTTGATAGAATTGTGGTGAAAGTTTATATGAAAACTGGAATGTTTAAACAGGTTTTATATAAAGTTGTGTCTCCTTTACAGGAATGGGTATTATATCTGGCCGGGGAACACATTCTCTACCTTGTATTGTAAAACCTACTGAAGTCCTAATGGGGGCTACAGTTAGTGGTTTTACCTGACTGTTTTACAGGGATGGACCTTGTATTTGACGGGGGAATGTTTCCCCTACGTAGGACTGTAACACAGAAGGCATAAAAATTTGCCCTCCAAGCAACATTAACTGGACATGCTAAACGGGAACCAGTAAGAATGTCTGAGCCCACACAGTGCAGACTAGAAGCTGGAGCGCTGACAGGGACAGCTTCTTGGTAGGAGAGCCCTGTGTGGAGCACAGACTGGGGCTTACGGCAAAAGCCCATGAGTGCCTCCCAGTGGTGAGTACTGGGACTTTGGACCAGAGAATTTCCATTTGAGGGATTTACTAGCTTGCTGTTGAACATCAATTGAAGCTACTCCTATGACTGAAGGACATAAAACAATCTCGAAACCAGAAATACTCGTAATATCTGGGATGTGAGAGAATCACTCTATGAGAATGGCCATGCCCAGAAAAGTTCCATAATAAAATAGAAATGGTTTATACAGTATCATGCTGCCTAGGGAATATAAAGCAGAGATACTAACGAGGAGGGTGCGTCCTTTCCCCTAGGACTGAATTTGGAATTTCATGAGAAGCCACCAGATTCTATTACCTCAAGTCCCCACCACATCCCTTATCTGAAGCGGTGGTTACAAGA
Organism: Cynocephalus volans; assembly: GCF_027409185.1. NCBI lineage: Eukaryota > Metazoa > Chordata > Mammalia > Dermoptera > Cynocephalidae > Cynocephalus > Cynocephalus volans. The sequence continues at coordinate 88,886,963 of NC_084466.1, forward strand.
CCAGGGCTATGTAACTACAAGTACCAGAAGCAGGATGATTCCTAAGCAAGAAACTGGAACTACATTTTTAAACCTTAGGTCAGAACTCCTCAGGGTGTGAGCGGGGGAGCTGTCCTTCACCCCATCTGGCAAACTTGGGGCTAACAGTAAATGCAGATATACTACCTGTGGTAAAAACAGCCCACTAGCTCTGCACCTGTGTGGCCCTCGGATGGGAGCGGACTGAGGGAGAAGCACTTACTAGACCAGCACAGTGAATGAACCTGATGTTCCTTCCGCAGGTGAAGAAGTTTGGGCATAAATGGAGAGGAGGAGGAAGTAGCTGAGTGTAAAGGTATGAACAAAGGGGCTATATAATGAGGGAAATCCAATATTACATTAACACCTTGAAAGAGACTCAGAGCAAAAGATGATATTGTTTCTCAGCTCAATTATACCAGAGGCCTGAAAGGGTAAAGCCATACAATGGTAAGCCATATATTGCTTTCAGAATCTGATGTGACAGAATGGAAGCTTGTGAATCTAAATGGCCTCACCCTGGCAAACAATTTCATAGGATATGATGATGGACTGGACTAATTATAAATGACTGAATGGGATTCTATTAATGTGGTAGTATCTTGACTTTTATGACTGTTTTACTGTAACGGGTCTGTGGCCAGAGACTAGGGGATGAACTGTGACATACTATATACATATATGTAAATAAATATATATACATATGCATATATAAACACATATACATATATATACACAGATATATATACACAGATATATATACACAGATATATATATATATATATATATAGTCTCTGCCCCAGGGCTCCTGAACAGAGCTTTTAAAACCCTTGAAATTTCCTAAGTGATAAAAGTGATACAGGAACATCTTTATTTGGTCTCTTATCCTTAGTTCCTGAAATAGCTTTGGAGCCACAAAGGTGAAAGCATCATCTTTGGTTATTCATAACAAGCGTCTACCAACCACACCTGAGTATGTGTTAATGCAGTGACTTTTGGAAAGCCCCTATGGATGGAGGGCTGGTTATCAGGGGATGTAATTAGAAGGCTGGGACTTTCAGCTCCCCCCACCCCAGAGAGGGGAGAGTTAATCACCAATAGCTAATGACTTAATCAATCGTGCTAGGAAGGGGTCTGGAGAGTTTCCAGGTTGGTGAACTCATGAAGGTGCTAGGAGAGGTGACAGAAGTTCCATGGCCCCTTCCCAAACCTTGCCCTGTGCACCTCTTCCACTCGGCTCTTCCTGAGTTGTATCCTTTGTATTAAAGTGGTAAACATAAGTAAAGTGTTTCCCTGAGTTCTGTGAGCTAATCTAGCAAATTACTGAACCTGAGGAGGTGGGAACCCCAATTTACAGCCAGGTGGTCAGAAGTACAGGAGACCTGGGGTTGCCATTGGTACCTGAAGCGGAGGCAGTCTTGTGGGACTGAGCCCTTAACTTGTGCCAACTCGAGGCAGACAGTGTCAGAACTGAATTTTCTTACTAAGCTAGGAAAGTTAAGAAATGTACTCTAGGAAGATTTCAATGAAAAAGTCTAAACTTTGTTTGGTATGGCCAGTTAGCTCTGTTGGTTAGAGGGCAGTGTTGTAATGCCAAGGTCAAGGGTTCAGATCTCTGTACTAGCCAGCCACCAAAAAAAATAAAAATAAAAAGTCCAAATTTTGAGAGCAGTATTAACCAATCACTTAGTAAAAACAGGTGTACTTGTATGTGTGAGTATGTTTAGGAAAAGAAATAGGGAAGGTGGAAGTAGGTCTATTCTAGAAAAGTGAAATGTAACTAAAACCAAAGAACTGAGGGTAAAAGTCTCTGATCTGAACTCATTTTGTAAAGGATTTCCTTTACAAAAATTGTAAATGGACTGAGCATTTTACTTAGTAATTTAAAAACTGTACCATTAAAGGCCCTGCCACTACAGCATAAGTAAAAAACATTGGCAATTCTACCCTTCAGTTTTCAAGCTACAGCCCCAAACTAAAAGGCAACCTAGCATGGAGTGTAGCTGCCTGGCTGTGTCATTTCTAAGTGGGTGAATTTGGGCTAGTTAACTTACCTATCTCAGTTTCCCATCTTAATCCATATGAAGTGTTGACCCAGTCAGTGTTTGGCACATATGTGGTATACATGCTTAGCAAATACCAGTTGCTTCTGTTATTGATATTATTATTATTAACAACCATTACACATAGTCAAACTGGGTCCTAATACTGCTTTGATCGTTTGTTGTTCAAATTCAAATAGGAGGGAGAAAGGAGACTAGTGTTTAGTCCTTAGAATAAAAAATAAGAAAGAATTAATTTCTAACGTAAAAACTCTTCACTCTATAGTTCTAAGTTCAAGACCCCATGCCAATATTCTAAGAAATGATAATTATTTCTAATAAAAGAGAAAAGAGGGCCGACCCCATGGCTCACTAGGAAGAGTGCAGCGCTGGGAGCGCAGCAGCGCTCCCGCCATGGGTTCAGATCCTATATAGGGGTGGCCGGTGTGCTCACTGGCTGAGCACGGTGCGGGCGACACCAAACCAAGGGTTCCGATCCCCTTACCGGTCACAAAAAAAAAAAAAAAGAGAGAGAAAAGAAAACTCTAAAGGCAAAAGCAACAAGTAGGAGTTGGTTCAATGTATAAACAAGAAGCCATAAATGAAATTTGAAAAAGGTTAAATGCAAAAATTCTTACAAGATTCATAAATAAAGCTAGCTCAATTATTCACGGAATAAGAGAATCAAGAATAAAACAACAGACAAATCCACAGAGGAAAACCCCCAAACCAAATTTGCACATTAGTTTAACATTACCACACTCTAAACCACATCGAATCTTTCCACAAACTGCTGATGATAGAAATTTGACTTATCTGAATTCTTTTGATCTCTCTATTTTTGCCTACTATCAGGAAAAGCTACTAAAAAGCTAAAAATTGAAGTGCAAATAGACAAAAAAAAAAAAAAAAAAAAAAGACCTGGACAATCAGCCTGTGAATAATTTGAATTGGATTATAATTTATAACTTTATAAAGTGATCTAAGAATGTTTATTTTAACTTGCAGAATGACATAAGACATATATGAATAATGCAGATTAAATATAAAATATGTGTTGTACCTGTAGTAGTAACATTGTAAATTGTCAAAAAAAAAAAAAAAAAAAAAAAAGAAAGAAAGAAAAAAGTGGTACTGGGGGTGAATATTCTTCAAATGTACAAAAATATACAAAAACAAGTTGCTTACACATCATGGATGAACAAGTGAAGTGTTTTGACATATGCCTTTTTTTCCCCTTTCATCTTACTCTTAACTTAAAGGAAAGTATTATCCAACATTCATTTCCAAACTATACTTGTTTGTCAACTACATTGTAGGTTGGTTGCAGAAAGAAGAGTTGGGCAAAAATCACTGAAAAGTATTGTATGAAAACTCAATTGGCTATATGGATTTTACACAAAGAAATACTACATATTTTATTACTTGTAAATTATTTACTACAACATTCTTTACAACAATAAGATTTATAACAAACTCATGTACATAAAAAAATAAGTATGAGATAAAACATGATACCTGAATATCCTTCTTGATTGCTTTAGCTTTGTTCTCTGCCACTTTCTTTCTAAATTCCAGAAGAACTTCTTTACAGTCCTCCAGATGAACCTCAGGCTCCCAGGTGTCATCATCTGACGTATATCCTTTCCATCGAACTTTGTAAAGGGTTTTACCCTGTATTATGAATTAAAAACAGGCAAATAAAAGATATTACTGACATGATTAAATTTCCAAAAACACATACCTGCTGATAATATATGAAAGAACTTGAGAAGTGCTTCTAAATGGAAATTCATATCACATGATAATGTATGTTCATTTCCTGAGGCAAGTGGCATAAGAAAAAACAGTATCACTGATCTATTTTTCATAAACTGAAGACTGAGGTCTTTTTCTGATTATATAAAGCAATATCCAAAAAGTAATGAAACACAGGAAGAAACAAGGGCTGGCTGGTTAGCTCACTTGGTTAGAACACGGTGCTGATAACAGTAGGGTCAAGCATTTGGAACCCCATACCAGCCAGAGGCCAAAAAAAAGGAAGAACCAAATAAAAGTCACTCAAAGGCACTGGTAACAATTTGATCTATTTCCTTCACCTACTACACTCATTTATTAACAGATATTTAACATTTTTTAAAACACTGGGATAATACTATAATTTTTAAGTTTGCTTTTTCACTTATATATATCAAGCTCTTCGTTTTCAATATTTTTCAAAAACATGTTTTTTAATGACTGAAGATTATTCCATCATATATTCTCTTTGTTAACTCTCCCTTTGTTAACCAGCAAATTACAGCAGGGCCTGCCTCCTGTTTTTACTCATCCTGTGAGCTAAGAATGGTTTTATATTTTCAAATGATTGAAAACAAACCAAAAGAAGAATTATATTTATAAAGTACTTTACAACGTGTCACGTAATATCTAAATCTTTGTATTTATTAGCTCATTTAATCCTTATAATAACCCGTGAAGTAGGTACTATTAACTCATTTTATAAATGAGGAAACTGAAGCTTTTAGATAGATTAAGTAACTAGTCAAAGATTGCACAGCTAATGAGTAGTTCGGCTGAGTGAATTCAAACCCAGAGTCTTATCCTGAGCCTGTCCTTTTAACCTGCTTATACATGAAAAGTTATTTAACACTGCTCTATACACGTGCACTTACAGAATTATCATTAACTATTTACATTTTTTCTTTACAAAATAACCTGTTATGTGCTCACTTTCATCACTGCTATTGAACACTGTACTGAAGTTCCAGCCACAGCAATTAGATAAGAAAAAGAAATAAAAGACATCCAGTTTGGAAAGGAAGAAGCACAACTATTATGTATTCACAGATGACATGATCCTGCATATGGAAAATCCCAAAGAATTCCACAAGAAAGCTACTTGAGCTAATAAATGAATTCAACAAAGATGTAGGGTACAAAACAAACACACAGAAATCAGTTGTGTTTCTAAACACCTGCAATGAACAATCTGACAAGAAAATTAAGCATTTCCATTTACAACAGCACCTAAAGAATAAAATACCTAGGAATAAATTTAACCAAGGAGGTGAAAGACATAAACTAAAAACTATAAAACACTGCTAAAAGAAATTAAATAAATGGAAAGATATCCTGTGTTCTTAGGTAGGAAGACTTAATGTTGTTAATATGTCAACACCATCCAAAGTGATCTACAGATTCAATGCAATCCCTATCAAAATTCCAAAAGCCTTATTTCCAGAAATAGAAAAGCCAATCCTTAAATTCGTATGGAATTGCAAGAGGCCCTGAATAGCCAAAACAATCTTGAAAAAGAACAAAGCTGGAAGACTCAAACTTCCTGATTTCAAAACTTACTACAAAGCTGCAGTAATTAAAACAGTGTGGTACTGAAAAACACAGATATAGAGAGTCCAGAGATAAACCCATACATTTAAGGCCAATTGATTTTTGAAAACGGTTCCGAGTCCACTCAATAGGGAAACAAACTGTGCTGGGACAACTGGACTTCCAACATGCAAACAAATAAAGTTGGACCCCAACTTCATACCTTGTAAAAATAATTAACTAAAAAAGGATCAAAGAGTTAAGTTTAAGAGCTAAACCCATAAAATTCTTAAAAGAAAACACTGGAGTAAATCTTTAGACTTTGGATGGCTATGGATTCTTGGATGTGACATCAAAAGCACAAACAAAAGAAAAAAATATATAAATTGTACTTTATCCAAATTAAAAACGTATGTGCATCAAAGGATGTTACCAACAAAGTAAACAGATAACCCACAGAATGGGAGAAAATATTTGCACATTAAAAATATCTGAAAAAGGGTTAAAGCACAGCCTTATAAATAACAAGATCAAGGGTTCACTTCCCTGTGTGGTAGGCCAGCCACCAAAACAAAACAAAAGAACAAAAAGAGCAGGTTGGCTGTTTAGCTCAGTTGGTTAGAGCGCAGCCTTATAACACCAAGGTCAGCCACCTCCAAAAAAACAAAAAACAAGTATCTAATAAGGGATTAATATCCAGAACATATGAACAACTACAATTCACCAACAAGACAGACAATCCAATTCAAAAGTGGGCAAAGGACTTGAACAGACATTTCTTCAGAGAAGATACACAAACTGCCAATAAGCACATGAAAAGATGCTCAACATCATTACTCCTTAGGGAAATGCAAATCAAATCACAAAATGAGATACCACTCTTCGCCTGTTACATGGCTATTAAAAAAACACCAACGGAAAACAACAACGGTTGGTAACGATGTGGAGAAACTGGAACCTTCTTACATTGGTGCTAGGAATGTAAAATGGCAAAGCTACTGTGGAAAACTGTCAGGAAGTTCCTCAAAAAATTAAACATAAAATCAACCTATGACCCAGCAATTCCACACGGAGGTATATACCCCAAAGAATTGAAAACACAGACTCAAACAGGTATCGGTACACCAATGTTCACTGCAGCATTATTCACAATAGCCAAAAGGTGAAAGCAACCCAAGTGCCCATAAGTGGATAAATAGATAAAATGTGATATATACATACAATGAAATATTATTCAGCCTTGAAAAGAAAGAAAATCCTTACGCATGTTACAACATAGATGAACCTTAAAAGTATTATGCTAAGTGAAATAAGCCAGACACAAAACACATATTTATGATTCCACTTAGACAAGGTGCCTAGAACAGGCAAATTTACTGAGACAAAGTAGATTAGAGGTTATCAGGGACTGGGGGAGAGGTAAAATGGGGAGTTACTGTTTCATGGTTACAAAGTCTGTGCAATGATTTTTAAAAAGGTTTTGGATATAGTAATGGTTGCACAACATTGTGAATGTAATTAATGCCACTGAATTTTACATTTAAAAATGATTAAAATGGCTAATTTTATGATATATGTATAATTATAATAAAAATATTCTTTACCTATTGTGCCCATTTCATTGCTCATTTATGAGACTTTTTCTTTTTCATACTTATGGCTATTAAATCTTTGTCATATATATTCCAAATTTTTGCTTAATTCCCAACAAGCAAGAACATATCTGCAACATGGTTGTCTGCATGAACTGCAGAGCACCATTCCAGCTATATACTTAACATCTGCCTGATTTTATTCATACTTCTACCACAGCAGTAAACCTTCCCAGCTGAGTGCCAAGAACTGCTGCCTCCCACTTTACCCTTCAGTCATACCCACACCGCCCTCCAATCATTCTGCAGTGTGTAGAATGACCAAGTATCAACATTTAGTAGTATTAGGAACAAAGAAATAATGGAAAATCTTAAAATCTTAACTTTTAAAGATACTCCTGAAAATCCTTAAAGTTTAAAAATAACACTCGTACTGTCATGCTCCCCACAACAACTCTTCAGTCAATGATGAAACACATATACGATAGTGGTCCCATAAGATTATAATGGAGCTGGAGGTGTGTAGTGGGCTATACCACCATTTAGGTTTGTGAAAGTACACTCCATGATGTTCACATAAAGATGAAATCACCTAAGGACTTGTTTATCAGAAAGTCATTAAGCAACACAAAACTGTAGTTAAGAGGACATCAATACAGTTTTATGGCTCAGCTACATTAATTGGGTCAGGGGATCAGTTGATTATATCAGTTAAGAATAAATGCATATTCTTTTTAGCAAAACTGTGTACAAAAGGAAAACTATCATATACAACTTTGTAAGAGCTTCTATGATGGTATAGTTTAAACCAAAGAAATTAAACACAGTTGTTTAAGAAGCCTGAATGAATGCAGGAAGAAAAAGAAATCTTAGTCGATAATATGCAGTATTGCCTGAAAGAAAGTAATATGCTTGGCCTTGGTAGAAACATCACATGAAGAGTTACATGTTTATAGGAGAGTGTAGGAATATGCTAATTTCATCAATAACAGGTCACAAGAACAAATGACCCTGTTTGTACGTGTATATAAAAATAGTGGTAAATTTGTCATTCAATACACTGCTTTTAAAATAAACACTATTTTGTGGCCGGCCCATGGCTCACTTGAGTGTGGTGCTAACAACACCAAGCCAAGGGTTAAGATCCCCTTTCCAGTCATCTTTAAAAAAAAAAACCCACAACCCCCCCCCAAAAAACCCCCACTATTTATTTTCAAATGGACCAAAAAAATTTGTTTATAAACAGAGAAAAAAAAAAAGATACGGCAAATATAAATTATTAACAACTGAGGAATCAGGGTGAAGGTATGAGATTCTATATAGTTCTCACAACCATCCTGATGATTAAAAAAAAACTAGTTGATTTAGTAAATTTTACTTCTACATTAACAGTTATAAATTTAATGCTTCTTGTCAATGAAATTTAATCTATTTAATGAGAAAGAGGGCATTAACATCAATTCTCAAGTATTAAGGACATCACAATTCTAGCTCCAGATTTAATTTACTGGTAATTGTTACCAGCCTTTGTTTCAGCAGTTTTGCTTCATTCATTCACTCAACAAACATTTACTGAATGTGGTCACAATGTGTCAGGAACCTTTAAGTTCTTTTTATTTTTATTTTTTTTAACTTTAAAAAAAATTTTTTATTTTTATTTTTATTTATTTATTTTTCTTTCTTTTTTTTTTTTTTAATGTTTTCTTAATTTTATTTTATCGCTATACAATGTGGTTGATTATTGTGGCCCATTACCAATACCTCCCTCCCTCCTCCCTCTCCCCCCTCCCTCCCGACAATGTCCTTTCGGTTTGACTGTCGTATCAACTTCAAGGAATTGTAGTTGTTATGTCTTCTTCCCACCCCCTGGTTTTTGTGTGTGTGTGTGAATTTATTTATTTTTAGCTCCCACCAATAAGTGAGAACATGTGGTATTTCTCTTTCTGTGCCTGACTTGTTTCACTTAATATAATTCTCTCAAGGTCCATCCATGTTGTTGCAAATGGCAGTATTTCATTCGTTTTTATAGCTGAGTAGTATTCCATTGTGTAGATGTACCACATTTTCCGTATCCACTCATCTGATGATGGACATTTGGGCTGGTTCCAACTCTTGGCTATTGTAAAGAGTGCTGCAATGAACATTGGGGAACAGGTATACCTTCGACTTGATGATTTCCATTCCTCTGGGTATATTCCCAACAGTGGGATAGCTGGGTCATATGGCAGATCTATCTGCAATTGTTTGAGGAACCTCCAAACCATTTTCCATAGAGGCTGCACCATTTTGCAGTCCCACCAACAATGTATGAGAGTTCCTTTTTCTCCGCAACCTCGCCAGGATTTATCGTTCAGGGTCTTTTGGATTTTAGCCATCCTAACTGGGGTTAGATGGTATCTCAGTGTAGTTTTGATTTGCATTTCCCGGATGCTGAGTGATGTTGAGCATTTTTTCATATGTCTGTTGGCCATTTGTATATCTTCCTTAAAGAAATGCCTACTTAGCTCTTTTGCCCATTTTTTAATTGGGTTGCTTGTTTTTTTCTTGTAAAGTTGTTTGAGTTCCTTGTGTATTCTGGATATTAATCCTTTGTCAGATGTATATTTTGCAAATATTTTCTCCCACTCTGTTGGCTGTCTTTTAACTCTGTTAATTGTTTATTTTGCTGTGCAGAAGCTCTTTAGTTTGATATAATCCCATTTGTTTATTTTTCTTTTGGTTGCCCATGCTTTGGGGGTCGTATTCATGAAGTCTGTGTCCAGTCCTATTTCCTGAAGTGTTTCTCCTATGTTCTCTTTAAGAAGTTTTATTGTTTCAGGGTGTATATTTAATTCTTTAATCCATTTGGAGTTGACTTTAGTGTATGGTGAAAGGTGTGGGTCTAGTTTCATTCTCCTGCATATTGATATCCAGTTATGCTAGCTCCATTTGCTAAAGAGGCAGTCTCTTCCCCAGTGTATAGGCTTGGTGCCTTTGTCAAAGATCAGATGGCTGTAGGTGTGTGGGTTGATTTCTGGGTTCTCTATTCTATTCCATTGATCAGTGTGTCTGTTTTTATGCCAGTACCATACTGTTTTGGTTATTATAGCTTTGTAGTATAGTTTAAAGTCAGGTAGTGTTATGCCTCCAGCTTTATTTTTTTTGCTCAGCATTGCTTTGACTATACGTGGTCTTTTGTTATTCCTTATAAATGTCTGGATAGTTCTTTCCATTTCTGAGAAAAATGACATTGGAATTTTGATGGGGACTACATTGAATTTGTATATCACTTTGGGTAGTATGGACATTTTCACTATGTTGATTCTTCCAATCCATGAGCATGGGATATCTTTCCATCTTCTTGTATCCTCTCTGATTTCTCTTAGCAGTGGTTTGTAGTTCTCATTATAGAGATTTCTCACATCCTTGGTTAACTCAATTCCCAAGTATTTTATTTTTTTGGTGGCTATTGTAAATGGGCAGGCTTTCTTGATTTCTCTTTCTGCATGTTCACTATTGGAGAATAGAAATGCTATTGATTTTTGTGTGTTGATTTTGTATCCTGCTACTGTGCTGAAATCATTTATCACCTCCAAGAGTTTTTTTGTAGAGGCTTTAGGCTGTTCGATATATAGGATCATGTCATCTGCAAACAGGGACAGTGTGACTTCATCTTTTCCAATCTGGATGCCCTTTATTTCCTTCTCTTCTCTGATTGCTCTGGCTAGTACTTCCAACACTATGTTGAATAGGAGTAGTGAGAGTGGGCATCCTTGTCTAGTTCCTGTTCTTAAAAAAAAGCTTTCAGCTTTTCCCCATTCAGGATGATATTGGCAGTGGGTTTGTCATATATGGCTTTAATTATGTTGAGATACTTTCCCTCTATACCTAACTTATAGAGGGTCTTTGTCATGAATGAGTGCTGAATTTTATCAAATGCTTTTTCAGCATCTATAGAGATGATCATATGGTCCTTGTGTTTGACTTTATTAACATAGTGTATCACATTTATTGATTTGCATATGTTGAACCAACCTTGCATCCTTGGGATGAATCCCATTTGATCTTGGTGAATAATTTTACGTATGTGTTGCTGTATTCTGTTTGCTAGTATTTTATTGAGGATTTTTGCATCTATATTAATCAAGGATATCGGCTTGTAGTTTTCTTTTTTGGTTATATCCTTACCTGGTTTTGGTATCAGGATGATGTTTGCTTCATAGAAAGAGTTCGGGAGATTTGCGTCTGTTTCCATCTTTTGGAATAGTTTGTAAAGAATCAGTGTCAATTCCTCTTTGAATGTTTGGTAAAATTCTGCTGTGAATCCATCTGGTCCTGGGCTTTTCTTTGTTGGGAGCCTTCTGATAACAGCTTCAATCTCCTTTATTGTTATTGGTCTGTTCAAATTTTCTATGTCTTCATGGCTCAGTTTGGGGAGCTTGTGTGTGTCCAGAAATTTATCCATTTCCTCCAGATTTTCAAACTTGTTGGCGTATAGTTGTGTATAGTAGTCTCGAATGATTCCTTGTATTTCAGATGAATCAGTTGTAATATCGCCTGTTTCATTTCTAATTTTTGTTATTTGAATCTTCTCTCTTCTTTTTTTTGTTAGACATGCAATGGTTTGTCAATTTTATTTATCTTTTCAAAAAACCAACTTTTTGATTCATTGACCTTTTGTATTGTTTTTTGGGTTTCAATTTCATTCAGTTCTGCTCTGATCTTAATGATTTCTTTCCGTCTGCTAACTTTAGGTTTGGATTGTTCTTGTTTTTCTAGTTCTTTAAGGTGAAGTGTTAGGTTGTTCACTTGCCATCTTTCCATTCTTCTGAGGTGAGCATTTAATGCAATAAATTTCCCCCTTAATACTGCTTTTGCAGTATCCCACAGGTTTTGGTATGATGTATCATTATTTTCATGAGTTTCAATAAATTTTTTGATTTCCTGCTTGATTTCTTTTTGGACCCATATGTCATTAAGTAGAATGCTGTTTAATTTCCATGTGTTTGTAGAGTTTCCAGAATTTCGTTTGTTATTGATTTCTAGTTTTAATCCATTATGGTCTGAGAAAATACATGGGATAATTCCAATTTTTTTGAATTTATTGAGACTTGATTTGTGACCTAATATGTGATCTATCCTGGAGAATGATCCATGTGCTGACAAGAAGAATGAATATTCTGAGGTTGTTGGATGGAATGTTCTGTAGATATCTGCCAAGTCCAATTGGTCTAGAGTATTGTTTAGATCTTGTGTTTCTCTGCTGATTCTTTGCCTAGACGATCTGTCCAATATTGACAGTGGGGTGTTCAGGTCCCCTGCTATTATGGTATTAGTGTCTATTTCCTTCTTTAGGTCTAATAGAGTTTGTTTTATAAATCTGGCTGCTCCAACATTGGGTACGTACATATTTATGACTGTTATGTCTTCTTGATGGATCAGTCCTTTTATCATTACGTAGTGTCCCTCATTGTCTCTTTTTATGGTTTTTAGTTTAAAGTCTACTTTGTCAGATATAAGAACAGCTACTCCAACTTGTTTTTCTTTTCTGTTTGCATGGTAAATCTTTTTCCATCCTTTCACTCTTAGTCTATGTGAGTCTTTATGGGTGAGGTGGGTCTCTTGAAGGCAGCATATAGTTGGGTCCTCCTTTTTAATTCAGTCAGCCAGTCTGTGTCTTTTGATTGGGGAATTCAAGCCTTTTACATTAAGAGTTGTTATTGAATAGTGTTGATTTATTCCTAGCATTTTATTGATTATTGTTTGGTTGTCTTAGGTGTCTTTTGTTCCTTGCTTTCTGATTTACTGTTTGTTTTCTGTGTTTGTTGGTTCCTTAGGTTGTAGATAGCCTTTTTGTTTGTTTGTTTTCTCTTCATGAATGACATTTTTATTATACTAGTGGGTTTAGATTTTTCTTGGGTTTTTATGGCAGTGGTAGTTATTTTTCAGGAACCAAGGAACCTTTAAGTTCTAGGGACATAACAGTACACAAAATCAGATAAAGTCCCTGAATTAAATGTCCTTTTATAGAAGAGTCATGTAAATCCAAATATTGCCCAAGACTTCACCATATGTTAAGAAATTTATGATAGCCCCAGGATTTATAAATGTCTTCAAAATTCCAGGAATAGTCTATTTTCTTCATAACGAAAGTTTTCTTTTACCTTAACCAGTGAGCCAAACTAAAAGGTGAGAGATGGTCCTCCTATCCTATCAGATCATATACACTAAGATCACTAGTTTAATACTTTGTTTAAAAAAAAATCTCGGGGCTAGCCAGTTAGCTCAGTTGGTTAGAGTGCAGTATTATAATACCAAGGTCAAGGGTTCAGATCCTCGTACTGGCCAGCCACCAAAAAAAACAACCTCAAGGCCAGCAAGTCTGAGTACATTATGAATACAAAATGTTTAGGAAAAAGGTGAAAGGAGAATTAAGGATTTCAATGGATTTCTATTAGCTTGGGGTTTTTTCTAAAACCTGCTTAATGGAACAACTTAAGCAGTTTTCCACTTGTACACAAAGGTTACAGATTATTATCCTTTCTAGAAGTGTGTTAATAATAGAAGTAAAAATATCTGGTCTGTTTTAGCACCACTTTAAGATCAACAAGAATCACATAAGAAACAATCAATATTCAATGAAAAACAATACATGAATATATGTCAGTTAAAGTCAAAAGTTCTTTTTAAGCATCACTGGAAACAAATCTTTGTCATGCAGATACAAATTTACACATTCCTTCCTAAAGGATCTCATAGGAAGTAAACCTTAGTGTATTCCCTTAAATTAAAGGACCATATAATTTAGGAAAAAGCCAAGCAAGACAAAAATAATTCATAGATAAAATGTTCTTTTTAAAACAGAGGAAACAGAAAACAGAAGAGATGACAGATTTAAACCCAAATATTAACAGAAATGGCAGCAAACTAAAAAACACATACAAAGAAAAACCAGCAATGGCAACAAATGTAAATAGATCAGATATTTCAGTTCTAAAACAAGAGTATCAAACTAGATTAAAAACCAAAGCCAAAACAAAAAACAAACAAACAAACAAACAAAAAGTTAACTTTACCAGGAAGATTTAATGATTCCAAATCAAAACTAAAAAAAAAAAATAAGTGAAAACATGGTTAGCTCCATTGCTTAGAGCATGGTGCTGATAACACCAAGGTTCAGGGTTCCATCCCCCCCAAAAAGCAAAAATTATGTAGTTACAGAAAGACTAATTTCCAACCAAAATGGGATATTTGAACACCTCTCCCCAGTAAAACTGATAGAAAATGCAGCGAAAAGAAAAAAAAAGTAAAAAGTAGGAAAGGATACAGACTATCTGAACAGCACAATTAGCAAACCTGACTGGAACATACATTTTCCAGTGTACTTTGAAACACTAAAAATAAAAGTGACAGCTGCATTTTTAATTTGCTTTTAACTTTCAGAGGAAAAATGTATAAGTGTGTTTTGCTCAGCTTAAGAATGATCCTGTAGCCACTACGGCAGTTAAGCACATAAAGCTTAATAAGCAAGTGTGGGAACTTGCAACAAAGTCAAAATTAGTTTAAAGAATGTTTTGTTTATCTTAAAGAAAAATATAGCCAGTTAAACATAAAATAATAATAGTTTAAACAATAATCATGAGTGATTTAGAGTCACCAGATGCTTGCTTCTACTTTTGCTTCACAGATATAAGTTGGTTTTTGCAGATTTTGAGACTGGGGTGGCCTCAACCATGTAGATCATCTGATAGCCAGACAAGATGACACCAAGAACCAAAACAGATCAAGATTAGGGAAGATGCTGAAACATGCACAAGAGCCAACCAACCAGAGATGTCCATAACCTATTCACAAGCCCTAACTCCCTACCTTAACTTTTGCCTTTGAAAACTCATGACTGAAAGCCAACATGGAGTTCTGGTTTAAAGTGATAGCTTCTCGTTCTCTTTGCTTGGCCCTGCAATAAAGTCTGCACTTTCTTCACTGCAAATCTCAGTGTTCACTGATGGGCTTAGCTGAGTATGAGGCAGGTGGACTTCCCTTGTTTGGTAACAAAAATGACCACTGCTGGACCATAAAGCATGTTTCAACAAATTTCAGACTACAACAATGTAGAGACTATTCTCTGACCAAAAAGCAATTAAACTAGAAATCATTTTTAAAAAGATAAATAAAATATTCCCAAATGTTTGGAAATGAATATACTTGTATAAAAATGCATGAAAATTGGAAAATATTTTTATCTTAACAGTAACAAACACATTACATAACACAACTTATGGGCTGCAGCTAAACTAAGATTAGAGGGTAGTCTTAAAGGCATAGAATTTGAAGGAAAATAAAAGGCTGAAATACAATGAGCTATGGATCTACTTCCAGATGTTAAAAAAAAAAAAAAAAAAAAGGCCAGTAAGTTAAGGGACAAAGATAATAAAGATAAAGCAGAAATTAATGAAATAAAAAAAAAAACTGTATAAATAAGAAAACCAACAAAACTTGGTTCTTAAAATCAACAAAAGTACTAAACCCTTGGGTAGAACGATGAAGAAAAACAGAGAAGGCACAAATAATCTCACTTCATATCAGACATTCAAAGATCACTAAGAAGACATTATGAAGAACCTTACACCTATAAATTAAAAAATGTACCTAAAATGTGCACATCCTTAGAAAATATAACTTTTTAAAACATCGGAATAAGCCTATAACTATAAAAGATAACAGTTTTCTAATTTAAAAACTTTTCCAAAAGAAAATTTGAGATGGCATCATGGTCAAATTCTACCAGACATTCACAAGAAAATCCCTGAGAACTAGAATTTGAACCCAACTTCCATCACTAAAGTCTAACTCTCCTTTACTGTCTTACACATGTAAGTTTCTTAGTTTCATCCACTTCAGACTAAAACATGAAGCTTTAGATACCGTGCCTACAATTCTTTGAGACCGGCAAAATCAAATACTGACCGTATGAATGGTTGAATAATCTTAACTTTCTAAATATCTTCTATGTGCCAAGCACTGTGTTAAATGCCGGCAATATAAAACAGTCTAAAATTGACTTCTCTCACCTCAGGTGCTTACAATATATTTGGGGAAACTACACTTAAAAAAAATTCTATCTTTACCGTACTGCAACTAACAACAATATTAATGACACTGGACTTCGATTACTTAACTCCCCTGGACAGGAGAACTTTCCAGTATCAGCAACTATGTATGTTTCAATTAATCTCTATACAGTCCAGATCTCACAAAGCATCTGGCACATGGTAGCTGCTGAATGAATGGACAATAAAATTAACACAGGCAGCATACATGACAAATGAGAAATAACAGACAATGAAAAGAATACAACACAGAGAACGACCACTGCATGGGACCTTTGGTCACCTCACCCCATCTACTAAAACAGATTTTCCTATTGTCCACGACTTCCCGCTTTTCCCTTCCCTAACCTCCAGCCCACAACCCATTCGCTCATTTAATAATCTGGTACTAAGAAGTCACTGCATGCCAGGCACTGGACTAAGTACCAGTAATGCAAAAATTAATAAAAATCACATCCCCGGGATTAAAGGGGCCCACAATCTAGCGGGAGAGACAAACATAACGGACGATACTGCCTTAAACGCCCTACAGAGGTCTACACTAGTGTAATAAAGCAGAGATGAGAAAGCACTCTGCAGGGATCAGGATCAACAACTACTTTCACAGAAAAATGGGCCCAGAGGCCTTGAAAGACTTAGTAGGATTTCACCAGAAGAGATGGAAGAGAACAGGGCAGACGGGAGAACGGTTAGCGCCGAGGTGCGGCCCGTGACGACGAACTTCACGTGTGGCCGCGCGGCTACGATCATCTAACGCGCAGGGGAGAGATGGACAACGGGAATTCCGCAAGATTTCAGAGCGGAGAACTGACCACGGTGTCGGGAAACACCGTCAGTGACGGCCGCGGAAGTCCTGCACAGCTGCCTGCACGCTCGCGCGACCCTCACACGCACACCGCACACTGCTTCGTCCCTTCTGCCGAAGGGTCCTCTCTAACTTCTGGAAGTGTCCTCCACAGACGCAGACCTAGGAGTCCACTGGGAAGCATCGTCCCGCCTCTCCCGAGACCCGCGCCAACGGTCGCGTCCACAGTCGCGGGCGTTCCCAGCTCGGCCCTCCCCTCCCGCCCCCCGCGCCAGGACCCCCGCGGACCCCCGTGCTTCACGTCCACGACCTTCTCCGCCGCACACACGCCCTCGCCGGAAACCCCACGTACCCCCTCAGTCTTCACGTCCAGGATCTTCTCCACCTCGAATACGTTCTCCTCGTCCTCCTCGCTGTCCCTCATGGCCTCCGCTCCTTCTGCGGCTGCATCCTTTGGCCCCGATTCCTCTTCGGCTTCGGGCAACTCATCATTGCCGTCGCCACCTGACACAGGAACTGCGGTCACACTCGTTCCCTCCGCAACAGGAGCCACTGCCGCCATCGTAGAAGCTCCGCAAACTGCCGAAAAAACCAGCTGCGACACACACTACGGCGGCGTGACCGGGCCGGGAGAGAAACCGGCCAATGGCGGGCCCGAGATCGTGGAGTGACACGCACAGGAACCAATCATGTAAAGGCTGGCACGGCAGAGCCTAGGGGAAGCGGGTGGGCGGGCCGCAGGACGCCTGGGGCGGAAGAACGTCATCTGGGGGCGGGTGGAAGGGGTCGCGGAGTGGCGGGGCTGCCGGGCGCTCGGGAGAAGGGAGGGGAGCCCGGGGAGTCCTGGAGGGGCAGAGCGGGGCTCAGGCGCGCAGGGCGGAATGACAGGGCCACGTCCGCATTATATTTTTATTTTTATTATTTTTTGGTGGCTGGCAAGTACAGAGACCGAACCGTACACTTGATGTTATAAGGCTGTGCTCTAACCAATTGGGTAACCGGCCAGCCCTCACATGCGTTTTAGGAGAATCATTCTGCGTACACTAAGGAGACTAGATTGTATGCCAGTAAGTCAGATAACTGGAAGAAATGAATAAATACCTGGAAATATACAATGTACCACTACTGAGTCATGAAGAAATAACTGAAGCAGTGGTCAAAAATTTCAAAAAAGAAAAGCTCAAGACCAGATGGCTTCACTGGCGAATTCTACCAAACATTTAAAGAAGAATTAACACCAGTATTCTTCAAGCTCTCCCAAAAAGTTGGAGAGGAGGAAACACTTCCAAACTCATACTATGAGGCCAAAATTACCCTGATACCAATGCCAGATGCTACAAGAAAACTATAGACCATATTCCTGATGAGTATTGCAAAAATCCTCAATAAAATACTAGAAAACAGGATTCAATAGCACATTAAAAGGATTATATATCATGAAGTGATATTTATTCCTGAAATGTAAGAATGATTCACCATATGCAAGTCAATGAATGTAATACACCTCATTTACAGAATGACAAGAAAAACAAGGTGTGATTATTTCAGTTGATGCAGAAATGCATTTGACAAAGTTCAACACCCTTTCATGATAAAAACATTCAGCAGGGCTGGCTGGTTAGCTCAGCTGGCTAGAATGCAGCCTTATAACACCAAGGTCACAGGTTTGATCCCCATACCAACCAGCTGGCAAAAAAGAAAAAAAGAATTGCAACAAACTGGGAAAAGAAGGAAACTACTTCAACGTAGTAAAGGCCATATATGAAAAGCTCACATGGAGCATCATATTCAAGGAAAAATTGAAAGCCTGTCTATGATGAGGAATAAGGCAAGAATGTACACCCTTGCCACTTCTATGCTACATAGTACTGTAAGTCCTAGCCAGAGCAATTAGGCAAGAAAAAGAAATAAAAGCCATCCAACTTGGAAAGGAAGAAGTGAAATTATCTCTATTAGCAGGTGACATGATCTTATAAGCAGAAAACCCTAAAGATTTCACCGAAAAACTGTCAGCACCAATAAATGAATTCAGCAAACTTGCAGGATACAAAATCAAGACCCCCCCCCAACAAAAAGTTGTGTTTCTATACACCAACAATGAACATTCCAAAAGGAAAATTAAGAAAACAATCCATCTACAATAACATCACAAAGAATAAAATATGGGAGGGAGGGGACCTGCTGGGGTGGGGAAACGTTGGTCAAATGATACAAAATTTCAGTTAGATAGGATGAATAAGTTCAAGAGATCTATTGCACAACATGGGGACTATACTTAATAACAATGCACTATAGCCTGGAAAATTGCTGAGAGTAGATTTTAAGTGTTCTCACCACAAAAAAATGACAAGTATGTAAAGTAATGCATATGTTAGTTAGCTCTATTTAGCCATTCCACAATGTATACATATTTCAAAACATATTATATACAATAAATATAATAAATATAGGCAATTTTTATTTTTCAATTAAAAATAAAATGCTTAGGGATAAACTTAACCAAGGGGGTGAAAAGACTGAAAACTACAAAACAATGCTGAAAGAAATGAAAGGATGCAAATAAATGAAAAGACATCCTGTGTTCATGGATCGGGAGACTTAACATTGTAAAAATGTCCATGCTACCCAAAGTGATGAATAGTTCATTGTAATCCCTATCAAAATCCCAATGGTGGGCTGGCCGGTTAGCTCAGTTGGTTATAGCATGGCCCTGATAAAAATCACAAAGGCCTTATTTGTAGAAATTTAATAAAAGATCCTAAAATTCATATAGAATATCAAAGGACCACCCTGAATATCCAAGCCAATCTTGAAAAAGAACAAAATTGGAGACCTCCACACTTCCTGATTTCAAAACAAATTACAAAGGTATGGTAATCAAAATAGTGTGTTGCTGTCTTAAAGACTGACATATAGACCAATGGAACAGATTAGAGGGCCCAGAAATAAACCCTCATGAAAACAGTCAAGTGATCTCTGAGAAGGTTGCCACACAATTGGGAAAGGACAGCTTCTTTAACAAATGGTGATGAGAAAACGGGATATCCCAATGGAAAAAATAGATAGCCACTATATAAAAAAATATGGATATACATCATGTAAAAAAATTAGCTCAAAATGCATTGAAGGCTGGCAGTTTAGCTCAGTTGGTTAGAGTACAGTGTTATAACACTAAGGTCAAGAGTTTGGATACCCTTACCAGCCAGCCACAAAAAAAAAAAAAAAAAAAAAGAAAAAAAAAGGATCAAAGACCTGAACATAAGATGGAAAACTATAAAACTCCTAGAAGAAACAACATCGGGGAAAACTTCTCTTCCAGGAAGAGATCTGTTGTAGGGGCAGTCACTACATAGAACCTTCACTAGAGCAATGCTGAGAGGAAATGTGGGGTCTGAGTTGCAGCAGAAAAATGCCATCAGCACCATGCCTAGTGGAGCCCTGAGAGTGGGACCACCATGGAGACCCCAGATCTATAAAGCTACCAGCATACAACGCCAGCCTGTGAGACCTAAAGCATGGCCTCAGACCAGGAAAGCCACGGGAGTGGAGCTGCCCAAAGACTTGGGGACCCAACCCCCACACCAGCGTGCAGAGGACATGAAACATGGAGTCAAGGTACATGATTTGCCAGCTTTGAGATCTAATCCCTGCCCTGCTGAGTTTCTGACTTGCTTAGGGACCTGTCACCCCTTTGTTTTGGCCTATTTCTCTCTTTTTGGATGTGAATGTGTACCCTATGTTTGTCCCACCATTGTATCTTGGAAGTAGATAACTTGCTTTGATTTCACAGATGGAACTTTGAGACTTTGGACTTTTGAGCTGAAACAAGTTAAGACTTTGGAGATGAAATGAATGTATTTGTGTGTGAAAAGGACATGAGTTTTGGGGGACCAGAGGCAGAATGCAGTGGATTGTATGGCCCTCTATAGTCATTGAAACTTAATGCTCATTGTAACTGTTGAGGGTGGGAAATCCTATTATGGTTATTGAAAGGTGGGGCCTTGAAAAGGTGATTAGATTGTAGAACCATGCAATAGTGAATGGATTAGTAAATTGGTGGTTTGATGGTGGACATGGTGTGGTTCTGAGTGCTTTAAAAGGAGGAGTGAAGAGTCAGTTCACTCTCTGCTTCTGCCATCTGCCATATGACACCCTGCCTTGCTGTGAAGTCATTACCTACCAACAAGGCTTGAAATAGAGCTCCCCACACCCTCATAACTACGCTATCTGCTTCTGTAGAATTGCTTGCTTAACCTAAGTAACTCCATTTTGCCCCCGTCTGACCTGCAGACTACCCCCCTTCTGCATGAAAAACCGTTGACCTTTTCATAGAAACAAAAACCAATTGCATAGAAACAAAAAACAATTGCGTAGAAACTGGAGCCATTAAGAGTGAATCATTACATGGGAACAGGAACCATACACAATGAAAACTTGTATGCTTGATTGCTCGAACGGCTCATTCTTGGCTTCTGTGACCTAGCTCCCTAGCTTGCTTTGTGCACCTGGACAAACCCAAGTGCCAATGGGATGTAGTTTTTGCCTTTAAAAACCCCACAAGACCAAGGCCTGGGGCCACTCTTCCTTGGTTGCTCCTTGGGAGCCGGTTGCTGGCCAGCTGGAGTGAATAAACTGCCCTTTTCTGCACGAGCAGCGTGTAAGTGCATTTCTTGTGGAAGGGGGCCTCACAACAGGCTCTCACCAGGTGTGTTCCCTCCACTGTGGCTTCGCAGCCTCTGACCTGTAAGCAACAAATATTGTTTCTCTATCAATTACCCAGTTTCAGGTATTTCTATTATAAGCAACAAAAACAGACTAATACAAGCCCCAAACTAGAAAGGACCCCGATGCCCATCCACGATAGAATTCCACATAATATTCACACAATAGAATTCCACACTGAGTTGGATACGAGTGACTGACAATATGATTGAATGACAGAAACATAATGTTAAGCAAAACTTTCCAGATACAAAAGAGCACATACTGTTATGATTTCACTAATACCAAGTACAAAACAGGCAAAAGTAAACTTGGGGGAAGGGTTGGTTGGAAGGAGGCAGGAAGCTTCTGCAGTGCAGGGTTCTATTTCTTGACCTGGATGCCAGTTATATATGTTTAATTTATGAAAAAAATCATCAATCTGTATACTTACATCATATACACTCTGCTGTGTGCATGTTATACTTCAATAGAAAAGTGTTTTGACAATAGAGACAGCCACTGAGAGGTACAGAAAAGGACTAAGTGCTCTCTGGATGTGAACGCTGGGATAGCACTAGACAGAAGAGCTGGGTGAGAGTACCAGTGGGCCACAGACTGCAGGATGGGATAGGAACGTGAGCCGACCTGGGAAGTCCGGAAGGGTTAAGAGTGAACCTCAGTGACAGCTGAAGGGAAGGTGACAAGGTGGGGCCGAGGGATGCCTTTTTCTTTTTTTAAGATGGGGACTGACACCAATTGCTCAGTTGCTTCTTCCCTCCCCCTAGCCTCAGGTCCAGGTACAATTCTTACGTCTGAGGGGTCTGCAGTGTGGGCTTTATCTTTCTGTCATGCTGGGGAGGAGGGGACGAGTAGCATGGGTACCGGGAGGGTGTCATCCTTGTAAGACAGATATAATGCTGTTTATTTACAATATGGCTAAGCTGCTGCCACGAAAACACTCCAAATATACATAGCTCAAACAAGATAAACTGTGTTTCTTCCTCATTTAGCAGCCTAGAAATGAGTAGGTAGTTTGGGGGTGAGTAGGTGTTTTTGTTTCATTTCATCCAGGAACAGAGGTTCTTTCTACCTCGTGGCCCATAGCCCCGACTGCATACCCTCAGCTGCATGGGTAGGGAAAACAGAAAGATACAGTAAGATAGCAGCTTCCTTTTTTAAGGACCTGACCTGGAAGTTACAAACATCAATTCTTCTCACACCCTGTTGGCTAGAAATTAGTCTCATGGCTTACCCCCAGATGCAAGGGAAGCTAGGATGGCTGCCAGAATCAGATCCTGTGAACTGATACAGAAGGACAAGTAGCAATCTCTGCTTCACAACCAACTACAGCAATATCTTTCCAGAGCTGAGACATGTTGTAGCATGTAGGACGAGTATCTGGCAGATACAAATGATATTAGCAAATCAGTTGTTGACAGCTGGTGTCTCTTCTGATTGGGCCAACATCCGTCTAATTGGTCAGGCCTATGCTGCAAATATTGCAAGACATCTCAACTATCCCCCTGCCTCACCCCTGTCTAGCATGGCGGAAGCAGATTTGTCTTGTTTATTTTTCCTGATGGCTATAATAATCTAAAATAGGGAGGTCTTCTTCTTTGGGTTTATTTCTTCATAAGACCCAGGCAGAGTCCTCTTAGTTTGTCTTTCTTCATTTTATCATCACTACAAACAGAGCTTTTAAAAAAGTTACGAGAGATGGCCCAGGAAATTAGGCTGGGCCACACCGCAGGACACTGGAGGTCACTGAAGGCAGGCCTCGAAGGAGACAGGAAAACCCTGGGCCATGTGACCGAGGGAAGGTCCTGGCGTTTGGTGAATGGCAGCGATGAGGAGAGGCAGGGTACAGCCTCACACCTTTCCCAAAACACAACTCCAAATGCATCACAGACTTCATCATCAAATGCAAAACTAGAAAACTTCTAGAAGATAATGTAGCAGAAAATCTAGATGATCTTGGGTTTGGCAATGAGTTTTTAGACATAACATCAAAAGCCAGATCCAGGAAAGGATTCTTAGGCCACCTAGTTTCTCTAAGCAACAAGAAATGTATGCAGGGCTCTGCAGACCCAGGAGCCACACACATGAAGCACACAGGGCCACAGCCTGGGAATGCTGACAGCAGCCCATGACCGGGCTTCTTGCCAGCTTGCTCAGTCCGGCTGCTCTGGCTCTCCACTGGACTCCTGGACAGAAGGAAACAAGCCTCCAGGACCACCCAGAGGTGTCTCTCATCATCTCAAAACACTGAAACACAGAAAAGTCTGTAAGATTGTAATTTTCATTTTATTATTGTTTGTTAGCTGATTAATCAATTCTGCTTCCAATGACTTTTTTTGGCGGCTGGCTGGTATGGGGATCTGCACTGTAACCAACTGAGCTAACCGGCCAGCCCTCATTTACTTTATTTTAAAGGGACTGATTGCTACACTGAATAAAATCATAATTAAATTACATTATGGGTCCTATTAATATTTGATTATTTTCTACATAGAAACATGAGAAAAGTTTAAAATGCAATTTCATTTGATTCAGCCTTGACTGTAATTGAGAACTCTGTGAAGAGGAGAAGCGGTGTCTATGGGTTGACTTCCCAGCAGCTGCTTAGTGGCAGAGTCCCAGTCTTTACCCAGCTCGAGCCGCTGGCAGACAGAAGGGTACTGTGCTTCAGTTCTTCTCACCCATTCACTTGCTTTCTTTATTTCCTCAAAAGCCCAGGGAATGTTCCTAGATTAAAAAAATAAATATTTTCATTGGTTTCAGACTATAATTACACGTGAAATGAAATGTGGTACTAAATCTATCACTTATCACACAGACTGATTTTATCAAAAGTTAAGATATTTAATAAATATCTTGACATCCATGAATGCTCTTCTACCAGTCTGACATGGAGCTTTGCTTATTCCATACATGTCGAGCGTCCTCCCGCTTGCCCTGGGCTTCAAAGGCTGCCCTGCAGCTCCGGGACAACTTGGGCTTCTTCTAGTCTCTGTGTATTTGTTTATGTCAGCCCTTTCCGCTCTCCTCCATATAAATCCTATCCATCTTCAAGCACAAACTCGAGTATTAATTTATAATCCAGGCTTCTGTTTCCCTCTCCTTTCTACTACCGGGAATTCTCACCCTGGTTAGTTACTTGCAGAGTACCTGAGAGTCACCCATGAAACGGGCATATATTTAATTGTGTCACATAAACCAGGAACAACTTACTAGTAAAATGTGCATAACATAAAAACTTCAAGTTTGTATCCACAAAATGATGTCGAATATTCAAGACTATTCGAGACTCAGAAAAATTCTGAGATTTTTCATTGATATTAATTAGCTACTCCATTAGTTTTGTCACCTGCTAGAACTAGTTATTGAACAACTGGCAGCATACGACAAAGCTTTTAGGGGTATTTTGGGAGGGGAGGACAACATTATGAAAATTCTCTTCATCTTCCTGATCTTTTTCTTACTTTTATTTTTTGGCAGCTGGCCGGTACAGGGATTGAACCCTGGACCTTGGCGTTATCAGCGCCACGCTCTAACCAACTCAGCTCACAGGCCGTCCATGCCAGATCTTCTTCCTGTGAACTGGGAGAGAACCTCTCAGTACAGCGTGGCTGCTGGGAGCGGGGTCCCAGTCCCGGCTCTGCAATCATCAGTGTTGGCTGTGATATTGTGCAGCTCTCATTCAACACTGGAAGTCTGTTTCCTCAATTATGATAATAATATGAGGTCTATGGGTTTATTGTGGGGATTAACGAACTCATGAATTTAACATGCTTACCAGTCCCTGGCACAGAGCAGGCACTCAGTAAATGTCAGGAGAATACTGTGATGAGATGAACACACTAAACGGTGAGCAGTCCCAAAGCAGTTAAAATACTCATATTTCCCAATGATTATTAATCTACTCCTAGCTACCAACTAACTACTTAAAAGCAACCAAATTGATTTTCACATTTTCACCAGTTCAGCTGGCCTCCCTTCAGTCCCACTGGCCTCTGAATTTTTTGACTGGCCATTCAACTAATAAGAAAATCTTGCTCATAAACCCCACGTAATGTGCTACTACATTAATGTTATGCATATCTTGAAAAAAATATATAGGGAAAATTTTTTTAAATATGCAATAAACAGGAAATTATAAATATTTAAAATAGTTTGTTTTATTTATTAAACTGTCAACAAACTATTTTGTTCTCACAATAGCAGTAATATAGTACGAGCAATGTGATAAAATATGCTGCATTTTTGAAAATCTTCATTTAATATTTTGTGATATTGCAATTCAAACGTAGGTTTGAAGTTATTAATATTTGTTCTAATGGCCATTGTAGAAGAAGTACCTCTTTGGAAGTGCCTATTAAGTCAAATGCTAATTTTTTAGTTCTATCCATTAGTTGTTCAAAGTGTTTTTCTTGATATTTACTTAATATCAAGAAAAATTGCCATCTTTCTCAATGAGTTGTTTTGACAAACTAATGAGAAGGTGTTTTTTTTAAAATGGAAGTATAAATGACATATAGCAAAATGCTCAATTAAGAATTTTCTGAGTACCTGTTTTGTGTTTGATGCTGTTGGGAATACAGAACTTAATCAGTTCTTTGTGAGAGGGTAGAAACAGTTCTACTTATTTTCACTTCATCTATTTAAATATGTATCTCTAAGAGACAAGAACTTTTTCTTAAATATGACACATAAAAATAGTTATCAGGCTGGCTGATTGGCTCAGCTGATTAGAGCATAGTGTTGCTGCTCAAAATAGTTATCAATAGTTTTTTAATATCACAAAATATCCAGGTAATGTACAATTGTCCCTGATAGTCTCTTTTTTTTAATGCAGTGGGTTTTGTTCAAATCAGGATCCAAACAAGGTCTCCCCACTGCTTTTGGCTGATACATCTTCTAAGGTTTATGTACAGGTTCCACCTTTCCTGTTTTTTTCTATTGCCACTTATTCCCCTCATTCCAGACATTGCTGGAATGGTGTAATTTAACAGGTTCCTCTATTCTCTGACCTAATTCAAGTTTAGGACCCAAGGGGTCTTATTTAACTTTTTATTTTATTTTATTATTTAAAAGATGACTGGTAAGGGGATCTTAACCCTTGACTTGGTGTTGTCAGCACCATGCTCTCCCAAGTGAGCCATGGGCCAGCCCTTATTTAACTTTTTTGATTTTATATATCTTAGTTCCTAACAATATTAATATCTATCTTCCAAAATAACAAAATCAAAAGTACTACTAACAGCATGGTTACTCACAGTGAGGTTTCTTTGTAATTGTTTTTATCCTTAGGTGCTACCCCACTCGGGAGATATAGTGAAATTACTATGTTTTAAAGTCACTTAAAACAAGTCCTCTTTGGGTGGTTAAGCAACCAACTTAATCCACAATTAGCGTTGTTTCACTTTGCTTTCTGTCTTAAGGGATGACTTATTTATCGATTTGATTTTAAATTTTATTCATTTTATGTAAAACATTTACATAGTTCCAAAGTCAAAACTGTAAAACAAGGTACATTAGGAGAAACTTGGCTTCCACCTTTGTTGCATGCATACACTGTTTCCTCCTCCTTCCCCCATAGGAAATAATATTTTTATTAATTTTATTAGTTTTCCTCTTATCTTGCCTTGGAAAGAACATAAGTCTGGTCAGTTAGCTCAATTGGTTAGGGAACAGCCTTATAGCACCAAGGTCAAGGGTTTGATACCCTGTACTGGCCAGCCACCAAAATAAATAAATTAAAAATAAAAGAACATAAGCAAATTATATATGCATGCATGTGCATGCACACACAGACATATGAGGGTACTTCAAAAAGTCCATGGAAAAATGGAATTAAAAGATAAGTGAATCTTTCCACAAACTTTTTTTTATACTTCTGGAGTCTCTTATTGATTACCTATAGTTCAGTTACCAGATACAGCACCAGCAAAAAACAAAGGACCGCTTACAGAGCTTACTGTTTCCACCTAAAATGACCTGTTGTCTTTTTGACTGACTCTTCCCATGGCATTTCTTTCCCAACTCTATAGATCCATAATCATGGATGAGGACAGCTTTACTGGTAAGAGATTTTAGACTAAGGCACAGCTCCAGAAACAAGCTAGTCTCCTCTGACTCTTCAGTATCGGTCACTACCAGGAAACTTGGGGGCAACCAGGTCCAAAGGTTGTTGCATTTCATAACTGTCATGAACCCCAGAATCCTCACTCGTCAGAATCTTCCTGGAATCTTCATCTGGCACAGCTGAGATGAGAACACAATTGTCCTGAAAGATCTTGTTCCCTTCAGCTAGTGCTCAGAATCAAAGCTCTGACAAGCCTTTGGTCCTGATACTGATGCCTACGTTTCAGAGCAGTGACCCAAAGCACTGCCATGACCTGTGCCACGTGTGGCTGAATTTCCCCAGTACGGATGTCCAACCCATGCTCAACTGCCCTTCTACTCGGCCCTGGCAAGCTACCTCAAAAGCCTTATTCTGGTAATTACATGCAAGACCCCAATATTTCTGCTGCCCCATAGAAACATGCCGATTTTGATAAAGGTGTCTCACTATACCTGAGAAATGGCAGATACAATGGAACTGTATTTTCCCAAAATGTTTCAGATCAGTTACAGCAAACAGAACAGTGACTGACAAGGAAAACTGTCACTCTGGGCTCCTTTTTGACTGCAGCAGCTATGTGGAAGCACCTGCAGCTTTGATAAGGGCCAGCCATGAACTTCTTGAAGACCTTGTATATGGGGCAGGGGCACCCTGGCCATGTCCCTCACCATGGGCAAAGGAGTCTGTAGGGACAAGAGAATGTGCCTACCAAGCACACATATCCTCTTTTCTAGACCCTTGAACCCCCGCCACTCCCTCACCAGATTGCCCTGAGCCCACTTCCAGGGTCTTCCCTGGGTCTGTTCTGAGTCTGATTGTGCTGCCACATCACCAGGTCCACGGGGTGACCAAGGGTGGGCATTTGTGTGTGGCACGGGTGGTGTGTTGATGGGTGCGACAGCATCTTCAGGTGGGCAGTCTAGGCCTCTTACAGTGTGGGAGGTCAGCCGAAGGCTTGATTTGAACCTGGTCTTCCAGGTGGTTGTGAAGTTGTATTTGCTAAGGTCAGAACATACAGTTTGCTAGTTTGATTTATGACTTTTAAATACTTAGACATGTAATAGGTGAGTTTCCATTTGTATTCTTTTTTGGTTTTGTTTTCTTATTTTTTTTTTTTTGGCAGCTGGCCGGTACAGGGATTGAACCCTGGACCTTGGTGGTATCAGCACCATGCTCTAACCAACTGAGCAAACCAGCCAACCTCTCCATTTGAATTCTTGTCCCAGCCCCTGCAATTGTTGGGAACAGGCCTGGCCCCGTATTGTGTATCTTCCAAGGGCACATAGGATCGACATACTATAGTGAAATGTGCCAAACCAAGATCCAAAAGATTTGGGCTCCTGTGTCAGCTACACTTAAACCCTCTGAGCCCCAGCATCCTGCGCAGCCCAAGGCAAAAATACTGTCAGCCCTGCCTACCCCCAGGAGAGCAGGCAAGCTGCTACCTGTGAACAAATTCTCTTTGTACTTACAAAGTAGTGTATACATGTAAGATAATTCCGTGTAGCTTCCTGTAAGGTATATCTAATAAATGGGTGAAAATATGTTAGTTGCTTATTATTATAGTTAAAGCCACCTGGAAATGGAAGCATCATCCAATTTCATCAGTGATTTGAAGACTATTCCCTCTTGTTCCAACCTGGTACGAAGGAACTGCAGGACCAGCAGCGTGGCGATCAGGTCCAGCAGACACTCTCTTCCTTTTATACCTAAAGGGAGAAAACTCCTTTAAGTCTGTTGGAAACTCTGCGTCTTAAATTGTACCCATTTATAAATTTTCCGTTAAAGAATTATAATACTATTATTACTATTAAACAATAATACATTAGCAGATCATAAAACTGTATTATTCCTCAAGGTCCTTAATTAGCTTGCTATTTAAATAAAAAGTGAGGATGATTGGAATGTGGACCTATCGTATTATCCTGAAGGTTGTTAGGAAACTGAACTGTATGCAGAACGCTGCTCAGTACCATTTTCAATAAACAGAGAGGCACAAGGTACGAGGAAAGAAATTCAGTTTCTGGACTCCTACTACAAATAGCTCAGAAGAGTAGACCTAGATATACAGCAGATAAACAACAGATATGACCAGTTATACCAGTGTATCAAATTATTTCTGGTGATTAGTACCCACAGGTAATCGGTGTTATTAATCCAAATCAAGATATCTTACTATATTATGGGCTGGCCAGTTATCTCAGTTGGTTAGAATGTGGTGCTGATAACACCAAGATCTAAGGTTTGATCCCTGTACTGGCCAATCACTACAAAAAAAAAAGTTGAAAGTTGTTATATTGTGAAAATATATACTTGGTCTGGCAAACAACTCCTAAGATCCTTAGAATCTCCAAAGTGCTGTCTTTTTGTAGGCTAATACGTTGGCTTATGGCTGGCAACTACTAGGTAGCTTCAGGATGGGGGCTGGTCACAGGAAAGCCTAAGACAGGACCTTCAGTCCCACCCCCAACCTCTGGGGAGAGAAGAGGGGGTGAGGGTTAAGTTGTTCACCAGAGGCCAGTGGTTTAATCAGTCATGCCTTTGTAATGAAGCCTCCATAAAAACCCAAGAGGCTGGGCTGAGCCCGTGGCTCACTCGGGAGAGTGTGGCGCTGGGAGCGCCGAGGCCGCGGGTTCGGATCCCATATAGGGATGGCCGGTTTGCTCACTGGGTGAGCGTGGTGCTGACAACACCAAGTCAAGGGTTAAGATCCCCTTACCGGTCATCTTTTTAAAAAAAAAAAAAAAAAAAAAAAAAAAAAAAAAAACCCAAGAGGCTGGGGTTTGGAGAGCTTCCAGAGAGCCGAACACGTGGAGGTTCCTGGAGGGTGGCGCGCCCAGGAAGGGTAGTACCCCTTCCCCCATATCTCACCGTATGCATCTCTTTGTCTGTATCCTGGTAACAGTAAATAAGTGTTCCCTGAGTTCTGTGAGCCACTCAGACGGTAAAATTGAACCTGAGGAGGGGGCCGTGGGAACCCCAATTCATAGCCCGTGGTCAGAAGCCCAGGTAAAACAACCTGCAGCTAGTAATGGCATCAAAAGTGGGGGCAGTCCTGGGGACTGAGCCTGCAACCCGTGGGACCTGACGCCACCTTCAGGTAGACAGTGTCGGAGTTGAATTGGAGGGCATCTGCTGGAGAGCTGCTGGAGAGCTTGATGCCTGGTGTCAGAGAGTACCTGGGAGTACAGTGCGTTGTGAGAGTACAGTGCGGGAAACTGAACAGTTTGCGTGTTTTTTCCACTCACTCAAAAGTGAATGTTTACATATATCGAACTCAGAAATTAACAACCCATTTTAATTTTTTAAAAAATGCAAGTCTCATCTTTCAAACCATTTTATATAAAAAATTAGTTTTGAAATATTCTTATTTAATTCAGTTGCACATTTCATGAAACTAATTTTATTCAGACTTGCCATATCCATCTTCATCACCACAGCCCATTCCCAGGAAAGTCATCGTCACCTCCACCTGACATGTCTGACGGATGGCACTATTCGCATCACTACAACAGAGCCACTTTATGTTTTGTATGTATTTTAAGCATATGGAAAAGAGAATAATACAACAAATACCCCTATCCACTGCCCAGCTTATTATTCTCATTTTCCCACGTCTGCTTCAAAGTTCTCTTTTCTTTAAAAGAAAAAAGATATTATGAAGTTTAAGCCTCCTCATATATGTCCTCCAATCCATCTCCTACCCTTGACTTTTCAAAGGAGAGTACTATTCTGATTTTTGGACTTACATTCCCATGATGAACTGTTTTTGAAACTCGTCTTCAATAGTTTCATTAAAGAATATTCAGTGTTTGCAAGTTTTAATTCATATTCCCAGGAATTTAATTCATAGTCCCATACAGTATGTGGCTCACTCGGGAGAGTGCGGCACTGGTAGCGCTGAGGCCACGGGTTCAGATCCTATATAGGGATGGCCGGTGCGCTCACTGGTTGAGTGTGGTGCGGACCACACCCTGCCGAGGGTTGCGATCCCCTTACTGGTCATAGTCCCATACAGTAAATAAACTGGTATTAAATTTCTTTTCTTTCCTTTTTTAGGATTTCTGCCAGATAACTTCTGTAAGCATCCAACATCCAGAACTAAGTAAGGATATTTCAGGCTCAGTGCTTCCCTCAATTGACACTTTGTTATTCAAAATACAGTAATTCAGAGAGCACATTCTTATAATATCAAATATTCATGAAGACTTAAATGGTAAACACAAAAGGACCTGAACATGATATGCACATATCTGCACATACACCATTAATTTTAAATCACCGAGATAGCCAAAACTGCTCTTTAAATGAGAGGGCTTTTATTAAATGGCATAATTTTCTTAATACAGAAAAGGAGAACTGAATAAAATTTTAAAAACAATACAATAAGACCAATCCATTGTCCCACAAAAAAGTAACAAGAAACAAAGCAGTTTAATTTAGTGTGTTCTTTTTGTTTTTTGTTTTTTTTTTGAGTATTACATATAAAATATCAGGCAAATTTCCAAGTGATAATAATAAGCAACACATAATTCTATTCAAGAATATGATAATTATACACAGATAAAATGCCTAACTAGTGTATCAGAGTCATTTAAAAAATAAATTCAGAAGGGGAAGGAAAGATAAAAGAATGAAAGAAGAGGATAAAAGACAAAGTTAGGTACAGAGATATAAAAACAAGCCAGAGAAAAGAATCAGACAGCTGGAAGACTATGTAGAGGAAAAAAGGTAGAAATGCACACATAGAAGAATAACATGGATACATGGAGATACACAGAGAAATCCATGCAAAAAGCACATCCATAAGGAAATCCCATCTCTTGCTCTCTGTGACTGTTCTCCCCAGTTTTCCTCTTACTTCTCTGGCAATTCCTTCTCAGTCTCCTTGCCTTTTCCTATTCTGTCTGACCTAAAATACCGCTGGGCTCCCTGACCCTTCTCTGCCCTGGCTGCCCTTTCTTGGAGAGATCTCATCCAGAACCATGGCTTCAAATACCACTGACATACTGAGCTTGGCCTCATATAACAAACCATACATATTTCTCTAGGATGTCTAACAGGCAGCTCAAACTTTAAGTGTCAAAACACTTATTAATAACAAGATAACAGTAACTTGATTAGCATTTCTCAAGGCTCCTTCTACAGGTGATGTTTTCCCTTCCTAAGCGCAAGCCGACAAACCCTCCAACTCTCTCAACTGCCCACATCCAGTCTATCATCAAAGTCTGATGTCTCTTTCTTGAAATTGTATTTCAAATCTTCTCAAGTTAACATTTACATTTTTAAAAAACTAAGTATTGAGTAGATACAACAGACTATAATGTATTTGTAGGGTATAAATAGTATAACAAACACTCAAGTACCAACTGCCCATTTATTTATTAATTTTAAAATTGCAGTAAAATGCACATACTTAAAATTTACCGTTTTAACCATTTTTAAGTGTTCAGTGCTATTAAGTACACTCATTGTTGTACTACCATCAGCACCATCTATCTCCTGAACTCTTTATCTTGCAAAACTGAAACTCTGTACTCATTAAACAATAACTCCCCAGTCCCTAACCCCCCAGCCTCTGGCAACCACCATTCTATTGTTGCTATGAATTTGACTACTCTAGGTACCTCATATAAGTGGAATTATACATTATTTATTATTTTGTGACTGGCTTATTTCACTTAACATACTGTCCTCAAGGTTCATCCACAGGAAAGCCTGTGTCAGGATTTCCTCCCTTTTTGAGGCTGAACATTTCATGGTATAAGTACCACATTTTGTTTATCCTTTCATTTGTCAATGGACACTTGGATTTCTTCTACTTTTTAGATACTGCAAATAATGTTGCTATAAACAGGAGTATACAAATATCTCTTTGAGTCCCTGCTTTGAGTTCTTTCCAGTATATACTCAGAAGTGGAACTGCTGCATCATATGGCAATTCTATTTTTAATTTTTCAAGGAACTGCCATGTCATTTTCCGTAGTGGTCATACAGTTTTACATTCCCACCAACAGTCCACAATGGCCCCAGTTTCTCCACACCCTTACCAACACTGTTATTTTTTCTTTCTTTCTTTCTTTTTTTTTTTTGGATAGTAGCCATCCTGATGTGTGTAAGGTAGTATCCAATGACCCACCAATTCAAGAAATAGTACATAATAATTACCTTGAAAGTGTCCTGTGAATTGGGTCACAATCCTTTTTCCTTCTGCTTCCTCTCAGAGATAACCATTCAAGGTTCGTACCTCTAAGCAGGATATTCTTTATATGTGTTATAAACATTTTATCCCAGTTCGTAGCATGTCTTTTTCACATTTGTAATTTTTTTTTTAAAAATTATGAATTTTATGTGGCATGGGTTGTGTTTTTTGTATTAAGAAATTCCTCTCTTGAAAGATAAATCAAATGTGTCAAAATGTTAACATCTGGGCAATTGGGGTGCATGTAGATGGTATATTTACAACTTTTCTGCAAGTTTAAAATTATTTCAAAATAAAGTATTTCAAAAAATCCTCCCTATCCTAGAATCATAGAGCTACTTTCCTATATTTTCTTCTAAAAGTTTTATAGTTTGTGTTTCACACTTAAGTCTTCAATCTATTTGGAAGTGATTTTTGAGTATAGTGTGAGGAAAAGGGTCAAACTGTACTTTTTTTCCTTATTGTCTGGTTGTCCTTGCACCATTGACTGAAAATTCCATCTTTTTACCACTGATTTTTTGTTGTTGTTGTTATGGCCACCTTGATGGGTGTGAAGTGGTATCTCACTGTGGTTTTTATTTGCATTTCCCTGATGACTAGTGAAGCTGAGCATTGTTTTCATGTCTTTATGAGCTATTTGTATACCTTCTTTGGAGAAATGTCTATTCAGATTCTTTGCCCATCTTTAAGTTGGGTTATTTGTCTTTTTAGTTTTACTTTTTAAAATTAAATGTTTAGATAGAAAATTATTTTCTCAATGTAGAAATGAAGGAAAACCTCACAAACTAAATTTAAAGTCAATGGATAAGGAGCAAATTTAACACTCAAAATTAACATCCTTAATACAAAAAGAGCTCTTAAAAATAAATTAGAAAAATCTAAGCAAAAATTTGGTGAAGGACATGAGCACATAAGTCACACACCCCAAAGAAACACATGTGGCTAATAAGTACATTCTAAGATGTTGATGCAGGAGGGTGGGACAGGCCCTTGGCTCCGATCTCATGACCCCTGGTGGCTGGCTCCTTTGCTTCTCTGGTTGTGGGTGGGGCTGGGGCTTGAGGCCCACGGCCCCCATCTCAGGACCTTGGGTCGCTGGCTCTGTTGCTTGCCTGGTTGTTGTCTTTTTACTTTTGAGTTATATTCTTTTTATATGTTCTGGATATCAGTCCCTTATCAGATATGTTAACTTGCAAATATTTTCTCCCATTTGTTGTGTTGTCTTTTCACTTTTCAATTGCAGCACAAAAGTTTTAATTTTGATAAAGTGCAGTTTGTCTGTTTTTCTTTTGTTCCTTGTTTTTGGTGTCATATCTAATAAACCATTGCCTGATCAAAGATCATGAAGATTTACTCCTGTTTTCTTCTAAGAGTTTTATAGTTTTATAACTCTTACATTTGTAAGGAAGGAGTCCAACTTCATTCTTTTGTATATGGATATCCAGTTGTCTCAGCACCATTTGTTTGTTGAAAAGGCAGTTCTTCCCCCCAATGAATTGCCTTGGCACCCCTGACAAAAATCAACTGTGCACAATGTAAAGGTTTATTTCTGGACTCTTAATTCTATTCCATTGATTTATTTATCTAGGTTTATGCCATTACCACATTGTCTTGATTACTGCAGCTTTGCTAAGTTTTGAAATTGAGGAGTATGAGTTCTCCTATTTTTTTTTTTTTCTTCAATTTTAGCCTTCTGAGTCTCTGCATTTCCATATGAGTTTTAGCATCAGCTTGTCAATTTCTGCAAAAAAAAGTAATCTGGGACTGCACTAAATCTATAGATCAATTTGGGAAGTATTATCATCTAACAATATTAAAACTTCCATTCTGTGGATATGAGATGTCTTTCCATTTATGTAGATCTTTAATTTTTCTCAGTAATGTTTTGTAGTTTTCAGTGTACAAGCTTTGCACTTCTTTCTCTAAACTTATTCCTAAGTAGTTTATTCTTTTTGATGTTATTATAATCCTTGCCAGATTTTTAAAAATAAAATTATGCTAGTAAAAAAAAGTATTCTATTTTTTCTAAACTCTGCAATATTTTCTACTAGATTAGAATTATCCGTTTGTTGAATGTTTGGTAGAACATGGGGGTAAAACCATCTTGGCCTAGTTTTTCTTTGTGTGATGATTTTAAACTATTAATTCAATTTCTAAATTAGCTATGGAATTATTCAGGCTTTCAAAATATGGAATCAACCTAAGTGTCCATCACTGATGACTGGATAAAAAGATGTGTTTATATATACATATACACAATGGAATACTATGCAGCCACAAAAAAGAATGAAATCTTGTAATTTGCAGCAACACGGATGAGCCTGGACAACATTATGTTAAATGAAATAAATCAGGCATAGAAAGATAAATACTGCATGTTCTTACTCAGATGTGGAAGCTAAACAAAGTTGATTTCATAGAAGTAGAGAACAGAATAGTATTTACTAGAGGCCGGGAAGTGTAGAGGGGAAGCAGACATAGAGAGAGGTTGGTCAACAGGTACAGAAATACAGCTAGAAAAGAGGAATAAGTTTTAGTGTTCTATAGCACTGCAGGGTAACTACAGTTAACAACAATTTATTGTATAATTTCAAATGGCTAGAAGAAAGGATGCTGAATATTCCCAACACAAAGAAATGATGAATGTTTAAGGTGAAGGATATGCTAATTACTTTGATTTGATTATTGCACACTGTATACATGTATTCAAATATCACATTTACCCACATATATGTACAACTATTAAGTGTCAATTAAAAATAAAAAATTTAAGGCTAGCTGGTTAGTTCACTTGGTTAGAGCATGGTCCTCATAATATTGAGGTCAAAGGTTCAGATCCCCATACCAGCCAGCCCCCCCAATAAATAAATAATAAATAAAAATTAAAAATTAAAAAAAAGAATCATTCAGGCTTTCTATTTCTTCTTGAGTTTGCATTTTATAAATTACATTTTTCTAGGAATTCATGTAAGTTTTAAAGTTTATTGGCATAAACTTGTTTGTAAGATCTTGTTATCTTTTAAATCTCTCTACCATCTGTAGTTAATACTCCCTTTTATTCTTAGTATTCTTTATATATGCCTTCTTTCTCTGTCTTTTGTTCAGTTATGTAAAAAACTTGTCATTTTTATTAATCTTTTTAAAAAACCTACTTCTCTGTTTTCTATTTTATTTCTGCTCTTAACTTTATTATTTCCTTGCTTTTGCTGTCTTTGTGTTTCTATTCTTCTAATTTAGGTTTATCTTACTGATTTTCACCTTTTTTTCTTTTCTAATGTAAATTAATTAAATGAGGCTATAAATTTCCTTCTAAGTACTGCTTTTTTTTTTTTTTTGGTCTTTTGTCTTTTTCGTGACCAGCACTCCCAGTGAGTGCACCGGCCATTCCTATATAGGATCCGAACCCGCGGCGTGAGCGTCGCTGCGCTCCCAGTGCCACACTCTCCCGAGTGCGCCACGGGCTCGGCCCCTAAGTACTGCTTTAATTGCATGTTAAAAGTTTTGATATGCATATTTTGGTCAGTACTCAGATTTAAGTATTATCTGTTTTCCATTATGATTTTTTTTGGCCCATGTATTAATTTCCCAATGTATGAGATCTCATTGCTTTTTTACCCTTTTTATAGTAAAACAAAACATAGATACAGAAAACCAAGCAAAACAAATGTACACGTTAGTGAATTTTTATGAGGTAAATGCCCTTGTAACCACTACCTCGGTCAGGAGGTAGAACGTTGCCCGCTACCCAGTTAGCCCCTCCATATACTCTGTCCTAACCATGGCCCCTTCCTTTCTAACAGTAACCACTATCTTGACTTTACAGTAATCTCTTCCCTGCATTTCTTTATGGTTAAATCACCCAAGTGTTTATTTCTAGACATTAGTTTAGTATTGACTATTTTTCTTTTAACTTGATGTGTCTTCAGTATCTTCCATTCCTTCCCTTTTCCTTGCAGTTCATCTGCTGAAGAACTGCTCTGCTTTGTATTTGTACAGAACCTGTACAATTCTCCTACAGTCTGGATTTGGCTGGGTACATACTCATGGTGCAGTTCAACATGCTCCTCTGTATTTCTTGCAAATTGACAGCTGGTTCTGGAGACTCTTCAATAGCTTCAATTTGGTCTTGGCAAGAAAATAGGAAGCACTGTATTCTTTCATCAAGAGGCATTTACTACGTGATTCATGTTCTTTTTTGAAATTAGTGGGAGCTGGAGTGGCTGCAGGCCAGGTGCTGCTCTGTACCTACAGAATGAACCAGCAGATCAGCAACAGTGGGCGGGAGTTCCATCAGCACCTGGTGTCCTAAGCAGAACAGCTGAGCAGAATAGCTGCTGCTTCACTTCTGCCTTTCAAATCTCACGTAAATTTCTCTTGTGCCAATCTTAATCTGCAATGGTACAGGGAAGGAAATTCTGGGAAACACAGTTCCAACTTAGTTAAGATGATGTAGTACATGTAGATACATGATGTAGAGCCATGACACAAAATCCTAGTGGATTAGCCTGCTTAGGCTGCCATAACGAAATACCATAAACTCCGTGGCTTAAACAAGAGAAATCTGTTTCTCATAGTTCTGGAGGCTGAAGTCCAAGATCAAAGTGCTGGCAAGGTAGGTTTCATTCTGAGGCCTCTTCTCTTGGTTTGTGGGTGGTCAAGTCTTTCTGTGTGCTCACATAACCTCTTTGTGCACACACACAGAGAGCGAGCATGTGTGCAAGCTCTCTGGTGTCTCTTCTTGTAAGGGAACTAATCTTATCATGAAGGCCTCACCCTTATTACCTCATCTAAACCTAATCACCTTCCAAAGACCCCATCTACAAATACCATCTCTTTGGGAGTTAGGGTTTCAACATATGAATTTTGGGAGGACATAAACATTCAGTCCTTAACACCTAGTAATGGTATTAAGTACCTAGTAATGGTATTAATGCTGGCTTAAAGGGTAATTTTGTATTTAATTTTAAAAGAACAGTCAACTTCACTTTTCCATCAATAATATGTAAGTGTTCCAGTTGCTCCACAACCCCACCAACATTTGGCATTGTCATTCTTTTAAATTTTTGGCATTCTGGTTGGTTTGTAGCAGTATTTCATGGTAGTTTTTATTTGTAGTTTCCCGATTACTAGTGACAATGAATGTTTTCACATGTTTATTGGCCATTGGTAATTCCTCTTTTGTAAGGGACCTATTCACATCTTTTGCCCATATTTTGTCTTTTTGTTATTGAGTCTTTATATATTCTGGTATCAGTGCTTTGTCAGATATATGTTTTGTAAATATCTTCTCCAGTCAGTTGTTTGCCTATTCATTTTCTGGATGGTGACTGTTGATATGCTGAAGATTTTAATTTTGATGAAATCCAATTGATCTATTTTTCCTTTTATGGTTTGTGCCTTTTTTGTGCTGTCTAAAAAATCTTTGCTCACTCCAAACTCTTGAGGATATTCTATGTTTCTTTCTAGAAGTTTTACAGTTTTACATTTAGACCTATCACTCATCTCAAATTAATTTTTGAATATGGTGTATGAAGTAAGGGTTGAAGTTCATTTTTTTCTCCATATGGAAATCCAATTATTCTAATATCAGTTAAGGAAAGGCTTTCCTTTCCCAATAATTTCACCAGTGTCTTTGCAGAAAATTGAACTAAATGTGCAGGTCTCTTTCTGAACTTTCTATTCTGTTCCATTAGTCTACCTTTCCTTATGTCAATACCATACTGTAGGTTGATAGTCTTAAACTCAGGTAATACATGCACATCAATTCTCTTCTTCTACCACAAGATTATTTTGTCTATTCTAGGTCCTATGGCATTTTCATATAAATTTAAAAATAAACTTGTCAATTTCTACAAAAATGTCTCCTGGAATTGCACTGACACTACAGAGCAATTTGGGGAGAAATGAATGACATCTTAACGTTATTGATTGTTTTTTTTTTTTTTTTTAGTGGCTGGCTGGTATGGGGATCTGAACCCTTGACCTTGGTGTTATAACACCACGCTCCAACCAACTGAGTAACTGGCCAGCCCTGATCTCATTACTTTGAAAAGTTCCTTCATTTATTTAGATCCTTTAAAAGTTCCTTCAATAATGTTTTTTAGTTTTCATTTTAGAAATCTTGCACATCTTCCTTTAAATTTATTACTAGGTATTTAGTGGTTTTTTTTTTTTTTTTTTTTTAAGGAAGAACTTCTTTTTTTATTTATTTATTGACAGCTGGCCAGTACAGGTATCCAAACCCCTGACCTTGGTGTTACAAGGCTGTGCCCTAACCAACTGAGTTAACTAGCCCGCTGGTATTTGATGCTTTTTTTTTTTTTAAAGATGATCAGCAAGGGGATCTTAACCCTTGACTTGGTGTTGTGAGCACCACAATCTCCCAAGTGAGCTAACTGGCCATCACTATATAGGGATCCAAACCCGTGGCCTTGGTGTTATCAGCACCACACTCTCCCAAGTGAGCCACGGGCTGGCCCTTGGTATTTGATGGTTTTAATGTCATTGTAAATGGTATTTTTAAATTGCATTTTCTGGGCTGGCCGGTTAGCTCAGTTGGTTAGAGTGCAGCCTTATAACCTCAAGATCACGTGTTTGGATCCCTGTACAGGCCAGCCACAAAACAAATACATAAATAAATTGCATTTTCCAATTATTCATAGCTAGTATATGGAAGTATAATTGATTTTTGTATTTTGACCTTGTATCAGCTTTTGTTGTCAGTCATTTGTTATTTTTTTTCATTTTTAAAGATCTTTTTTGCTGGATATAGAATTCTTAGTTTACAGGCTTTTTCTTTTAGAAGTTTAGAGACATTATTCCATTATCTTCTATCATCTATTACATCCGATGTGAAGTAATATAAAATTCTTACAGATGTTCTCCTGAATGTAAGGTGTTCTTTTTCTCTGGCTGCTTTTAAGATTTATCTTTGGGGCTGGCTGGTTAGCTCACTTGGTAGGGTGTGGTGCCGATAATACCCAGGTCAAGGGTTTGGATCCTTGTACCAGCCAGTCACCAGAATAAGAAAAGATTTATCTTTGGGGGGTTAGCAGTTTGACTCTGATCTATCTAAATGTAGTTTTTTTGTGTGTGTTTATCCTGCCTGTAGTTCTGCTGAGTTTCTTGGATCTGTAAGTTGATGTCTTTCAATAATTTTAGAAAAAAATTTAGTCATTATTTACTCAAATATTTTTCTGCCGATCTTTTCACTTTGGGGGCTCTGATTACACAAATGTTAAGCCTTTGATATCATTCCACAGATGTTAAATCCTCTGTTCTTTCTTCATTCTATTTTTTTTTCTTTCTATGCTTTGGTTTGGATAATTTATGCTGTGTGCATTATAATTTAAGTTAAATCATCTTTTTTCTTGTGTCCAGTTTGCTGTGAAGCCCCTTCAATGACCTTTTCATTGCAGATAATGTATTTTCCAGTTCTAGAATTTTCACTTAGTTCTTATTTACAGTTTCCATCTCTTTGCTGAGATTCTCTCCCATATCCACTTATTTTATCCTTGTTTTCTGGTAAGTCCTTAATTGTATTCATAATAGCAGTTTTAAAGTCCATGTCTGCTAATTCCAACTTCTAGGTCATCTGTGGGTCACCATCTGCAGAACAATTTTTCCCTGTGATATTTTCCTGCTTCTTCATATTTTCCTGCTTCTTCATATGATTAAATTTCCATCCTGTACTGAACATTAAAGAGGACACCTTGTAGAGACTCTGGATTATGCTCTCCTACTCTAAAGAGTGTTCAGTTTTGTTCTGGTGGATCCATGAAGGCTGTTTTAGGCTTTGTTAGGGTGGTCCTATTTTGGTTTTTCCTTTTGTCCTCAGGTATTGTCTTTGATCATAAGATATAGTCCTTATGACCCTCTCATGGTTTCAATGGAAAGACATCGATCAAGTCTAATTTGGTGTGACCCCAAACTCCAAGCTCTGTCACGCCAGCACTTGGCAGCAGCTGAAATCTCTACTTAGCTCTTTAGTTTCCCAGATGTTTCTTTTTTTCTGGATTTCTTCAAGTCATACCCTGCCTATGTAGAGGTTAGGAGAGAGCCAAGGATTTGAGGAGAATTGGGGCAGATTTCAGAGCTCCCTTCTCTGTGGCTCCCTCCTTTCTTGGATTTTCACCTTTAATTTCCAGCCATTCTGGCAGCCTTGAACTCTGACCCTATGTCATCTCATTAAGGCTCCCTCTTCTAGTTCTACCCTCCTGTGTGCCTCATGAGCAGACAGGTGCCTTTAGGTGAGAAGCTGGATAAATATGGAGCTCACCTAGTTTGCTTCCCCCTTTCAAAGATGGTGTCCCCTCCAGTCTCTGCCTCTTTTTGATTGTTCTCCTGGCCTTCAAAGAGAGGTTTTTAAGTATTTTGTCCAGAGTCAATAACTGTTACTGGCAGGAGGTCTAGTCAGATATGAGCTCTTCTGTCATTCCAGCGACAGGCACCCTTTCCTCACACGACCTGCCACCACTCCACGGTGCAGGCCATGCGGCCTGCGTGTCTGCTCACCCGCCCAGCCCGCAACAGGAAACCCTGACATTGTAGAGCTGATGGCTATCCTATTTATCCACGAACACTGCCAGTTGTTTAATAATGTTTATTTTATTTTTAAGAATCTCTTATCCCAGGGATAGTACTTGGCCTTCAAACCACTTGCTGACTTGAGGCGGCCCAGGAGCTCCTCATCCATCTCCTTCATTGTCATAACGAGAAATACATCCAGAGGCTGCACCGCTGGCTCTGGCAGAGGCTGGCTGGATGCTAGTCAAAGCTGTTTTCTCCTCCTAGTGCAGAACTGAAGGTACGTTTGTCAGCCCCTTGCACCTCAGTGGGCTATGTGACTAGCTCCTGGCACATTTTCTCTCTTCCTCTTGTCTACCAGGTCAGTGATGCCAGGGTAATATTCTCCTTCTTCCTTTTCACCAGGATAATTTTAAAACACTGAAGACAGTAGAGCCACAGTGTGGAAGGAGCAGGGTCTCTAAATGACTACCTGAAATAGAACTTTCTTGCTGACCAATATTTTACTGTGATATGGGCATAAAAGTAATCTTCAATTGTGCTAAACTACTGAGATTTTAGTTTTTTTCTTTTTAACACCAGTTAGTGCTAATAAATTTGCACAGATAATATCCTAATTAGTGGTAAAGATATGACTGGAAACCAGTCTCCTACTTCCTTTGATGTTAACAAGTATAGTTCCATTCATATAGAACTTTCATAATTTAACGGACCATGCCTATGAGTGAATGGGAAAATAGTGACTTACCTAGAGATCGAATGCCTTTTTGTTCCAGAAAGCTGTGTAAAACATTTGTATTAAGGTTTAATATAAAGCCCAGTTCTGGTGTAAGTTTCCAGAAGCCATCCTGTGAAATTAAGAAAACAAATTTGTCACACTATTGAATTTCACCATCTAAGAAGTTATG
This sequence comes from Cynocephalus volans, assembly GCF_027409185.1. Taxonomy (NCBI): domain Eukaryota; kingdom Metazoa; phylum Chordata; class Mammalia; order Dermoptera; family Cynocephalidae; genus Cynocephalus; species Cynocephalus volans. Next base: position 88,930,300 of record NC_084466.1, read on the forward strand.
TGATATAAAATAAAAGCTCTTCATAGGCTAGTGTTACAGTACTGCTTAGAATCTCATAAATACTATGAACCCTATGTATCTGGTGGCATTTATAAAAAGTCTAGAAAGAGGCTTGTGTGTAGCGATTTTACAAAAATGGTACTATACATTTTTTTCTTCTAGCAATGCTCTGAGCCAAAGTTTCTCAAATTTTTATTTATTCATTTATTTATTTATTTGTATTTGTATTTTCTTCTGGCAGCTGGCTAGCACAAGGGTTTAACCCTGGACGTTGGTGTTATCAGCACCATGCTCTAACCAACTGAGCTAACAGGCCAGCCCCTCTCAAACTTTTAAATAGCATGATTCCTTTAAAAAAAAAAAAAACACTTTATGGAGGTATGATTGACATACAGAAGGCTATAGATATTTAATGTAAACAATTTGATGTGTTTGGAGGTTAGCGTACACCTGTGAAACCATCAAACCATTATATTATCACTATCAATACCATAAACTTATCCATCACTTCCATAAGTCTCCTTCCATTCCCTTTATTTTGTTTTGCTTTGTTTCTTCTTGTAGAAAGAACACTTAACATAAGATCTACCTCTCAGCAAGTTTTTAAGTAGATAATACAGTACCGTTAATCAGAGGCCTTATGTTGTACACCAAATCTCCAGCACAATTCCTTTTGTTCAACATTTAAAATGTACCCTTGTGTAGTCTAAAACATGAAAGTGATCGTTTTTTATAAACGTGAAACTGTTATATTCAACATGCTCTTTAAAACTACCTTCCCTGTGCCACTGTCCCCTGCCCACCCCATCACATGCAAAGAACAGTGTAAGAAGCCTGAATATGGAGATCCTAACCCTGAAGGAGACAGACTCCAGGCCCTAGGGGAATAATACAAGGAGCAGAAAGGAGGGTGCCGTAATAGGCGGGTGCATGGGTTAAAGGATCTAGGGCAGCAACTTGGAAAATAATAGCAGTGATAATATGCCAACCCATACAGAACTGGTACCAGGTGCTATTCTTTTATCTTTTCAGCCACTTATTGTGTGGGTACTATTATTATACCCACATTGCAGATGAAGACACTGAGGCACAGAGAGGTTAAGCAACTTGTCCAAAGTCACACAGCTAACAAGCAGCATAGTCAAATGGTCTAGCTGCAGGTCCTCACTCTGCACTATCTGCAGTACTTCTCACAGGCTTTCACATGTATTATCTCAGGTAGGGAAGCTGGGTGGCTATTATTATCCTGTTTAAACTTCAAAACTACTCTATGAAGCAGACATCACTATTATTCTCATTGTATAGACAAGGAAATTGAGACTCAGGTTATCCTACCTGCCCAGAATCACAAAGTGATAGGGCTGGGAATCACACTTAGTCTTATACTAAATGAAGAACTTTCTACTTTACTAAACTATTTTACATCAAAACAAATCATTAAAGATTTAAGATTGGGTCTTAGTACCAGGTGCAGGAGCTATATTTACAGGGTGTTTACTAGTGTAACAAATGGAATAAACAACTCTAACACTATATTACATGTTGAATAATATCTATATTCCGAAGACCTTATGTGATTAAAGTATACTCACAGCACCTGTGCTTTACTTCACAATGGGAAATGTATATAAATTGCAGTTCATCAGTTCTAGTACCTAGGAAATTAAGGTCTTAGCCTGTGACCTGTGTAGGGATGCTAGTTTTCAGATGAGGAATACTAACAGTCATAGCGTGAGGTCTGGCCTAAAGGTTAATAGGCAGAGGCCACCAGTCACCATCAAGCACACTGTTTGATGTAGTGACTGTTTTCTCTTTTGGCAGCAGGACTCCTGATGCAAGAAACAGTGTGATTTCATGATGGCGCAAGTCCCTTCTTGCACTGCAGACGGGAACTGACCAATTCTGTGACCAGCCCGTTTGAATAGCACTGTTCTAAACTATGAAGCTCACTAAGCACAGATTTAAGGGAAAGTAAGACAAATACCTCAGTTTGTAGATGGAAGAGCTCGGTCCAAGGCACAAGATTCCTTCGGCTCTCTTTGCAGACCACATCATCCTCAGCTTTCTGTGCCTGAATGCTTGCAGCAAAGTCACCTGTATGCTGGTGTCTCATCACTTTCTGTTGTATAAGACACTTGTACGCTGGTGTCTCACCACTGTCTCTTTCACAAGAGCTTTCATGACTTGGGGCCCACAAATCTTGGAGAGAATCTGGTGATGCAGTTTTGGCAGAAGTACTGAGAAGGGAAGAAGCCTGTGACTGACAGTGAGCAAGCGGAGGCAAGTCTACAGGCGGCTTGTAACTGGTGCTTGAAGTGGCTAGGAAGCTTTGCAAATGAAAAGGAGAGGAACCAGAGGGAAGACAAAAAGCTGAACCAGTGCTAAGAACTCTAGAAGGAGAGGAAAAAAGATCTGGCTGGGAGAGAGAGACCTGCCTATGGGAGGCGTGAGCATGTGGGCTGATCTGACAGTCTTGAGAAGGTTCAGGTGGATCTGACTGCTGGAAGCCGAAAAAGCCACCTGAAAAACCTCCACCAGTGAGGGATCCAAAAGCTGGGCTCTGGGGAGGCAATGGGGAAGGAGATGTCGACCCACAGAGAATGCCAGGCCCAGTCCAAAGGCCTTGGCCACGATGAGATAGGCCTAACAGCTTGGGACGAGCCAGAGAACCAAAAAGAAATCTCTGCGAAGGTAAGCGGGGAGAAAGGCAGGCAGTGCCAGGTAAGTGGGGAGAAGGGCGGGCACCTGCGCGGGGGGTTGGGGCAGCCAGGAAAGAGGGTACGCCAGAGGCTGCAGCAGCAGAGAGAAAGTTAGAAACAGCCGTTGTCCGTGAAATGCATCTCCTCAACGGTGGTTCAATTCCTGTTTGTTTAAACAACTCCCTCCGACTTAAACCCCGTGGCTTTCCGACACCTTTACATTCAGAATTGGGTGCGGGAGGTTGGACTGCTGATGGCGAATCAAAGCGAGCCACTTCACCATCTTCAGCAACTTCCAGCTCAAATGACCCAACTCTTCTTCCAGTCAGACTTTTCTCTTTTTTTCTTTTTCTCTTAACATGTTGCGATTCTTTAATCCATTCAGAGGATGCTGAAAGAGGCTGCCCAAGAGAGAGAATTATTCATGTTGGGGGAAACCCAGAATAAAATGAACAGTCAAGAAAACATCTTTCTAGTAGCTGACTTCCCAGCAGTGAAGCAACTGCTCAGCCTAGAGCACGATTCCCAGAATCAGGATTGTCAACACGGGCAGGGACATGGAAAACACCACTGGAAATAACTGAAGATCATTTAGGTACGAGGCCCTCCTTTTGTAGCTATGGAAGCTGGAGAGAATACCAGCAATTGATAAATTGAAAGATCTTTCTGTCTTCATTCTTAGAGCCACGAAATTTTAAACACCCCTCATTTTACACATGAGAAAACCAAGGACCAAAGAAACGACATGCTCAAAATTTTACAATGAACAGTACCATAGTGTGTAAAACCGCTTTAAAATAAACTAATAATCTGAAGTACATTATTCCATTCTTCTACACTGCTTTTCAGCAATACTAAGAAATTGAGAAAATATTTAGAAATTTTCAAAAGCTTCAAAGTAACCAAATGAATATATCTTTACATCAGAATATGAACAATATGTAAAACAAAAGGGAAAGAGGGATGCTGTGTTACTGCTATATTTAAATTTAAATGTGAAGAGTGCACCTTAAAAAGTTGCCAGTAAACCAAATCCAGTTTTATATGGATGACAAGTTCTTGAGCTATTTTGGAAATACAGTTAGTCCCCCTTTATCCAAGACCCCCACTGGATGCCTGAAATCATGGATAGCCTGAACCCTACATATACAGTATTAAGAAAATAAACGTTTCTGTTGCAATTTTTTTTTCCTAATTCATTATTGTCTTTGGATTTTATTTCTTGTACGTCTAAATCTATTTCAGTTTTTGGAAATACCACCCAAAGACCTCCTTGGTGTTTGTTAGCCTTTCAGTGCAGTTGTGTTTCACTGATGCCTTGGCTCATTGCACAAGAGGACAGAAGATGCTGGTGGTGCGTTTTCATTCACCCCGTCTTGTTGCTACCATCGTTCTATGGCAGCGACAGCTTCCCTTCTATCAATAAGAGGATGTGACCAGGACATCAGCCCAGACAAGGAGAGGAAGCATGGTTTTCTGAAGTTATCAGCCCCACTCCCCTCCCTTTCTTTACAGACAACTACAAAATAAAACAAAAATACTGCACAAAGGGTTGAGGAAACACATTTTCTGTTTCTCTTTTTTCTATACCATCTCGAAACACACCAAATATGATTTTATGAACAAAGCAAATGATATGTGCTTTTTTTTTTTTTATCAACTAACATAGTCACTTTAAAAAAGGATCAAAGAAAATGAGTATTTCATACATTTATTTTTCCCCAAATTTCCCTACCCACAAACGTTTTTCCCTTAGAATTCTAAATTCTTTTTTTAGCAGCTGGCCCATATGAGAATCCGAACCCTTGACCTTGGTGTTACAACACTGCACTCTAAACAACTGAGCTAATAAATTCTGGAATTTTTACTTCTCTAACCTGGATACCTGAGACTTTTATTAGCACTGTTTTATTCCTCTGCTTTTGAATATGCCTTCTAATTTTTATTTAAGTCACATTTCTCGGTATCTATTATGTTTCTGGCTATAAGGGCCACAGTATAAAGCATTATAAACTTTAAGAAATATTGGTGGTAAATTTTAGATTACTAGATAGGACTTTTATCACTAATTTCATGATGAACCTATTATATTACCTAAATGACTTTAGCTTCTTGTATGACAGTTTAGTTGTCCATGAATGACATATAACCACAGTTCTCTTTTTGTACTTTACAACTGCATTTATATATGGTGAATGGCTCAGTAATGCAATGGCATTTCTATAAATGTGTGAATATTTCCCACCATCAGGGAGACAACAATTTCTGCACAGACAGGTAATGAGGCTGCTATTCTAGCAAAGGGTCCCCTCACCATCAGGAAAATATAAAAGCACAATATCAATTTATGTGGTAATTACCATTTACCTGTTTCATGTTGGCATCTGGCTGCTCCTCCTGCCAACTCAGGTATGGCAGAAAGTCTACATCTTCTGTGGCAATAAGTTCCGAAACATTTGGAGTATTAGGAAAAGATGACTCACTATCATCCTATATTGAATCACAACTGGGTTAAATCAAAGCAGACGTTATCGAATTAAATGATTATTACACATTCTAAAGCCTTGTGAATGTTGGGTTTGGAATACGTTTGTGTGTGAGATTGGACCTTGTGTCCTGGGCCACAAGCGCGGGAGAAGGCGGACGTGCACAGGTGGGTGGCGGTCCTCTCTGCGGGTGCCGGGCGTTGCCCGTGTGCACTTAAAGATTTTCCTCTTACACTTTTGAAGGGAAAGGGTTTCTCAGAGGGTAAAGGAAACCCAGGCCTTTTCCATTTTTTGAGGGTCTTGAATTAATAAAAGATGAGAATGGCCAAAAATGTAACAAAATTGTGGTATATCTTACAAAAACTCATGTAGCTAATTAATACTTATAATATTAAAAATGACAACACAGGCAACTCGTTTAGCGAGACCTGGTAAATCCCACTTCAAGGCCTCTCCACCGTCTCTCCACAGGCCTCAGGCGTCGGCTGCCGCTGACAATCAGAGCAAGAGTAACGTTCTCGATGTGTGAATATAAGTAAAATAACTTCACCATGAATGAACAATACATACCCTTTTCTCAACTGCCACAAAGCTTGTAAATTGTGTTATGAGAGAGTGTTCTTTACTGAGTTTAATAATCAGAGATTTCAAGGCTTGTTTCTTCATCTACGATAGAATAAAACAAATGAAATCATGTCCTGTTTTATTTATAGATGACCAATTAAAAGAGTATTAATCTAAAAAGGTGTTTTTCTATGACAATTCAATCATCTTATAATTAGTACTTCAAACTAAATATTGAGTCAAGGGTCCTGTCTAAATATTTTAAGTAGGTAGCTCAACGTTCCCTGCAAAATTGGATCAACTGACTCAGCTGAGGCATAGAGAAAGGAGGTCACATTTATAAGCTCTCCGGAGCTCACAAGAACTGTCATATGAGGTGCCCTCGTCATTCTCGCACAGTGTGTAGCTCCGGTTTTAAAGCGGAGTAACTGGAAAAGCGGAGCAGCTTGTTCGGGATTGTTGAGAACACAAAGGCTGCTAATCCAAGAGTGGTCAAGGAGAACTGTGAAAGCAGAGGCCACTTGTCACCTGCTGCAACTGTCTGCGGGGGTATTCAGGGCCCTGCATGCCATGCTAGCATCTTCTTTTTGGGATAGCATGGAGCACCAACGCTCCCAACCTCATTCAAGGTCACAGCCCCTGAGAGACCAGACAGCCCAGTGCAGTGGGCTGGCTGAGGGGGACACTTTCCAGGCCCCGCATCTGCAGAGTTAGGAGTGAGCAAGGTGGGCGTGGCTCCACCGTGTGTCCTCAGGCAGGTCGCCTGCCGTGCTGCACCTGGGCTTCTCCATCATTGTGATGGGAACGCTAACACTACTACATGTGAGGGTAGGTGACGTCCACTGCAGGCGCTCAGGGAGCGTTCTCTGAGCCCTCCACCAGCCTCTCTCTGAGAGGTAAAATATCAGAATTCTCAGGGGACCACTGACATCCGATCTTTCATAAATTCATCCAAATAACATTTATTGAGCTCCCTACACCCAGGCATGGATGTCACAGGTACAGTGAGGAAAGCTCCCTGACACCACATCCTTCTCTATCCTGCTATTCTAACTTCACACTTCCAGGGATAAATCAATTGTAGAATGATCAAGAACAATGCACAATGGTTTTTACTGTGAAAACAACGAACCTCATGACTGGTTTCATTTTCGTGGAGAATGCCGTCTTCATAATCTCTGATTAGAGCTCGTGCTGTCAGCTTGTGAATCATCTGTGTTTAAGCAGCAAAGGAAAAAAGGACTCAAATGGCTTTGGAGACATCCACAGAACACCATTTTAAAATTGAGGTATAATTTACATACAGCAGCATTCACCCGTTTTAAGAGTACATTCGAAAAGAAAATAAGAGAGTACATTTGACAAGTTTTAATGAATGCATACAGTCATGTGACAACCACCATGATGAAGACACAGGACATTCCCCTCACCCCGGGAGGTTCCCTCGTGCCCCCTGTGTCACCCACAGCCCTCGCAACCGCTCATCTGTTTTCTGTCCCTACAGTTTTGCTTTTTCTATAAAAGGCCGTTTCACCATTTGAATTTCAAAACTTTAAAACTTCTCTTCTACTGTAGGAAGGGCCCGCATGGTGCTGGGACGCCTGCGCGTGAGAGTGGCCTGCACCCTGCAGGGTGGGGCCGCACGCTGGGCATGGCCAAGTGTTTCCTCTCAAATGACTAAGAAATGGAACTGATCTTAAACGACAGTGTCTGCTTTCAATAATTCCAGTTCATAATTTTGTTAGTGATAAGGCCATTGTTCACAGAGGAAGTACAACTATAAAAATTGTGATTTTATGGAAAAAGACTTCTTCCTAGGTAAAATCCTTTTTCTTTTTTGCCCCCTTGAATTCAATTGTTGAAGCAATATAGAGATCCCCTTAAGTTCTATGCATAAGTCACTGGCAAGTAGCAAGTCAATTACTGATTCAGTGCCCAAAAGTAAGCTGTATTTTATTTTTTAAAAAACCGGCATTGTCCGGGAAATGATTTCTCTGGTTATACAAATACTCCTAAAAGCCCTTGTGTTGGCTAATATACCCTCCACCAGAAAAGTAAAACGGCGTTAAAGACTGAGATACACAAAATGGCACCTGAGAGAGTTTTCCAGAAAACCCCCACCCAGAAAAATCCCTTTGCCACGTCACCTTCCTGCGTGTGCAATTTTGCCCGCCTATGAGAAAGTCCCAGCTCCGCTTAAACCCCACTAGCTTCCCTCCCTTCCTTCTTAGCCAATAGGAACAGTCCAGCTCAGCCTAACTGGATATAAAAGGCCCACCTGACTCTCCCTGCTGCTGCTCCCACTTTTGAGAGGGCAGCCCGCTTGCTCATTTTGCCTGCTGATACACTTTGGTTGAGTCCCTGTCTCCTGGTGTATCTTATTTTGCACTTGGGCTGGGGTTTTTCCTTTGACCTTGTAACTTCTGTAAGGATAAGAGTGGATAGGAATATCTTTTATTATAACATTTGGTCTTTGGTCTGGTTTCTGAAACAGCTCCAGAGCAGTAAAAGTGAAAGGAGCATCTTTTCTAATTCTTAACAAGTCCCTTTCAATTACTCAGGAGTTTATGTTAATGAGGCGACTGTTGGGAAGCCCCTAAGGATGGGGGGCTGGTGCCAGGGGGACCAACCCTGTGATCAGAACTTTCAGCCACCTGCCACCACCCTCCAGAAAGGAGAGTTAATCACCAATGGCCACTGATTTAATCAATTATGCTTACATATGAAGCCTCCATTAAAAACCCCCACTGAAGAGGTTTACAGAGCTTCTGGGTTGGTAACCACATGCCAGGCGGGTGGTGGACCCCACTCCATGGAGATAGATGCTCCTATCCTTGGGACCCTCCTGGATCTTGCCCTATGTACCGTTTCACCCAGCTGTTCATCTGTATTCTTTATAAAATGCTTTGTAATAAATTGGTCATAGTAACGAAAGCATTTCCCTGAGTTCTGTAAGCCATTACAGCAAATTACTGAACCTGAGGACGAGGTGTGGGACCCTCCAACTTGTAGGCAAGTCAGACAGAAATTGTGGGTAACCTGGGACCCACCACTTGCAATTGGCATGTAAGTGGGAGACTTCTTGTGGGACTGAGCCCTTACCCTGTGGGTCTGTGCTAACTCTGGGAAGTTGGTGTCAGAATTAAATTAAATTGGAGGATACCCAGTTGGTGTCAGAGAATTGTCTGGTCTGGGGAAAAAAAACACACAAGTGGAGACCAGAAGTGTTGTGATTAGAGAGGAACTAGGAGCTTTTTCTTTCATAATTCATTCATTTTTAATCCAGAATTGGAAAAAACCCCACGTTCTCAATATGAGATATGATCTACTCTTAGTCCAGTAGTGTTATAATTAATATTTTTAAATAGCACAGTTGGACCAGTGGCACTTAACTTTCATTGAGTCATGAACATTTCTGAGAGCCTCCCTAGAAAAATTTTTTTATGAATAAAATACCATATTTGATCGCAGTTATTCATGCCCACTGATACCCACATAGACACACCCAGATCCAAGAAACCCAGATGAACTGTTGTAATAGAAACTGAAGGAAAGTGTTCCCATTTGTAAAGATAACCCAGCTCCATGTCATGGACTGAAATTTCAACACAGAAAAACAACAAAGGAAGTACATGGAGTGTTACGTATGAAAATATAAAATTGCAACTTTTGAACAATGGCTTCATAGTTAAAGGTTTGAATCTTACAGTTCCAGTTGTCTTCTGAAGCTCAGTAGTAGACACCATTGTACAAAATTCTTTCTCTTGAATTAATGCACATAGAGTTGCCTGAATGGTAAAAAAATTAATTCCTCATTAGCTTTTCTACTCTACAGTGTCTTGGTTAGTTTAATAGAAATTCTTTTAGTGATTGCCTCTCCTCTTTCAATGGAAATTAGAAGCCTCCCCAAGACTCTAGCTAACCACCAGCTATGTTCCTACAAGGAGAAAATCCGCCAGAGAGAGGGAGAGGGAAGAAAAAAAAAGTTATAGTAAAATACACTGCTCTTTCCCTAGTACAACAAACTGCATGTCTTCTTGCCTGTGTACAATGAGGAACAAATCCGTAGACAAGGAGTCGGTCACTGTGGAACAAGGACGGTGCCTGGGCTGGGGCCTGCAGGGGCTTGGGTGCATCTGTGCTTAGTTGCTGCCATTTGACGGAGACAGAGTGGCAACTTGGGGAACGTAACCTGGTCATTTGGTCTTCTATCTATTCATAAAAGAGGAATTATTTTTCCTTTAATGTTACATCCAGAAAATAGTCACTTAACATTTAAAGTTTACATTCAATTCTTTGGGGATTTTGTAGCTCTTTGGGTATTTTGCTCCTTCCTGCTACAGGGTACTTTTCCAAAAAGATTTCAAATAGACTTTTTAATAAAAGCACTATCACATCATTTAAATGTACAAAGCATCTTAAAATTATTCAATTGGCTAATTATTAACAGGCAACTTCGATATGAGTAGATTCAATTTATAAAAATTGATCCCACAAAGGACTTGAATAGACATTCCTTCAAAGCAGATACACAACTGTCCAACAAGCACATGAAAAGATGCTCAGCACTGGTAATCATTAGGGAAATGCAAATCAAAACCACAATGAAATACAACTCCACACCCATTTTGATGGCTATTATTAAAAAAAAAACAAACAAAAAAACAGAAAATGTAAAATAATGAGCATTGGTGAGGATTGGGGAGATTGGAACCCTGGTGCACTGCTGGTGAGAATGGGAAATGGCACAGCTGCTGAGGACAGTGTGGCAGTTCCAGGGACTCAGACAGACACCTGGACACCAGTGCTCACAGGCACGTCACTCACAGTAGCCGAGGGGTGGAAACAACCCAGCATCCATAAACGAAAGAATGAATAAAAACATGTGGCATATACATACAATGGAATATTATTCAATCTTAAAAAGGAAGAAATTTCTCACACACGCTACGACACAAACAGACCTTAGAAACATGCTAAGTGTAATAAGCCAGACACAACGAATGTTTTACGATTCAACTTATATGAGGCACCTGGAACAGGCAAATTCATAGGAACAGAAACTAGAATAGAGGTTAGCAGGGACTGGCAATAGGAGGGAGTGTGGAATTACTGCTTCGTGCACACCAAGTTTGGTTTGGAATGATGAAAAAGTTCTGGAGACAGACAGTGGTGATGGGTGCAAACAATGTGAATGTGCTTAATACAACTGAACTGTACACCTAAAGACAGTTAGATGGTAAGTTTTATGTATATTTTACCACAATAAAAAATAATACCAGCAAAACATATATAATGCTTTATTTTTAAAAATCAACCCTTGACATTTTATAAGGCAAAAATCAAACTGTTCCTTGTGTTCCTGTGAGATGACGGTGGCCCCTGAGGGCAGGGCTCGTGCCCTTGGCAGATTTTGCCTCTTTATAGCTCCCCTTTCCATTCAAGAAAACACAGAAGTCACTGTCACTTACATTTGTTAGAAGATAATATGTCCACATGTAAACCTGAAACTAGAGATAAGATGTTTAAAAAACATACCTGTTTTTTCCAACTATGTTTGGATTTTGAGTTAAAATATTCAAACACTCCGGCACCATGCTGTGACAAAGTCCTTAAGAGGTGACGATTTGCTGTAAAACTGATCACATTTCACATGTATTAATTTTCAAGAAAATTTTGAAACATGTTAACAATGTTGAGAAAGCTCAAAACTCAATAAAAGAGACATTTCATGAAGAAGACTTTACTCTTCTGTAGCTGAGGTTAAAGAGAGAAAACTGTTAACAGCAGAAAACACCTGCAGGTTTGGCTAATTTAAGCACCCATGTACCAGCACACATGCTTATCTTTCATGACAGAAAAATGTAGAAATTCTTGGCTTCCACTTTGCTGAAGGAGGGAGATGATTTTTTAAAAAACCCAAAGGTATCAGGATGCTGATAAAGACATAGATCTACTTTCAAATCTGAATCTGATCCCAAAAGCCAAGACCTGGCAAAAGAGTTAATAAAGTCTACATCTTAAAATTTGATACACATCTAGATAGCAAAAGGCTAAAGAAATAACTCCCATTTTAGCAACGAACATCTTTGATATTTAAATAAGTGCCTTATTAAGTTTCTCTCAATAATAATTCTACAACTATTAAGGACTCCTTTCTTAGATGGGTTCCTCTGGAAATATAAAAGAAATGATCAATTATTTTTCAGAAAAATAACGTAAAAAAGTTATTTCCAAAATATTTTTTAGCCTATTGATAACGACCGGATTTGTGTTTTCTCAAAATTAATTGGTGATGATTATAACACTGACTAGAAAATCCTCAAGACAGGGTTTGTTTGTATTTTACGTGCTCCCTCCATGAATGAGGCTGGTTGGATCTCCTCTGTGCTCCTACATGTGGCCCGCAGAGGACAGGTCACTACACCAGGGGGAAAGCGGATGAAGTCGCTACTTCCGGAGGACTCTCTTTACCAGGGTTTGTAAATACAAACTTGTGTGTGGAAAATGAGGCAGAAACACTTACAAAGACCCTACGAATTTGACAGAAAAGCAGTAAGGGCAGCAGCTTCCCCTGGCAGGGTGGTGCTAGCCAGCACGGTCGCCTGGCACTTAGGAAAACCTGATCTCCTGGCCAGGCCCAGTGGGCCCCAGTGTCTGTCTCAGGACAAGCCTCAGCAAAGAAGCAGAGCAGGTGCTGGGCTGTGTGGGCAGAGTCAGCGCTGAGTGCGTGGGGCCTGCGCTGGCTGGTAAATATCCTGGTTGATCCATGATGACTGGTCAGGCCTCAGATGACAGAGAACAGGATGAGGGGCTGTGACTGAGTAGGGGCATTGGGGGGTGTCGGGGCCAGCTCCTGGAGCTCGGGGAGGGGGCAGTGTTGGGGCCCACATGTAGGACAGCACGGGGCCCCCACCACTCCCACCAACATGGGGGGGGGTCCGCTCCGTGCACTGCCTCAGAAAGAAGACTTCTAGTGACCATTTGCTGGGGTGGTGGCCACACGCAGGAGAGTCCTGGGGCCACAGGCGAAGGCTCTGTGCAAACACCAGGCAGCCACCTCTGTTGGGTGTTCTCTGTACAGATATCTTACTGTGATCCAAAAGGGCTAACTATAATTCGGGAGGAGGTAATTCCAACTACCTAGGGGTTTCAGCCTCCCTAGGGAAGATTCTATGCACACTACAGGGTGTGAAAGAGCAAATGCTCAGTGGCCAGGGAAGAGTTGTGAAGGGGGTCCCCCAAGCCACAGGCACCCCCAGCCCTAGTCCAAAACAGCCTGTGGGAAGTGTGCCCAGGCTGCTCAGGAGAGCTAGAAATTGGGATTCCTATGCCAAATAATAACATCTAACACTGATTTGGTGCTTATCGTGTGCCAGTTCTGTTCTAAGTGCTTTCTATGTAGGAGGTCATTTAATCCTCACAGCAACCCTATGAGGTAGGAACTTTCTGTAGCATCTCCACTGCAGATGAGAGGTTAAGCTGCTTGACCAAGGTCACAGCTAATGAGTGGCCAACTCAGGTTTTGAGACCAGGCAGTCTGGCCAGAGCCCCACTCCGCTACCTCATATAGCTTCTACATACTAGTATCAACTTCCAAACTTTCAAATATTCTGTGCAGACCAATAAAAAGACCTACCAGCAGGCTGCCTTTTCCACCCGCAGCCTGCACTGTGTGACTGATCTCTGAGACTTACCCAACACCACAGGCAAACAGCCTGCTATGGTGAACGCTTCTTTTCACAAGCTGTAATGTCAGGCGCTCATTCTGGAGGTGCCCGTCAGATACAAGGAGAATGTTCCGTAACCCTTGAGAAGGGTACAGTAAACTTAAATAGCGGAGTGTTTTCCAGAAGTCTGTGTTCCCCATGGTGGGTTTAGCAGACTGTAGAATATGAAGCAAAAGATTATTTACTCCTTTTTAAGTATATTCACCATTAAGCGTAATCATTTACTGAAGCGCATCTCCTAATGAGGGTTTAAGACATACCATCATCAAAAATATTGTTCCTTCCTTACATACATTTGTGGAACAACTATACTTATATCTTTTGGTTTATTTCATGTCACACAGTAACTGTCATACTATCACTCGGCACTTATTTGTTTTTTTCCGTTTCCAAAGAACTGTCACATCTATGGGAGGGCGCATCTCATCAAAGTGCCCCTGGGCTCGCCAGCTGCACTGCAGTGCTGACTGGTCATTCTCAGCTCACTCCATTTTAAGAGAAAGAAAACAAGGGACAGAAAAAACATTTCAAAACTGTTAATGCTAGTTGCATTGGGTGATAGGACTGTGGGTGATTTTTTTCTTTTTACTTTTTAATTTCCAATATTTCTTAAAAGAGTTCATATCACTTTTATTTTATTGTTATTATAAAACAGCCCATGACCATACAACAATCAAAGGACTAGAGAGGTGTTCTGATAGCAGCCCCAGGGGGAGAAGGTCTGCCCAGCACCTCTGAAGCTGGACAGGAGGAGGCTCAGGAGGCAGAGGAAGGCTCTCTCACTCACCATTATGAACTCTTTTGCCACATCACTGCTTCTGATGTACTTAGGATATGAAAATAACTCCTTGTAACCTGTGTAATAAGATTGGCATGAAGTGTTGCTGTTAAATATTCACTTGATTGACCGTTATCAAACAGTAATGCCACTTTATACTACTGCTGCTATAGTAAAGAATGTTATATATTTATGTCTTCTTTTTGCAAAACTGTTTGATCATTTTAATGTACAAAAAATTCGTTGCAGTATTTCTCTAAATAATACATCCTAGAGCATTCAAACGATGCCCTTTACAATGCAAAATGTTCTGTGTCATCTCCCATGTGCAGACCTCTTCCCATGGCAGATCGTTTGTGCAAAGCGATGTGGGGGTGTCACAACGGCATGGCAGCTTGGCCCCTGGAAGGCCCAATCTCCAGCCATACCCTTTGCACTCCCCATGTTTATGTGACCTGTGCCCCCGGCAGCAGCAGACCCCAGCTTTGTCATAAAGGAGTTGGGCCTTCTGCTGGATGAGAGTCAGTAAGATACAATTGTCCCCTCAGTCACTCTATGCTCCTTCTCTCATCCCTGAAATGGTGGCTGAGATGTCCCTGGGCCCCCACTGGAGAGTGGCATTACTTTCCACCTAACAGTGCTGACCCGATGCTCCCTGACATCATTCCGTACAGCTTTTCTGTAACTGTACTAATTTCAAATGCTGTGTCTTATTTTTGGGATGTTCCTAATTGACACACCAAGGGTCTTGCATTTGGTTGAGTTGGTAATAACAACAATAGTAATATCTGTATCTCACCTATTATGAAACAGGCACTGTTTTAAATCCTTTACCTACATTAGTTCAATCCTCACAACAACTCTACAGATTACAGGTGAGGAAACTGAGTCATGACAAGTTCAAGCAGCTTGCCAGGGCGACACATGGAGCTTGTGAGTGGTAGAGTTTGGATCTGGACCTGGGTAGCCGGCCTGAGCTTCATGCTCAGCTACCTCTCACTCTGCAAATGAGTGGGTCACCAGCAGTCACCATCTGCAGAGTGTGCTAATGTCAAGACGGAAGCACACTGGGGACCGGAGCCAAGGAGCACTTACCTGTGCCGAAAAGGACGACGTTCACTTTCTGCTTCTCACCCACCAAGGACAGTGCATGCAGGGCAATCTGCTTGGCTTGTGTGAACATCACACCCTCCATGGAATTGGAGCAATCAACACAAATAACCACTTCACTCTTGTCAGCGAGGTCAGGGAGGGCGGTGTTGAGATCGGGTTGAAAGACAAGCATGCAAGCCTGTGGAAGGACAAAACGGGCACTGGCCCAGGCTGCTGTCAACTTACCTGCTTGGGCATGTTTAGACTGGTACCACTGTATGTATCAAGACACCACAAAACTTCCATCGAGAAACCCACCTACACAGTCTTGCTAAATGGTGGGCTTGTAATTGGGATATTTCACCACTGAAAACTGGTGAAAAGCCCTGGGCTTGGACACATCACTTCTCACTCAGTCTCAGACTCTAATGGGAATGCGCCAATTGTGAATGAGGAATTGCTGCCCCCCCAAAAAACCTTAAAAAAGGGAGAGACATAAACCCATCCATGTGTGCATGACTATGTGTGTGTCCGATGTACAAAAAGTCATGTTTACAGAAAAGATGAATTGAAGTGTGCCCACTCCTGCTACTGAGGAAGTGCACCAATTTTCATGTCTCCTACATACTGTGCTCAGCTGTGTCATCTGAAAGACAATTTAGCTTATATACAACTAATGTTTCAGGCATCCCTCTGAGGTACAAAGCAAGATATACCACATAGCTAGGATTTTCAGAATTTGGCATAAATGCATAATTTTTATTGGAAAAGATCTACTTGTAAAATATGTGAAATTCTAAAACTTTCTAGTAAGGTAAACTAATATCATAAAAACAAAAACAATAAGATTTATTAAAAAACCAGGTGGCTTACTAGGAGTTCAAATAAAAAGCTGTATGAAAATGTTAGAGCTGGAGTTCCCAACATATAGGCCATAAACTCGAGAGGTCAGGAATTAACACTGAATTACTGTCTGAAAAATCATAAGGTATTAACATCGTAGAATGAGTAAATATCTCTCTCCCTCCCTCTCTTTCTCTCTCTCTCTCTCTCTCACACACACACACACACACACACACACACACACACACACACACACACACACACACACACACGAATATAAATGCTGTTGTGATTACTAAAATATACACACATACTTTTTATTTTATTAACCAATACTTAAAATACAAGAATTATCACACAAGTTTCCATTTTTATTTTAACTTAAGAAACAATTCTTTGCTATAGCCACACAAAATAGTCTTATGGCCATGAATAATTTTTTGTTTTTCCAGTATCAATATTTAAAAAGTATAAAAAGTATGCAGACTAACCAAAGTAATGTGTGACAGTAGCTTTCTTTTTGCTGGGGAATCATGTAAAAACTACAATCTTTGTAGGGAAATAGGCCACACGGGGGTTTTGGTTGAAACATCAGAAGCTTGTCACTCTTTATATCGAAAGTATTTTTAGTTGCATAATTTTGGAATGTGAGAGCTCATTTTGCAATGCTAGTTTTTCAGGGCTATCAATAACTTCCGAATTTAATAACCTATTAATTCTGAAATATTTTTCCAATGGCGTCTCCTACTTCTAAGTAAGAAGGACTATACCTCGCTTTCTTTTTCTGGATGTTTCTCAACCCACATTCTTGGGAGATGAGCATCCGTCAAACCAATGTGGAGAGAAAACCCACTGCTGTCCAGGGAGCTGCCTTCCAAGGTGCTGATCACAGCTTTGCAGTCTGTGCTCTACAAAACAAATACCCACACAACTAGTAAATAACGCAAAGCACCATATCATCAATCT
This sequence comes from Cynocephalus volans, assembly GCF_027409185.1. Lineage (NCBI taxonomy): Eukaryota > Metazoa > Chordata > Mammalia > Dermoptera > Cynocephalidae > Cynocephalus > Cynocephalus volans. The sequence goes on from NC_084466.1 coordinate 88,947,458, forward strand.
GCACTTGCCTGCCAAGTTGCAACCCCCCTGCACAGGTTTACATAACTCTATTAACGATCAACAATGTAGTAATAAATTCCAAGTTTATGAAATGTAGGTTTTAGAAGCGTGACCATTATCATATCACTTACCCTCCTGAAATTGTAAGGTTGATTCAAATGCAGGTAAGTTTGCCTGTATCCAAAGGTTACAGATATGGATATTCAGTTAGACTTCTGGATACAGCAGAAAGCACACCAGATAATCAAAACGTAGAATAGTGAAATAGAACATTCAATAGAAATCTTAGAATTATACCTCATTTGTAAATTGTATTTTCATAAGTATAGAAACACTTTTAAAGATGCAAATGATAAACTTTCAAACAATGAAGACAATGTGGTAGACTGTAAAAAGGCAATGAAGTCCCTCCACTCCTGTTCACCAGCCCCTTGACAATGTGACTTTGAAGCTCTGCCCATCTAGGGGGTGTCTATTTCTTTGCCCTTGAATTGGTCAATGGAGTCAGCCATGTGACTTGTTCTGGCCAATGGGATATTGGAAGATGTGATGCAAGTTCAGGCTGGAAAAGGTCTATGCAAAGGAGCTGGGCCTCTCTTGTTGCCATGGGGCCTCCCAAGCCAACCTACTGGATGATGGAGACACAGCCACCTCTTCAGCTGACACAGGCCAGCAGCCAGGTGTGTGCATAAGGCTGTCTAAGACCAAACTGTCCCCACCAAGCCAGCCCACTCAGAACAGCCCAACCAATCCACAGAACTGTGCCAATAACAAATGTTTGCTGTTTTAAGCCACAAAGTTTTGGGGCTGTTTGTTATCGGCAAAAGATAACTGATGAGGAGGGCTTCTCCTTCAGGATGGATTAAACACACGTGCTTATCCACGCACCGTAGCAAAATGCTAAGCCCTCTACAAGGACAGTGAAGCACTAATATGCGTATGAACCCACAAAGTACTGACACAGGGACAAGGACATTAGCCGTTGGGAAAAGTCAACAAGTTTTAGGAAGACAGAAAGTTGATGGGGATGTGGTGAGTGACTTGGCCTGAGTGGAGGAAGCCACTGCCTGAGGGCCTACATAGAGACAGCCACCAGAAGTGGGCTCCTTAGCCCTGCAGCAAGCAGGGAAGGAAGGCTCAAGAACGGAGGCACCAGGCACTGTGAAAACGTGGTCCTAGTGAAGAGACAACGTAGTAAGTTGTCAGGACCCTGCCCCTCCACACCCCAAGTAGCTGAGCAGCTGGCACCTCTTGTGCCCTGTTCTCTCACTTGGGGAAACTGGAAATTTATTACTTAGAGAAATTCCACCAAATAGAATCCAGAGTAGGGAATGCTAGACACAGGAGCATAGGAGTAAAGGGCTGCTTCAATAAGGGGAAGGCATGGCAAGCTGGCATCCTACAGGCTGCCCTCCCAGCCTATTCTAATTGACTTTCTTGTGTCTCAGTTTTAACTATGAACCCAGAGAGGGTCACCCAGACATTTGAGGAAAAAACCCTAAAATGAAATATGAGACCAAACAAACAAATATCCAGAAGGGGGAAAAAAAAAGAAAGAAAGAAAAAGGAACTCAAAGAGAGGAGACACAACACAGGGAACAGAAGAAAAAATATATTACAAATGTTTTCAGAGAGATGAGAGGACAGTGCATTCATGAATCACATAGAGATGCTATAAGAAAGGGAATACTTTTTCTGTTCATGGAACAGAAAAGCACTCAGACAAATAAGACACATGGGAATTAAAATAAAAATCTCTGTAGAATAGTTGGAATTATTATTTATTTATTCATTTATTTTTGGTGGCTGGCTGGTACAGGGATTGAATCCTCGACCTTGCTGCGGTGAGCACCACACACTCTAACCAACTGAGCTAACTAGCCAGCCCTGAATAGTTGGATTTGAAATTGAAAAAAATCACTGAGAAAGTAGAACAAAAAGATAATAAAATAGGCAATAGGAGAGAAAGTGTAAGAAAACAAGGGGCTTGTTTCAGAGGACACCTGATTGAAAGGTATTGCAGAAAGGTAAAGCAGAGAGGAATAACTTGTTTTCAAAAACACAATAAAATTTCCCAGAACTAAGGCCACAAGTTATGTACAGTGAATGCATATCGCGTTGTTGTGAAATTTTAGAACACCAGGAATGAAGAGAAGATCTAAAGTTCTTGCAGAATTTTAAAAAACAAAACAAAACAGACCACATGTGAAGAACGGGGATAAGCTTCTCAACAGCGACCCTGGAATCTGGAATGCAGCGCCCTCAATATCCCGAGAGAAGACGCTCTCCCGCCTGCGGTTCCAGGCCTCACCCAAGGACCAAGTGCAGCATGTAGAATAAAGACATTTCCAGACACTGCTGCCCATACACTCTTACTCAGGAAGTTAATGAAGGCCGTGCTCTGCCAAACTGAGGCAATAAAACAAGAAAAAAGATAAAGATAAAAAGCCCCACGAAGGAGAGGAGCAAAGGGAGGCCTCAAGCCAGGCTGGAGTGGGAGACAGGAGGAGGAAGGAAATTAAATGGATTATCTGAAGCGCTCAACAGGATGAAAGTAGTATTGATGGGGGTTTTAACTGATGTGTTAGAGCTCTGGAGAAAAGACAGTCTAGAAATAAAGCAAATAGGATCCTAAGATGGCGGTGGCTGTGGCGGTTGGCGCGGAGTAGCTGAGGTGGAAAAGGTGGCCACTGGGCCTTAGGCAGCTGGGAAACTTGTGGTCCTTCCTCTTGCTGTCTCTTAAGGGAGGACTGCTGCTGGTGGCTGGTCGTGGGGGCTGACCGCCACTTTGCCCTTGGCAGGAGAGGCTGCCTCATTTACAGGCAACAGCTTTGAAGTATGGAGCAGGAAAAGAACTGTTTCTTAGCTGCAAAAGCACGTCTCTAAACAGGGAACACGGCGCCAGGACCGCTGTTGATGCAGCCAGGATCCCAGAGGCCGGGCCCGCGCTGAAGGCGGCCAGCTGCCCTACTCAGGATTCGAGGTTTCAGGCCGGCATAAAAGAAGATTCCTGGAAGCGCCCGAGCCGCGCCGCGGGACCAACTGAGCAGCCCGAGGCGGCGGCGGCTGAGAACAGAGATGGCGACAAAGCAGAGGCAGAGAGGGAGCCGCCCGACCCAGCAGAGCCCTGTGAGTGACCCCCGGCCCAACCCTGCTTGGGGGGCAGATGCCCGCCCAGCTTCCACCTGCCCCACCGGGCCACTCACCAGCCCCAGGGCTGCCTCCATTTTCTCAGGGGGTGGCAGCTCCGGCCCGGCTTGGCCAAGCCTGTCCTCCTTGCCCGGCTCGGCTCCTCACCGAGCCTTCCCACTTGCTTGCCACGGTGCGGGGCTTCCCGGGGTCTGCGGGCCGGCCTCCCCTCCCAATCCCTCCGGGGTTCTCTGGTGGGGCTGGTGGTGTGGGGCGTCCCCGGCCAGCGTCGGGAGGGCAAGGAAGTACAGGCGGGGCCGAATGTCACTCCACCACATCGTGGGCCCTGGCCCCCGGTAAACTTCCTGTTACCAGGAGGGAGATACCACCTCTGCGGCCACCAGTTCGGAAAAACGCCTAACCGATTTCTGGTTAGGAATACTGTGGTTGGAGAATTCCCAAGTTCGCTTGAACCTGCCGGAGAGCTGACTGCGGGCGGGCACCGGACTCAGCCCGCGCTGGGGGGATTCAAAGGTGAACCGTGTGCTGTGGGCTCCTCCCCCGAGGAGCTTACACTCTGGTGTGGGAGATAAGACAAGTACACAAATAACCGTGATACCAGGAGGAAGATGATAAGTCCCGAGAAAGATCTACACAGTGCTACAAAGGCACCCAGAGTGACCGGTCATCTGCGCCTAGCAGAAACCTGGTAGACTTCCTGGGCGAGGTGGTGCCGAGCAGGGTCTTGAAGGCCCAGCTGATAGATGAGGGTTGCAGAAGACACGTCCCAGCCCAGCCCAGTGTGCACAGAGTAGGGAGACATCCGGCTAGGGAGGCGGAGACTCGACAGAAACCACACACCCTGTGGGGTTGCCACTGCACGATACAACAGCCCGGGCCAGAGCGCACGGAACAGGGAGAAGTCCTGCACGGGAAGTGGAAGCTCAGCAGAGACCACACACCCTGCGGTATCGCCCCATGATCCAGCAGCCCAGCAGAGTCAAAGCTGACCAGAGAGGTGGCTCCCCGGAGAGGCCCAAGACCTGAGGCAACCACACACACAAGGCACTAGAGGCCAACTGAGCAGTCATGGAGGTAGCCATACCAAATTGGCAACCACAGCAACATCTTAGTTAGTCAATAGTCTCAAACAGGTGGACTGTGAAACCTCCTGCCACAATGAATAAACATCAAAAAATAGATACCAGAAATATGAAAAATCAAGAAAATACACCACCAAAAGTTAATAAATCTCAAACACTAGGTCCTATAGAATAAGAAGCCCTTGAAATGACTGACAAGGAATTTCGAGTGATAATTCTAAGGAAACTAAATGAGATACAAGAAAACTCAGCTAGACATCATGATGAAACGAGGAAAAGTATACAGGACCGGAAAGAGGAAATGTACAAGGAAATCAATGTCCTGAAATAAAATGTAGCAGAAATTGCTGAACTGAAGAAGTTATTCAGCGAAATAAAAAACACAACGGAGAGTTTAACCAGCAGGCTTGTTGAAGTTGAAGAGAGAACCTCTGAACTTGAAGATGGGCTGTTTGAAATAACACAAGCAGACAAAAAGAAAGAAAAAAGAATCAAAGACATTGAAGAAAATCTGAGAGAGATATCAGACAACCTTAAGCGCTCAAATATCCGAGTCATGGGTATTCCAGAAGGGGAGGAAAATGGAGATTCCATTGAAAACATATTCAACAAAATAGTGGCAGAAAACTTCCCAGGTATAGGAAAAATCACAGATCATCAGATCCAAGAAGCTCAACGATCTCCAAACGTATTCAACCCAAAAAGGCCTTCTCCAAGACATGTAATAGTCAAATTGGCAAAACTCAAGAGACAAAGAGAAAATCTTAAAAGCAGCAAGAGAGAAGCGTCAAATCACCTATAAGGGAGCCCCAATCAGGCTAACATCAGACTTTTCATCACAAACCCTAAAAGCTAGAAAGGAATGGGATGATATATTCAAAATACTAAAAGACAAAGATTGCCAACCAAAAATACTCTACCCTGCAAGGCTATCCTTCCGAAATGAAGGGCAAATAGTATATTTCTCAGACAAACAAAAACTGCGGGAGTTCACCACCACACAACCACCCTTACAAGAAATTCTCAAGGGTGTACTGGGTTTGGTTCCTGAAAAATAGCTACCACTGCCATAAAAACCCAAGAAAAATCAAAACCCACTAGTATAATAAAAATGGCATTCATGAAAAGAAAACAAACAAAAACGCTATCTACAACCTAAGGAACCAACAAACACAGAAACCAAATAGTAAATCAGAAAGCAAGGAACAAAAGACACCTAAGACAACCAAATAACCAATAAAATGCTAGGAATAAATCAACACTTTTCAATAACCACTCTTAATGTAAAAGGCTTAAATTCCCCAATCAAAAGACACAGACTGGCTGACTGGATCAAAAAGGAGGACCCAACTATATGCTGCCTTCAAGAGACCCACCTCACCCATAAAGACTCACATAGACTAAGAGTGAAAGGATGGAAAAAGATTTACCATGCAAACAGAAAAGAAAAACGAGCTGTATTAGCTATTCTTATATCTGACAAAATAGATTTTAAACTAAAAACCATAAAAAGAGACAATGAGGGACACTACTTAATGATAAAAGCACTGATCCACCAAGAAGACATAACAATCATAAATATGTACGCACCCAATGTCGGAGCAGCCAGATTTATAAAACAAACTCTATTAGACCTAAAGAAGGAAATAGACACTAATACCATAATAGCACGGGACCTGAACACCCCACTGTCAATATTGGACAGATCATCTAGGGAAAGAATCAGTAGAGAAACACAAGATCTAAAGAGTACTCTAGACCAATTGGACTTGGCAGATATCTACAGAACATTCCATCCAACAACCTCAGAATATTCATTCTTCTCATCAGCACATGGATCATTCTCCAGGATAGATCACATATTAGGTCACAAATCAAGTCTCAACAAATTCAAAAAAATTGGAATTATCCCATGTATTTTCTCAGACCACAATGGATTAAAACTAGAAATTAATAACAAACAAAACTCCGGAAACTATACAAACACATGGAAAATAACAGCATTCTACTTAATGACACATGGGTCCAAGAAGAAATCAAGCAGGAAATCAAAAAATTTATTGAAACTAATGAAAATAATGATACATCATACCAAAACCTGTGGGATACTGCAAAAGCAGTATTAAGGGGGAAATTTATTGCATTAAATGCTCACCTCAGAAGAATGGAAAGATGGCAAGTGAACAACCTAACACTTCACCTTAAAGAACTAGAAAAACAAGAACAATCCAAACCTAAAGTTAGCAGACGGAAAGAAATCATTAAGATCAGAGCAGAACTGAATGAAATTGAAACCCAAAAAACAGTACAAAAGATCAATGAATCAAAAAGTTGGTTTTTTGAAAAGATAAATAAAATTGACAAACCACTAGCATGGCTATGAAAAATAAGAAGAGAGAAGACTCAAATAAGAAAAATTAGAAATAAAAAAGGCGATATTACAACTGATTCATCTGAAATACAAGGAATCATTTGAGACTACTATAAACAACTATACGCCAACAAATTTGAAAATCTGGAGGAAATGGATAAATTTCTGGACACACACAAGCTCCCAAAACTGAACCATGAAGACGTAGAAAATTTGGTTGCCCAAAGTTTCCTTTGGGCAACCAAAGGAAAAATAAACAAATGGGATTATATCAAACTAAAAAGCTTTTGCACAGCAAAAGAAACAATTAACAGAGTTAAAAGACAACCAACAGAGTGGGAGAAAATATTGGCAAAATATACATCTGACAAAGGATTAATATCCAGAATATATAAGGAACTCAAACAACTTTACAAGAAGAAAACAAGCAACCCAATTAAAAAATGGGCAAAAGAGCTATGTAGGGATTTCTCTAAGGAAGATATACAAATGGCCAACAGACATATGAAAAATTGCTCAACATCACTCAGCATCCGGGAAATGCAAATCAAAACTACACTGAGATACCATCTAACCCCAGTTAGGATGGCTAAAATCCAAAAGACCCTGAACGATAAATGCTGGCGAGGTTGCAGAGGAAAAGGAACTCTCATACATTGTTGGTGGGACTACAAAATGGTGCAGCCTCTATGGAAAATGGTATGGAGGTTCCTCAAACAATTGCAGATAGATCTACCATACGACCCAGCTATCCCACTGCTGGGAATATACCCAGAGGAATGGAAATCATCAAGTCGAAGGTATCACCTGTTACCCAATGTTCATTGCAGCACTCTTTACAATAGCCAAGAGTTGGAACCAACTGAAATGTCCATTATCGGATGAGTGGATATGGAAAATGTGGTATATCTACACAATGGAATACTACTCAGGTATAAAAACCAATGAAATACTGCCATTTGCAACAACATGGATGGACCTTGAGAGAATTACATTAAGTGAAACGAGTCAGGCACAGAAAGAGAAATACCACATGTTCTCACTTATTGGCGGGAGCTAAAAATTAATATATAAATTCACACACACACACATACACAAAAAAACCGGGGGGTGTGGGGGAAGAAGATATAACAACCACAATTACTTGAAGTTGATACAACAAGCAAACAGAGGGGACATTGGTGGGGGGGGGAGGGAGGAGGGAGGGAGGGTTTGGTGAGGGTCAACAATAATCAGCCACAATGTATATCGACAAAATAAAATTTAAAAAAACAAAAAAAAAACAAAAAATAAATAAAAAATTAAAATAAAAAAATAATAATAAAATAAAATTTTAAAAATCATTTTTCAAATAATCACAATAAAGTTCATTATAATTAAAGGAAAAAAAGAAATTAAGCAAATAAAAATGGCAACTTTTTTTTTCAAGAAATACTATGTAAAGTGTTTAGAAAAATGAAATATCATAATACTTTTCTTGACTCAGTGGTAAACTTTGTTTACATATTCACAATAATTTAAACACTAGTGATTTAACTAAAAACTGTCAAAAACTCTTTGGGAATGAAGGGGACAGGAAAAGTTGGGGGTGAGGTGGGTGGAGGGAGTAAAAGATAAATGTTCACCTACCATAACAGGAAGTTGAAAGATAATTTCAGAAACAGATGAATTAAGAAACAGCAGTAAAAATTTACTTTCTAAAACTTTGGAGGCAGTACCAGAGAAACAGCTCAAATATTCAAAGTGGTTCACTGTCTCTGGAAGCTGTTCTGAGAGAGAGGCAGGGACAGGTAGGACTGGATGGCTACTTCTTGTTAGAAGCTATTGGTAGCATTATTTATCCTTTTAATTCATATACATGAATTGCTTTGATAAAATAAAATTAGTGTTAAAATAAGAGTTCTTGGGGCTGGCTGATTAGCTTAGTTGGTTAGAGTGTGGGGTTACACCACCACCAAGGTCAAGGGTTTAGATCCCTGCACTGGCCAGAACCAAAAAAAAGAAAAAGAAAGAAAGAAAGAAAAGAAAAAAGAGCTTTTAAGAAATCAGGCACTGGCAGGAGCACGGAGACCTCACAAGCTAAGGGCAGCCCCAGCTGACAGACAGCAAGAGTGTTGGGTGCCATTGAGTGGATGTCCCACTGCTACTACAGACATTGCCACCATGCAGGGGAGTCTCTCACAGCCACCACCACTGCAGGGGAAGAGTTCTGCCACTCCTGCCACAAGGAGAGCTCACTGCCACAGCAGCAGCCACTATCACCATCCAGGCAGCTAACTGACCACTTGACTACACGGACACAAAGAGGGTTACCAGTACAGCCCAGGGAAAGAGCTGAGTGATTGCAGATCTGTGTGACCAGTGGCCCATCCCGGAGGAGGAATTACACTGACCCTCCATGGTAGCATACCCAGGGGTGGGAGGTACATGCACAGTCCACATGACTACCTTGATCCACGTAGAGACATGAACGGAACACCCAGGGTGTGTAGAAACCCAGGATACCCCAAAGAATAAGAGACAAAGATCCCAATCACCACCAACCCATCCCCCAACTGGGGAAGCAAAGACCCAGGAGGAGCCTCTTCCTGTAAGAAAGAGGAAAGAGAAACCCTGGTCAGGGTCACCCATTCAAACTAAGGAGCTCTAGTATACCCTAGTGCACCCATCAGGGTCAGGGGAAACTAGCTGGGTGCCAACAAGCCTGTCCAGGGTCACCTGCCCCAACCAAAGAGCGACAGGGCACCCAGGTGCTTCTTCCAAGAATTTGAGAGCTCACCCATGTACTTGACAACCTAACACAGTGTCACTAACCTCGACAAGGAATCATTAAGTGCCCTCGTACTTAAGCCATTGAGGCACTCACATGCAATTCTAACACTGAATATAGCTGAAGTACCCACACAGAGACTACACTACTGCATTTACCCAGAATCAATATTAAAACACCCTACTCAACAGTCAATATGAAACACACCTAGGAGGAAGTCTCTCTCCTCAAAGCCCACTCCAGAGTAAAAAAAGAAGCACCTGCTTTACAAGATGACCAGACATCAATGCAGAGATACTAGAAAAAAAAAAAAAAAAAACCCCAAAAACAAGAAAATATGACACCACCAAAGGAATACAAAAATTTTCAAGTACCAGACCCCACAGAGCAGGAAACCCTTGAAATGACTGAAAAAGAATTCCAAGCAACAATCTTAAGGAAACTCAATGAGACACAAGAAGACTCAGTTAGACAACACAATGAACTCAGAAAAAGTATCCAGAATATGAATGAGGAAATTTACAAACAGATTAATACCTTAAAAAAGAATGTAGCAGAACTCCTGGAACTAAAGGACTCATTCAACAAAACAAAAAACACAAGGGAGAGTATAAGCAGCAGGTTAGAGCAAGCAGAAGAAAGAACTTCTGATCTTGGGGACAGACTTCTTGAAATAACTCAGGCAAAAAAAAAGAAAAAAGAAAAAAAGAAAATGAAAAAAGAATTTTTTTTAAAAAGAAAAAAATCTAAGAGAGCTAGCAGACAACCTTAAGCACACAAAAATCCAAATCATGTCTGTTCCAGAAGGGGAAAAGAAAGGTAAAGGCATTAAAAACATATATTCAATGAAATAATACTGGAAAACTTCCCAGGTGTAGGGAGAGACATGGACCTTCCGATCCAGAGGGCTCAAAGAACCTCAAACAGACTCAATTTGAAAAGGTCCTCTCTGAGACACATTATTGTCAGACTGGCAAAACTCAAGTCATAGACAATCCTAATAGAGAAAAGTGTTAAGTCACCTAAAAGGGAGTCTCCATCAGATTAACAGCAGACTTCACAACAGAAACTCTACAGGACAGAAGAGAATGGGATGATATATTTAAAATACTAAAATAAAAAAGCTGCCAGCCAAGAATACTATACCCAGCAAGGCTATCCTTTGGAAATGAAGGAGAAATAGTTTATTTCTCATACAAAAACTGCAGGAGTTCACCACAAGATGAGCCCTACAATAAATCCTTAAAAGACTGCTGCATATGGAATGAAAAAAATCACAATCACTACCATGAATACACAAGAAAGAACAAAACCCACTGGTAGAATAAAAATGCAAACAAGAAAGAGAAAGAAACTATATCTTACCACCTCAAAAAACCAATTAATGACAAAGACAATAAAAGGGAAAGAAAGGTACAAAAGATATTTAAAATATCCAAACAGAAATCAATAAAATGTCAGAACTAAGAAAATAACTTTCAGTAACAACCCTAAATGTAAATGGATTAAATTGCCTACTCAGAAAACATGAACTGACTGACTGGATTAAATAGCTAGACCCAACTGTATGCTTTCTATGAGAAGCCCCTCACCTGTAAAGACACACACAGACTGATAATGAACAGGCAGAAAAACATGCACCACGAAAATGGAAACCAAAAGTGAACAAGAGTAGCTATTCTCATATTGGATAAAATAGACTTTAAATCAAAAACCGTAAAAAGAGACAAAGAAGGCCAATATATAAAGAGACCTATACAGTAAGAAGACATAACAATCATAAATATATATGCACTCAACACTGGAGCACCCAGACATATAAAGCAAACACTATTAGAACTAAGGAAAGAGCTAAATCTCAATACAATAATAGTTGGGGACCTGACCACCCCTCTCTCAGCATTGGACAGGTCATGTAGGGAACAAATCAACAGAGAAACACATGATTTAAACTACACTTTAGACTAATTGGACCTAACAGCTATCTACAGAACATTTCATTCAACAAATACAGAATATACACTCTTCTCATCAGCACACGGAATATTCTCTAGGTTAGACCACATGTTAGGTCACAAATAAAGTCTCAACAAATTTTTAAAAATTAAAATCATTTCAGGTTCTGGTCAAGATGGAGGAATAGATAGTCCGCAGCATCACTCTCTCCCAGAAGTCAAACAATTCACAAATATATAAAAAAGCAACAAAAGCCAAGCTGGGGCTGCTAGAGCTCAGGGGAAGAGGAGAAGAGACCTACGGAGTACATGAAGGTGGGAGAAGCCATGATGAAAGAAAAAACTGCTCTGACCATTTTGTGCTGCAGCCGCTTTAAGGCTGGAACTGCTGAGCACACAGAGCAGGAGCTGGCAAAAGCTGCAGCTGTGCCCTTTGGATGGAGATGCTTGGAGGCAGCAGGGGAGAAGAGGGCCTTGGTGGCACCAGCAAGACCACTAATGGGGTTCCCGTGGACCCACATAGGAGGGAGGAGCCACAACAACTGAAGGAATGGAGCCACTCAGAGGTCAGTGAGTCATCGCAAGGGACTGGTGCACAGCCCATCCCACGGGAAATGTTTGCAGCACAGGCAGTGGGAGAGATGGGCCCTCTGGGGGAACACTGGGGCAGAGCAAAAACAGTTGATCTGCACCCCATTTAGCGCAAGACCACTCAGAGGAGACTGGTCAGGAATATAGAATTACATGTGGTGCAGTTTGATGAAAAGACTGAGGCCCAGATCAGAGTTTCTACACAACCCAGGTGCATCGAGTTTCTGGAGAGCTGGAAGTACCTATAAAGTCAACCATTATAACTTGTGCTGCACAAAAAGCCTTCCCTAGGGAAACAGCAGCAAAGCAGCAATTTAGCTCAACCACAGAGCTCAAGTACTGGTCCCAGGAGGAAGTTCCCCCACTTCAGAATTAAGCAAAGGACAAAATAATTAGTTTTAGCTCAGACACACTGCCAGTGCCATGGGTCCGCCTGGGGACATGAGCCATGGAATTGGGGACTGGAGTCCCCTCCCAAAACCAGGCACACCATCAGCACCTCGGGGGCTACCAGGGGACCCGAGGCATAGAGTCAGGGACCAGACCCCCCTCCCATCAACGAGGCACACTGCGCCAGCACCAAGGAGCATGCCAAAAACATCACCTCCATGTGGGTGGCCCACCACAGCCACCATAATAACCAAGGCTGCTGCAAAAGCGGCTAGATGGACGCCACAACCACCATGCAGATGGTCTGCCAGCCACTGGAGTACACTGACACAGAGTCAGCAGCAGAGATAAAGAAAAGAAGAGGAAGTCTCACTCCACAAAGCCCATTCCAGAGTGACAGAACCAGCATCTGCTCTATGATAACGTTGGGGGACCTGATCACACCTCTCAGCATTGGACAGATCACCTAGGCAACAAATCAACAGAGTTACCATTATTCTTTCAGAAGAAGAAAAGAAATCTAGGGTAATTAGAGGGGAGAGGAGGAAAGGAGAGCGGAATGGGGTGAGATTGGACAAGGGGCATAAAGAATAAGTATGATTTGTAACAATATATATGCTAGTAATATTGATTTGATCAACATATCTCTGTGTTGAACCCCAGAAATATGTATAATCAAATTTGATTCAACAAAATTTTTTTTCAAAATTTAAAATCATTTCAAGTATCTTTTCAGGCCACAATGGATTAAAACTAGAATTCAAGGGAGACTTCCGGTCAAGATGGCGAAATAGATGGTCCCTAACGTCACTCTCTCCCACAAATCAACTGATTTAAACTATAAAAACATAACATCAAGTGCATACGGAACGGGGAGACGTCCAGCGAGGGAGGCAGAAGCTCCATGGAGACCACATGCCCTGCGGGGCCGCCATCGCAAGATCCAGCAGATAGGCTTCACCACCGCCACCCAGCTCCATTCCCAGCCCGGCCGAGTGCGCACAGAGTAGGGACACTTCCGGCAGGGGAGGCAGAGGCTCCGCAGAAACCACACACCCTATGGGGCTGCAACTGCGTGATCCAGCAGGTAGGCTTCACTGCAGGCACCCTTCACTGCAGGCACCCGGCTCCATTCCCAACCCAGCCTAGTGCGCAAGGAGCAGGGAGACGTCCGGCAGGGGAGGCGGGAACTCCACGGGGACCACACTGCTGCAGTGCGATCCAGCAGCCCAGCCCATTGCGTACAGAGCACAGAACGTCCAGCAGGGGAGATAGAAGCTCGTAGAGTCCACACACCTTGTGGACCACCACCTTGCGATCCAGCAGTAGGTAGGCTTCACGGCTGCCACCTGGCTCCATCCCAAGCCCGGCCTAGCGACATGGAGCAGGGAGACATCCAGCAGGGGAATGTGAAGCTCCGCAGAGACCACACACTCTGTGGTGCCTCCGTGCATCCCAGCCGCCCGGCCCAGAGTACACGGAACAGGGAGAAGTCCAGCACGGGAGGTGGAAGCTCAGCAGAGACCACACACCCTGCGGTACCGCCCCATGATCCAGCAGCCCAGTCGAGTCCAAGTTAACCAGAGAGGTGGCTCCCTGGAGAGGCCCAAGACCCAAGGCAACAACACAAACAAGGCACTAATGGCCAACTGAGCAGTCACTGACGTAGCCATACCAAATTGGCAACCACAGCAACATCAAAGTCAAAATAGTGTCAAACCTGTGGACTGTGAAACCCCCTGCCACAATGAATAAACATCAAAGAAAAGATACCAGAAATATGAAAAATCAAGAAAGTACACCACCAAAGGGTAATAACTCTCAAGCTCCAGAACCTATAGAACAAGAAGCCCTTGAAATGACCGACAAGGAATTTTGAGTGATAATTCTAAGGAAACTGAATGAGATACAAGAAAACTCAGCTAGACATCATGATGAAAGAGGAAAAGTATATAGGACCTGAAAGAAGAAATGTACAAGGAAATCAATACCCTGAAAAAAAATGTAGCAGAACTTGCTGAACAGAAGAAGTTATTCAGCGAAATAAAAAACACAATGGAGAGTTTAACCAGCAGGCTCGCGGAAGTTGAAGAGAGAACCTCTGAACTTGAAGATGGGCTGTTTGAAATAACACAAGCAGACAAAAAAAAAAAAAAAGAAAAAAGAATCAAAGGCATTGAAGAAAATCTGAGAGAAATATCAGACGACCTTAAGCGCTCAAATAGCCGAGTCATGGGTATTCCAGAAGGGGAGGAAAAAGGAGATTGCATTGAAAACATATTCAACAAAATAGTGGCAGAAAACTTCCCAGGTATAGGAAAAGTCACAGATATTCAGATCCAGAAAGCTCAACGATCTCCAAACATATTGAACCCAAAAAGGTCTTCTCCAAGACATGATATAGTCAAATTGGCAAAACTCAAAAACAAAGAGAGAATGTTAAAAGCTATAAGAGAGAAGTGTCAAATCACCTATATGGAAGCCCCAATCAGACTAACATCAGACTTTTCATCAGAAACCCTAAAAGCCAGAAAAGAATGGGATGATATATTCAAAATACTAAAAGACAGAGATTGCCAGCCAAGAATACTCTACCCTGCAAGGCTATCCTTCCGAAATGAAGGGCAAATAGTATATTTCTCAGACAAACAAAAACTGCGGGAGTTCACCACCACACGACCATCCTTACAAGAAATTCTCAACGAGTACTGGGTTTGGTTCCTGAAAAATAACTACCACTGCCATAAAAACCCAAAATCAAAACCGAGTAGTATAATAAAAATGGCACTCATGAAGAGAAAACAAAGAAACAAAAAGGCTATCTACAACCCAAGGAAACAAAAAACAGAAAACAAAAGACACTGAAGACAACCAAACAATAATCAATAAAATGCTAGGAATAAATCAACACTTTTCAATAACAACTCTTAAGGTAAAAGGCTTAAATTCCCCAATCAAAAGACACAGACTGGCTGACTGGATTAAAAAGGAGGACCCAACTATATGCTGCCTTCAAGAGACCCACCTCACCCATAAAGACTCACATAGACTAAGAGTGAAAAGATGAAAAAAGATTTACCATGCAAACAGAAAAGAAAAACGAGCTGGAGTAGCTATTCTTATATCTGACAAAATAGACTTTAAACTAAAAACCATAAAAAGAGACAATGAGGGACACTATGTAATGATAAAAGGATTGATCCATCAAGAAGACATAACAATCATAAATATATACGTACCCAATGTTGGAGCAGCCAGATTTATAAAACAAACTTTGTTACACCTAAAGAAGGAAATAGACACTAATACCATAATAGCACGGGACCTGAACACCCCACTGTCAATATTGGACAGATCATCTAGGCAAAGAATGAGCAGAGAAACACAAGATCTAAAGAGTACTCTAGACCAATTGGAATTGGCAGATATCTACAGAACATTCCATCCAACAACCTCAGAATATTCATTCTTCTCATCAGCACATGGATCATTCTCCAGGATAGATCACATATTAGGTCACAAATCAAGTCTCAACAAATTCAAAAAAATTGGAATCATGCCATGTATTTTCTCAGACCACAATGGATTAAAATTAGAAATCAATAATAAACGAAATTCTGGAAACTATACAAAAGCATGGAAATTAAGCAGCATTCTACTTAATGACATATGCGTCCAAGATGAAATCAAGCAGGAAATCAAAAAATTTATTGAAACTAATGAAAATAATGATACATCATACCAAAACCTGTGGGATACTGCATAAGCAGTACTAAGGGGGAAATTTATCGCATTAAATGCTCACTTCAGAAGAACTGAAAGATGGCAAGTGAACAACCTAACACTTCACCTTAAAGAACTAGAAAAACAAGAAAATCCAAACCAAGGTTAGCAGACATAAAGAAATCATTAAAATCAGAGCAGAACTTAATGAAATTGAAACCCCCAAAAAATACAAAAGATCAATGAATCAAAAAGTTGGTTTTGTGAAAAGATAAATAAAATTGACAAACCATTAGCATGGCTAACAAAAAAAAGAGAAGATTCAAATAACAAAAATTAGAAATGAAAAAGGCGACATTACAAGTGATTCATCTGAAATACAAGGAATCATTTGAGACTACTATAAACAAGTATATGCCAACAAATTTGAAAATCTGGAGGAAATGGATAAATTTCTGGACACACACAAGCTCCCAAAACTGAGCCATGAAGACGTAGAAAATCTGAACAGACCAATAACAATAAAGGAGGATTGAAGCTGTTATCAGAAGGCTCCCAACAAAGAAAAGCCCAGGACCAGATGGATTCAAGCAGAATATTACCAAACATTCAAAGAGGAATTGACACCAATGCTTTACAAACTATTCCAAAAGATCGAAACAGTCGCAAATCTCCCAAACTCATTCTATGAAGCAAACATCATACTGATACCAAAACCAGGTAAGGATATAACCAAAAAAGAAAACTACAGGCTGATATCCTTGATGAATATAGATGCAAAAATCCTCACTAAAATACTAGCAAACAGAATACAGCAACACAAACATAAAATTATTCACCACAATCAAGTGGGATTCATCCCAGGGATGCAAGGTTGGTTCAACATATGCAAATCAATAAATGTGATACACCATATTAATAAAGTCAAACACAAGGACCATATATGGTCATCTCTATAGATGCTGAAAAAGCATGATAAAATTCAACATTCATTCATGACAAAGACCCTCTATAAGTTAGGTATAGATGGAAATTATCTCAACAAAATTAAAGCCATATATGATAAACCCACTGCCAATATCATCCTGAATGGGGAAAAGCTGAAAGCTTTTCCTTTAAGAACAGGAACCAGACAAGGATGCCCACTCTCACCACTCTTAGTCAACATAGTGTTGGAAGTACTAGCCAGAGCAATCAGAGAAGAGAAGGGAATAAAGGGCATCCAGATTGGAAAAGATGAAGTCAAACTGTCCCTGTTTGCAGATGACATGATCCTATATATCGAACAGCCTAAAGCCTCTACAAAAAAACTCTTGGAGTTGATAAACGATTTCAGCACAGTAGCAGGATACAAAATCAACACACAAAAATCAGTAGCATTTCTTTTCTCCAATAGTGAACATGCAGAAAGAGAAATCAAGAAAGCCTGCCCATTTACAATAGCCACCAAAAAAATAAAATTCTTAGGAATTGAGTTAACCAAGGATGTGAAAAATCTCTATAATGAGAACTACAAACCACTGCTGAGAGAAATTAGAGAGGATACAAGAAGATGGAAAAGATATCCCATGCTCTTGGATTGGAAGAATCAACATAGTGAAAATGTCCATACTACCCAAAGTGATATACAAATTCAATGCAATCCCCATCAAAATTCCAATGACATTTTTCTCAGAAATGGAAAGAACTATCCAGACATTTATATGCAATAATAAAAGACCACACATAGCCAAAGCAACGCTGAGCAAAAATATAGAGCTGGAGGCATAACACTACCTGACTTTAAACTATACTACAAAGCTATAATAACCAAAACAGTATGGTACTGGCATAAAAACAGACACACTGATCAATGGAATAGAATAGAGAATCCAGAAATCAACCCACAAACATACAGCCATCTGATCTTTGACAAAGGCATGAATCCTATACACTGGGGAAGAGACTGCCTCTTTAGCAAATGGTTCCGGGAGAACTGGATATCAATATGCAGGAGAATGAAACTAGACCCAAACCTTTCACCATACACTAAAGTCAACTCAAAATGAATTAAAGAATTAAATATACACCCTGAAACAATAAAACTTCTTAAAGAAAACATAGGAGAAACACTTCAGGAAGTAGGACTGGACACAGACTTCATGAATACGACCCCAAAAGCACGGGCAACCAAAGGAAAAATAAACAAATGGGATTATATGAAACTAAAGAGCTTCTGCACAGCAAAAGAAACAACTAACAGAGTTAAAAGACAGCCAACAGAGTGGGAGAAAATATTGGCAAAATATACATCTGACAAAGGATTAATATCCAGAATACACAAGCAACTCAAACAACTTTACAAGAAAAAAACAAGCAACCCAATTAAAAAATGGGCAAAAGAGCTAAGTAGGCATTTCTCTAAGGAAGATATACAAATGGCCAACAGACATATGAAAAAATGCTCAACATCACTCAGCATGTGGGAAATGCAAATCAAAACCACACTGAGATACCATCTAACCCCAGTTAGAATGGCTAAAATCCAAAAGACTCTGAACGATAAATGCTGGTGAGATTGCGGAAAAAAAGGAACTCTCATACATTGTTGGTGGGACTGCAAAATGGTGCAGCCTCTATGGAAAATGGTATGGAGGTTCCTCAAACAATTGCAGATAGATCTACCATATGACCCAGCTATCCCACTGCTGGGAATATACCCAGAGGAAAGGAAATCATCAAGTCGAAGGTATACTTGTTCCCCAATGTTCATCGCAGCACTCTTTACAATAGCCAAGAGTTGGAACCAGCCCAAATGTCCATCATCGGATGAGTGGATACGGAAAATGTGGTATATCTACACAATGGAATACTACTCAGGTATAAAAACCAATGAAATACTGCCATTTGCAACAACATGGATGGACCTTGAGAGAATTATATTAAGTGAAACGAGTCAGGCACAGAAAGAGAAATACCACATGTTCTCACTTATTGTTGGGAGATAAAAATAAATAAATACATTCACACACACACACACACACACACACACACAGAAAATAACCGTTGGGGAGAAGACATAACAATTACAATTCCTTGAAGTTGATATGAGAAGCATACAGAAAGGACATTGTCGGGAGGGAGGGGGGAGAAGGAGGAGGGAGGGAGGTTTCGGTAATGGGCCACAATAATTAACCATATGTATATTGACAAAATAAAATTAAAAAAAAAAAAAGAAAAAGAAAAAAAAAAGGAACTTACCAAAAATAAACAAACAAAAAAACCCCAGAAATCAACAAGAAATGAAACTCTGGAAACTATAAAAATACACAGAAATTAAACAATATGCCCATGAATTATCTATGGGTCCAAGGAGAAATTAAATAGGAAAGCAAAAAATTTCTTAAAACTAATGAAAATAAAGACACATCATACCAAATCCTGTGGGATTCTGCAAAAGCATTACAGAGGGGGAAATTTATTGCAAAAATGCTTACATCAAAAGAACAGAAAGATTTCAAATAAACAACCTAATGCAGCAAAAGAACAATCCAACCCCAAAAGTAGTAGACAGGAATAAATAAGATCAGAGCAGAACTAAATGAAATGACCCAAAAAATGATACAAAAGATCAATGAAACAAAAAGTTGTTCTTTTGAGAAGATAAGCAAAACATACAAGCCATTAGCTAGGTTAACCAAAAAAAGAAGAGAGAAGATCCAAATAACAAAATCAGAATCAAAAAAGGAGACATTACAACTGATACCACAGAAATACAAAGAATCATTAGAGACAATAGTTAATAAACAACTATACACCAAGGAATTGGAAAGCCTGGAGGAAATGGATAAATTCCTAGACACATTCAAACTACCAATGCTGAACCAAGAAGAAATAGAAAATCTGAACAGACCATGCTGTAGATTGGATACTGCCCCCCAAACCTCAGTGAAACAAATCCCCGCTGTACCTATTGAGGGAGGGAAATCCTATTATAGTAACTGAAAGGTGGGGCCTGAATAGACGATTAGATTGTGAAACCATCCCACAGTAAATGAATTAATAATGGTGGTTGTATTAGTCCGTTCCTGTTGCTTATAACAAAATACTTGAAACTGGGTGATTTATAAAGAAAACAAAATTTATTGCTTATAGTTTCTGAGGCTAGGAAGTCCAAAGTCTGTCTAATAGTGGTGACAGTGACCCAGGGATCTCGTGTTGCAAGATGGTGTAAGCAGAGAAAGCAAAGAGAAAGACTCTCCTCTTCTTTCAAAGTCCTCAGAACCATGCCCCTGACCACCATTTTTAATCCATTCACTACTGCATGGTCCTACAATCCAATTACCTCTTTAAGGCTCCTCCTTTCAATTACCATAATAGGATTTCCCACCCTCTTAACAGTCACAATGGGGGCCAAGTTTCTAGTACATAAAACTTGGGGGACACAATTCAAGCTTCAATGAGTTTTGGTGGGACATAATTCAATCCACTACAGTGGTCATGGGTGTGGTTCTGAAGGCTTTAAAAGAAGAGCACATGAGAGGTTAGTCTCTCTCTGCTCTACTATTTTCTGCCATGTGAGACCCTTGGGTCACTGTCACCATCATTAAGGCCTTCACTGACTGTGTTCACTGGACTTTG
This sequence comes from Cynocephalus volans, assembly GCF_027409185.1. Taxonomy (NCBI): domain Eukaryota; kingdom Metazoa; phylum Chordata; class Mammalia; order Dermoptera; family Cynocephalidae; genus Cynocephalus; species Cynocephalus volans. The sequence continues at coordinate 88,968,110 of NC_084466.1, forward strand.
GACTTCCTAGCCTCTGAAACTGTAAGCAATAAATTTCATTTTTTTGCAAGTTACCCAGTTCTGTGTATTATGTTATAAGCAACAGAAACAGACTAATACAGGAATCTGGTACCAGAGAAGTGGGATGCTGCTTATAACTAATACTTGAAAATGTGGAAGCAGCTTTGGAACTGGATGTTGAGGAGAGGCTAGAAATATTTGGAGGAGCAGGCTAGAAAAAGCCTAGCTGCTGGTGGGAATTTAGAAGACAAGAAAACCAGGGAAAGTTTGGAATGTTTTAGACTGGTTAAATGATGGTGGCCAGAATGCTTATGGAAATATGGACTATAAAGACCACTTAAGGAGATCTCAGTTGTAAATGAGAAGAGAATTATTTGAAAATGAGGCAAAGATCAACCTTGCTATGAACTGGTAAAGAACTTGGCTGCATTGTGTCCATATCCTAGGACTTCATGAAAATTGGAATTTGAGAGTTGTGAACCAGAGTATTTGGCAGAAGAAATTTCTAAGCAGCAAAACATTAAGGAAGCTGTGTGGCTACTTTTAACAGCCTACATTGAGTTGTGGCAGCAAAAGCATGACATAAAGCCAGAATTTAAAAGGGAAGCAGAGCACAGAGATTTAGAAAACTTGCAGCCTGGCCATTGTGGTAGAGAAGCAGAGAGAATTTTCAGGAGAAAAATCCAATGGTGCAACAGAGGGACTTGTTGGTAAAGACATTAGCATGGCTATGTGGCAGCATGGTGCTAATAGCCAAGATAATGAGAGAAATGCCTTGAAGGCATTTCAGAGATCTTGGAGGCTGTGTCTTCCATTACAGGCCCAGAGGCCTAGGGAGACAGAATGGTCTTAGAGACAGGCCGAGGCACCCTCCATGGGCTTGCTGCCCAGGGCCATCTTGGGATAGTGCTCCCTACACCAGCAACTCCAACTGCTTTGGCTGCTCCAGCTGTGGCTAAATTGGCTCCAGGTGTGGCTGGACGTATGGCTTTGGAAAATACAAGCCAGAAGCCTTATCAGTGTCCATGTGGTGTTAAGTTTGCGGGCTCATGGAAAGCCAGAGCTGGGAAGTCATGGGAGCCTCCACTACAATTTCAAAGGGTGTATGGAAAAGGCTGGGGACCCAAGAAGAGATCTGTCACAGGACCAGATTCATCACATAGAGCCTTCCCTAAAGCAATGCTGGGTGAAAATGTGGGGTCAGAGTTACAGCAGAAAAATCCCACCAGTGCCATTTCTAATGGAGCTGTGAGAGCGGGAATGCCATGGAGACTTCAGACTTATGGAGCTTGTAGAGTGGAATTCCAGCTGGGGAGAGGTGAAGTATGGCCTAAGACCAGGAAAACCACAGAAGCAAGTTCCCAAGGAATTGGGGACACAACCCCTACACTGTGTGCAGAGGACATCGAACATGAAGTCAAGGTACATGATTTGCCAGCTTTGAGATTTAATGCTGCTCTGCTGGGATTTGGATTTACTTAAGACGTGTTACCCCTTTCTTTTGGCCCATTTCTCCCTTTTTGAATGGGAATATATACCGTATGTTTGTCCCACCATTGTATCTTGGAAACAGATAACTTGTTTTGATCTCACAGATGGGACTTTGAACTTTAGACTTTTGAGTTGAAACAAATTAAGACTCTGGGGATGAAATGAATGTATTTGTATGTGAAAAAGACTTGAGTTCTGGGGGGTCAGGGGCAATGTCCTCCCAACCTCACTGAAGCTTAAATCCCCACTGTAACTGTTGAGGGTGGGACATCCTATTAAGTTAATTGAAAGGTGCGGCCTCAAAGAGATAATCAGCTTGTAGAACAATCCCATAGTGAGTGGATTAATAATGGTGGTCATGAGCATGGTTCTGAGGGCTTTAAAAGAAGAGTACATGAGAGGTTAGTCTGTCTCTCTTCTGCCATTTTCTGCCACATGAGACCCCTGGGTCACTGTTGCCACCACCAAGACCCTCACCAGAGGGTTCCCTGGACTTTTGACTTCCTAGCCTCCACAACTGTAAGCAATAAATTTCATTTTCTTACAAATTACCTCGTTATGTGTATTTTGTTATAAGCAACAGAAATGGACAAATACAGACCAATAACAAACAATGATATTGAAGCACTAATCAGCAATCTCCCAACAGAGAAAAGCCCAGGACTGGATGGCTTTAGTGCTGAATTCTACAAAAACCTTAAAGAGAAATTAATACCAATACTCTTCAAACCATTCCAAAAAATTGAAACATTCTCCCAAACTCTTTCTATGAGGCCAGGATCACTCTGATACCAAAACCAGACAAAGATACAACAAAAAAAGAAAATTACAGACTAGTATTGTTGATGAACATAGATCCAAAAATTCTCAACAAAATATTGTCAATCAGCAAAACATCAAAAAAAATTATACACAATGATCAAGTGGGATTCATCCAAGGGATGCAAGGATGGCTCAATACACACAAGTCAATAAATGTCATACACCACATCGACAAAATCAAGGACAAAAACCATATGACGATCTTAACAGTTGCAGAAAAAGCATTTGACAAAACTCAACATTTTTTCATGATAAATACCCAGCAAATTAGATATAGAAGAAAAGTATCTCAACACAATAAAAGTCATATATGACGAACAAACTCACTGCCAATATCATCTTGAATGTTCTTGAACAAGAACAAGGCAAGATGCCCACTCTCATCACTCCTATTTAACACAGTATTCGAAGTACTAGCCAGAGCAAGCAAGCAAGAGAAAGAAATAAAGATCATCCAGATTGGAACCTGTTTGCAGATGATGTGATGCTATATAAAACCTAAAGACTCTACTGAAAAACTCTTAGAGCTGAAAAACAATTCCAGTAAAGTTACTGGATACAAAATCAACACAAACAAATCAGTAGCATTTTTACACTCCAACAATGAACTAGCAGAAATCAAGAAAGCAAGCCCATTTACAATAGTCGCCAAAAAAATAAAATACCTAGGAATAAATTTAACCAAGGAGGTAGGTGAAAGAGCTCTACAATGAGAATTATAAATCCCCGCTGAAAGAAATTAAAGAGGATACAAAAAGATGGAAAGACTCTGTCCATGCTCTTGGACTGTAAGAATTAACAGTGTGAAAATGTCCATACTACCCAAAGCATTGATCTACAGATTCAATGCAATCCCCATCAAAATATCAATGACATTTTTCACGGAAACAGAAAAAACAATCCTAACATTCATACAAAACAATAAACAGCTTCAAATATACAAAGCAATCCTCAGCAACAGCCAAAATAAAGCCAGAGGCATTATACTACCTGACTTCAAATTATACTACAAAGCTATAATATCCAAAACGGCATGGTACTGGCATAAAAACAGATACTTGGACCAATGGAACAGAAGAGAGAACCCAGACAAAGGCACCAAGAACATACATTGGGGATAAGACTGCCTCTTCAATAAATGGTTCTGGGAAAACTGGACATCCATATGCAGAAGAACAAAACTAGTCCCATATCTTTCACCATATACCAAAAACAACTCAAAATGGATTAAAGACTTATAAGACCTGAAACTATAAAACTCCTAAAAGAAAACATAGGGAAGGCCGGCCCGTGGCTCACTTGGTAGAGTGCAGTGCTGATAACACCAAGGCCACGGGTTCGGATCCTATATAGGGATGGCCAGTTTGCTCACTGGCTGAGCGTGGTGCTGACAACACCAAGCCAAGGGTTGAGATCCCCTTACCGGTCATCTTTAAAAAAAAAAAAAAAAAAAAAGGACTGGGCAAAGACTTTATGAATAAGACCCCAAAAGCACAGGCAACAAGAGAAAAAATAAGCAAGTGGGAGTATATCAAACTAAAAAGCTAATGCATAGCAAAATAAACCACTAACAGTGAAATGACAACCTATAGAATAGGAGAAAATATTTGCAGGCTATGTATCTGACAAGGGATTAATATGAGAATATACAAGGAACTCAAACAACTTAATGGTAAAAAAAAAAAAGCAACATGATTAAAAAATGGATAAAAGAGCTGAATAGGCATTTCTGAAAGGAAGATATGCAAATTGCCAACAGACCTATGAAAATGTACTCAGCATCACTAAGCGTCAGGGAAATGCAAATCAAAACCACACTGAGATATCATCTCACCCCAGTTAGACTGACCATTATCAAAAAGACAGAATAACAAATGCTGGCAAGGATACAGAGAAAGGGGAACCCTTCTACACTGTTGATATGACTGAAAATTGGTGCAGTCATTATAGAAAACAGTATGGAAGTTCCTCAAACAACTACAGATAGAACTGGCATATGATCTAGCAATTCCACTGCTGAGTATATACCCAAGGGAATGGAAATTATCATGTGGAAGGGATACCTGCACACCCATGTTTATCACAGCTCTATTTACAATAGCCAAGAGTTGGAACCAACCTAAATATCCATCAATGGATGACTGGATAAAGAAAATGTGATATATATACACAGTGGAATACTACTCAGCCATAAAAAAGAATGAAATTCTGCCATTCACCGCAACATGGATGAGCTTGGAGAAAATCATGTTAAGTGAAATAAGCCAAGCACAGAAAGAGAAATATCTCATGTTCTCACTCATAAGTGGGAGCTAAAAAATTAAACAAATTTAAAAAAGAAAGAAAGATTTTTTAAAAAGGAAAAGAAATTAGACATTCACTAACCTTTCGTTTCAGTTCATGTGTATCACTAGAAATGAATTCAATCACGTATGGCATCTCAATAGACATAGTCAAAGAGAAGCTACCAAAAATGAGAAGAGTGTTTTAGTCTCATACCTTAGATTTTTCCTGAAGTTGTTTCACTTAATTTAAAGGCAAATTTAAACCATAAAACTAATGTCCAGGGCCGGCCAGTGGCTCACTCGGTAGAGTGCGGTGCTGATAACACCAAGGCCACGGGTTCGGATCCTATATAGGGATGGCTGGTTTGCTCACTGGCTGAGCGTGGTGCTGACAACACCAAGCCAAGGGTTGAGATCCCCTTACCGGTCATCTTTTTAAAAAAAAAAACAAAAAAAAAACTAACGTCCATTGAGTGATTAATTGATACTAACCTTTGCTTTGTTCCTATTTCCTTTACACAAATCTTCTCTACTGTATCCTGTTAAAGGAAAAGTATATATGGATAACTAAGTATCTATTAGTTTTCGCATTGAGGCTCTAAACTAATGTAATTTCAGTAAGGCCACAACTGAGAACAGCAACGAGACAGCTGGTTTCAGTTCTAAGTAGTGAAACATAGAGCATTTGCTGATGGAATGACAGGAACTTCTAATGTACAACTAATATCAGGGAGCAATTATAACCATTTTGTTAGAGATTTTCAACTCTTACATATGCCTGTGTGCGTGTATACACACACATATGCACACACTTTTATATACATGAGGGTACCTTGAAAATTTTGTAGAAAAGGAGAATTGAATCTCTCATGAATTTTTAAAAGTGCCCTTCATACAAAGTGCTCTTCATACAAAAATATACATACAAAGTTAGGAAGTGTGGAAGGATATATACCAAAGCATTAACCAGGCCATGTGTGGGCAATGGAATTAAGGATGATTTTTACTTTCTTCTTTTGTCTTATTTGCATACTCTATGCTTATCTAAATTCTTCGTGATGAACATGCAATACAGATAACAAAATGTTTTGAGTGACTGAACAAATTAAAAATCTTATGCCCATTGAACATATCTGTGTCTTTTATTCTTTTCATTTTACAGATATAATGCATCCAAATGCATAAATGCCAGTACAATTGACTTTCTACGGTGAAAAGATTATTTCAGATATTTTTTCTCACCTATGCATAAATCTCCCCCAAAACGCTTCTTCATATCTTGTCTTGAGCATACAAACCTGAAGGTTTTCATTCAAAGCCCTGTCTTGCTGCCAGGGCGCTACGGAGGCAGGCATGAAGAAGACAGCAACAGCACCTTGGATGCTGAGTTCTGTGATATAGGTGATCTTGATAAGCACCTTCGCCTTAGGGGGTAAGTTTCCAACACTCACAGTAAAAACGTCCTGAAACAGAAACATATGACAACTTTCAAGCCAAAAGAATCTGTTCTATGCTAGTTAATCCCTCATAGTTACACAACTTGGATTAAAATCTGCCAGGTTCTTCCTCAGAAAATGGTAATAGAACCTACAAAACACATTGGTGGTGCTAAGGAGAATCCTGGAGCCATTCCCAGTGGCAGAGACCGAGTGACATGTGCGGGAAGTGGAAGAAGAGGAGGCCCCTTGGCAGCTGCACGGGGGAGCATCACCTGATGGATCTGCACTGTGGCCTCGCACACATGGGCTTTGTCGAGTGGACGGCCTCCACACAGCCCCCTTCTTGAAGAACGTTTGGCCTCCCCAACCTCCACAGCTCCAGCACCAGTTCCACCCGTGGCTACAGAACTAGAGAAGCTTTCTCTCAACACACACAAGGCAGAACTGGCTGCTGCTGCGGTGGGAGAAGGTGCAGAAATGCAGAGAAGTCCCCATTGTAATGCCCAGGAGCACAGGTCCTGCCTAAGACTGAAGCTGAACAGAACACCCCTGCCCCCACCACGAGCCTAGCACCAAGTGTCAAGGAAGAGCAGTCTACCACTAGGGGAGGGACAGGAGCATGGCAAAGCCACCTCTGTGGGACAGTGTTCAGGGCCTGCTGAAAGTGAGGGTGGTGCATGAACCCCAAGGAAAGCCCTTTGGCATCCCAGGACCCACCATACACCTGGTAATGGCGGCCCACTACTGGAGTAATTTGAAGACAATGGTGCACTGAGGGTCATAATCACAACAAAACCCAAACCCGACTCAACTCTGTGACCCCTACACTAACAGCCTGACAGGACAGGAGTGGCCATTTCTGGCATAAATACCATTTGTTTTAGCCTCTACTCTTCTTCTACACCCAGTGTTCAAAACTCAATCACAAATTCCAAAATATACATACAAAAAAAGCAAGAAAAAAATGACCAAATGTTAAGAGATAAAGCAATTAACAGAACAGATTCAAAGATGACCATGGCAAAAGCATATTTCAAAAAAGGTGAATGATTTTATAAGATAAGCAAAAGGTGAGAGAATTCCTTGAGAGCACCCTTGCACTGCAAAAAAAAAAAATGTTAACGAGAACTCTTCAAGCAGAAGAAGGATAATACCAGATGGAAATTTTTTTCCTTATTTCTAATTGCTTTAAAAGACAGTTGAATATCTAGAGCAAAAACGTAAAATGTTGTGGGATTTATAACATATGAAGAAATAAAATACACAACGATAGCACAAAGATATGGGGGAATATGAAAGTATACTGTTGTGAGGTTCTCATACTGTACTTGAAGTAGTGTGATATTACTTCAAGGTAGACTGTGGTAAGTTGAAGATGTACATTGTAAACCCTGAAGCAGTGCTGACCAATATTCCTTTCTATGATGATAAAAATGTTCTATAGATGGACTAACCAATAACACAGCCACTAGACACATGCAAATATTTTATTTTATTTTAAAAACTAATTTAAATGTAAATATCCACATGCAACTAGTGGCTACTGTATTTTAACATGCAGCTTGAGAGCAAAAACCAAAAATTGTTAAGAGAGGTATAATTAATAAGCCAATAATGGTGATAAAAGGAATCATAAAAAATACTCAGTACAAACAAGGCAGGAAAAGAGAGGGGAAGGAACAAAGAACAAATGGGACAAACAGAAAACAACTGGCCAGACGGGAGATGCAAATCCAACCAGATTAGTAACCACATTACATGAAAATGGTCAAAACAATCCAGTTAAGGTGCAGAGACTGTCAGACTGGATAAAACAACAAAACTTAACTATATTCTGTCTAAATAGTATAGGGTTATGGTGAAAAATAAGTCAGTCTAGATTTTTAAAGAGGAAAAATGGTCAAATAGTCCCATAAATGGACGTCTCAGAAACACTGCCATTTAATCTGGCAATTAGGAGGATGTAAGTGGTGCTGCACCACAGTTTTCTTATTATTTTACCATTAACTCTTTACCTGTCTTTTTCTTTTACTTCCCCTCTTAAATATTGGGGATATTTTAATATCTTTATACATGTATATATATGTATGTATATAATTGTAAATCTCTATATTTATTTATAATTACATATCTATATGTAAATATGTATTTACATCTTTATACCTCTATCTTTACAAATAACATGTTTAAGAGCTACAAGACAGATATGTCCAGGTTGCCATGGAAGCAGAAAGTAATTGCATCTAACTTTTCCTGGGGAAAAGCAGGAAAAGCTTTCGTTTCCTCTTAGATAAAGGGATTCCTAAGCTAACATTTAAAAAAGTTTTAAAAATCAATATTAAAAAAATTTTTTTTTGTTTTTAAATCAAGCAAACAAATGTAGTTAGAACATTCCATCCCGAAGAGCAAGCACCTCTGCAAATGGCATTGTTTCTGGGAAATACAAATAGCTCGAGCTTATTGGGGTATGAAGTACGAGGGAGAACACAATGAGTGAGACAGAAGAAGTAGACAGAGCCAAGTCTTCGAAGGCCTCCTGTGCCATGTTAACGAGACAAGGGAACAACCCATGAGTCCTAAACTAGAGAAAGGGTTATTATAGTAAGGTCATGACATGGGCGGATTCCACAGACACTTAGTAGAAAACTTCAACAGATGATTAACTGTATACGGGATTTAGGCATATTACTTAATAAGTATGTGTGTTTTTTATTTTTTAACTTTAAATTTTAAATTACTGATTTATTTTAATGAGCACTCTCTCTTGTTCCTTTTATAACCTGATTTCAAAAATTATTAAATGAAAGATGAATTTATGTATATACCAAAGATGGGCCAATATAAATTTTATTCTAATAGTTTAGACAAAGACTTTATTGTGTCTTAACCCAAGAAATCTTAGAGAGGAAAAAAATATATATATAATTTCAGATAAAATTAGACCTAAGGAAGTGGTAACGGTGTGCTAGGCAGCTTTCCCTGGGTAGGGCAGCCCAAGTCCTTTTCTGCTTCTGCTTTTACCACACAACATTTGAAGGCAGGTGTTCGGGGCTGCATCCTTGGATAATGCCCAATCTGCCCCCAGGCCATCATCTCAGAGACTGCCAGGATGACTCCCAGACCCCCATGCCCAGTGCAGATCTCTCTCCTGAGCTCTTGACACTATATCCAGCTGCTTCAGGGACTCATGCTCACAATGTCCCACCAGTTCTTGAACTCATGATCTCCCCACGCTCCTTACTCCAACACCTGTGTAGAACCCACTGCTCTGTGATCCTTGCCCTGGGGATGCCAACACCAGAACTGCCCAAGTACTATCCTCAGCTCCATTCCCTCTGGCACACCCTCTACACATCCTCCACCCCTTAGCCAGGGCTGTCCTTCCACCTCCCTAAATTGTCCACAGCAGTTGCATCTTCTCCTTTTCCCAGGTCACTACCTTAGTTCAGGCCCTCCTTCTACCACAATGGTCACCTAACTGGTCTTGCCCCTCCAGACTTCTCACTGCCTGCTGAGTGTGCTTTCTCACAGACAGGTCTCATCACTGCTACTCCAGCCAGGCCAAAATACGCCTATTTTCCCAGGGAATGGCACTACTTCAGGTCTCCCACAGCCTGCACTGTGTCCCCCGTGCTCGCAAGGCCCTCACCTCCTGGTGTACCTGGGCAATGCCTGCTCAGCTCAAGTGCCTCTGTCCCTGGGAAGGCGCAACTGAGGTCATTGCCTTGCTGTGCCACTACTCTGTTGGTGCGGGAAAGGCATGTCCCCAGGACCACACTTGCTGGGCATGCTAGACCGTGCACCCACATGGGACCAGCTGGCATTTCTAAACTGCCAGCGTCTGGCATAGGTGCTAAGGTTGGTCTAATCATGAAGTGAAGAAAGAGGTAGGCAACAGCATCATTTAGGATGACATGGAGTGGCTGCTGTTTGCCATTTTGGAGATTGCAGGAAATCTTGGCAGGAGGATAACTGGATGGTCTGTGGGAAAGTGGCTAAGTCTCATGTTGAAAGAAGGAGAGTAAAGGGGTGGGAATCTGAGGGGAGAAGAAGGAGCCAGCGAGGGTCTGCTTTATTTTTCAGGGTGGCTAGGTCAAGGAGAAAAAGCGAGTAGTGAGGGAGAAAATGGAAATACAGAGGAGAGGAAATGATGGATGGGCACATGCTAGGGAAAGCTTATATGAGATGAGGTAGGACGGGGGAAGGGATCAGCATTAGAAATAATCAGGGAGCAAAAAGACGAGACTGAGGATATCACTTTTCAGCTGAAGGGAGGAAAGCTAAAGGGATTCATGACTTACACTTGTTTTCATTTGAAATAACAAGAGAGGTCACCTACTGGTAGTGGAGATACAGGTAAGGTTGCTGGGTTAAAGAGAATGGTAAAGGATTGAAATAGCAATTTTTATGGAAAGAACAAAGAAGCCAGCTGGGGTGAAGAAAGGACCGCAGAGGTGTAGAGCAGGAAGGGTTGGAGAATGCCACTCAGCTCTTCATTGCAAGATACGCTTCTCCCAGCGCTATCCAGATTTCTGATATACAGCATTAATCTGGTTAATCTTAACGCATCTCCATATAACATTCCAACGCAAGTGATCTGTCTCTCAACGCTTTGGATGTCTAAAACTAGAAGAGAGTTGGGAACATTTTATGCTGTATATATGTGTGTGTGTCAAATAACACCTTTTGATTCGTGGGAACATATATGCAACACACAATATATATTACTATATTATATATTATATATAGGCTATGCATATGATTTACAGTATTCCCAACTATCAGAAGACTAATATATGAAATATCTAATAATATAAACATATAACTTAATATACATATAGTAATATATAATAAAATATATGTATTTTATGATGATATCATACATTATTATAGCATGAGAACATCAAAGTCACTAGACAGCAAAATTCATACAGGGAAACCATGGCTTGGGTTAGCAGTAGTTCTGACCAGACTTTACCCAAAAGTAATATCTTTTGTGAACACCGTTTTCCTGTGGATCATATTCCTAGAAAAATATGTTAGTGCAAAGTAGGAAACAAATTCACCAACTCATGTCTGGCAATAACGCCACACTATTAAGCATCAGTCTCTAAAATGAACCCCAGGCTTTTATAAACAGTTTGGCCAGGGCTAGTAGTATTAACTTTTTATCCTCATCTCTTCATTGCTTATCACTATCTGGTAAATAGTTACCCTAGCTGTCAAAAGTAGTATTTACGCCCTAAATCTACATTAATCTTTCATACATCCCTAACCCCAACAAACTTTAACCTTTCACAATACTAAGGCAAAGTGTCATCCTGAGAGGTAATACCTGAAGCACACAACACCATCTGCAGAAACTACTAAAACATGCAGTCAAGGTATGGTCAGACACTGTTTGTAAATCTAGCACCTGCCAGAGACACATTTAAAACACCTTATATTTAACAAAAGTAATCTAGTGGCATGATAGTTGCTCCTTTTTCCAGACTCTCCACATTACGTTCCTGTTAAAGCTAATAATCAGAAAGCAAAGAAGCTGCACCCATCTCACAGCTGTGTAGAAATGCCTTTCTGGGTTATGATTTGGTAAAAATTGGATAAATTGCTAAGTGAGCTTAGTTCTAGGAAAAATGTAAATATATCACACTCTCTTCTCAGAAGATAAAAATTATATACTCCAAATGTTTTCTTTTTGTTGCCACTTCTGGGAAACTCAGTTCCCGAGGACAGAAATAGGTGTTTGGTAATACTGACACTATCTCCTCCTTATTTGGACAAGTCAAATGGGTCTGACGGGCTTGGCCTACCCTTGCACACAGCAAGTGAAACTCTGAGATAGTGGGAGTTATCTTGATCTCTAGTACGAATCTCATACTTCAACCCTTTTCCAACTCTTCTTCCCTCTCTTGTAAGCACACTGACTGCTGGTGAGCACCAGCCATACCGGAGCATCCTGGTCCATCAAGTAGGCACCATGGCCTCGGCTGACGGCATCTCGGTATTCTTGCTGGGCTTCTGCCTTCTCTTTAATCTGGAAAAGATTATTTTTACACCAGTCATTATATGAAGAGGGACTTTAGACTTTACTAAAGAAAATTACATCAGTGTTCACTAAACCTAGGTAAAAACAGGAAACTAAGCATCTAAGATGAAAGGAAAGTTATATAAGGTTATCAAAAAAATGTACTTATGTAATAAGAATTTGGTCTAGAAAAGGCAAACTAAAGAGAATTCTCTTTATGTTGGGACCAAAATATTTCAGAGTCAATAGTGGAAAAACAGTTTGGTTGGAAATTTACATTGAACAAAAAAATAATAAAGTTTATTTTAAACTCAATAAATTGTGTGTTATATATAATTGCAACTGTGGGCTAATTCTTAGAATAAACAAAGAATAAATCAACTATTTCTTTCGGTACAATTTTTCTTAGAAAGTTACAATAACAGCTTTTACTTCAGCTTGACTTTTAAGCAGGATGAGAAGGATGTTTTGGCAAAAATATATGAGGGCTTCACTAATTTTCCAGTGTGCCTCTCTTAAACTTCTGATATTGAAATCACTCTTTTTTAAAGTGTCCAGGCAAAAAATTTGCAAGACACTGACGATGAAGACTGGACAGGTAAGAACAGAAAACAGTTAATAGGAAGGGACGTTTGACTGGAGGCTGACTGCACAAAGGTTTGTTCTTCAAAGAACATTTTTGTTTTGATAAGGCTGCTACTCAACCCTGCAACCACAGGGACTCAGATAACGAAGATTTCGGTAAATGGGAAACTGACTTTGAAAGCACAGAGTGGTTGCAATGCGCTTTTTCCCCTTACCTCTCCTACGATGTGCTTCCCGTTGACAAACGCTTCAAAGCCACACACAGCCGCCTTATCATCCAAAGGAAAGATATATTTTGCCTCAATGGGCACATGATGTTGATTTGTGTATGTCTGAAAAACAATCACCTAAAGAAAAAAATCCATATACTTGAACCATATGGAACCACATTTGCAGGAACAGTGACTAATGAAAATGACCACACATACTCGTTTTAAATTCCTTGAATTTTTATCAGGTCCCTCAAGTTCCCAATCCTGGCTTCAGGGGTTAGCGCATTCTAGCACAGCAATGCAGAGTCCATGTCACATGATAAAATGCACTGGCACATATTTAGGTAGTTCATACATGACTGACTGGCATATAAGTCACCTGAAGTCTTACAAACACTGTCTTAACAGGGGCAATACAGCTCTTATTACAATGGCTGGAAAAAAGCCCCTTCCATGATGTTGGCTCTGATGCCTCCCTGGTGTTGCGTGGGCTGGAAACTTCTAGAACAGTCCTACCTGATCTGCTTTCAGGTCTTGCTATTTCCTCATGGGGATATCTCTCTGGCTTTACCGCTCTCTACACAGCTCTCTGGTGGCCCTTCTCTTCTAGCTCCATGTCTTCCTGCTGTGATTCTTCCAGAACCAAATGTTTTCCATTCCTGCCTGCCATCTCTATTGTTACCAGATTAGTCTTCCTAAATGGACTGTGCTCATCACCTCTCATCTTTGCTCAGGAAAAGCAGGAGCCTTTAGATATTTGAAAATTAAAAAGAAGCACCCTTAGACATATAACAAACAGTACAATTTAAACATGTGGCAATAATAAGGCAAACTATTTAACAATTTGTACTAGTAATCTCTGGGAAGAGAAGAAAATGAAAATTAAAAAAAAAAAAAAAGCTAACGTTTGAAAATGCTGTCCACACCTGGACTTACTGTAAATTGGGCTGTCCCCTGTGTGTGAAGGGTGCCGGGCAAAATTGTCCAAGGGGCCCCTGTTAATATAAACAATTTGAGTCTCCCCAAATCATCAGGTCAGCATCCTCTTGAAGACCCAATCTCTTGCCATCCTGCAAATGAATGCCTTGCTGGCTGGCAGGAGCGATCCCTGGAACTGGGGTCTGGGCATGGCGCAGGATGATGCCAGAGGTGAGAGCCCAGGAGTTTCTCAGTTATTTGGGCAACCTGCATGCATGACAGAAGGATGGAGAGTGCCTGACAGGGAAGACATGGGGGCTGGAGGCATGCAGGTGCTGACTGGAGGGGTGTCACACACTGTCTCCTTGGCTGTACATGGAACTCCTTCCATTTGTCTCTTGGAGTTTTCTGCAGTTTTAGCAAACCCTTGAGAGCAGCATGTGTGCTTGACCTGGATTTGATGAAAAGGATGACTATCTAATTTCACTTGGTTTAGGTGTGATTAGATAGTCAGCAGACCTTCTGCACGTGAGCTCCCCAAGGCCAGGCCTGTACCAGCTCATTCTCTTCGTACATTGTGTGACCAGGCACTCAAAAAGTCAGTCATTTTAGATAATGATGATAAAAGTATTTTTATCAGGACTTAGAACAGAAACTAGTAAACTGTAAAATGTTTGACATCTTAATTTCCTTCCTTTAGATGAAACCACTATGTAACTAAGCTAAAAACATTAAACTCATTCCTAGGAGGATCGAAATGTGAGTCATGCACATGCCAGAGTCACGGGTGGGCCTCTGCATGGATACATGAGGCCAATCTACAGGCCAGCTGTCCCACCATAAGTTATTTTTGGGTGACCTTCCCCAGGGAAGCGGCCTCTTCGGGTCTCTTGAAACAGTGCAAGTTGTGTAATCCGGAGTAAGATATACGGAGGACATATGCCTCTCCTTCTAACATACTCATAATTTGTTTTGCAGCTACTACATGTGAAAAGAATGCCTGAGGGCCTTTACATTCGTTACATCTAATAGCCACAACACTGACGGGCAGATAGGATTATTTCCACTTTACACAGGAGGAAACTGAGGCACGAAGTAGTTAACTAACTTGCCCAAGGTCAGGGCGCTAGAAAAGAAGGAGCAAGGATACAAAGCGAGGCCTTTCCAACTCCAAGCCTTTGCTTCACAGTCTACGCCAAGCTGCACGACAGTGCAGTGGCTATGAACCCAGATGCTGGAATTAGAATGATCTGAGTTCAGATTCCGGCTCCATCGTATTGTTCAGTATCCCTGAGCCTCAGCCTCCTCATCCAAACAGCAGGCACAGTTATCGCACTTACCTCATACACTTTGGGGAGAACAAAACACACATGTGAAAAACTCAACCTGGGGCCTGATTCATAGGAAGTGGTAACCACTGCGGTTATAGCTCCCAAATAGCTCCAAAGGGATTGGCACGTATAGAACACTGCCCACAGCCCACATCCACGTCTTCCCATCTGATGTACATCATATCAGGTGGGTATGGATCAGATGGGCCAGGGTGGGGAGGTCAGATAGAGCCAAACTGCTCTTCCCCATCCCTCTGCACCTGTTCCCCCACTTTACGGTGATTGCTAAAATGAAACTAATTTCCTTCTAAAGGGATCAGAATATCACAGTACTGGACTCAGACATTCTTATTCTCCTAAGAGGTCTTTATATTTGTTTGACGCAATCTCCTTAAAAAAATGTATTTATATTCATTGTGCATTTTTATGGTGTACAGTTTGTTGTTTCAATACACACATATATTGTGTGATCCACTCAGAATAATTAGCGTTTCTATCACCTAAGCAGTTATCATTTCTTCCTGATTATAACATTCAAGATCTTTTTTTCTGGCTATCTTGAGATATACAATGCTATATTACTAGCTCTTTTCACCCTAGAGCACCAGAATTTATTCTTCCCATCGAACTGTCACTCTGTAACTTTGTACCTGTTTACCAGCTTCTGCCCATTCCTCCCCTGCCCCCCACCCCCAGCTTCCCTGAGTCTGGTAACTGGTGTCCTACTCGCGCTTTCTTTCCTTTTTTTCTTTTTTTCTAATTTTTATTTATTTATTTATCTCAACCCTTGACTTGGTATTGTAAGCACCAGGCTCTCCCAAGTGAGCCAACCGGCCATCCCTATATAGGGATCTGAACCTGTGGCCTTGGTGTTATCAGCACCACACTCTCCCAAGTGAGCCACAGGCCAGCCCTTCTTTTTTATTTTTTCTTAATTGACCCATGATATATCTATGGAGTACAGTGTGATATTTAGGTACATTTATGCAGTGTGCAATGATTATATCAGGGGAGTTAGCATACCTATCACCTCAAGCACCTGGCATCTCTTTGTGTTGGAAACATTCAGAATCACCTCAATTAACCACTTGAAGTGATACAGTAATTTGTCATTGACTGTAGTCTCCCTATATTGCTATAGAACAGTAGATCTTGTGCTTCCCATCTCTCTACTGTTTTGTATCTGCTGACCACCTTCTTCCTACACCGCTCCCCCACCAGTCTCTAGTAACCACTATTCTACTCTCTACTTCCGTGAGATCAATTTTTTTAGCTTTCACATGAGTGAGAACATTCATTATTTCTCTTTCTGTGCCTGGTTTATTTCATGTACAATAATTTTCTCCAAGCTCATCCATGCTGCTGCAAATGGCAGAATTTCATTCTTTTTTTATGGCTGAGTAGTATTCCATTGTGTATATATACCACATTTTCTTTATCCAATCATCTGTTGATGGACATTTAGGTTAGTTCTGAATCTTGGCTATTGTAAAGAGAGCCGAGATAAACATGGGAGTGCAGGTATCCTTTTGACTTGTTGATTTCCATTCCTTTGTATATATATACCCATGGCTGGATCGTATCTGTGGTTGAGAAACCTCCGTACTGTTTTTGATAATGGCTGTGCTAATTTACATTCCCACCAACAATGTATAAAAGTTCCCCTTTCTCCACATCCTTGTCAGCATTTGTTACTTTCTTTTTGATAATAGTCATTCTAAGTGGGGTAAGATGAAAGCTTATTGTGGTTTTGGTTTGCACTTTTCTGGTAATTAGTGATGTTGAGCACTTTTCCACATATCTATTGACCATTCACATGTCTTCTTTCAAGAAATGTCTATTCAGTTCCCTTGCACATTTTTAATCAAAAAAAATTTTTTTTTTACTATTGGGCTGTTTGAATTCCTCGTATATTCTGGATATGAATCCCTTTCATAGTTTGCAAATATTTTCTCCCACTCTGCAGGTTGTGTCTCCACTTTGTTGATTTTTTCCTTTGCTGTGCAGAAGCTTTTTAGTTTGATATAATCCCATTTCTTTATTTTTGCTTCTGTTGCCTGTGCTTTGGGGGTCTTGTTCATAAAGTTTTTGCCTAGTCCTATGTCTTGAAGCATTTCCCCTATGTTTTCTTCTACAAGTTTTATAGTTTTGTGTCTAACATTTAAGTCTTTAATCCATTTTGATTTGACTTTGGTATATGGTGAGAGACAGGTGTCCAGTTTCATTCTTCTGCATATGGATCTCCAGTTTTCCCAGCACCATTTATTAAAGAGACTGTCCTTTCCCCAATGTATGTTCTTCACTCTTTTGTCAAAAATCAATTGGCTGTAGGTACATGGAATTATTTCTGGAGTCTATATTCTGCTCCATTGGTCTATGTGTCTGTTTTTGTGCCAATACCATGCTGTTTTGACTATTATAGATTTGTAGTGTAACTTGAAGTCAGGGAGTATGATGCCTCCTGCTTTGTTCTTTTTGCTCAAGATTGCTTTGGTTATTTGGGGTCTTTTGTTGTTCCATGTAAATTTTTGGATTGTTTTTTCTATTTCAGTGAAGCATGTCATTGGTAGTTTGATGGGGATTGCATTGAATCTGTAGATTGCTTTGGGTAGTATGGCCATTTTGACAATATTGATTCTTCCAATCCATGAACATGGGATGTCTTCCCATCTTTTGTGTGTCTTCTTTAATTTCTTTAATCAGTGTTTTACAGTTTTCCTTGTAAGGATCTTTCACTTCCTTGGTTAAATTTATTCCTAGGTATTTTATTCCATTTTTGGTTGCTATTGTAAATGGGATTGCTCTCTTGATTTCTTTTCCTGATAGTTTGTTGTTGATGTATAGAAATGCTACTGATTTTTGTATGTTGGTTTTATATCTTGCCACTGTACTGAATTTATTCATCAGGTCTAGGAGTTTTTGTTAGAGTTTTTAGGTTTCTCTCTATATAAAATCATATCATCTGCAAACAGGGACAATTTGACTTCCTCCTTTGCAATTTGGATGCCCTTTGTTGCTTTCTCTTGCCTAATTGCTCTGGCTAGGACTTCCAGTACTATGTTTAGTAAAAGTGATGAGAATGGGCATCCTTGTCTTGTTCCAGTTCTTAAAAAAAAAAAAAAAAAAAAAAAAACTTTCAGCTTTTCCCTGTTAGCTGTGGGTTTGTCATATACGGCCTTTATTATATGTACATACCTTCTATACCTAATTTGTTGAGAGTGTTTGTCATTAAGTGATGTGGAATTTTATTGAATGCTTTTTCTGCATCTATCAGGCTGATCATATGGTTTTTCTCTTTCATTCTGTTGATGTGATGTATTATGCTTATTGATTTTCATATGTTGAATCATCCTTGCATCCCAGAGATAAATCCCACTTGGTCATGGTGTATAATCTTTTCAATGTGCTGTTGGATATGGTTTGCTAGTATTTTGTTGAGGGTTTTTACATCTATGTTCATTAGGGATGTTGGCCTGTAGTTTTCTTTTTGTTCTTTGTTGTGTCCTTGCATGGTTTTGTTAAAAAGGTAATGCTGGCCTCATAGTATGAGTTTGGAAGAATTCCATCCACTTCAATTTTTTGAAATAGTTTAAGAAGTATTGATATTTTGGTATTAGTTCTTTAAATGTTTAGTAGAATTCATCAGTACAGCTGTCCAGTCCTGGGCTTTTCTTTGTTGGGAGACTTTTTATTGCTGATTGAATCTCGTTACTCGTTATTAGTCTGTTCAGGCTTTCTATTTCTATTGGGTCAGTGTTGGCAGGTCATATGTGTCTAGGAATTTTTCCATTTCCTCTACATTTTCTAATTTATTGCTTATAGTCATAATTGTCTCAGATGATCCTTTGAATTTCAGTGGTATCAGCTATAATGTTTCCTTTTGCATTTATGATTTTATTTATTTGGGTCTTTTATCTTTTTTTCTTGGTTAGTTTAGCTAATGGTTTGTCAATTTTGTTTATCTTCTCAAAAAAACCAACTTGTTGTTTGATCTTTTGTATTGTATTTTTAGTCTCAATTTCATTTATTTCTGCTCTGACTTTTATTATTTCTTTCTACTTATTTTGGATTTGGTTGGTTCTTTCTTTGCTAGGTTGTTTATTTGAACTCATTCTATTTTTTGATGTAGGCACTTGTTGCTATAAACTTTCCTCTTAATAGTGCCTTGGCTGTGTCCCATAGGTTTTGGTATCTTTTGTTTGTCTTCATTTATTCAAGAAATGTTTTGATTACCTTCTTAATCTCTTCTTAAGTCCTTCAAGAGCATGTCATTTAATTTCCATGTATTTGTGCATTTTTGAAAGTTCCTCGTTATTGATATCTAGATTTATTCCATTATGGTCAGAAAAAAATACTTGATATGATTTTGAACTTGTTGAGACTTATTTTGTGGCCCACAATATGGTCAATTCTGGAAAATATTCCATGTGTAGATGAAAAGAATATGTATTCTGCAGCTATTGGATGAAACGCTCTGCAAATATGTTAGGTCCAGCTGCCTTTAAGTCCAATGTTTCGTTGTTGATTTTCTGTCTCGATGATTTGTCTAACACTGAGATTGGGATGTTATTGTCCCCAACTATTACTGTGTTAGTGTCTTTCTATTTACATCTGATAATATTTATTTTATATACCTGGGTGCTCCACTATTAGGTGCATATATATTTGTTTTTTGGGTTTTTTTTTGATGGCTAGCCATGGTGCATAAATTCTTATAATTGTTATATCCTCTTGCTTTATTGATCTCTTTATCATTCTATAATGCCCTTCCTTTCTCTTAGTACAGATTTTGATTTAAAGTCTGTTTTAGGGCCGACCCCGTGGCTCACTCAGGAGAGTGCGGCGCTGGGAGCACAGCAGCGCTCCCGCCGCAGGTTCGGATCCTATATAGGGATGGCCAGTGTGCTCACTGGCTGAGCGCGGTGTGAGCGACACCAAGCCAAGGGTTCCAATCCCCTTACCGGTCACAAAAAAACCAACAACAACAAAAAAGTCTGTTTTATCTGATATAAATATAGCTACTTCTGCTTGCTTTTGTCTTCCACTTGCATGGAATACCTCATTCCATTCCTTCATTTTCAGTCTATGTGTGTTTTTGTAAGTAAGGTGTGTTTCTTATTGGCAGCATATGGATGGGTCATGTTTTTTTTCTTTTTTAATCTATTAGGCCAGTCTATGTCTTTTAATTAGGGCATTTAATCCATTTACATTCAAGGTTATCATTGATATGTGAAGTCTTGCTCCTGACATTTTGTTGGTGACTGTTTTGTATCCTTTGTTCCTTTCTTTCTCTTTTATTGTTTATCCTTGTGGTTTGATATTTTCCTGTATTGATAAGGTTTGATTCCTTCATCTTTCTAATTTGTGTATCTACTCTACTAGTAATTTTATATTTTCAGGTGTTTTCATGATGTTTGCTGTACTTTCTCTTCTAGATGGAGCCCCCTGATCATTTTTTTTGTGGGGCTGGTCTAGTGGTGATAAATTCCCTGAATTTTTTCTTCTCTTAGAAAGACTATTTCTCCTTCATTTTGGAAGGATAGCATTGCTGGATATAATATTCTTGGCTGGCAGTTTTTTTCTTTCAGTACTTTGAATATACCATCCCATTCTCCTGGCCTATAGGGTTTCAGCTGAGAAGTCTCCTGTTAGTCTAATGATAATTTCCTTATAAGTGACTTGATGTTTTTCTCTTGCTGTTTTTAGAATTCTCTCTTTGTCTTTAACTTTGGATAGTTTGACTACAATGTGGCTTGGAGTGGGCCCTTTTGGGTTGAATTTATTTGAGGACCTCTGAGCTTCCAGGATTTGGAAGTTCATATATTTCCTAAGACTAGGGAAGTTTTCAGCTATTATTTCATTAAATAGGTTTTCAGTATCTTTTTTGTTTTCTTCTCTTTCTGGAATGCCCATAATTAGAATATTTCCTCACTTACAACATCGATCCTATAGGCTTTGTTCATTCTTTTTTTTTTCTTTGTCTTCCTGTGTTATTTCAAAACTGCTATCTTCCAGATCAGAAATTCTTTCTTCTGCTTAATCTAGTCTGTTGTTGAGACTCTCAGATGTTATTTTTTTATTTTGTTCAATGAATTCTTTAATTCCAGGATTTGATTTTTTAAATGATATTTATCTCTTTGTTGAATTTCTCATTCAGATCAAGAATTGTTTTTCATGATTTTGTTGAATTGTTTGTCTATATTCTCTTGTATCTCAGTGAGTTTCCTTAAGATTATTAATTTGAATTCCTTTTCTGGTAAAACAGCAATATCTGACTCTTTGGGATCAGTTACTGGAGTATTATTGCGTTTCTTTGATTGTGTCATGTTATCTTGTTTTTTTCATATTTGTTACCCTGCATTGATATCTGTGCATCTGGCAGAACACTCTCCTCTTTGAGTTTTGTAGAGTGGCTTGTGCGGGGAAAGACTTTCACCTGCAAGTGTATTCTAGGGTGTTGATCAGCAGCTGGTCTGCCAAAGGTCAGGCTACTGAGCCACTTCTTGGATAGTGGGCAAGGTCTCTAGGCAGGCCTACAGAGGGAGCCAAGCCAGCCAGTCACTTCTCAGGTGGTGGGCAAGGCTGAATGTGGGGCTGCAGAGAGCAGGTCTGGCCAATAGCATTTTGGGTAGTGGATTAGGCTGCTAGGTAGGCCTACAGAGAGGGGGCCCAGGCAGCTACTTCTCAGAGGGTGGGTGAGGCCATGAGGTGGGACTTCAGTAAGGGAGCCATCCACTAGCTTCTGATGGGTGAGGTCAGAAAGCTGGCTTGCTGAGAGGGGACCCAGCCAGCTGCCTCTCAGGCAGTGGGCAAGGCCTCACAGTGGGGCTTCAGAGAGGGTTTGTCCAACCAGCAGCTTCACGGGTGGTGGGTGAGGCCACTGGGTGGAACTGTTGAGGATGAACTGCCTGGCTGCTTCTCTGGAAAGGCGCAGCAGTTTGATGCAATCTTTAGTGTTAGGAGTAAATGATGAGGTCGAACTTTAGAAAACCAATTCAGTTTTGGAAAATCAAAAACTTTCCAAGCTGCACCACCACATCTGGCTGCCTACCTGCATGTGCACCCCTGAATTCTACCTTCTGTCCTAGGACCTTGGGATGAACGAGCTGCAGGCTCCTGGCTGTGGTCACAGCACCAGAGCACTACAGCTCACCGTCCTGTCTACAGTAGGACACAGCTCCAGTTACTCCCCACTCTCCTGGATCATCAGTTTTTCTCTCCCGCACCAGCTTACACATATTATTCTTACATCTTAAAAGAAAAAAGAAAAGGGCTGAGCCTGTGGTGCACTCGGGAGCGTGCGACGCTGGGAGAACAGCGACGCTCCCGCCGCGGATTCAGATCCTATATAGGAATGGCCGGTGCACTCACTGGCTGAGTGCCGGTCACGAAAAAAGACAAAAAAAAAAAAAAAAAGAAAAAGCTCAGCCCCACTTCTCTTCAGCTACTGTCCCACTTTCTCTCTTCTGTCTCCTAACTCTTTCCTCCCATTCTCTCTCTAACTCACTCTAACCAGACTTTTGCCCTCACCTCTTCATTAAATAGATAATGGTCAAGGTCACTGGTGATCTCTTCATTGCTAAATTCAATGACCAGGTCTCAGTTTTTATTTTACTATATCTATCGGCAACTGTTTTTACTCCTTCTTCTTCACCTTTCAGAGCACCTGGTTTCCTTCGTGCATCTCAATGGCTGCTCCCCTCAGTCTCCCTGGCAGGTTCAGCCTCATCCCCTGGATGGTCTTCATCCCCCTCTACGTTGGTCTTCTCTTCTCTCTCTCTACACTAATTCTCTTGATGATTTAATATGGGCTCATAATTTTAAATGGTATCTGAATGCTGTTGATTCCCCGTTCATAAACCCAGCCTAGGTCTCTTCCCTGAACTTAGATTCATATGTCTAACTGCCTCCCTGGCCTTCCATCCATGTCCAATGTGGACATCTTACCTTCATGTGGCCACAGAGGAAATGCTGACTGTCCCCCCAATGCAGCCTCCCACCCCCTTCCCCATTTCAGTGAGTGCAAACACGGTCCTTCTAGTTGCTCAGGTAAGAACCTTGGAGTCATCCATGACTGCTGTCTTTTTCTTATGTTCCCTCCCAAGCAGCAAATTATACTGGTTCTACCTTCGTTCCTTTGCCCAAATCCATCACTCCCTACATCCCCACTACTAACACTGAGGCCCACTGCCATCACCCTTAACTGAACTCCTTGGCAATCTCCTATACTTGGTGCTGTGGAGTGCCTCCACAGGTCCCCTTCAGGACCGAGGCACCTGGGAGTGTCACCTTCTGAGTCCCTCCCTGGAAACCATCCTCAGCCAAGGTTGTGATCCCTCCCTGGGGGCATCCCATATCCAGTGGCTGGTCTCTGTGGGGGTACAAACCCTGGTCTCCTTGACTTGATTTAGAGCACCTCTGATGGCTACCCCAGCTCAGCACTCCTTCTGAGATCGTCTGAGGACTCTGCTGTGTCCACCTCACAGCTCAATGATTCCCTCTGCCAGCTCCTGCCTCCCTCACTCCCTTACAGGTGTTGTGCCAAAGGGGACTTCCCAACAAGCTTCCTGAAAACAAATTTCTATCTAGAGTCTGTCTTCCAGGAAACTTGACCTATTACGTCTCCTAACTGGTCCTCTTCAGACTGTTCTCAACAGGTGGCCATCCTGTTAAAACACGGGTCTGACTGTATTGCTCCTCTGCTAAACATCTAGAGGCTTCTGTGTCACCCAGAGTTAAGGACAGCATGTCCTGTGTCCTGATGTGAGCCTCCCCACCACTTCTCAACCCAGTCTCCTCCCACTCTCCCCCTTTGCAATCTGCCCAGCTTCAGTGGCTTCCTTGATGGCCCTTGACTACATCAGGTTCCCACCTCAGGGCCTTTGCGTGTGCTGTTTCCCTGCCAGGAATAAGCATCCCCCAGATGTCCACACAGTTTAGTCCCTTACTTCCTCAGGTCTGTACTAGGTGTCGCCTTCTCAGTGAGGCTTTCCTTGGCCATCCTGTTTACAGGTTCAAACTCCTCTTCCTGTGCAGCTCCTGTCCCCTCCTACTTTGATTTTTCTATCACTATCTAACATTATGTAGTTTACTCATTTATCATGTTTGTTGTCTATTCCCCCAATACAACATAGGCTCCATGAGAACAGAGTTTTTGAATTGTCATTGCTGGATGCCCGGAGCCCAGAACATTCCCTGGCATGGACGTGGTGCTCAATAAATATGTGTTGAGTAAACGAATTTTAGAAATGTACAAGTTTTGTTAGTTCTTGCAACTGCAATCAAATTCTCATTTATTATTTATATCTGTTTAGTTTAAGCATTGTAAAACCACAAAAACATACCTGGGCTACAAAGTCTATTATTTCTCCCTTGATGTGAACGTCCTCAAGAGGAACCAAATTCCCAGAGGTATCCTGAAGGCCGGACTTGATGCTGCTGGAAGGCTTGGTGTCTGGTAACTGGTAATCTACACGTTGAAAATGTTAACGTTAGCTTTTAAAGCCATCCCTGCACTATTTTTAACTTGATCTTTATTCCTTCTCCATCCCTTCATATACTATATTTTAGAAAAAAATGGACAAATAGCATTTTATGATTTTCAATAGCCAATTCTGAAAGGTAAGTGAATCCACATGAGAAAAATGGGGGGAGCATTCTCAGATACTTCTGCCTTTTTAATCTAGAGGCTTTGAGGTGTCATCTTGAGAACCTAGAATCATGTTATTACTTGAAAGACATACACACAAATACACAGAGGTCTTAAAATTATCTCAAAAGTGTAGCTAAAGCATGAGTCCAGCTTCCTGCATTCCCTGGCTTGTGATGTTGGGCAGTCTATTATTTATTGTGCCACAAAAGCATTTTGGAGCAATATGAAACTAGTCTAAGAAAAACAAAATCAAACTCCTACTACAGCATATTGAGAACTGTTCACTTCCTCTATTAAGTGGTACAAAAAACCAAATATGGTTAGATATAAAAATATATACTGTCTTGCCAGATATTTCACTTAATGACTCCCAGAGAAAAAAATGGAATTATCTCCTTAAACATACATGAACTCATATAGTTCTGATAAAAATAATTTGATCACAGTGAAAAATGTTAATGTGTTTTTACAGTCCTATTAATTAATGATATCGTAGTTTGGGCTTCTGATTTTCAGGGAAGCTCCCATCCTCACATGCACTTGTACTTACTACTACAAATACACAAGACACACATTACAGTTCCAGAGAACCTTCACTTTTCCCTTTTAGTCCTACAGCAACACTGTGACACAGACATTGCTCTCATTCCCATCTGGGAGAAGGTGAAATTCAGGAAGGTTATAAGCGTTGTCCGAGATTGCACAGCCTCAGCAGCAAGGCTGATGCCCAAACCTGAGCTTTCTGATTCTAAAACTGTGTCTTCTTTCTACTCCACCCATGCCCATAGTACTTTTTCCATTCTGATGTCTTAAAATGGTTCCATGTTTTTTAGTATTGGCTGTCCCCAAGAACAAGCTCAACTTAGGTGTGTTAAGGAAGTAACACGGAATTTTGAGATTACTTAAAAACCAGGACACTTGAAAAAGGTTATGTATGCAAAATAAAAAAGAAAATGAAATATTTATGTCTGAGGTCATAGATACAGATACCAAATATGAATATAAATTCCACTGAAAATAGAACTTTGAGTTCTATAAATATTATTACACAAAACAGCATTCAAGAAAATTGTCTTACCTTCAACCTTCGAAAAATTTGAAAACTCAGGTCTGTATTCCTCTAATTCAGTATTATCACAAGGAAGAAAGTCCTTTATTTGATCTCCAGGCAAAGAAAATTTAATAATATATTTCATTTTAACCTGATTGGTTTTATATACAACAAATTCATCATCCTAGAGTAAACAGAAATTAATAGGTGGTTAAAACACCGCAACCACAAACCTTTATTGGCAGATGCTCCCACAAAAGCAGAATTTCATATTTTCTAATTTAGAAAATATTGAATTCAAGCAATAGAAATATACAATAATTGTTTAAACTTAAGCATATTTATTAAAAGCAGGAACAAAAAACTGAGGCTGTTCTTTGGTCACTGAGGACCCTCTTTGCCTGTTTCTCGATATAAAATACCTCAAAGTCCGTGGTGACAGAGTCTCCTTCTGAAACTCCGTGCACACTGTCATAGCCCGGTGGTGCTTCAATTAAGGAAAAGTCTTTCTTGTATAAGTCCTTACACTTTCCGAGGGCCACGTCACAAATGACCAGGAGTCTGGTGCCATCTACCTCTCCTGGGTGTGAGTACTTAATACTCGTACTGCATGTGAAAAGAAATGAGCACATATTTATAACAGTTACTTAAAATTTTTACGTAACAAACGTATTTTGTTTAGTTTGCCTTAGTTGTGCCAGGCAGTGCTCAAAGCACTTTGTGCCCAGGGAGACATTAATTCTACTGTTCACCCAAATCTTTGTAAGCTACTAAAATATACACATTTTGCTACAGAAAACACCGGAGTAGTGAAAGAGAAGGGGAAAAAAAACCCTACTTTATTAATTAGGAGAAAATCGATTTAATTCTCTGCAGTAAAGCTCAGAAAGAAAATTAAATGTGAATGAGAAGCAGCTGGAGGGAGAGACAGACATTACATTCTCACTCGCCTTCTTTTTCTTTTTTTCCTTTTTTTAAAAAAAAAGATGACTGGTAAGGGGTTCTTGTCCCTTGACTTGGTGTTGTTAGCACCACGCTCTCCCAAGTAAGCAAACCAGCCCTCCCTATATAGGGATCTGAACCCGTGGCCTTGGTGTTAACAGCACCGCACTCTCCCAAGTGAGCCACGGGCCGGCCCTTCTCAAGCGCCTTCTGAATACGCACAGAAAAACACTAATTTCAAATGACACCCAAATAAGAGATGCTTTAATAAAGCAACTCTTCCTATTAGGATTACAGAATAGGACGCACCTTTGCGGCAACATTTTTGGGACACATCTTTGTTTTTTCTTAAAAGATCAAGACCAAAATGCAAGATGTTGCTGGAGACGCTTCTTTGTTCCACCCCCTAAGGCTTGTGCTTTAAAAAAAAAAATTATTTCCTTCATTCTTCCTACAAACCTCCCCTCTTTCCCTGTCATCATGCCCAACCCTGACTTTGCCCTCAGTCTCTGTCCCTGTCCAGCTCCGTCCTTTCCTGCCATGCTCCCGACAGGATTCCAGAGACCGCCTCTTACTCTCGTACTGATCCCTGCACCAGGCAGCTTGCTCTACTCAGCTTCTCCACTGCAGCCCTCTACTGGAAATCCCTGAGGACTTCGCCTGTGTCGAAATCAACTGAATGCCAACCTATTTAAAAATATGTTGTAACATCTAAAAATTTTTACTTTGAAATATTTTATTCATAGCAAAGGACATTTATAACGTAAATGTTTAAAAAATAATAAGACAATGCTCACATAGCTACCGCCTTGCTTAAGCAGCAGAACACCAACAATATTTCCAGGCCACCCCCCAGCATCACCTTCTCCCCCACCCAGAGGTAATCCAATCACTGCCTTGATTTCGTGTAAATTATTTTCTTTCTTTTATAGTATTGATGCACAGGTATGTGCCCCTCAACAATGTACTGTTTAGTTTTGATTGTTTTTGAACTATGCACATACGTACGATCATACAGTACTTTTTGCTCCACTAGATCGCTAAGGCTCCTCCATTAGACATGTGTAGCTGCAGTCCAGTTGTTTAAACTGCAGAACAGAACTCCATGTCGGACTCCACCCAAGTTTACAGATCCATTTCACCGTCGATGGACCACCAGCATCATTCCCAGGCTCTGTGTTCTCAATCATTCTTGTACACGTCTTCTGTACCTGTGCACTAGAACTCTTCTAGGGTAGTGATCTCAACCCTGGCGGCACACGAAAATCACCAGGGAGCTTAGAAGGTATTGATAACCAAGCCTGCCCCTAAGAGATCCTGATTTAACTGGTCTGGGGTGAAATCAGCACCAGCAGTGTTTATTAGCTCCACAGGAGATTCCAATATGCAGCCAAGGGAGAACCACTGCTTCCTGGTTCATTGGTCAATAAACAGGGTTCCACCAGATGATACCAGAACTTTCTCAAGAGGGTTTATCAATTCATACTCTTACCAGAAGTGTTTGAGAGTTCAGATTGTTTGAGTGACTCACCAACATCTAGAGATACTAAAATTATTTTTTATCTTTGTCAATCAAATAGGTGTTAAATGGTACCTCATTATGGTTCAATTTGCATGTTCTTCATTACTAATCTTCTTTTCAAATGTTACTGTCCATGTATGTGTCCTCTTCTATTAGGTTCCCATTCACGTCTTTTGCCTGTTTGCTTATAAGGTTATTAAGAAAAATGATTTGTAGGAACTCTTTAAATATTCTAGATAACTATCCTTTGTCCTGGGCCTGAATCCAAGCTCCATCATTTAACTAGTTCTGTGACCTCAGGCAAGTTACTTAACTTCCTGAGTCTGTTTCCTTTTGATAAAATGATGTCACGATACCAACTGTGAGGTTGACAGACAATGTTCATCAAGCACCTCACCTGGTACGTAGGTCAGATGGGCGTTCAATACGTTGTGACTATAATGAAGGGCAGATTTAAATATTAACAAGGATATTGAAGATGAAATAGTCTTCCAGGCATATTGAGGTCATATGTAGTAGATAAACTGTTCAGAGGAGAAAGACTGACTAGAAAGGCTGAGTCCTACCTATGTCCTATTTCAGCTGCATGACCCAAGGCAAGATGCCCACCCTTGCTGTCCCTCGTGCCCCCATCTGTGATATGGGGATAGTAACAGGACTCACATCAGGGGGTGGTTATCAGGATTTGGTGAGAAAACACATGTAAAAGCTCTTAGAAGAGTAAAATCACTAAGATGATGGGCTGACCCCATGGTGCACTCGAGAGAGTGCAGCGCTGGGACTCCCGCCACAGGTTCGGATCCTATATAGGAATGGCCGGTGCGCTCACTGGCTGAGCACGGTGCGGACCACACCAAGCCAAGGGTTGCGATCCCCTTACCAGTCACACACAAAAAAAAAAAGACAAAAAAAATAAATAAATAAAAATAAATAAATAAATAAATAAAATCACTAAGATGATTTCAAATATAATTTTCCCAAATATTCACCACAAAAGACATGCTTCTGCAGTAAACAGATGGTCCCCAACTTACGATGGTCTGACCTACGATTTCTCAACTTTACGATCAAGCAAAAGTGATGAGCATCCAGGAGAATCAGTGCTTTGCACCCCGACAAACTTCTGTTCTCCCCTTTCAGCCCAGTATTCAATCAACATGAGACGCTCAGCACTCTACTACACAGTGCACTGCGTCAGATGACTTTGCCCTGTAGGCTGATGTAAGTGCTCTGAGTGAGAAACTCAGCACTCTACTACACAGTGCACTGTGTCAGATGACTTTGCCCCTGTAGGCTGATGTAAGTGCTCTGAGCACATTTCAGCCCAGTATTCAATCAACATGAGATGCTCAGCACTCTACTACACAGTGCGCTGCGTCAGATGACTTTGCCCTGTAGGCTGATGTAAGTGCTCTGAGCACATTTCAGCCCAGTATTCAATCAACATGAGACGCTCAGCACTCTACTACACAGTGCGCTGCGTCAGATGACTTTGCCCTGTGGGCTGATGTAAGTGCTCTGAGCACATTTCAGCCCAGTATTCAATCAACATGAGACGCTCAGCACTCTACTGCACAGTGCACTGCGTCAGATGACTTTGCCCTGTAGGCTGATGTAAGTGCTCTGAGCACATTTCAGCCCAGTATTCAATCAACATGAGACGCTCAGCACTGTACTGCACAGTGCACTGCGTCAGATGACTTTGCCTTGTAGGCTGATGTAAGTGCTCTGAGCACATTTCAGCCCAGTATTCAATCAACATGAGACGCTCAGCACTCTACTGCACAGTGCACTGCGTCAGATGACTTTGCCCTGTAGGCTGATGTAAGTGCTCTGAGCACATTTCAGCCCAGTATTCAATCAACATGAGACGCTCAGCACTCTACTGCACAGTGCACTGCGTCACATGACTTTGCCGTGTAGGCTGATGTAAGTGCTCTGAGCACATTTCAGCCCAGTATTCAATCAACATGAGACGCTCAACACTCTACTGCACAGTGCACTGCGTCAGATGACTTTGCCCTGTAGGCTGATGTAAGTGCTCTGAGCACATTTCAGCCCAGTATTCAATCAACATGAGACGCTCAGCACTCTACTGCACAGTACACTGCGTCAGATGACTTTGCCCTGTAGGCTGATGTAAGTGCTCTGAGCACATTTCAGCCCAGTATTCAATCAACATGAGACACTCAACACTCTACTGCACAGTGCACTGCGTCAGATGACTTTGCCCTGTAGGCTGATGTAGTGCTCTGAGCACATTTCAGCCCAGTATTCAATCAACATGAGACACTCAACACTCTACTGCACAGTGCACTGTGTCAGATGACTTTGCCCTGTAGGCTGATGTAGTGCTCTGAGCACATTTAAGCTTGGCTAGGCTAAGCTGTGATATTTGGTAAGACAGGCATTAAACTCATTTTCAACTTGTAGTATTTTCATCTTGTGACAGGTTTATCGAGACATAAACCCATCGTAAGTTGAGGAGCATCTGCACTCAGAAAACTATTACTTTAAAAAATCTGTTTCTTGGGTGAGAAACTCCCTCACCAGGGAAAGACCGAAGAAAACACAGAGCAAGTACCCAGTAATGATTCCTTCATCAAGGATGGAACATACTAACCTGAGTGAATCACTGAAATAAATCCCACTGCCGAGATTTCCAACATCTGTTCTTTGTACACCACGATCTTCAACTACTCTGGGTAAAAGCAACCCTCTAAAAAGAAAGGGCATTATAATGATTTGCTAGTAAAAAGGAATCTTTTAGTATTGCCTCGTAGTTCTAGCCGAGACAGGTGCTATTTAAAAAGCATGAAATGAAAAGAAAAATACATTTCAGAGTAATCCCCCAGAGGAGCTCCAGGAGCCGTTAGAATGTCACAAGCTATGGCCAGTTTGTCATCAGTGTCCTGACCGTCCTGGGCTGCAAGCCATACTTCCTGCCTCCTCCAAGCCGAGGCCTCAGTGCTCAGCAGGATGAGGGGTGCCTGACTGAGGCAGTGTCTGTCCCTTGCTCAGGAAATGATGCAGGTCCTGCTGTATCCCAGTATTCAGAGAACGCTTGAAGTCAAAACAAAACTGTAGTTATCTCTGGGAAGGCGGGTAAAGGGAGACTTCTACCTTTAATTATACAAACATCTATTGTTTGAATTTTGTGTTAGGGGATTGAAAAAGTTTTACAAAATGGCTTTTGGGTTTTGGTCCTACTCAGGCCATTCCCAGTCAAAGATTATTTAAAAAAATATTCTCCCATTTTTCATTTAGTACTTTCATGGCTTCATTTTAAATACTTAAATATTTGCTCTATCTGGAGCTTAACCAGCTCATCATGCATTTATTCCTATGTGGAGTACTGAAAAAGTTTTCTTTCTTTCACAGAGATAAAAGCTACTTCTAGCACATCCTAAATCTTCTATGTTTTTTAGTTTATTTCTTCTGAATTTTGAGTCTGTATTTATTTATTCTGTTGATTAATCTATTTATCATCTATTTATGATCACCTCACTGTTTCATTAATATAGTTTTATAACATGTTTTAATGTCTGATTGGTTAATCCTCCCTCATAATTCTTTTAGAATTATCCTGATAATGTTAAAATTTTTTATAAAAATGTGCTGTAGAATCAGCTTTTTATACCTTAAAAAAATCTTATTGGTATAGCACTAAATTTATACATTAATTCAAGGAAAACTGGCATCCTTCTGACTAATGCAACTTGTCTTCTGGGTCCCTAAGAGAAGTGTAAAGTTTTTTTCCAGATGTATCATATACATTTCTTTCTAAGTTTCTTCTTAAGCACTTAATGAATCTAAATTTAATCATATTTTCCCCTGCCCCTGTGACTTTAGTTTCAGCCCTAATATTAAGTGGTTATTCAAAGCAAACGGAAAATTAGACTAACGTTTTGAATAAAAAATACACACTATCTGGGCACTCAAATCTCTAGACCTTTAAGTATTGTGCTGTCCCTAGATTAGATACACATGGAAGAGTCATGAAATACAGAATCACTTTTCTTCATAATATACGTCTTCAAAAAGCAGTTCATACCCATGTACTACACTTTAAAAAACACATAATTTAAATGACATACTTAAAGTGTATAATTTTCTCCAGAATGCAATAAGTTGGCTGATTTTAACTGAAAAGATCCACACTGTATAGAAAAAAGTAGAAAAAAAAAAAAGCAAAATTCACATTTGTGAGACTGAAAATTTTGAAAAATAAAGATGGCTTACTCTTACCGGGACAAGATTCCTACAATGTTTCGTACAGGAGATCCATGCAACAAAGGCCTCACATTGCCAAGTTTGCTCAAAAACTCTGTGGTTTCATTCATTCTGCCAACTCTAAATATCTGCAAGATTTCCACGGGACTTTTACTGTAAAAATTAGAAGAAAAACTTTGAGATCACATAATTGGAAGCAAAACAAAAAATCATTATTAGCAGAAGAAATCCTGAAAGAACCCAGATGTCCATTATCAGGGAACTGATTCAATGAATCACAGGACAATATATCTTGTAAATGTTATGCAGCTATTAAAAAAAAATCATACTTCTTATACTGGACAGCTGCCCCCCCCCCCAAAAAATCACATTCTCAAAAAAATAAATAAGGATATGATGTAAACCTTACAGTAAAAGATAAAAATTAAGTTATAAAACTTTATGCATAGTATGATCCAATTTTATCAAATATAAATATATAGAATACAGTTTCATTCATAGATTTTATATAAGTGAATGAACCCATTCAATCTGTTTTCATATATGTATGTGAAATGAAACTGTATATGTAAATGAAATGAATAAATGAGGGTACTTCAGAAAGTTCATGAAAAGATTTATATTATCTTCTACTTTTCCATGAAGTACTCTCATATACACACAGTTTCATTATGCTCATATATTTCACCTATACATATACAGTTTCATTTCATTATGTATATATGAAAACAGATTGAATGGGCTCATCCATTCACGTGTAAATTCACTCAACAAATGTGATCTTTGCCGAATATTACATTACGCCAGGCATTGGAAACAACATAACATGGTCTCTGTGGGCCGGCCCGTGGCTCACTCGGGAGAGTGTGGTGCTGATAACACCAAGGCCACGGGTTCGGATCCCTATACAGGGATGGCCGGTTGGCTCACTGGCTCAGTGCGGTGCTGACAACACCAAGGCCATGGGTTCGGATCCCTATATAGGGATGGCCGGTTGGCTCACTGGCTCAGTGCGGTGCTGATAACACCAAGGCCATGGGTTCGGATCCCTATATAGGGATGGCCGGTTGGCTCATTGGCTCAGTGCGGTGCTGATAACACCAAGTCCATGGGTTCGGATCCCTATATAGGGATGGCCGGTTCGCTCACTGGCTCAGTGTGGTGCTGACAACACCAAGCCAAGGGTTGAGATCTCTTACCGGTCATCTTAAAAAAAAAAAAACAAACAAACATGGTCTCTGGCTGCATGGAGCTTACATTCTAATAAGAAAGACAAAAATTAAGAAATTACCAAATACCTTAATTTAAGTGGTACTAAGGAAACCAACCAGGTTCAGAGAGGAGGTAGTCAAGAAAGGCCTCTCTTGGGAGGTAACACTTATTGGAATATGACATGATACAATGTATATTTTAAAATCTAACTGGATGTCACAGGAAGGTAGGTCGGGTGGGGCTGGTGTGGAAAAGAATGTCAGGAAGGATGTTGTGGCAGCAGAGTAGACAGATGCTGTGGACTGGACTAAAGGTGGCAACATAGGAAAGAAGCCAGCGAAGGAAAGACGCTTTGGAGGCAGAACGGACAAATGATGTGATGACGTGGGGATGAGGGTGTGCAGAGTCCACAATGGCTCTGGGGAGCGGGGGCCTGTGATGGGGAGGGAGGGGAGAGACAGGACACTGCTGAGGGCCAGTGCTGCTGGTGTACAAGCCCACTGTGACATCAGCTATGGCAGGAGCATTCACTCCCCAGCAATCAGAAAATACTACAAATCAGGACTTTTATTTCAGAGCACTGGCTTACCAGCACACTACTGGGTGGGGAGAAGAATCAGTAAGTCAACCTGGGACATGTTCTACACCACAATTTTAGCAGTGATTATATTATCTCTGGGATATCTCTGGGTGGTGAGATGGGGTAATAATAGCTTTCTTCATATTTGTACATATTTTCTAAATTTTCAGCAAAAAACATAGATTTTATAATTAGAAAACAATTACCACGAAGAAATCACTAGTGAAATGAAGAAAAATCTAATTTTTCACAGCAGCAGAATCTCTCCCTAGGGAGAGGCCCACTTTTGTTGCACTAATACCTTGGTGCTTGAGTGGGTGGGGTTGGTGGCTGAACTGCACCTGGCCTTCCCATCCTCCCACTCACTCCCCCTGATTCTACCTTCACTGTCACTAGGCTCTTAATTAGTATCAGATCCCAGCAGACACCTAGGGGAGGGTCAAAAGCCAAATCAAAAGAAATCAAAAGAATTTGATTATATATAAAAATAACATCAGGAAAAGATCTGTGGGAATGGATTTTTAAAAACTCAAGAGACAAAATTCACATAACATAAAATGAAACATTATAAGTGTACAGTTCAGGGTATTTAGTTTGTTCAGAATGTGTGACCACCACCTCTATCTAGTTCCAAAACATTTTAATCACTCCAAAAGAAAACCCTATACCCATTTAGCAGTCAGTCTCCCTTCCTCCCATGGCACCAGGCAATTTACTATCTCTATGAAATATCTATTGTAGATATTTCAGACAAATGGAATATATTTCATATATTATATTTCCTATAAATGGAATCATACAATATATGGCTTCTTTCACAAACTAATGTCTTTGAGGTCCACCCATGTTGTAGGACATATAAGTACTTCACTCCTTTTTTCAATGGCTCAATAACATACCATAGTAGGTATGTACCACATTTTGTTCCGCTGATGGACATTGGGGTTGTTTGCACCTTTTGGCCCTTGTGAATTAATGCTGCCATGAACATTCATGTACACTAATGTTTGGGTACTTGGTTTCAATTCTTTGGGTACACAAGGGGGATGGGAATTGCTGGGTCATATAGTGGTTCTGTGTTCAATTTGTTGCGGAATTGACAAACAGCAGCTGCACTGTTTTTCCTTCCCATCATTAATGTGTGAGGGTTTCCAATCTCCCCACATCCTCACCAACAGTTACGATTTTCCATTTGTTAAAAAAACTGTAGCTATCTCAGTGGGTGTGAAGTGATACTGGGAATGGATTTAGAGGATAACTGACCAAGGAAAGCAGAACATACTTTTATATAGGTTAGAATTAGTTCATAAGGGAGGAGGGGCTGGGGTCGTTCTAGTGGGGTCATGTAAAACCAGCTCTCAACAACAACACCAACAACTCAGCAACAACGATCCTCCCCACCGCCGCCGCATTTGCAGCATTTGCTGATTTCCATGGTGCAAATCCTCCCATTGTGGCTGATTTCAAGCTAGCAACGGTTTAACAATCAGTTCACAAAATTCCTAAAAATTGGACAGTTGGCTCTCATCTGGGGGTGCGCAGCAGCAACACGCCCCTGTGGCTTCTAAGAGTTTGCGAGGCTCATGAAGGAGAAACCTAGCCCACAAAGAGGAGATCCGAGAAGCCGGGAATGCTGAGAGCAAAGCTGCAGGGCTGAGGACAGCTGCAGTGGAAGGAGCCCTGGGCGCCGGGCCCACCCTGCAGGATGAGGGCCGGGGAGGAAGTGCACCGAGGCTGGTGGCTGTGTTAGCCGCACATATATTCCTGCATGTTTAAATTTTAATTTAAATGGACTTTCCTCTCTAATGCCCTTCAAAACACAAACTCAAACAATTTTGATTTAAAATTTTTAGATTTAATCCTCAACAAGATTAGGCAACCTTGAAATCAGAGTGGAACAGTAGGGAGTGTCTGCAGTACAGAATAGTGGCCCAGGCCCTGTTCTGACACAGAGGAAAGTGACCCATCAT
This sequence comes from Cynocephalus volans, assembly GCF_027409185.1. NCBI lineage: Eukaryota > Metazoa > Chordata > Mammalia > Dermoptera > Cynocephalidae > Cynocephalus > Cynocephalus volans. The sequence goes on from NC_084466.1 coordinate 89,004,383, forward strand.
CACACTGTAACTATTTTGTTACTGAGGGTTGAATTATCTACGTCGTTATGTTTTTTTGGGGGGTGGGGGGCTGGCCGGTAGGGCACAGGGATCCAAACCCTGGACCTTGGTGTTATCACACCATGTAAGTGATCACCACGATGGGCTTTGTAACAGAGTCTCCAAGTGCATTACATGACAACAGATCCTACGATATCTCCTTTACGCTTACCTGTGATTATTCTTCAACATCTCTTTTCTAACCCTGGAAAATTCTTCAGTATTCTGTTCAACATGCTCAATTTTACATCTCAAAGCTTGGTATTTGGCAAGAGATGGTGGGTTGGGTTTGGACAAATTAGTTTCACAGACATTAACCATGTCTCTTATTAGCTGTGGGTGGAAATGATACACAGATGTTAGAATCATCACATACCAAAATTAATGTTTATATTACCATAATACTTTCTCAAAAAAATTGGAAAAATCAGTTGCAGTTTTTTCATCAAAGTTTTGATCAATATTTGTTGTTAGTGAGGTATTAAACTTAATACTGTTGCATCACTAATAGCACAATATACAATAATAATAATTCTGTACATTAGTACAGCACAATGTTTTTCAGGGGAATAGGAATGATTTTTTTCTTATACTTTTTTATTTTGAACAGTGAACACACTTTCTTATAATCTCAAAAATATTATAAAACCATATATGCAAGTAAACCATTATTTTTACAAATGTAAGCAACCCTGAAGCAGTACAATTTCCAAAAGTCTTTCTTTTTCTCCTGTCGCAACATTTGAACCACATGTGGCAGGATGAATGACACACTCAGTTGACAAATTGTTACTTGGCTCTTTACTACAGCTTATGAAACAAAAAGCCAAACCCTCTTCAGTATTTTCTACCCTTAAATAGTTCCATGTAAGTCTTAGGCCACATCATTGCAGTTGAGGTACAAATTCCTAAGAAATGGGATATTAGTTACAAAAAAATCAGACTAGTCCCACTAATATAAACAAAAGCCAAGAAACAAAATCCATAACCTGGAAACATGGATAGGAAACACAAGCAACATGCTCCTTCCCCCCGCCTCACATATGGTCACACTGATACTGATGAGATTTGGGGTTTCAAGGTATTTTTCCTTCCTGATTCCATTAAAAGCAAAATAACAAGCAATGCACTTCTCTAGAATCTTTACAAAACAAAGCAACTATTTTTAAAGTGAGTCATTTTTGTTTAAAAGAACAGTATCAGAAGCAACCTGGAGCCACAGACTTTTAAAAGAACACTCGATGGAAACTGCTGGGAGAGGGTGGGCAGTTGGCTTGCTGCTGTGGTCTTTGGCTAATGGTGCATCAAAATGACATAATCCACAAGACGGCGTCAGCTTCTCACAGCACTTCACCCAGGAATGGGTGTCTAGTAGCCTCTGCCAGCTCAGCACAAAAATGGATTATTTTATTGACCACGACAACTTGAGACAGCATCTCAGCTCTGCACATAGAAAGCTTCCTGTTCTCTTTCTATTGGTTCTAAGTGCCTCTCCCATCTGTGTGTCTTCAATCTCATGTGCACTAATAAAGCTGAATGTTAAACACTGCAGTGAGTTCATCTTCAAGGGCCTAGAAGCTTTATGAGAACAGAAACCTTTTCTGTTGCTAAAATCAGAGGAGAAGGGTAGCCAGAAAGCTCAGCCTGTGAGATAGTTTGTTTCAAAGGAAGAGTTAACATCTGTGTTCACATCCAGCCATGAACTACACCAAGGAGCTCCTCACGGCATGAAATGGGAAGACATTTCACTTGATGTTGCTCAAATCCAACTTTGCCTTTCAGAGGAATCTCTCGGCAGACAAGCCAGCCTTCTACAGCAAGATCCAAGAGAAGTGGAATCACAGTGGCCAGGCCTTTCATCTGGGCGGACAACAGTGTGGCCAGGTACCTGCTGCTCCTAAGGAATAAGGTGTCAAGGGAACTACATATGAACTGAGCTTGCTGGGTAGCCGGTGCACTGGAAGGTGGACGTGGCTAGCCAGTCACAGACTGCAGACGCACCGTTAGCCAAAGACCACAGCAGAAGTCAACTGCCCACCTTCTCCCGCAGTTTCTATCAAGTGTTCTCTAAAAAGTCTGCTGCTCCACAAGCAGACACATGCATACGAGGATGTTGGCAGCTTTCTGACATGCTATTTAACATCTCCGTGAAAAGAACAAACCACTTGACATATTTGCTCTGATAAACAACATTTTTCTTTTCAACCTTCTGGATAATTTCATGCTTACTAAGAAGAATGGGTGGAATTACTCCAGACGAGTCCAAGAAACGTACTTCCAGCCAGCTGTTCACATCTTTCTTTTCAAGCTCCACCTGTGAAAATCTGCATTTTGTGGCTTTGAGGCACGGGAAAACATCTGCTTGGGAATAAGCTGAGATCGTGAATTGTGTGGTTTTTTTCACAGCTGGCCAGTATGGGGATCTCAACCAGTGATCTCAGTGTTATAAGACTGTGCTCTAGCCAACTAAGCAAACCACCAGCCCTGTGAATGTGTTTTATTTGTGAGCTATGGCAGAAATGCAGATTGACTTAACCTTTCCCTGAAGACGGTCAGGGTGAAGGCACAGCCTTTATGAAGAACAAGGTGACATGGCTCACACAAACATGGTGTCAGCCACCAAGTTACTGAAGTTTACATTACTTAACTGCTATGTCCTTCCAAAGTGAGTTAAGACCTCATGCTTCGTCAGAAAAGGACTTGAAGGGAAACTCTCATATGTAAGGTTTACAACTAGCCATAGAGAGCCTACAACATGAAATGCACAATCATGTAAAATAAGATATTCTATTACACAATCACATAATACACACAGCACATCCCGAGTGCATGTGTGTTTGGGTAGAGATGGCACTAAAATTCTAGCACAGGAATACCTGTTTCCACAATAACTGATGCCCATAAAGATATTTCACAGTCTGAAATCATGGAATTCTAAGAGTTTACATGGGATGTTCAACACAGAACCAGCAATTGGTCCACACAACTCCAAATTATTCACTGTATCTTCAAAGTAGTATGAGCTACTTAAAAGGGAAACTGTAAGGTCTAACAGCACAGGTCTGGGAAGGTGAAAGGGGCATAGACTAAGGCTGCCTGGTAGGTCAGTGTCCAGGACCTGCTGCCCAGTGAGGAAGCCAGCAGGAAAGCCCGGCTGGGACGGCACCACCTGGGGAGAGGCAGGCACCTGCTGTGTGTCCACAGGAGGGGGCTCTGGAAGAACCTTCCACACACGTTTCCTCTGGAGGAGGCACTGTGAGTGGTGGCTTTTCAAAAGTGCCCTTTGTACTGGTAGCTGTCCTTGGGTTTTGGTGGTTTCAATGGTTGCTGCTACTTCTTCCAAGAAAAGAGGAGATTCTTTGTCCTACAGCTGACACACTCCTGGTTCCATCGTCCTTTCTTGCAGTCAATGCCACAGGCAAAAAACGCAGGCACCAAGACACTTGACCAGAGAAGCAGTGACCAGCATTGCACAAAGACTAGTGTTCATGCCAGCACCAGCTTCCACAGGATGCCCCACTTCAAACCAGAGGTTTAGTTCATGTCACAGAAGCACATGCCATGAAGTTACCATTTCTGATGAACAGATCAGTGTGAAAAATGAAGAGAAGACTGTATTTCCACAGAAGCAGCTCATCTGGAAAACACCCCAAAGCATCTGATACTGCTTTTTGGATGAAGTTTATCTGGCAGACTCTGATGAACAGGGGAGGCTGGTCTTGATTCAAAAATTAAGATTACTCCCACATTTCCAAATTTTCAGAGACACTCGGCTTTGGGGGTCTTCATGCTGGGGGGCCTTATCCCTTGCTTACAATCTGTTTAATGGTGTCAAGCAGCTGCAAGTGCCAGGAGGCACAGTGCTCGGGGTGAACGGGGGAGGGCCAGAGCACATCCCTGTCAATAAAGCTTGTTCAGATACATCATTCTTTTAATCCCTACTACAACACTGTGGCAGGCCCTATCATCCTCACTGTACAGCTGAGAAAGTGAGGCTCTGAGAAGTTAAATCAATTGCTCAAGATCCCACAGCGAGGAGGGATAGTGACTGTGATATGATGAAAATATGTATTTGGACTTCGTCCTCCTCTCCTGGCACACAACTCCTAAAATCCTTAGAATCTCCAAAGTGGTAAGAGTCTCTTCGTATGCTGACAATGGCTGGCAGCCCCCTAGGTAGCTTCAGGATGGGGTCTGGTTGCAGGAAAGCCCAAGACAGGACTGAAGGTTGTGACTTCCAGTCCCACCCACAACCTCCTGGGAGGGGAGAGAGGCTGAAGGTTAATTCGATCACCAGAGGCCCGTGGTTTAATCAATCATGCTTATGTAATGAAGCCTCCATAAAAACCCAAGATGCTGGAGTCTGGGCAGCTTCCAGATAGCCAAATACGTGGAGATTCCCGGAGGGTGGGCCCAGGGAGGGCATGGAAGCCCTGTGCCCCTCCCCCATACCTCACTCTATGTGTTTCTTTGTATGTTTTGTAATGTCCTTTATAATAAACTGGTAAACGCAAGTATGGGTTTCCCTGAGTTCTATGAGCCACTCAGCAAATTAATCGAACCCAAGGAAGGGGTTGTGAGAGCCCCAATTTATAGCTAGTTGGTTAGAAGTTCTAGAGGCCTGGACTTGTGACTGGCATCTGAGACAGGGGCAGTCCTGGGGACTGAGCCCTCAACCTGGAGATAGTGTTGGAATTGAATTGGAGGATACCCAGGAGCATCCACTGTGGAATCGATTGCTTGTTTGCTGGTGGAGAGAAATCCCCACACACTTGGTCACAGAAGTTGGTCTTCTGTGATGCTTGTCGTGCGTGAGAGCAGAGGAAGGCGTGTGTGCTCTTTCCCACTCACACAGTGACTAAATGGGATCTCGGGATCATTAGACTTCAAGCCCAATTCTGCTTTAAAAATTCACTAACTGGTTCTGTATACCAGGCTCTGTATTAGGTTTGAAAGATACGAAGATGAGTAAGACATGGGTGCCTTCCGTTCATCTATTCATAGGTCCTGGAGCTTGGAGGAGGGACCACAGTTCCTGGTGATATGAATTAGGTTTAGTCTATGAGCTTACTGCTTTAGGATCTTTGAGACTGAGGAGCCACTGATGAGGAGCTCTGGCCTCTCTGCTTCCAAGCATCTTCATGACTTTGGTGTGGGGCAGGCCTTCCTAACTATAACTCAAATCCACCACCCAGAAAATAAAAGATTAATGCATTTTTCTATATAAAAGCAAAAAACGTCTATATGGTAGAAACAAAACAAGCCAACCACCAGCACCACCAACAAAAATTTACCATAAGGAAAATAAGACAAACTGGGAAAATGTTTGCAGCTCATATCACAGACTAAGCCCCTCAGATATAAAGAGCTCTTAAAAGTCATGAAGAAAAATATCAAGATCCATAAGAAAAGAGGCAAAGGATATGAACAGACAGTCCACTGAAGAGGAAACATGGCCCTTACTCATTTGGAAAGGTGCTCGGCCTCACAAGAGTGAGAGGCCATATCTCGTCCATACCACTGGCAAAAGCCTAAGAGTCTGACAAACATGCCTCCGTAAGACTATAGGAAACAGAAACTCTTAGTCTTTGATAGTGGGAGGGCAAAATGGTACAAAACTTATGAGGGAATCAGACAATATCTATCAAAATTACACACGCATTTATCTGTTAAGCCAGCACTTCCACTTCTAGGACCCTACGAAATGACAGGAATATGAGGTTATTCATTGTGGCACTGTTTATGGTAGCAATACCCAGAAACAACAATATCCAAATGTCTGGCAACAGGACATATCCACACAATATGGCACATCCCCACAGTGGGATACTAGAATGCAGGTGAGCTCTATGCAGAGGATATATTGAGAAAAGCAAGATGCAGAACAGCAAAGATACTACAGCACTTTTTAGATAAATATGAGAAAAATAAGAATATATGTTTCTATAATTATTTGCATAAAGAAACTCTGCAAAGACAAAAAGAAATGAATAAAAAGTTACCTATAGGAGTGGGGGAGGGGAACAGGGTGGCAGGGACAGGGTAGAATAGAGATTTCTCTGAGTATATCTTTTTAATATAATTTTTACTTTTGAGTCATGCAGATGTATTATCTATTCAAACTATAAATTTAAATTAAAAAGTATTTACATGGTCACCATACACTCCCTCTTAGCAAAAGTGATGACTGAGATTCTTTATGGCTAGTGTTAGGTAAATCATGGGATTTGAAATTTGGAAAGGTGTCTCTTCTCACCTACTGGTTCTTCACTTATTGTGGATTAAAGACTCCTCTGGGAATCCATTGAAAGCTATCGTTTCCCCAAAACATGCAAAATTTCACATCTACAAACTTCTCTGAAGTCTAGGTTACAGGTCTCTGATCTCATCCCAGTCCCACTGCACACATATGAGGTGAATCAGACCCAGAGAGTGACTGCAGCCTCGTCCAGGGTGGGTGGCCACAGCAGCTATCTTCCTTTTAGTTAACTGAGCCCTGCTCCCTCCCTGCAGCTCAGGGGAGATGGCCCATTTCTCAGCAGTAATTCCATTCTCCTCGCCAGTGAGTGGTTTAGGAATGTGCACATGACTCAGTTCTGAGCAAAGAAGTATGAGTCTACCAGGGGCTTCCTCTATGAGACATACACAAAAATATTCCAGAGCGGCTGCTATGAACTACCGCAGCCGTGCGCTGATCATAACGGAGCTGAGCTGAGTGTGGAACTGTCACTTTGCAGGAAGTACAGAGAGAAAAGAGGCTGGGACCCTGATGATAATACTGATAAACCGAGTCATGGGGTTACCTGGGCCAGCAGTCACCCCACAAGTGGACTTCTTATTGGGTAGGGTCATAAATGTCCTCAGCGTCCTGTTTAAGTGAGTTGCAGTTTTCTGTTTCTTCTGCAGAGAGTCCTAACTCATCTTAGGATATGGAAAATTACTTTTACAAGGTAGCAATTCTAACATATTTCTGCACTTGTATCATTATGCCAACATATGAACGTTTGGGAATGTGGTTTAGGAAACTTCCATAAGGACCCAGAGCATTCTAAAATAGCTCAACAATTTATTCTTCAGCACAACTCTGGAGACAACTTTTGTGATTCAGTGTTACTTATTCATCAGATTTTTAAATACCACCCTTAACACATTTTAAATTGAATTCTCTATTTCAGAGGTTTACCTGGCAGAGGTCTTCTTTCTTAGCTAACAGTCTCAGGTTCACTTCTTCAGTTGTTGGGACTTTGTGAGGTATTAATCTGTAGAACTCAGTCATCATCTTCTGCAACTGTCCTGCTGTTTCTCCATTTTTCAGTGCTGCCTTTACTAGAAGGAGAATCCCCTCTGCCTTGCTCACCTTTAAATAGAAGACCATATATGTTTATCAAAACCAAATCTTGATAATCACAGAAGTGAAGGAACATGTACAAAAATATCCACAATAATCGTTGGACATGTTGCACTCTCAGTTTTCTACTGGACAGCTGCCATGAAGCAGATGCTGATCTTTGTTGGAAACGATTCTTTCCAAACTGGGCTCAGCTTAACTAGGGGAAAGAACTGGAGTCATGCATTTCTCTACACATGTGTACATGTGCACGTGTATACACATACAGAGACAGGAACACTAATGCAACTGTAGGAGACTTGCTTTTCACATGAGAAGTTTAGAAAGATGTTAGCATCAAACTAGAAACAAAACCCACCAGACTGTGTTTCCAATTATACAAGTGCTTCATGGACTTTTTCGCAGGAAACCTTTTTCTCCCTGAGGTAAATTAGTTTAATTCCACAGAGGAAGTGTCTGTATTATTTTAATATGATAACACAGTTGTGCAAGTTATGTCATGGGGACATCCTCTCTCATTTGCTCTTTCAACCACAACTTCACATAATCAGGAGAAGAGCATTTTCTGGGGTGCTGGAAGAATGCCTGCCTTCCATAAGATGGTCAGAAGGCACAGGATGGAAGCAGGTAAGTGGCTGGGCACCTCACCGGGTCCGAGATCACACATGCCTCTCGGCCCAGAGGATCAGGCCTCTCACTGCCACACCAAAGCCTACCTGTGACCAGCTTCTGCAGCTGACATTTCATAGACAGGGATGTCTAGTTATCTCGGAGGCTTATTTTCCCCTCAGTGCTCTTCATGTTCCCTTTCTTCAGGGTACAAGTAAAGAACGGTCAGGAATGAATTCCAGAGCAATCGGCCGAGTGTGCAAATAAGTGCTATTATTTAAGCTAATAAACCAGGAAGCAGGTTTGTCATATTTTGTTTCAGCAACACACTTGACTTACATCGTTGAGGCTGATCCTGTTCACCGGCTTGAGAAGCATGTGCCCCAGGTGGCCCAAGGCTTCCACCCAAACCATCTCCACCAAATCGCTCACCTCCTGGCTCGGAGGGCATGAAAGTATGAGTTCCTCCAAAAGCAACTGGAACAATGAAATAACAAAGAAACACTACCAAAGAGTCACCATGTGAGCAAGTTTGTTTAAAACTAACACAGGCCAATGAACAAAGGCCTGAGAAGAAATAATGAATTACAGCATAGGAGAGTCACCTCAGCCAGGCAGCTGTAATGCCCTCGGCCCCTCTCTGCCTGGCTCTCCCTCCACCTCCTCCGTGAACTCTCCTCTGATTCCCCTTTTCCCCCTTTTCTTCCCATTTTCTTTTTCTGCTTGCCTTCCTTCACCTTGTAAGCTTTAGGACTGTCAGTGGCATTAGATACAAGGGTTAAAGACCCTTGATTTGTGGCCTAGGTTATAAAGTAATCTTTCAAAAGTGCAACGGTCAGCTGCTGAAATAAAGTGGCTTGTCCTGGAACTCTCTCCCCACTCAGCTTCCATGCCTCTGTGGGCTCACCTTTCCTCTTAACTCCTCCTCTTCTCTCCTGCCAATTTTTTACTTGCAATAAAGAAAACATTTCTACTAAAAATATTCAATCAATAACACAAAACAACATGTACAAATCAATCTTACTGCTTGCAATTTTTCAGATGCTAATTGGGTTGCTTCTGGTGTAAAATGTTCTCTTAGTAGAAATCCCTGTTCCTTCAGTTTGTCCATATAAATTTCATAGTATTCGCTTGCATCTGCAGAGGTTTTCTTTACAGCAAACTCTCTTCTAGTCTGCGAATTACAGTACACAGCAAAGGAAAAGTAACTTATTAATGTAGCCATCTTTATCAAACACCTACTAGGTACTGAACGTGAATAAGGCATTAGATCCCTGCCATGAAGGAGTTTAGAAACTAGTCTTTTTCAAAGAAAGAATACTTAAATCTTCAATTCTTCACAAAACAGCTAAAACCTGGAACAGGGGAAGCCCGAGCAAGCACAGCAGACAGTGAAGACCTTTTGATTCAGCACGGAGCCACTTGAGTGTCCACTCACAACCTACAGACTCTTACTTTGCACACTGTCCTAGTTAGCTTTGAAGGCTGGCTTTCCAGCTTTCTGGAAGTGAGAAAAATAAATTGGGGGAGGGGAAGAAAAGAAAAATACCTGAGAAAGGATGTATTGTTTGAGACAGGCACATAGTCAAAACGATATGCTGGCTTCCAGCAAGGAGAAAAGCAGGAAAACTATTAGGTTGTGCAAACAATGTTAAAGGCCCAGGGTGAGGGTCCTTTGCAAAGGCACAAATTCCTTCCTCACTTTGAGCTGCCGAGGATGTAGCATTTTCTGCTCTTCTTGGAAATCCCTGCCCCTGTAATAAGCGGCATAGTAAGATTAACCCCAGAGAATATGGGAAAACTTGCCCCAGCTAGGAAGCCTGGCATCCTTGCAGGTGTTAGCCACACCCTTGGTTCTGGGGTATACAGCCCCAGCGGAAGCCATGAGCTCTTGATACTGATAAGCTGCCCTCCCAGAGTACGGCTGCAGGATACCTCAAAGTTGGAAAAGTGTGTAGGATACTAACATCACAGGGCTTTAACCCTTAGATTAGGAGGACCACAGTCCTTAGATCAGGCTGTAGTTTAGTAGGACCACAGTCCTTAGTTCTTAGCAGGACCAAATCCTGTTGTTTAGGGAATGGCCTAACTTTTTAGTATTGCACATAGAAATGCTAAGCTTGGGAAAAAACAGAAAACTTTCACAGCACTAAAGTCTCTGGTGTGGATATGAAAATTTTAACACAGCAAAAGTGCTTGCTCTAAGGGAAGATGACCTTGGTGCAGCTAAACCTAATGATGGGAAAATATGTGTGCTAAAAGCTTCAAGGCTACCCTGCCAATTAGTGGTTGGTTTTACATTTCACATTCAGCTGTTTCTTTAAGTTTCCTAGGGAACTAAGTGTTGCCATAGTGATTATCTCATTGGTTCTTTTGTATGTCACATAGCTTAGTTTTATGACTTCTTTGATGGTAAATTGCTTAAACTATTTTTAAGTTGCACCTACCTTAATGAAAATTGTCATGTAGCCAGTTTGTTTATGTTTTCACTATGACTGATTAACCACCTGTGTTCTTTGCTGTAACTTTCTTGCCTGGACAATAAAAAAGGAGAGAAAACCTAGTTTGGGGTTATCTCCCAGGAATTCCTTCTCTCTTGGTTAATTCCCCTGGAATTAACCCCTTCTGGGCCTCTCACTGCTCTGGAAAAATCGGTTTTGTGTAATCCTTTGTGTCTCTGTCACCCTGGGGGAGAGGTGACAGAAAAGAGAAGTGCACGTTCAAGTCACTTCATTTAAGGAGGTAGAGTTAAAACAACATTTTGGAAGATTTCCATCAAAATAGTTTTACTAAGGAGAAAGGCAAGCTGGAAAATCCTCTTCTACAGAATGGCTGTTTCATTGCTGGTTAAGTGAGGATCACTTCTATCAAGGTGGACAGGCTTCTCTTCTTTTTTGAGGGGGAGGGCAGCTGGCTGGTATGGGGATCTGACTCGACCTTGGTGTTCTAACACTGCATTCTAATCAACTGAGCTAACCGGCCAGCCCCACGCTTCTCTTAACAAATCCAGTTCACCCAAAGAGACTCAGGCTTCCCACGGGTGGAAGGCACCCAGGAAGGGACAGGTTGGCATAAGCAGTTTTCTTTTTCGATGAAAAAAAAAAACTTTGATTTTTACTTACTTTTTACCTAAACTAGCAAATCCTCCACAAAATATAGTATACAGTTGACCCTTGTACAACATGAGTCTGAACTGCACATGTCCACTTATACGAGAATTTTTTTCGTTAAGTGAATGCAGGACATACCTAACCAAACAGTTACATAGCCTGCTACTTAACAGTGGGCTATCAAAACACTGTAAGTAGTTAACTTTATGTACACTTCAGTATCAGAACTGTACAGTGAATTGCAACGATGAATGTGTTGTTTCCTTCCAGATGGTGATTTCTGGGGGTCAGAGTATGAAGCATTTTCTCTTTGGGTCCTGGCCCTGGCAGATTGCTTGGTACATAGCAGGTGCTTAGTGAAAACATGTTAACAGATTGCTTTTAGAGGTGCACACATTAGGAAGATATTCCATAAGTGATGTGGAACAAGAGCAGGAACCCTATATGCCCTGTACCCCATGATATTCTCCTTGGGCAGACCCCATGCTGCTCCAGTCAGGGGGTGCAGTCCTCACCTCCCACACTCCAAAAGAGAAGACATTTTTGCCTTGCAAAACTCTTTACCAGGTGTTATGGGCTGAACTGTGCCCACCCCCCCACCCCCCCCCCGTTCATATGCTAAAGTCCTAACACCCCAGGTACCTCAGAATGGGACTGTATTTGGAGAAAGGACCTTTAAAGAGGTAATTAAGTTAAATGAGGTCATAAGGGTTGGCCCTGATCCAATGTGACTGGTGTCCTTATAAGAGGAGACATGGAGACACAGAAAAAAGGTCATGTGAAGACAAAGGGAGAAGACAGCCATCTGCAAGCCAAGAAGAGAGGCCATAGAAGAAACCAACCTTGCTGCACTTGGATCTGGGACTTCCAGCCTCTAGTGCTGTGAGAAATAAATGTCTCTTGTTTGAGCCACCCAGTCTGTGGTATTTGTTACAATTGCCTGAGCTAAGACACCAGGTAAGAAGTAAAAGGTTAGCAGGTTCCCTAGCTCATTGACTAATTTTAAGGAAACTATAGACAGGAGTGGAGAAACACACAGGAATCAATATAAACAGCATTACCTGCACACCGTCAGCCAGAAGGAAGTGTGCCGATATCAGAAATGGACAGTCCCCGGGGTCCCGGGAGCAGCGCAGCTCCACCACAGCAGTTTCTTGGATACCCTCTGCCCCCACCTGGAAAACAGGGATGCTTTCAGAAGCTGCACTAGGGGAACAATGAACTGTGCATGCCAGGTGAAAATTTTGGTTATAATTACAAAGTAATATATGTTCACTACAGTTATAATAGAGAAAATTTTAAAAAGTACCAAGATGAAAATAAAAACCACCTGAAATCCCACTACAGATATATAATCACTATTAATATTCTGGTATTCTTCCCTCCTGTATTTTTACTATAGGTATATCTGTATATGTTTGTTATACTGCACTGCTTTTCATGTTTTCTTTATCACAGAAGGAAATGTTATTTTCAAATTATATTTTATTAAAATATCTAAAGGCTAGTGTTGATTTTCGTTTGTGTGATTTTGTCAAAGAAAAGTTTTTTGTTTTTCTCTTAATGTAAAAGGAATGGAAATTCAGCAAAGCATACTTGGTGTCAAATTGACCCTTTTCAAATACAAGAAACTGTTCATAACAGGAAGGAGGACTTTGATTTTTAATGCTGTAGAGCTAGGGCTGGGTCTGGAGCTGAGAGGAAAATAGAATAATTTAATCAGGCCCCCTGCCTCAAGTCCAGTTGGGGGTGGTACAGCACATTCCTTGTAAACAGTTGTGTGTGGGTGGAGTTAGTGTGCATAAGCGCCAATGTATCTTTTTAGTTTAATGTATCTTTTTAGTTTGTTGCTACTGTGTGTGCTAGAGTTTGTCAAGCAGCTGGAGGACAGAGCTCAAGTCTAAAAATAGAGCATGTTTATTCTGCTGGCAGTTAAGTTCTCAGTTTTTCAGTGGACTTTGCTGGTAGCAGTTGAGTTTTGAGTTTCTCTGTGGACTGCCTAGCTCTCAGATGTGTTAAAAAATGGGCACAGACCCCTCAAGCTCGTTGTCCAGACTGGGTCACAAAACTTTCACATGCAGGTCTACGAGCTAGGTAACAAGAAAGAAGGTCCTTGGAGTCTTGGTTGAAGAAAGAGTAGTCTTTATTCAACACACACACACACACACACACACACACACACACCCCTAAGAGCTCACACACACACACACACACACACACACACACACACACACACACACACACACACACACACACACACACACACACACACACACACACACACACACACACACACACACACACACACACACACACACACACACACACACACACACACACCCCTAAGAGTAAGAGCTAGGCAGTCCAAAAAGGTACTCAGAAACTCAATTGCTACCAGCAAAGTCCAAAGAAAAACTAAGCAGCTGCCAGCAAAGTAAACGTGCTCTATTTTTAGATGCAATCTCTCCACAGCCACTGCTTCACAAACTCAAAAACACACAATAGCAACAAATTATAGATACATGGGTGCGCATGTGCACTAATTCCACCCCCACACAACTTATTTACAAGGAATGTGCTACACCACACCCAACTGGACCTGAGGCAGGGGGCCTGATCAAACTCTTCTATTTTCCTCACAAATGCCATATTAATATGTGTACTGTTTAAAATTTTTACTATGAGCATACATTACTTCCATAATAAAAACACTAAAATATTAAACATTAAATTTTAAACAAATATTTTCTTAACGATTAAAATCAACTCATATATTAAGGGATATATGATATTCAGGATATGTATAATTTTTCAAAACAATGAGAAAATGATCTAACAGCAAAAACACCAAGAAGAAATTCTAACATTTTTTTTTGTAAATATAAATCAGAAACTCTTACTTTTTCCAAGCTGTCATATTTTGCAACTTCAAAATCTTGAGGAAAATGAGGAATTTCAACATTTTCTGTACAAAACCTGAAATTTGTATAATTAAAATTTTGACATTAAAATGGATTATTAGGCTACACAGAATTTTATAAAATTCTTCTTGGAGATCTCCTAATTCCTTACAAAATACAGTATGAGTCCCTAATGCCTCCGTAGGATATTGCTAGGAATGGTTACATGCTTAAGTGAAAGGAGCTGGAGTCCCCTGGGCCTGAGGCGTGGCCGGCTGCCCACGCTGTGCATGTGGCTGTGCATGTGTGGGCTGCGGGGCAGGAGCACAGAGCCCCACATGCCAAGGACTGCCGCAGGCCTCCACCTTGGGCTTCGACACTTAGAAGCCATGTCACTCTTCTCTGACTACAATCAATTCTTTAAAATAAAGGAGTCAGACTTCTCATAATTCATATTTCTCATTTTGGATTTTGTACTCTTTTAACAGTGCTTTTAGCAAATAAAATAAAACCAAATCTGATGCCCAATTAACACCGCAGTTTGGGTTATGTCTTAAGAAACCACATGGGACCTTAGACTCACATAATCCATTTGAGGAAAGTTGTTGTTATTTCCATTTTTGAAAATATCAAGTAAAGAGTAATGAACCATCTTTACCCTAAAGGCTGCTTGGTAAAGTAACAGAATCAGCAGCGTGACCAAATCGCACTGATGGTGGTTTTTCTTTTTTAAAATCAATTAATCTAACAATTACGTTCAATCTCATATAATACTGAAAAGATAAAAATATCACTGTACTAGTTGAAGTAAAAAGTCTTAAATAAAAAAACTAATAGTTAGATAAGCAAAACAAAATACTTCAAAAGTCTACAAGTACTATTTTAATACTGTGAAGTTTATAAAACATTTTGCAAACTCTGTAGAGTCTTAAGGATCACAAGTAGATTACTTAGTGAGTTCCACAGTGTTGTCCTTCTCTGTGGCATTGTCCAGGAATGGATCATCTGTTTTCACTTCTAGAATTAAAACAAACAAAATACTTGTTTACTGCTCAAAGGTTTATTATAATTAGTCAGTCTAACTGCTGGAATTGTTAAGATTCTTTAATGTGGACCATTTTTGCCATGCTATTGTTTTTTCAGCTGTCCTTCAATTTTAGCTGTCCAGTGAGTTATTGGTAATCTAAGGACAATCAATACAAGTAGGAAAAGATCATCAGTGAAGCTGGAGTAGTTCTGAATCTGAGTGGATTATTCTGGATGTTGACTAATATGTTTTCAATGTGAAAGGGGTGTCTATCCTGCCTATTTCTGTTTTAGCTATCATTTTCTGAGAAAGTCTGATGACAGTATCAGCATTTCTGGACAAATGCTTGTCTAAAGAAGCTTCTCCCTACCAAAACATTTATTATAAGTTAATATTTATCAGATCGGCTTGATTTTTGATGTGACTCATGATGTGACTCAGATTCCAAAATAAAATCTGGGTTTATAAAGGAGATATGTTTCTTTTAGGGAAATCATCTTCTTTAGCAAAATGCTGGTCGCAACATTTCTACAATCATTAAGTTGTGGTGATAATTTTTTTTAACACAAAGGTTCTTCCCCTCCCAATTAAAATTACAATCAAATTTTCTGAGATTATCAGTGCTTTTGTAGTCATTTTGAATCTGACCACACTAGACTGGATATTAAGAAATCTATATCTATTGCTAAGGTAGTCTTTAGTCCTTTATTGCTTCTGCCCACTTTCTGAGGTTATAAGATGCTTAATTTTTAAAAAAATATTTCTGGACAGTTCTTTGTATATAAAACCTATGACAAACCCAAATGTTTACTCTAGTATCTATAATACATTAAGTGCTTGCTATGAAATGCTTACCAGAGCTGCTTGCCTTTTGTTCAGGAGGTGTCATGATGTCCAGTGACTTATTAGGATCATAATTGTTTATATCCACAAGTCTCCTTTCTTTGATAGATTCCCATATAAAATCTGGGCTTGCAATATGGATGTGGTTCTTTTGGATACAGTTCAGTTGATGCTGACTCAGAACATTAGCATTGTCTAAGATTATATGTGTGCACTAAGAAAAAAAAGAGTCAATCTTCTATGCATTAGTGAAAAAATTTTTTAAATACATTATTTATATCTGTAATTTTCACCCTTAAAAAGTCTTGTTTTAAGGTAGTTTGTAATTAATTTTTCTCCGATTTCTAAAAAGCTTATAAATAATACAATTTCTAGTTATATAAAAAATTTTAAATTCAACAGTTTTTAACAAGTATGGTTACAGATGTACCATAAATG
This sequence comes from Cynocephalus volans, assembly GCF_027409185.1. Classification (NCBI taxonomy): domain Eukaryota; kingdom Metazoa; phylum Chordata; class Mammalia; order Dermoptera; family Cynocephalidae; genus Cynocephalus; species Cynocephalus volans. Next base: position 89,020,697 of record NC_084466.1, read on the forward strand.
GTTAACCAACACTAGAGCTTATTTCCAAATTTTCACTAATATAAACAATGCTGGATTAACACCTTCATGTACATATCTTTGTGCACTTGTTCAATAATTTCCTTAGGAGTGCAATGGGAGGTTCAAAGTGTATTCATGATTATCTATTTTAATTTGTTAATTTGTAATTTTATTAATTTAGTTTTGAATAAGTAGTACACGCACACTGTTGAATATCTAAAAACTAAAATAATAATAATGATATGTTAACTTCTTCCTCATAGTTGTTCTCAGTTCCTCTTCCAGAGGCACCTGTTTGCTGTAACGTGTTCCTCATGTTCTCTTCTAGAGCTGTTCTATGCAGACAATACACACGCAAGCACACACGGCAGCATGCTATCCACATTCTTCTGTACTTGCTTTTCCACCTAACAACTGATCCTGGAGATCATTCCTCATCATTACATATAGCTGGTAGGCACATCTCAAATGTTTATATCGGCAAAATAACTTCCAAGTTTGCACTCACAGTATGTGAGAGTTTCTAAAAAGGAGAGACCATGTTGGCAATTCACCACTCAGAAGACAAACTGAGAAGGTAGAACAGGTATGAACTATTCATCCACCCACAAATTTGGTGAGACAGGTAAGTGAGGAAAGACCTCTGAGGGAAGTACATGCAATTCTGTCTGAACTGGAGGTAAACAGGGACATTCCATTTGTGATTTCACAGCAGTCGAACGCACTTCACAGCACAGATGGGGCTCACTGTGGCCAAGTGCCAGAGCTGCCCCAGGGAGGGGCAGGCTGAGTCACAGGGGCGGGCAGGCCTGGGACCTCGTGCCTTTGGACTTCAATTTTTACTTCTTACAGCGAGGTGGTTAAAAAAGAAATTAGTCTTTATTATTTCCAAGATTTCATCCAGCTGTGAAATTCTATACCTAAACTGTCGGGCCTACAGTTCATTTCAAGAGAGGAAAGGTAGTTTCCATCAGCCTTTAAACTAATAAAACATGCACCACAAAGATCAGTTTACTCTGCATGTTTTTCTCTCGCCCCCAGGAGCCACACTTAGCAGGTGTCACTGCAGTGTTGACATACTGGTGAGCGATTGAAGTGCGCTTTTTGCAAATGCTGTGCACTATATGACTTTTTGCAAATGCTGTACACTATGACTTTTCTCCTTCAAGAATAGACGTGGTTGGTCTCAAATCTCCTCCCCTCACCCGTGGCTAACAGTATGAGGATCCGAACCTGTGACCTCAGGGATAGAAGGCTGTACTGTAACCAACTGAGCTAACTAGCCAGCCCTCAGAGCTTCTTTACGTCTTCAGCTGTGCTCTAGTAATATCAGATTTGCAGGGCATACAGGATTGTCCTGTAGCTCCAGAACGGTGAGGAGAGGGGCTGGGCACTGGCCTCCTCGGCTTCTCCTGGCCCAGCCTCCCAGTGGGGGATGTCACGGTTCCTCCTGCCTTAGCTCACGCTCCCTGCCTCCAGTCTCCTCTGCTTACTCTTCTAACCATGACCGTGTTCCCGGAAAGCACAATGTCTATCACACGATAGTTTATGAGACAATACCTGAGGATTTAACAAAAAGGAAAACTTTCCACCATTTTCCTTAATGTCAGTTTGTAGCTTTTTCTTCTGCTGACGAGGTAAGTATTTAACTTTCAAACAGAAGGTACAATGTGCAAAGATTCCCACAGTCATCCTGAAAGAATAAAAGTTTTGATTTATAGTTAAGGACTTTCTTTTCAGTGAATAGAACAGACGGTGAATTTAAAATGGTTCTCTAGCAAACTCGGAAAATTGGGCATTATTTTTTTTTAAAAAGACATTGCAATAATGTTATAATCACAAAACTGAACACTGTCCTAACATGTAATATGGGAAATCTGGGAAAAGCCAGCAGTCATTTGTATGTCCTGAAAAATGTTATCATAAAGCCAGTTTAACTTAAGCCATACATACAGGCACCAGAAAAAGTAATAAAGTAACCTAGAATGTTTCCTGTAACCCTTAACCCAGATTCTTGTGTGTAGGATGTAACCTAGTAAGAATCCAAAATCTCTATATATGTACTAGCCAATGGAAAAACTGATGTAATGATTAGGAGGCTGTCCTCTTTTCTCTTTTGATTTTCCCCCCTTCTTGTAATTACAAAATGCTGAGCTCTGCTGGCCCCCTCCAGAGTGCATTTCTCAGGGGAAACTGACCTATGCATTTGCCCCACTGCAATCAACACAGTGGCTCAATAAATTCCAGGCTATATGTTCAGCCTCAGTTTCTACTGGGTCAACATTCTGTACATACATTTTCTGGCTAAATCTCTGTCATTGTTTCCTTATAACAGAGGGCCAGAAGTGGAATTGCTGTCAGTCAAAGAGTACAAACATTTTTCAGCTTTTTTTTCATTGTGGTAAAATACACTTAACAAAATTTACCATCTTATCCATTTTTAAGTACATTCACATTGTTATGAAACCAGAGTGTAAACATTTTAGACACAAATCTCTGGCCTGTTCTTAGTACCTGAGGTTGTGTGGGAGGCAGAGAAAGGAACACTTTGAGTTTTGTGAAATCTCAAGTCAGGTGTGGACTTCTGTCATCTCACAGATTCTATCTCTAGTCTCTCTCAGACGCCCAGCCTCTTCTCTTGGTTTTGACAGCTTTCTAACAGACACATGCCACCAGTGTCTTTCTTCTTTCAAAGCATTCTTTAGACAGAGTTTGCTCATGCTTTCCCCAGTGCTGATTATATATACATGAGATTTGACAGACACTGGGCTAGGATAGGAGCTGGTTATCCTGTAACGCAAATCTACAAAGGTCAATCCAGTCTGTCCTCCTTCCAAGCTCTTTCCTAAAACAACGTTTACTAAGTGTGTTCCATCCAAAGACAATAGGTGCAGCCCTAGTTCCTGAGAAACTCTCAGCACTACCCCTCACAAATTTCAAACTACTCTATCCATAAAAGGTTGGTGCAGGTGGGAACAGAGGCTTCCTGCTTCACAGGCATTTCCTCCTTTCCAAAAGCCTCAGGGTCTCCCTATCCATAAAGTCTTCCTGGAACCCTCCTCCTCTAATTGGCTGCCCTGTTTGGGGCCTCCCAGTAGGCCACCAGCTTTGATCACACACCTCTTTACAGTCACTCATTGGCTCTTCCCTACCTCTGACAATTTCTCCAGGAGGGCCAATCTTTTGTGAGAAAGAGCTGTGCCTTGATCTTTATATGCCTAGAATCCTGATCACTTTTGATATACTTTAGGCATTCAATAAATGCTTATTTACTAAAAACTCTTTCACACATCAATTAAAGCCTGGGATTATAGAAGTCTTTTAACACTATTTTTACATATTTGGACTCAAATGGTATCAATAATGCCCTTCCCTAATGGGATTATTAAACCCCTAAAAAGGAAGGTAGTACTTTGGTTCCTTTCCTATCCCCATGGCATATAATAACTCTAAGCACACAGACAGGACCTAAAAATGCTTACTGAATCAAAAATCAAGTCAAACGTAATACAAGAATCTGCCACACGCACATATTCAGAATTAATTTGTAAAAAAAAAAAAAAGTGAATTTTTCCTTTATAATAACATCACGCTGAGAATGTTGATATATATTTATTGTCATTTTGTCATTTTAGCAGCCCAGAATCGAAAGGGCTTAAGCTTGAATATATAGCGCTTGGTTTTCTCGAAGCTGAGATCTACCGACCAGACTTCCTGAATGAATCACCCGGCCTTCCCCGCAGGAATTATTCAACTGCCTTGCAGATTTTCATTTTCGGACCTCAACAAATACATTGTTTCTATCACGGTGTTCCCAGTTATTCACAAAGTCAGACTACATTTCCTGATTATTCACCAAACCACGGTACTTTTGCATAAGTTTCCTTTGAAAGCCAACTTTCAGAAAGAAGACAGGCCGTCCGGCATGCTGGAAACAAGGAACCCGCACTGCACTGCGACCTGCTCACTTGGACTCGCGCAGGAAGTGTCCGGAGACCGGGTCCGACCGCCGCTCCCACGGGCGCCCCAGCCCCACCCGCAGTCCTGAAACTCGGCCCGCACCGCACGACCCCGCCCGCCGTCCCCGAGGGCGCGCGGACGAGCCCCCTCCCGGCGAGGCCTAGGGGACCTTCGGCGGGGCCCGACCGGCCACCCCGCGCCGCCCACGCACCTGCCAGAGGACCCCGGCCGCTCCTGGCGCCCGGATTCCAGGCGCTCTGCGATCCGGGAGCTTTCGGTGCCAGGCTCTCCCGCTCCTGGCGATGGCTGGGGCGCGGCCGCCTGGGCGGGGCCTGTGGGAGCGCCGCCGGAACCCCACCCTTCGCTCCGCAGGCCGAGCGCCCCTACCGGGGACGTCATCGGGCCGCGCCAGGAATTAGGTCCGCCGGGGGGGGGGGGGGGGAGGGGGGGGCGGGGCGCGGGGAGCGAGATCCTGGCGTGAGAACCGGACTTAGACCGGGTTTCCCTCCCAGGAGCAGCCCGAGGGCTAGAGACTTTCAGTTTTATCTTTCAGGCGGGATTGGGCGAATGAGGATAACTCCAAACCTGGAATTTGGGAGAAGTGGGGTCCAGAGATACAGATCTGAGATTTACCGAGCAGGGAGTAAGGTAAGGAGAAACAATCAGAATCCCTGGATACTGACTACTAGGAGAACAGAAGGGATAGAATAGAGAATAGAGTGGAAAGGGTATGGATTTGAATCCTGACTCTACCACCTACTGCTGAGGGGATTGTAGACATGGTACTTTATCTGGTACTTTACCCAGTTTCATCATCACACCTACCTTATAGGGTTGTATCAGAATCAACTTAGGTGACATCAGCAAAAATGAAATAGTAGGGCACTCTGGATCAATTCCTCCCCAGAAACATAAAACAAAACAGAACAAAAAAACTAGCAAAACAACCTTATCGAAACCTAGAAGACAGTCAGAAGTTTACAGCAAACTAACAACTGCTTGAACAGAAGAAAGGCCACTGCACCTAGGCAGGAAAGCTTTATGGTGTTTTAACTTACCCTAGCTCCATCTCTCTTTTCAGCCCTGTGGCCCAAAGGCTATTGTCAGAGTCCTGTTTACAGCGCCAATTGTAGCACTCTTAATCCCGTTCGTGACACCAATTGTCTAACTATACCACCACGCTAGTTGTCGGGCTCTTTTACCTTCTGATAATCCTGCCAACTGGGCTGATTTTTGAGCTAGGGCTGGGTCTGGAGCTCCCAGACCCCTCAAGCCCATTCACAGACTGGGTCACAAACCCTTCATACACCAGGCTAGGTCACCAGACTCCACACACGCCAGGCTGGGTCACCAGACCCCTTCACACAGGTCTATGAGCTAGGTAACTGGCAGACAGGTCCTTGGAAGCTATAGGTTCAAAAGCATGGCTGTGCTGGGCGGACACCCGAGGCAGATGCCCACCTGCCCACCTGCTTCACTAAAACTCTCTTTCTCTCTCCAAAGAAGACAAGAATAGAAACAAAACTAAAAAGATACATTGGTGTGCATATGCACTAACTAACACACGCAATTTGCTTGCAAAGGATGCTGAACCACACCCAACTGGACGGGAGGTGAAGGCCCTGACCAAACTATTCTATTTTCCCAACAAGCCCTCATTCCTGGTGTGGATACCTGGTTTTGGAGGGAGCAGAGGAGACTTCTTCCCATGAAGTTGTTTGTCTGTTTTGACTTGTCTTGGCGCTCCCTGAAGGACTGATGCAAGGGGTGTGGCTTTTTTTCCCTAATTCAGAACTCTCTTGGTAGAAAAGCAGCTATGTAGAGGATGTACCTCAAATTCATTGGAAGGTAAATGAACAAGCTGCTGCCTACCAAAAAATAACAGTAGGGGCATAAAACATACAAGCTGAAAGCATGGGAGGAAAAGCCAGGAGTGAGTTTTTGAGGGGAATAAAGAGTTTGAAAAGCTCCTGATTAGGGCCGGCCCGTGGCTCACTCGGGAGAGTGTGGTGCTGATAATACCAAGGCCACGGGTTCGGATCCTACATAGGGATGGCCGGTTAGCTCACTGGGTGGGCATGGTGCTGACAACACCAAGTCAAGGGTTAAGATCCCCTTACCAGTCATCTTTTTTTAAAAAAAAAAAAAGCTCCTGATTATACTGGGGCATCTAGTAAGCCATATGCCAAGGGCAAGATGCATGCTGAGAAAAGACCTGAGGAGAACATAAGCTTTCACCTCTGGCTGGTTTTATGCTCAATGTAAGCATGAAGTGACAACTAAGGCATAGTTGTAAATGGCCTGGCTAAGCACTGAAGAAATGCCCCAACACAGAGTCAATCTGCAAAAACTTGATGAGCATTTTTTTCTTTTCTTTCCTTTCTCTCTTTTTCTTTTTTTCTACAGGCATTTAAGAAAATGTCAATCAGACCACTAGCTGAGCACTAAGCAAAAGGAACAGAGACTTCAGGGACCACAGATGAGAAAGAATACAGTCTTTACAAAAATAGTTTTAAAAAATCATTAAACAAATAACTACAACAAGAAATCCTGGAAAGGAGAGAAAAATCTGATTTCCAGAGTTAACATGTCATAATACTCAAAATGTCTAATTTTCCACAAAAAATTATAAGGCATGCAAAGAAACATGAAAACATGGCCAATTCAAAGGAAAAAAGAAATGAACAGAAACTGTCCCTGAGGAATCACAGATACAGGAATTATTAGACAAATACTTTGAACTATTTTAAACACACACAAAAGGCTGAAGGAAAACATGGACAAAGAACTAAAAGAAATCTGGAGAACAATGTTTCAACAAATAGAGGATATGAATAGACAGAAATTATAAAAAGGAATCAAATAGAAAATTTATAGTTGAAAAGTACAATAACTTAAATGAAAAATTCACAAGAGGAGCTCAACCATAGATTTGAACAGGCAGATGAAAGAACGAGCAAACTTGAAGATGGGACAGTTGAAATGATCAAATCAGAGGAGCAGAAAGAAAAACGAATGAAGAAAAATGAACAAAGTCCAAGAGACCTGGGGACACTATTAAATACATGCATAATGGAAACCCCAGGAAGAAATTAAAGAGTGAAAGGGGCAGGAAGAGTATCTGAAGAAATAATGGCCCCAAAGTCCCAAATTTGATGAAGGATATAAAGCCACACATTCAAGAAGCTCCATGAATTCCAAATGTGATAAACTCAAAGAGATCCACACTGAGACACAGTATAATCAAACTATCAAAAGACAAAGACAAAGAGAGAATCATGAAAGCAGAAGTGATTATTACATACAAGGGATCCTGCAGAAGATTAACAGCCAATTTCTCAGCAGAACCATGGAGGCCAGAAGGCAGTGGGATGCTATTCTTAAAGAAAAAATCCTGGCAACCAAGAATTCTATATCAATTAACAGTATCCTCTGTAAATGATGGAGAAATTAAGACTTTCCCAGATGAACAAAAGCTGATGGAGTTTGTTGCTAGTAGAGCTGCCTTACAGGAAATGCTAAAGTGATTCCTTTTCCCTGAAATGAAAGGACATCAGGTAGTAACGTGAAGCCAAATTAAGAAATAAAGAACACTGGGAAAGTTAAGTATGCAGGTAAATATAAATGCCAATAGTATATTTTTGGTTTGTAACTCCTCTTTTTTCCTATATGGTTTAATAGACAAATGCATAACACAATAATTATAAAGCTGTGTTAACGGGCACACAATGTAATGGGTGTAATTGATGTAATTGGTGACAACACCACCTAAAAGGGGAGATACAGAGATGTGTTGGAACATAGTTTTTGTATACTATTTTAGCTAAGTTGGTATTAATTCAAACTAGATTATTCTAAGTTTAAAATGCTAATTGTAATTCCAAAGGTAACCACAAAGAAAGTAAATAAACAGTATATAGAAAAGGAAATGGGAAGGGAATCAGAATGGTACACTACAACAAATAAACACAGAAGAAGGTAGTAATGGAGGAACTGAGGAACAAAAAAGATATAAAACATATAGGAAAATATAGCAAAATGGCAGAACTAAGTCTGTCCTTTGGCATAATTACTTTAAATGTGAACGTTAGGTTAAACTCTCCAAATAAAAGGCAGAGTTGGCAGAATGGATTAAAAAAAAAACAACCATGATCCATCTATATGCTATCTACAGGAAACTCACTTTGGATCCAAAGATACAAATAGATTAAAAGTGAAAGGATGGAAAAAGAAATTCTATGGAAATAGTAAAAGACAGTTGGGGAGGCTATATTAGTGTCAGACACAATAGACTTTGTCAAAAGTTGTTATAAGAGACAAAGAAGGGCATTATATGTATAACAATAGGTCCATACATCAAGAAGATAGAATAAGCTTATACACACCTAACAACAGAGCCCCAAAATATATGAAGCAAAAAATGACAGCACTGACGGGAGAAATAGATAGTTGTACAGTAATAGTTGGAGACTTAAATACCCAACTTCTAATAATTGATAGCACAACTAGAAAGATTAATAAGGAAATATACACTATAAAGCAATGATACCTAACAGACATACATAAAACACTCTATGCAAGAGCAGAATACATATTCTTTTAAGTGCATATGGAACACTCCAGGATAGACCTATATGTTAGGTCACAAAAGAATTCTCACTAAATTTAAAATAATCAAAATAATACAAAGTTCTGTCTCTAACCACAGTGGAATGAAGCTAGAAATCAATAACAGAAGAAAAGTTGGAAAATAATAAACATGTGGGAATTAAACAAACACACTTAACATATGGGTCACAAGGGAAATTAGAAAATATTTGGAGATGAATGAAAAGAAAAACACAACATACCAAAACTTAATGGGATGCAGCAGAAGTGCTCAGAAGGAAGTTTATAGCTGTAAATGCCCACATTAAAAAGGAATGTAGATCCCAAATCAACAACTTAACTTTACACCTTAAAGAACTAGAAAAAAAAAAGCAAACCAGATCCAAAGTCAGCAGAAGGAAGGAAATAAAGAGCAGAGATAAACAAAATAGAGAATAGAAAAGTAGAGAAAAATCACTGAAACCAAGAGTTGGTTTTTGAAAAGATCAACCAAAGTTGACAAATCTTTAGCTAGACTGTCAAAGAAGAAAGAAAACTCAAATTACTAAAATCAGAAATGAAAGTTGCCTACTGACCTTTCACAAATTAAAAGGTTAAAAGAATCCTCTATAACAATTGCACAGCAACAAATTAGATAACTTAGATGAAATGAACAAATTCCTAGAAACACACAAACTACCACAACTTACCCAGAAATAGAAAATCTGAAGATAAGTAAAGAGATACAATCAGTAATTTAAAAAAAGACACAAAACACCCAATAAAGCAAAGCCCAGGATCATCAGATGGCTTCACTGGTGAAGTCTACCAAACATTCAAACAAGAATGTGCCTGACACATAGAAACCATTCACTATTATTTTCAGGAACAGGCAGTGGAACAAATGTGAAAATTTTTTGGACAGCTCTGCTGCTTTCAGTTAAAATAATTTTAAGATATGCAAATCACTGACAATTTTTATCTGTAGAATATGCATAAAGCATATGTACTTCACAGGGCCTGGTTTTCCAGAGCCTTCCAGTTTCAAATATTGACTTTACAAAAAACAGGAAATTTCCCCCCCACTTTTTAGTCTCTGTTGTTAGATAAAGAGTTGTAACACAGCAAGGCTGCTGGTTCAAAGACAGACAAGTTACTGATTGATATGTAAAGTTACTGGGAAGTGTGTAGGGAGAAGGAATGTTTGCTAAGATCAAGCTTTTGTTGGTGGATCACTTAATTGCCTTATGTAATGTCATCTGGCTTGTTTCACTGAAAGTTACCAACCTATATTGTTAAAACTATAACCCCACCTATGTCTCTTCCTGTAACTTCTTGAGCTGGAGAATAAATGCAGGAAGAGAACCCCAATTCGTGGTTAGTTTCCCAAATGGAAGGAATGCCTCTCTATTGAGGGTTCTGGGAGATTAACCCCTTTCTGCGGCATCTCACTGCTCAGAAGAGATGGGCTTTGAGTAATCTTTGGCGGCTCTGTCACCCAGGGGAAAAGGGGTGACAAATCCGTGGGAGGCAAAGCAACATTTATCTATGTGGAAAGTAACTGAGCTACTTTAAAAATATGTAATAAAAACCTATAGAATGCCTGAAGAACCATCAAACCATTACATAAATATCTCATTTATTTTTATTCTTAAGAAGAAAGTAAAATTAGAGGTGTGACAGCTATCATGGTATCGCTCTGCTGGTATCACTGCAAAGATTCAGGCTGGAATTCTCCTTTATTTAGCATCATCAATCAGGCATTCTAGAATTTAGTGGATGTGATAATCCCTTTATTGTGTAAACTCATAGGTTTCCATCATTTTTGCTGCAAATCCAATGCACCAGTGATAGTTTTATCTATATTAAAATGCCTAGTGTGGAGCTAAGGCTAGGGTCTGAAGCTTACAGACCCCTCGAGCCCATTCACAAACCCTTCACACACAGGTCTATGAGCTAGGTAACTGGCAAAAAGGTCCTTGAAGCCTTGGTTGAAGAAGGAATAGTCTTTATTCAGCACGCACACATCTAAGAGCTAAGCAGTCCACAAAGAAACTCAGAAATTCAACTGCTACTGGCAAAGTCCAAATAAAAACTGAAACTGAGCAGCTTCCAGCAGAGTAAACATGCTCTATTGTCTGACATGAGCTCTCTGCTGCCACCCTGCTTCACGAATTGGAGAACACAGGATAGCTACAAAACTAAAAAGATAGGTTGGCACACATGCGCACTAACTCCACCCATACGCAACTTGTTTATAAGAAATGTGCTGCTCCACTCCCCAGCCAGACCTAAGCCGAGGGAGCCTGACTAAATTATTCTATTTTCCCCACAGGAAGATTTTTAAAAAGATGACTTTCAGCATCCAACGTTGTTAGAAACTTCTTTACTTAAGTAAAATTCTAGAAATCTAAGATTCAAGGCCTTTGTGAGAAACTCCCTCCGTCCCCTCAGGTGAAGTAGGCTGCGAGTTTTCCTGACTGTGCCTAGGGGCTGGGTACTTGTATCTCTCAGTGCATCTCCCCAACCTGGGGGAGTTACCCTTTCTAGCCTGGATGGCCCAGTCCTGGGGATAGTCCCTTAGCCAGTCCTGTACTTATGTCCTCTCCTGAAAGAGCAGTCACTGCTTTCACTAGTGCAGCAGTAAAATGTTCTCAATTCTCCAAACATCTTTCATACCCAGGTCAACTAGGTTAAAAGAACAGCTATAACCAAATAATTTGGGAATGACGTAGAATGTTTCTGTATCTTGCACACCATTTGATATGATCTATAGAGCTAGACTTTGTTGGACAAATTGAATTCACCAAAAGCTGAAGTTGTGATAAAGATAAAACACTTCTTGCTCATTGACTTTTTACTACATGGTAAGTGTTGTCCTAAGTTTTTATTATATATTCTTTTAATGTAATCTTCTTGACAATCTATGAAGTAAGTATCATTATTATTGTCTCGGTTCTGCAGATGAGATGCCTGGTTTCAGGAAGGGTGAGTGCTGGACTACAAAGCTCTTTGTCAGTTGTCAAGCTAGGATTTGATCCCAGGCCTGCCTGACTCCAAAACCTAGGCTTTTAACCATTACATGATAGTGCCTGCTTACCTTCTATGAAGGCATAAAGGACTGTATCAGAATGGATAATTTGGGGCTAAAACCGTGGTGTGGGAGCTGTTAGTCTAATTTTTCTTTACAGTAATACCCGAAGATGCAACAAGGGTAAGAGCAGCAGCAGAGTTAGAACCTTTCATTGTCTGGCAGAGCAGAGGCCGAAAGTTCCTCCCCTCCACCTCTTCTGCCTTGTAAAGGATTTGGAGGACCTTTCAAGCTTAGTGGGCAGCTTTGAGAATTACCTGGGCTACAGATGAAATTTATATATCAGAACCTTAATTTAACAGCCAGTTAAGACCTAAGTGTGGTAAAAGATCCTGTCATTTTTTTAATTAGCAAGCAATGTGGTGCGACAGACTATATTAGAATAAAAATATAGGAATAAAATATAGTCACAAAAAGTGGAGGATATTGTGACTATCCTCAAAGATATACAACATTTTGAGAAACATGATGAGAGTTTAGGGCATGCTTTCAAGCCAAAGGACCATCATAAATGAATATGAAGTTCGTTTGGGTCCTTGTCCAGCATCTTAAATAGCTGTGTGGTCTTGGAAGTCTTGGGCTTTGTTTTCCTCATCCATAATGAAATTTTTTTTTTTTTTTTTTTTTTTTTTTTTGTCTTTTTGTGACCGGTAAGGGGATCGCAACCCTTGGCTTGGTGTCGCCTGAACCGCGCTCAGCCAGTGAGTGCACCAGTCATTCCCATACAGGATCCGAACCCGCGGCGGGAACGCCGCTGCGCTCCCAAGCGCTGCACTCTCCCGAGTGCGCCACGGGCCGGCCCCCATAATGAAAATTTTTAAAAATTGAAAAGGAAAAAGAACCAAAATCAAAATCAAAATCTTGATTTAGGGAAAAACTATTTTTGAAGTAGAAAGCAAAACAAATTTTGGGGGCCAAATTTCTGTGAAATGTTTTAAATCATCTTTAGCCCGTGGTAGTTTGTTTCAAATATTATACCGGTTGTTATAAATGGCACTTCATTTGATTTCTTTAAAAATTTTACTTGGCCTAGACGAGGCCAGGTGCGTACGCTGTGGTAACTTGGAGCGCTGTGACTTCCTAGATTAAAGGGCCATGTCTGCATCCATGCGGCGTTGTGGCAATTAAAAACATTCCTTGAATCCTGCATTTTCAGTACTCAAATAGTTTTTAATATCTAATGGACTATCTAATTGCCAAACCACCGATTAGCTATTTGAAGAGAGGTGAGCGACAACTATTTTGGAGTGAATTCTCACAGTGATGTTCGCCCTTTTCTTTCCCCCTTCACTAAGTCGCACCCGCCCAGCCAAAGTGGAAAACAAAAGACCAGGGTGGAAAGTAACAACAAAAGACTGTAAGCAAACGGGGAAAAGTCATCTCTAAAGGCGTTAGCCTTGAGTCTCTGTGCTCCCTGCTTTGCTGGGACACGGAGATACACCGCTCCTCTAGCGCTCCGCTTTATTTCTAAGGCACGGGGAGCCGAAGTCTCCTTCCACCACAGCAGTTTTCTCCTGAAAGCGCTGTTCACGCGCGCTCGGCCGCCCGCCCGCAGCAGAGCGGAAGGCAGCGCGCGCGCAATCCCCTGGGCAACGCCCGGCGCTGTGGCGTCTCTGGGAGTTGTAGTTTCCCTGGGCCCAGCGGGCCCGCGCGCAAGCGCTCAGGGGCCGGTGCGAACTACGCTTCCCAGGAGCTCTCGGGACGGGGGCGGGGCTCCGGCCGGAGGTGGCGACAGTGGCGGCTCATTTGTAAGTGCGGTGGTGATTACGGCGCTAGTTTGAGGGGCTGGAGCTGTTGGGCGTCGCAGAGCGGTAATTCGTAGCGAAAGGAGCGGCGGAGCTCGTTGCCCGCCGCCCGGCACCTGAGAAGGCCGCGGGGCGCGGGAGATTCCCTCTGGGGCCTCGGGGCTGCGCACGTTAACGTTGCTTTGTGCCGGAGGCCTGGGCAGCCGCCTCCCCGGGGGTCTCCGTGCGGGGCTTGGCCGCACCTGAACCTGCTGTTCTCAGCGCAGGGGACGCGGCGGCCCGGCAGGGCTGGCGAGGTGGCGGTGCTTGCTGAGCTCAGTCAGGGCCGCGCGCTCATCCTTGTCAGGGCCTTTTCCCTTAAAGCTCCCTGTGGATTCGTGGCTTTCAAGGAAGTCTTTCATTTTGGGTGACTGATAATTCACCTCCCGAACCAACTACTTACTTTTCACAGCCTACGTCCACTTCTTCCCCCCTCACTAGAGAATTTATCTTTTTTCCCCTTCAGATAGAATGTTTATCTAGCGCTCTTTGGAGGTTTCAAGGCTGTCAATCTGAAGCTTTAAAAAAAAAAATGTAACTTAACGCCCAATCGCTTTGTTGATTAAAGTCTTTTGTATACCAAACATTAGTAAATTTTCGTGGTGGGTTGAGATTTGGGCTAGTTTTGAGTAGAACATCTAATAGCTGTAAGTAATACCTCTGTTGGCTCTCTTTGTTTACAGGCATTGGGAATTCATTGCTCTTCTAGCTTTTACATTATGTGAACTTAGTCGTGTCATTGGTCTAAAATGTTCCTGATGCCAACCTCTTCAGAGTTAAACAGCGGGCAGAACTTCTTAACCCAGTGGATGACCAATCCTTCTCAGGCTGGGGTCATACTAAATCGTGGATTTCCTATTTTGGAAGCAGAGGAAGAGAAGGGAGCAGCTGTGAACGTTTCTCCCAGCTTTCCAATTCAAGCCACACATTTTTCAAACAGCCTCAGCTTCATAAGTGAAGAAGATTCAGTTCGTGAAAAACAGAAGTTGGAGTCTGACAGCCCTTACAAACTGCAATCAGATGAATCTGAAACCCGTATGATCTTTCCTTTAGTTAAAAAGGGACCACAAATAGTGACATGTCAGGATGCTCCTGGACACCAGGAAGATAACAAAGATGACTTTATCACAGATCTTGAGAGTAAATTCAAAGAAATGGCTTATAAAGACCCACTTTTAAAAAAACTTGAACAGGTACAATAGGATTTGGCCTAATATGTATTTGTGTTATTGCAGATTTCTTGTTTTTTTCCCCTTTACTCCAAAATCCTTTAAAATACCAGATTTTGCCTTTGTCTAATATGAAACATTACAGTGTATTTAATATGTAAGATATAACACTTAAGATAACATCTTTAAGTTGCTACCACATTTGGTAAAAACTAAGTTAGAAATGGTTGATCAAATATTAGGGGAAAAAAGTTGGTGCTACATTGATACCCATCCTATTTTAAGAATCGGGATTCATACTAATTTTTCTACTTTTTAGTTGAAATAATTCATATGATTTCCTTCTAAGAAATCAGATTTTAGAGTTCTAATGGCAGATTTAGTTGCTCAGGGATCCCTCTCTGAAAGTTTTTATGTGGGAAGATATGAGAAGGGAGCTGGGAGGGATTAAGGTAAGCGTAAGGAGCAAAGGTCCATGAAGAAATGTAGTTAGTTCAATAAAGTTAATTTTACATTTGAAAAGCTGAAAGAAGTACAACAGAAGAAGCAGGAACAACTGAAGAGGCAACAGTTCGAGCAACTACAAAGACTCTTGGAAGAACAAGAGAAGCTGCTTACTCTGGTGTCTGGGCAACGTACACTTCCAGGTATGTTGGCTTACGTAGGGTCTTCAGTTAGTACAATGAGAGACAGTTGCATACATTTCTTACCTTTAGTTGTTTGACAGGTTATTTCTACCGTTCCTCTAATCATACGCTCCAATTTCTTTAGGGGCCTGGCAGATAAATGTGAAATGGTGGTGGTGTAATATAACTGGGACAGGTAGGAGCTGGGGCATTCTGGAGCGCTTGTGCCCTGCTTAAAGGCGTTCTTGTTTATTTTTAAAAAAGGCCTAATAGAAGAAAAGCCAAGCCTAGAACTACTGGTATCCAATCCCTGCCTGATGAATGAAAATGTTCAGAGTGATAAAGGTAAATATATGTAGAAGCCACTCTGCTCAACTGAAGAACCATACCAAAAATATTTCCTGTGGTCGTAGGTAACAGTATTCAATTGTATGCTGTATCAGTGAACAGAAAGCATCATGTACTTATCAGGGAAAGAAACTGTTGAAATGTGATCTGAAGAGGTGGTTTGAAAGTGTTTGATCATACTCCATAGTAACAAAAACATTTTAAATCATGACTCAGTCACAAAGAAATTTCATACCATCAGTCTTTATTGGTGTACTTGGCATGTAGAAAGATATTTTCTATTTTGTTTACTCTAATTCTCTGTCATTTTTAAAAATGCCAGTCATGACCTATTGTTTGATGATAAATTTATTAATGGATTGTGTCTCACAGTTTTAAAAGCATTGAGCTAAGCAATGTGTTTTCTTCTTGGTGCACCTTTTAAGTGAAATACTTCACTGATTCAGCTAAGTTCTGGTTCTGTTCAGAAAATATAAAGAAGAAAAGACATTGGTGAATGAGTGTACAGTGTGTGGCTGGGTGGGAGAGGGGGCTGGAGGGTGGTGATAAGTTGTAGCAAGTAAAGAATGTTTTAAGAAATTTGGATGTTTATCCTGGAGAATATAGAGAACTTGGGGTATGTATCTTAAAATAGCTGAATGGTTCAGCATTTCCTTATAGAATACATAAAAAGAATAATCAAGATCACTTAAATGACAGCCTGTCATACATTTTAAGGTAGAACTAGCACTATGGTATAGTGACAGGGAAGCAGATCTCAAAGTTATTAATATGAGAACTAGCCCCATTCAGTAATGGAACAGTTTGCTTTGGGGCAGTGGTCTTTAGACTTTCTGGTCTCAGGACCCCTTAGCACTATTAAATTATTGAGGACCCCAAAGAGCTTTTGTTATATGGGCTGTATCTATCAATAAGTTACTGTATTAGAAATTAAAACTGAGACATTTAAAAACTAATTCATTTAAAACAATCTAGTTACATGTTATCACAAATAACAGTTTTTAATGAAAAACCTTTTCTAAAACAAAAAAGGTAGTGAGAAGAAAGACATGTTTTACATTTTTGAAAATCTATAACTTCTGGCTTAAAAGAACTCAGTTGAGTTCTCATATTTATTTCTGCATTGAGTTTCTTGAATTATGTTGTTTTGGATGAAATATGTGAAAAAATTCCAGCTTCACATGGATATGTAATTGGAAAAAAGAGAGGAGTATTTTACTAGCCTTTTCAGATAATTTGATTTTTCTTCTTTGATATTGCACCTTAACTCAACAAGTGGTTATTTCTTAGCAGTTATTTGCAGTAGGGAATCTGAAACCATATTAAATAATTTTTTGTACTCTATTACATTAAAGTATATTAAATATATTGAATATCTTGGCATTTTTGTTTGGTTTTGTTTAAAAGTCTTGAAGTATTGTAAAGCTTTCAGGCTCATGGTGCTGTCTGTGTTTTTCAAAATTCTAATTTTTCTCCCAAGGTCAGTTTTTATCATTGGCAGCAAATACTGTCAGTTGTTTTTCTTGAAGTGACTGTCTCACTTGTTTCTTTTTTGAGAAAATGTCTGCCAGGTAACCAGGTTTAAATAATCAATCTGTCACTCGTTCTTTCAAGTAAAAATGGCATTCCTTGGCAGAAGTGGCTTGACAGCCACGGCTCGGTTTGCAGCACGAGTGATTCATATGTGCTCCCCATTTTGTCCCATAGGACGTTCGAAAGACATGTGCTCAAGGGTTAAGGCTTAATAAGATTAGTATTACGTTTTGCTACTTTATTAGGACATTCTTAAGTGAAAGGGTTTTTTTTGTTTTAACTCCGAGTGCATGGTGGTGATATAGTGACTTCTAGCACAGTTGGGTTTGCTATCTTACTTTGCGTGAAGGTGCGATTTTTCATTTTGCTTTTGCATCATTAGTACATATTTTATGAAAATAATTTTGACCTGATGGATGCCCTGGAAGTCTTGTGAACCTCCAGGAGTTTACATACCACATTTTGAGAATGGCTACTTTAGGATATTGCTTTTATGAAAGTCCTCTTTGACGGAAATGGGGCGGAGGGGTGGGGTGGCTGTTGGTCAAAAAATGCGTAGATGGGGGAGGGTACTGCTTGCTATAAAAAAAGGGAAGGTGAAGCTGATATTCAGTGAGGTCCTACCTGATTTTCCAGTTTGATTTGTGGGCTGGGATGAGGTAGATCAGTGATAGGTGGCAGTGGCTGTTTTATAAAACATTTCCCATTGTGTCTTCACTTCCAAATTCAGGTGAGGCCATCCAGGAGAGCAGATGGCCAGCAGCAGGATGGCTAGTGTGCCATCTTCCCTCTGAGAAGCGTAGCTCAGGGAATCTTCTGTTTATTGGGTTATTTCAAAAGCAGAGACTTAAGAAGCAAAACAGACAAAAAGTAAATACAGGAAATTTAGAAACTAAAGAAAAGTGCAAAAAGCAAAAGTCACTCATAATTTAACCACCTGACGATACCAAAATTTTAAAAGTTACCTAAAGAGGGGGAGGAGGAGCGATACTTTTATAGGCAGTTATTGGTTATTAGGAAACACCTCAGATCATCTCCATAATGGTCTGCATTGGTGCTCCATGTCCGTGTCTGTCCCAGGGCTGCAGAGTTGACGGCTGCAGTGGTGCAGCCCTGCCATACTCATGCTGCCTCTACAGAAAGCGTCACATAAATATGATCTTACTCAAAATTATGTTCACTTTGGAATTTTAAAATTTCATGATTTTTGTTAAACTCTTTCTATAAGGAGCAAAAAATTCTTTTATCACTTTGGAGAATACTTTGTGGGGTGGGAGTCACTACTAGGCAGAAGAGAAAATGTACGAAGTCGTCAGCTTTGTTGATTTTCTTAATTGTAAGGTTTTACCTTACTGCCTGATGATCAGAGCCAGAGGTACAGATCTCCAGGAAACTCAAATGCCACTGGAGAGAAAGCCACGCCCTTCTTACCATCATATATGTACCCAAATCAAGCCCAAGAAAAAACTCATGCTTCCAACATTCTGTCTGATGAACAAAACAGTTTCTGTAGAACTACTCATCAAGATTTTGTCTTATCTTCAAAAAGTACTTCTTTCAATTTGTTTGATGAGGCGCAATATCAGGATGTGTTTGTGAAAAAAAATGATTCTAAGGAAGAAAACCATAACCATTCCACAGGTGAGTTGCTTATGTTTATCTCTTCTGTACCTAACTGTGTTACCGAGTTGTCCTAAGACAAGAGGAGGCCTTTCTGCGATTTTCCCATCCCCTGTGGTTTTAATTGTAAGGTCCCATTTCCACATGCCGCAGGGCTGCTGAGCCTGAATCAGACCCAGAGGCAGGCTAGGATTTAGGTTTGAAAGAACAATTACAGAGCTCATGCTGACTTCATACTTTACGTGGTAGTGGGGGGCGGGGGGCTTCAGAAAGGGAGGTGACAGGTTCTGCAGGTACCATTTTTATTTGAGAGCTTAGAGATTGAGGTTGATTTAAAATGTGTATGGTGGTGATGGGGAACCTGACAGAATATGTGAAATGTGAGAAATAGGTTGTTGGTAGAAGTTACTACTCATAAAAGAAATCCCCCCTAACCCAGATACTTGGATTATCTTCACTGTGCCCCCAGCACCCAGCACATTCCTGCCAGGGAACTGACACTTAGCATTTGATGGTATAAATTTATGCTGCTCTCTTGGTATTTCTAGTGTATTTCACTTTATTTTTAAATTTAATTTATTTTTTATTGTAATATAGTTGATCATACATATCTATGGGGTACAGAGTTAAATATCAGTACCTGTGTGCAATTTGTGATGCTCTCAGATGTATTTCCTTCTAGTCTTTTTTATTTTTTTGTTTTTGAGCCCTATTCCTGCCCCCTGCCCCCCCTTTTTACATTGTTGTAATCATAGCATATTGAGTTCTTTTCCCACTCAATATGGAAAATTCTTATGATACTTTCTGAAGTCTCCATAACAATAACTTTAATGTTTGTCATCATTATGCTAGCTATCTTATAAATGTATCAGTATTTAACGTTCTTTGAAGTAGGACAATGTTGTTTCTAATATTTTTAAAATTTTATTTTATTTTTAATTTTAATGGTGTTTTCATGAATGTGCCCTTTTGAGTAATTTAAGTTATAGAAAAATACAAATAATATAACAAAAGGTGTCTGTACTCTCTGTTTAGGATTGAACATGTTTGTGAATAATGCTTTATTCCTAATTTAGACTTAATTCCTTGATATGGAAAGCTCAAATGTCTTTTTCTTATTTTTTTTGCTATATGTTTCCCTAACCTTTCACTTTGGAAAATTTCAAACATCCAGAAAAGTTGAAAGAGTACTGCAATAATTACTTATATACCTACAACCTAGATTCAGTGGTTAATATTTTGCTATACTTACTGTCAATATACTTATGTATGTGTATATGTGTATATCTATATTTCTATGTCTCTGTTTACATCTGTGTGTATATAATTTGCTGAGCCATTTCACTGAAAGTAATATTCATTCTAAATATTTCGGCACATACCAAGTAAAAATTAGGACATTCCTCCATAGTACTATACCTAAGGAAATCGACAATTCCTTAATATTTAAGTCCTTTTGGAATTTTCCCTGTTATCCCAAAAATGTCTTTTAAAGGTCTTTTTTAAAGAAAGTCAAGATCCAGTCAAGTTTATGCATATCCAGTCAAGTTCATGCATTATGTTTCATTGTTATAAGTCTGTTTTACTCTAGAAAAGCCACTTTTTTTTTCTCATGACATTAATCTTTTGAAGGATGTCAAGTGTCTTAATAGGGGTTTTGTAGTTTTTCTTTATCATATTAAAGAAATCCTTGCACCTTCTAAACTTTTGGCATATGTTACTTTTAATTAAATTTTTTTTTAATCATTGTAAGTTGTAAAATTTTCATGTCTTAAGACTTTAATCTGCTTCTTTTAAAATAAACTGTTCCTAATTTTTAATCCTAGGAGAAGATACTTTATCATGTTGGGAGAAAATGACAGAACAGATTCAGGAAGGGAATGATATGAACTTAAAAAAAATTGATGGTTCCTCAGAAATGGTTAATGTTGAAGAAAGGTATTGTTCATGTTGAAAGAAATAAGAAATGTGACAGTTTAACGTAATAGCTAGCTTTTATTATTGATTGCTTTCTTTGTTTGAAAGATGCATACTTCTCTTGTTTTTCCTTGAATATGCTTTTAAGTGTAAGGTTGAAGGTACAACCTAACACATACTGTCAGCAACAGAAAGAGGTTGAGGAGATACATCAGTTAAAATAGATTTGATGTTGTATTGGAAGAATTGAGTGAGGTTTTTCACTTAAGGAAACATCTGGATAAAATTTATCTTCTCTCAAGTAGTTATATTCTATTTTGGGGAAGAGAAGAATTAAGTATTAGAGTCTCACATTTGGTGTCACTTATAAATTATAATTGCATAATTAGTTATAGAATTACAAAATTTTATGGCAAAGATAAAGTATGTATTTTACCTTTTAAATAGGTTGTTCATTATTTTCTTATATATCCATTAACTAATAACTAAATAAATTAAATATTTATTTATTTCTTATATTTGAAATATTTTAATTGATGTTATGATATGAGCAAAATAACTATTGTTTTACTCACATTGTTAAGGACCTTTCGAAATATTTATTTATTTCTTATATTTGAAATATTTTAATTGATGTTATGATATGAGCAAAATAACTATTGTTTTACTCACATTGTTAAGGACCTTTCTTAATTTAAAAATGCATATTTAATGAACTAGTTTTGAAATATATTTTAAAGTTGTATAACGAATATGTTACTCCAAAAGCTAATCTACAGTCAATAGATGGACTTCAGAAGGGTTCTTGAGTACCCCCAAATCATGTGCAGAGTTTGTATGTTTCTGTATTGTTGAGGGGTGGAGGAAGATTGTAGCTTTCTTTAGATTCTCAAAGGGGGTCCCTGACTTTGAAAAAGGTTAGTTCTCGGTATAGTCAAGGGTATCTATATTAGGCAGAGTAAGTGTAAAGTATTCACACAATTATGATTTGCATTTTAAATAACTGTCTTTATGATTAGGCCTATTAAAGCTGCTTTTAGAGAAAGGAAACAGACATTTGAAGACTTCTTAGAAGAACAAATTCGGTTGGAAGAACAAGAACTGAAACAAAAACAGCTAAGGGTTAGCATTTGCACTATTTTGATTAAATATTTCTAAGGTTTTAGAGATTTATTTATACTTTGCTTTGAAAATAGCTTTGAGATTACTTGGATATACCCAAATTAATTCAAATATTGTATTTTATTTTAGGAAGCAGAAGGACCATTGCTAGTCAAAGCAAAACCAAAACAACCATTCTTAAAACGAGGAGAAGGTTTAGCTAGATTTACTAATGCTAAATCTAAGTTTCAAAAAGGGAAAGAAAGTAAACTAGTGACTAACCAGAGCACTTCAGAGGTCCAACCTGTGTTTAAAATAGAAAAACAACCATTCCAGCGGAAGACTGCTCTTATAAATAAAGATCTGTATGCAGAGAACCCTACTGTTAGAAAGGACAATAAAGTTAGAATCAAGAGTGGTTCTGTCACACTCAGTCAGAAGCCAAAGGTACTTAAGAGTAATAATGGCAAAAGTGGAATCTCTCCATCAGGATTGAAAATGCACACGGGGAAGAAATGTGATGGGCAATTTAGAGACCAGATCAGATTAGAAAAAAAAGTTGAATCTAATAATAAAGAAAATCTGCCTGATTGTATAAAACCTTGTCATACTGGTTGCAAAGTGTGGAATAGGACACAAGGTAAAGACAGAGTTCCTTTTTCGACAGGGCCGGTCAGCTGTGTGGCTTCTGAGAGCCCAATAAGTGAGGCTGTGAAAGAGTCTGAGTCTTCTCTTGATGTTTCTCTTCAGAAGAAGTTAGAGAATTGGGAACGACAAAAGGAAAAGGAAAATTTGGAATTAGATGAGTTTTTGTTTTTAGAACAAGCTGCTGATGAAATGTCATTTTCTAGTAATTCCTCATTTGTACTGAAAATCTTAGAAAGAGATCATCAGATCTGCAAAGGTTACCAGATATCTTCTACCCCTGTCAAAGCTGTGCAGCAGGAGAAGAGAAATCCAGTGGATCCAGTTAGTCAGTGTAACCACAGTGAGGATCCAGGCCATACTGTACGTGAAAAGAAGAGTGAGTGTGAGGTCACACCCAAGGAACTTGGTTCAGTGTCCTCACCTGATGGGTTGAGGGAACAGTCTTGTAAAATCAGGAGGAGAGCCTTCCAAATAGGCATCTCTGAAAATCAAACTCCATGGAATGCAAGTGATGATGAAGGTGTTAAAAACAGTGATAGTAGCACTGGTTCTGAGGAACAACTTGATGTTCCTATAAAGCCATTGGCTGAGGATAGAGAAAGGTGTTTCAGCAGCAGAGAGGATAGCCCACAAGTCTGTGACGGCAGGGGGCCTTTTGGGGATACCAGGACTAAAGAAGATAAAAGGAGAGATGTTGATCTGGATTTGTCTGATAAAGATTATAGTAGTGATGAGCCTATTTTAATAGAAATCATAAAAAATAAAGTATCTGACTCCTCAAGAAGACCCTCACCTCTAAGTATGAGTAAAATTGACTTCGATGATGAAAGAACGTGGACCGACCTTGAAGAGAATTCATGTCAACATGATGTTATTCTTGGGGATGAAGACATTTATGGGCTGCCCCAGACACGGTTCTCTAATAAGAGTGAAATATGTGTCCTGGACAAAACCATAAAAAGGAAGGTTGCACCAGTCAAGAAGGGAGAAGACTTGAGTGAGCCCAGGAGGAACAGAAGTCCTCCTCCTGCATCGGAACTGATGATGAAACTCTTCCCTTCTTTGAAACCAAAACCAAAATCAGATTCACACTTGGGAAATGAACCCAAGTTAAACATAAGTCAAGACCAATCACCTGGTGAGTTAGAGCATTATAAAATATGTATCAGCATGTTGTAAATGTAACATTTGTTTTATTAATATGTTGTGAGAATGCTTAAAATCTAACCTTGTTGCTCAGTAGATTAATGGGTGATTTTTAAATTTTTTATTTATTTTTGGGTGTAAATAATATGATAGTAATAAGTATAAGAGATTCAGATGAATTATGTTATCAATTTTTCAGACTTAAACTTGTGTTTTATCTTTCGCAAGGCTTTAAAATTAATTATAAAGTGAGATAAGATTTAATTTAATTTTACAACCAGGGAGTACCCAGTTTATGGTTTGTGTTACTGTGGGGTGAACTGTTGTGTGTACACACGTTTTTTGTGACTTTTAAAATTTTTATACACACACACACACACACACACACACACACACACACACACACACACACATATTTTCTTTTTTCTTTTTTATCACTTCATGCATTAACTTGTCAAACATGACCAAGAAGGAATACAGTAAAATCTGTTTCCTTCCTTCCCCAGACCTGTTCCTAGTCCCCTGTCCTAGAAGTATCAACATTACCATTTTGTTTGTATATTCTAAAAAGAATCCACACAGGCTGACTGGTTAGTGCAGTTGGTTTGAGTATGGTGTTATAACACCAAGGTCAAAGTTTCGGATCTCCATACTGGCTAGCTGCCAAAAAAGTTAATAAATAAAGAGTCCATGCATATATTTAGCATATTATGAGTGTGTGTATAATTTTAATTCTACACAAATGAACACATGCTTTTTACAAACTGTCGTGCACCTTGCTTATAAATTTTGGTGATTGTTCTAGCATATACACATATCCGCCTCATTCCATTTAATGACTGTGTAGTATTTGGTTGATGCGATGGACTTTTCAAACTTAACATTGGAAAACTGCTTTCCATTATATTATAATATGAACTGTGAATGCCTAGAAGAGCATAGGTATTTTAAAATATAGATTATAACTTAAGCATTTAAAAAAAATCTGATTTTAAAAGTAATGCTTCTTGCACAAAGTTTAGAAGCTTAAAAAAAAGCATAGAAGCAAAAATATTTATAGCTAAACTACTCAAAGGTAACTGTTGTACCATTTGGGGAAATTTCCTTCCAGTCATTTTTCCTATGTATTGTTAATTGATAGAGACATATATTATAACTTGACTCAGCCTTTTAGCCTTGTGATATACATAAGATTTATGTTCCAAAAGGGTATAGTACCAGTAGATAAAAATGCTTGTTTCAATTGATGAACAGAAGCATTGTCTATTTTGCTTTTTTAAATCATAAATTTGATAAGGGAAAAAAATCTTAATTTACGTTTCTTTGATTAGCAATCAGGGATAACCTTTGATTTTGGTGTTGAATAGCCCTTTAGATCTCTTGTGAATTATTTATTGATGTTCTTAAGGTATTTATATACAGGTATATTGGTCTTTTGGAAAATTGATTTGAATTATTTCTTTTTATTGTGTAATGTTGATTCCTCATCAGGTTGATACTCTTTAGAAGTAGAATAATTTAATTCGTCGTTTAGACTGGTTTCCTCTGGAAAGTTAAGCCAATTTAATTTTTTTTCCCTTTTTATTATTTGAAGCATTGTGTGTAATGTATTTTAACAGCACAGGTGTTTACCATATTCTTGGCTCTTAGTGTTAATAGCTACCAGTGTTTTTGCTGCTGTAAAGGCCTTTTATGAAGTTCAATATTTATGGCCTATTTCATAGGTGACAGTGCTCTATCCCAGGGTTTGAGAGAGAAAGTTGTTGAATTGGAAACAGAAATAGAAAAATTTAAAGCTGAGAACACATCTTTAAATAAACTTCGCATTGAACAAGAAAGTGCCTTGGAAAAACTCAGGTAAGTTTGTATCTATAAGTTGGGAAAAAAAATATACAGTGATTCAATTACATCTTTAAGACCATATCTAAAATATTTGAAACATTTTAATCAATCCAACAAATATACATGAAAAGGACATGAAATATGTCACATAAGTTTTTTTATTAAATACAATGACCCAATATAATCAAAGATGTGTTAAAAGGGGAATTCTCTTAGTGGTGAGGTCATAAATTGAAATTTGGAAAGCAGTTTACAGTTACGAATCCAAGTTGTACCTTGGCTAGTGTGTTAGTTTTGTAGGGCTGCTGTAACCAAGTACCACAAACTGGGTAGCTTACAGTAATTAAACTTTATTTTCTTATGGTCTGGAGGCTAGAAGTCCAAAGTCAAGTTATCAGCAGAGCCATGCTGTCTCAGCTTCTAGGGGTTGCTGGCAATCCTTGGCATTCCTTGGCTTGCAGCTATATTCACTCCAATCTGTGCTTCCATCAGCACATGGCCACCTTCCCTCCATGTGTCTGTGTCTTCACATGGCATTCTCCTCTGCATGTATGTATGTCTCTGTGTCTGTTCTTTACAGGGACAGCATTGTATTAGATTAAGGGCCCACCCTACTCCAGTCTGACCTCATCTTAATTTACATCTTAATTACATCTGAAAAGATCTTATTTTCAATAAGGTCACATTCACAGGGATTGGGACTTCAACATGTTGTTTTGGAGGATGCAACTACACTCATAACAGTCGTTAGTATGACAAACGTAGTTTTCTACCCTAAGTAATGATCTGACCTGATTTTATTGGGTAGCAAAACCTGAACTGAACTTATATGTGGCTATTTATGCGTGCGTGTGTGTGTGTGTTTATTTTGTAGTTATTCTTATTGTGAATAGTTAAAAGTTCTGTTGGAGAGTATTAATACATTATATTCCAGAGTGTTGCCCTGGATCTTGCTGGGGATATTATGTAATATATAGCATACACACTGTATTTCTTTCTTTTTTGTTTTGTTTTGTTATTTTAATGTTTAATTGGGGTGAAATTAACATACTAACAACCATTTTAAAGTGTACAATTCAGTGGCATTTAGTGCATTCACAGTATTGTGCAACCACAACCTCTGTTTTCAAAACTTTTTTTTATCATCCCAGAAGGTCACCCCATATCCATTAACTAATCACTCCCTATTTCCTTCTTCATCCTCTTTCTGGCAACCACTAATCTGCTTTATGAATCTATGGATTGACCTATTCTGGATATTTCATTTAAAATGACATATACAATATGTGATCTTTTGTGTCTGGCTTCTTTCACTTAATGTAGTATATTCAAAGTTCATCTGTATTGTAGCATGTGTCTGTACTTCATTACTTTTTATGGCTAACTAGTATTCCAGTTGTACGGATATACCAAATTTTGTTTGTTGTCTGTCATTCATCTGTTGATGGACATTTGGGTTGTTTCTGCCTTTTGGCTATTGTGAATAATGTTGCTATGAATGTTCAAGTCCCTGCTTTTAATTCTTTTGGGTATATAGTCAGGGTAGAATTTCTGGATCATATAGTAATTCTATACTTAATTTTTTGAGAACCTTCCATACTGTTTTCCATAGTGGCTGTACCAGTTACATCTCCACCAGCAATGCACAAGGGTTCTAGTATTTCTACATTCTTGCCAACACTTGTTATTTATTTATTTATTTATTGTAATATCCTAATGAACATGACATAGGCATTTAGATAGAAATTTCTAAGTATTGCTTTTACTGTATCCTATAAGTTTTGGTATGTTGTGTTTTCATTTTTATTCCTCTTTCCAAATATTTTTTAATTTCCTTAGTGATTTTCTTTGACCCATTAGGTATTTAAGAATGTGTTTTGCATTTTCCATGTATTTGCTTTTTTTCAGTTTTACTACTGTTATAAGATACTTTGTATGATTTCAGTTATTTTAAATTTATTGAGAATTGTTTTATAGCCTAGCAGGTGGTCTGTTTTGGCAAATATTACATGTGCACTTGAGAAGAATATACATTCTGCAGTTTTGGGGTAGAGTATTATTTTTATTCCTGTTAGGTCTAGTTGGTATATAGTGTTGTTCAAATCCTCTATTTTCCTATTGCTTTTCTGTCTGGATGTTCTATTATGAAAATTAAGTTATTGAAATCCAAATATTATTGTAGAATTGCTTATTTTTCCCTTTAATTTTGTCTGTGTTTGCTTCACTTGGTTTTGGGGCTCTGTTGTTTGGTGTGTATTTATTTATAATTGTTACATTTACTTGGTGAATTGAGATTATATCAATATATAATGTCCAATTTTTGACTTAAAATCTATTTTGTTCTAATAATAGTTAGCTACCCCAGGTCTCTTTTGGTTACTATTTGCACGGAATGTTGTTTCATTTTCAAGCTATTTTTAGGTTTAAAGTTATTCCCTTGTCTTTAGTCTACAGAGAGTTGCATGTAAGCAAGCAGCATATTTGAATCTTTTTTTTTTTTTTTAAAGATGACTGGTAAGGGGATCTTAACCCTTAACTTGGTGTTGTCAGCACCACGCTCTCCAAAGTAAGCTAACTGGCCATCCCTATATAGGGATCTGAACCCGTGGCCTTGATGTTATCAGCACCACACTCTCCCAAGTGAGCCATGGGCTGGCCTGAATCATTTTTTTATTCTTCTGCCAATCTCTGTTTCTTAATTGGGGAATTTAATGCATTTAAATTTAAGGTGACTATTGATAATGATCTTCAAAAATGAAGAAGAAATTAAGACATTCCCAGATATAAGCTGTAGTAATTTGCCATTAATAGACCTACCCTACAAGAAAAGCTAAAAGGAGTTATTAAGGATCACTTTGTCAGTTATGAAGTACTTGGTTGTCAATTGTTTTCTTTCAGCACTTCAAATATATTATCCCACAGCCTCTGGCCAGCATGGCTTCTAATGAGACAGCTCTTAAAATTATTGGGGATCCCTTATGTAGAGCTAGGGCTAGGGTCTGAAGCTCACAGACCCTTCGAGCCCATTCACAAACCCTTCACACGCAGGTCTATGAGCTAGGTAACTGGCAAAAAGGTCCTTGGAGCCTTGGTTGAAGTAGGAATACTCTTTATTCAGCACACACAACACTATGAGCTAGGCAGTACAAAGAGAAACTCAGAAACTCAAATGCTAAGGCCAAAGTCCAAAGAAAAACTGAAAACTGAGCAGCTGCCACCAGAGTAAACATGCTCTATTTTTAGACGTGAGCTCTGCGGGGCCAGCCTGCTTCACAAACTGAAGAACACACAGCAATTAATTAGAAACATACATAGGTGCACCTGTGCACTAACTCCACCCACACACAACTTGTTTACAAGAAATGTAGAGGGAGCCTGACTAAATTATCCTATTTTCCCCATACCTTATATGTGACAAGTCACTCCTCTCTTGCTTTTAAGATTCTCTCTTAGTCTTTTGACAGTTTCATTATAATATGTCATGGTGTGGATTTCTCTGTTTATTCTACTTGGAGTTCTTGAGCTTCTTGGATGTATAGATTCATGTCTTTCATCAAATTTGGGGAGGTTTTTTTGCCATTTTTCTTCTAATATTCTTTCTGCCTCTTTATTTATTTATTTATTTCTGGCAACTATCTGGTACAGGTGTCAAACCCTGGACTTTGGTGTTATCAGCACAAAACTGTAACCAACTGAGCTAACTGGCCAGCCCCTCTTTCTCTACTCTGGGACTTCCATATTGTATATGTTGATGTGCTTCATGGTATCCCATAGTTCCCTTAGGCTCCATTCACTTTTCTTTATTCTTTCTTCTTCATGCTCCTCAGGCTGCATAATTCCAATGGCCCTATCTTCAAGTCCACTGATTCTTCCTTCTGCCTGCCTAAATCTGCTGTTGAACACCTCTGGAGATATTTTTACTTCAGCTATTATACCTTTCAGCTCCAGAATTTCTGTTTGGTTCCTTTTTATAACTTTAATCTTTCTTGATATCTCTCTACTTGTTTATACATTGTTCTCCTGACTTTCTCTTATTCTTTATTGATGGTTTTGTTGAGCACTTTGAGCATATATAAGTCAGTTAATTTAAAGTCTATGGCTAGTAAGTCCCATGTCTGGCTTTCCTCAGTGATGGTTTCTGTCAGTCCCCCCTGCCCCTGCCACTGGTGAATTGGTCATACTTTCCTGTTTTCTCTATATGCTTTGTAAATTTTTTATGAAAATTGGACATTTTGAGAACTGCATTGTGGTAACCTTACCCCCAGGGATTGCTCTTGTTGCTCTTTGAGGGCTGCAGTTGTCCATTAGTGTCTCTTCTGGACTATTTTTGCAGTATTGTGTTCCTTGTCATGTGTGTCATTGAAGTGTATTTTGTTATATCTGCAGTTAGCCAGTGAACTGACAGATTTCTTTAAAAGACTGGATCCAATAAGAAAAGAAAATAAATAAGGTGTTTTGTGTCTTTAAATTATTTTGACATGTATCTCCTGGAAAGGGGTTTGAAACAATGGCCAGCCTCTGTGTCAGTCCCTCAGTGTATGCTGAGGCAGATCAGAGTTTTGGAGGATGGTGTCTGTTTTGCTCAGCTTGGCACCAGGAAGGTGTCCCAGGATGGAGGCTATAGTCTGAACAACTGACTGCTGCAGAGCTGGGAGCTCAGGGATGGTAGCTGTTAGACATACACGGAAATTCACCCAAATCTCCAAGCCTTTTTCTTCATCCAGCTCTCCCTAGGACACTGCAAGTCTTCCATTAGACTCCAGAGTTGTGAAATAGTTGATTCTGAGTGGTCCTCTCAGCTCAATAGTTGCTTTGGTGGAGGGATTGATTCCTGTAGCTTCCTGCTTCACCAACTTACTTGTCATCACGCCTCAATTTTCTTCTAAATCCTGAAAAATTATGAATTCTAAAACACATCTGGCCCCAGATAAAGGACTGTAGACTGTATTGATCCACTTAAAAATGAAACTCATTTACAATACTGTAATCTGAGGTGTGTTTAAAAATCAAATTCTGAAGAGTAGTTATTTTGTAATGGAAATACCTTTGTTCTGCTGCTGATATATGTGGTACATATGTGATTATTGTGAATAGTAGTGACAGGTTAAAAAGTGAGAACTTATTCCAAATCCCTTCTTCACCCAAAATTAACTTTTAACTGTCTATACTTCATTATTTTAAAATGTAAATATTTTTCTTCTAAATCATAAGATAATGGCTAATTATCTTTTTTTAATTAATATTTTATTTTATTTTGTCAATATACAATGTTGTTGATTATTGTGGCAATTACCAAAACCTCCCTCCCTCCTCCTTCTCCCCCCTCCCTCCCAACAATGTCCTTTCTGTATGCTTGTCGAATCAATTTCAAGGAATTGCAATTGTTATGTCTTCTCCCGCCGCCCGGTTTTGTGTGTGTGTGTGTGTGTGTGTGTGTGTGTGTGTGTGTGTGTGTGTGTATTTATTTATTTATTTTAGTTCCCACAAATAAGTGAGAACATGTGATATTTCTCTTTCTGTGCCTGACTTGTTTCACTTAATATAATTCTCTCAAGGTCCATCCATGTCATTGCAAATGGTAGTATATCATTCTTTTTTATAGCCGAGTAGTATTCCATTGTGTAGATAATACCAAATTTTCTGTATCCACTCATCCGATGATGGACATTTAGGCTGGTTCCAACTCTTGGCTATTGTAAAGAGGGCTGCGATGAACATTGGGGAACAGGTATACCTTCGATTTGATCATTTCCATTCCTCTGGGTATATTCCCAGCAGTGGGATAGTTGGGTCATATGGTAGATGTGTCATCAATTGTTTGAGGAACCTCCATACCATTTTCTGTAGAGGCTGCACCATTTTGCAGTCCCACCAACAATTTATGAGAGTTCATTTTCCTCTGCAACCTTGCCAGCATTTATCGTTCAGAGTCGTTTGGATTTTAGCCATCCTAACTGGGGTTAGATGGTATCTCAGTGTGGTTTTGATTTGCATTTCCCACATGCTGAGTGATGTTGAGCATTTTTTCATATGTCTGTTGGCCATTTGTATATCTTCCTTAGAGAAATGCCTACTTAGCTCTTTTGCCCATTTTTTAATTGGGTTGCTTGTTTTTTTCTTGTAAAGTTGTTTGAGTTCCTTGTGTATTCTGGATATTAATCCTTTGTCAGATGTATATTTTGCAAATATTTTCTCCCACTCTGTTGGTTGTCTTTTGCTGTGCAGAAGCTTTTTAGTTTGATATAATCCCATTTGTTTATTTGTCCTTTGGTTGCCCGTGCTTTTGGGGTCAGATTCATGAATTCTGTGTCCAGTCCTTCTTCCTCAAGTGTTTCTCCTATGTTTTCTTTAAGAAGTTTTATTGTTTCAGGGTGTATATTTAATTCTTTAATCCATTTTGAGTTGACTTTAGTGTATGGTGAAAGGTATGGGTCTAGCTTCATTCTCCTGCATATGGATATCCAGTTCTCCCAGCACCATTTGCTAAAGAGGCAGTCTCTTCCCCAGTGTGTAGGCTTGGTGCCTTTGTCAAAGATCAGATGGCAGTAAGTGTGTGGGTTGATTTCTGGATTCTCTATTCTATTCCATTGATCAGTGTGTCTGTTTTTATGCCAGCACCATACTGTTTTGGTTATTATACTTTGTAGTTTAGTTTAAAGTCAGGTAGTGTTATGCTTCCAGCTTTACTTTTTTTCCTCAGCGTTGCTTTGGCTATGCGTGGTCTTTTGTTATTCCTTATAAATGTCTGGAAACTTCTTTCCATTTCTGAGGAAAATATCGTTGGAATTTTGATGGGGATTGCATTGAATTTGTAAATCACTTTGGGTAGTATGGACATTTTCACTGTGTTGATTCTTCCAATCCAAGAGCATGGGATATCTTTCCATCTTCTTGTATCCTCTCTAATTTCAGCAATGGTTTGTAGTTCTCGTTTTAGAGGTTTTTCTCATCCTTGGTTAACTCAATTCCTAAGTATTTTATTATTTTGGTGGCTATTGTAAATGGGCAAGCTTTCTTGATTTCTCTTTCTGCATGTTCACTATTGGAGAATAGAAATGCTACTGATTTTTGTGTGTTGAATTTGTATCCTACTACTTTGCTGAAATCATTTTTCAACTCCAAGAGTGTTTTTGTAGAGGCTTTAGGCTGTTTGATATATAGGATCATGTCATCTGCAGACAGGGACTGTTTGACTTCATCTTTTCCAGTCTGGATGCTCTTTATTTCTTTCTCTTCTGTGATTGCTCTGGCTAGTACTTCTAACACTATGTTGAATAGGAGTGGTGAGAGTGGGCCTCCATGTCTAGTTCCTGTTCTTAAAGGAATAGCTTTCAGCTTTTCCCAATTCAGGATGATATTGGCAGTGGGTTTATCTTATATGGCTTTAATTATGTTGAGATAATTTCCATCTATACCTAACTTATAGAGGGTCTTTGTCATGAATGAATGTTGAATTTTATCAAATGCTTTTTCAGCATCTATAGAGATGACCACATGGTCCTTGTGTTTGATTTTATTACTATGGTGTATCACATTTATTGATTTGCATATGTTGAACAACCCTTGCATCCCTGGGATGAATCCCACTTGATCATGGTGAATAATTTTACGTATGTGTTGCTGTATTCTGTTTGCTAGTATTTTATTGAGGATTTTTGCATCTATATTCATCAAGGATATCGGCCTGTAGTTTTCTATTTTGGTTATATCTTTACCAAGATATAACCTGGTTTTGGTATCAGGATGATATTTGCTTCATAGAATGAGTTTGGGAGATTTCCGTCTGTTTCGATCTTTTGGAATAGTTTGTGAAGAATTGGTGTCAGTTCCTCTTTGAATATTTGGTAAAATTCTGCTGTGAATCCATCTGGTCCTAGGCTTTTCTTTGTTGGGAGCCTTCTGATAACAGCTTCAATCTCCTTTATTGTAATTGGTCTGTTCAGATTTTCTACGTCTTCATGGCTCAGTTTTGGGAGCTTGTGTGTGTCCAGAAATTTATCCATTTCCTCTAGATTTTCAAACTTGTTGGCGTATAGTTGTTTATAGTAGTCTCGAATGATTCCTTGTATTTCAGATGAATCAGTTGAAATATCACCTTTTTGATTTCTAATTTTTGTTATTTGAATCTTCTCTCTTCTTTTTATTGTTGGCCATGCTAATGGTTTGTCAATTTTATTTATCTTTTCAAAAAACTAACTTTTTGATTCATTGATCTTTTGTGTTGTTTTTTTGTGTTTCAATTTCATTAAGTTCTGCTCTGATCTTAATGATTTCTTTATGTCTGCTAACCTTAGGTTTGGATTTTCTTGTTTTTATAGTTCTTTAAGGTAAAGTGTTAGGTTGTTCACTTACCATCTCTCCATTCTTCTGAAGTGAGCATTTAATGGGATAAATTTCCCCCTTAATACTGCTTTTGCAGTATCCCACAGATTTTGGTATGATGGATCATTATTTTCATTAGTTTCAATAAATTTTTTGATTTCCTGCTTGATTTCTTCTTGGACACATATGTCATTAAATAGAATGCTGTTTAATATCCATGTGTTTATATAGTTTCCAGAATTTCATTTTTTATTAATTTGTAGTTTTAATCCATTGTGGTCTGAGAAAATACATGGGATAATTCTAATTTTTTGAATTTGTTGATACTTGATTTGTAACCTAATATGTGATCTATCCTGGAGAACGATCCATGTGCTGATGAGAAGAATGAATATTCTGAGGTTGTTGGATGGAATGTTCTGTAGATATCTGCCATGTCCAATTGGTCTAGAGTATTGTTTAGATCTTGTGTTTCTCTGCTGATTCTTTGCCTAGATGATCTGTCCAATATTGACAGTGGGGTGTTCAGGTCCCCTGCTATTATGGTATTAGTGTCTATTTCCTTCTGTAGGTCTAATAGAGTTTGTTTTATAAATCTGGCTGCTCCAACATTGAGTGCGTATATATTTATGATTGTTATGTCTTCTTGATGGATCAATCCTTTTGTCATTACGTAGTGTCCATCATTGTCTCTGTTTATGGTTTTTAGTTTAAAATCTATTTTATCAGATATAAGAATAGCTACTCCAGCTCAGTTTCCTTTTCTGTTTGCTTGGTAAATCTTTTTCCATCCTTTCACTCTTAGTCTATGCGAGTCTTTATGGGTGAGATGGGTCTGTTGAAGGCAGCATATAGTTGGGTCCTCCTTTTTAATCCAGTCAGCCAGTCTGTGTCCTTTGATTGGGGAATTTAAGCCTTTTACATTAAAGTTATTGAAAAGTGTTGATGTATTCCCAGTATTTTATTGATTATTGTTTGGTTGTCTTAGGTGTCTTTTGTTCCTTGCTTTCTGATTTACTGTTTATTTTCTGTGTTTGTTGGTACATTGGGTTGTAGATAGCCTCTTTGTTTGTTTTCTCTTCATGAATGTCATTTTTATTATACTAATGGGTTTTGATTTTTCTTGGGTTTTTATGGCAGTGGTAGTTATTTTTCAGGAAATAAACCCAGTACTCCCTTGATAATTTCTTGTAAGGGTGGTCGTGTGGTGGTGAACTCCCTCATTTTTTGTTTGTCTGAAAAATATACTATTTGCCCTTCATTTCGGAAGGATAGCCTTGCGGGGTAGAGTATTCTTGGCTGGCAATCTCTGTCTTTTAGTATTTTGAATATATCATCCCATTCCTTTCTGGCTTTTAGGGTTTGTGATGAAAAGTCTGATGTTAGTCTGATTGGGGCTCCCTTATAGGTTATGTGACGCTTCTCTCTTGCAGCTTTTAAGATTCTTTCTGTCTTTCAGTTTTCCCAATTTGACTATAACATGTCTTGCAGAAGACCTTTTTGGGTTGAATACATTTGGAGATCGTTGAGCTTCTTGGATCTGAAGATCTGTGATTTTTCCTATACCTGGGAAGTTTTCTGCCACTATTTTGTTGAATATGTTTTCAATGCAATCTCCTTTTTCCTCCCCTTCTGGAATACCCATGACTCGGATATTTGAGCGCTTAAGGTTGTCTATTATCTCTCTCAGATTTTCTTCAATGCCTTTCATTCTTTTTTCTTTTTTTTTTGTCTGCCCATGTTATTTCAAACAGCCAATCTTCTTCTTTTTTTAAAATTTATTATTTATTTATTTATTTATTTATTTTTTAATTTTTTTAAAAGATGACTAGTAAGGTGATCTTAACCCTTGACTTGGTGTTGTGAGCACCACGCTCAGCCAGTGAGCAAACTGGCCATCCGTATATGGGATCCGAACCCGGGGCCTTGGTGTTATCAGCACCGTACTCTCCCGAGTGAGCCACGGGCCGGCTCAAAACAGCCCATCTTCAAGGTCAAAAGTTCTCTCTTCTACTTCTGCAAGCCTGGTGGTTCAACTCTCTGTTGTGTTTTTTATTTCTTTGAATGAATTCTTCAGTTCGAGTAGGTCTGCTACATTTTTTTTCAGGGCATTAATTTCCTTGTACGTTTCTTCTTTCAGGTCCTTATACTTTTCCTCGTTTTATCATGTTGTCTAGGTGAGTTTTCTTGTATTTCATTCAGTTTCCTTAGAAATATCACTCAAAATTCCTTGTCAGACATTTCAAGGGTTTCTTGTTCTGTAGGATCTAGAGCATGAGAGATATTACCCTTTGGTGGTGTACTTTCTTGAATTTTTGCATTTCCAGTATCTTTTTTTTTGATGTTTATTCATTGTGGCAGGGGGTTTAACAGTCCACAGGTTTGACACTGTTGTCTGACTAAGATGTTGCTGGGGTTGCCAATTTGGTATGGCTACCTCAGTGTCTGCTCAGTTGGCTACTAGTGCCTTGCGTGTGTGATTGCCTGCAGTCTTGCTCCTCTCCCGGGAGCCACCTCTCAGGTCCGCATGGACTCGGCCAGGCTGCTGGGTCATGGGGTGGTACCACAGGGTGTGTGGTCTCTGCCACACAGAGTGTACTGGGCCGGGTTGCTGGATCGCACAGCGGCGGTGTGGTCTCTGCAGAGCTTCTGCCTCCTCCGCTGGACGTCTCCCTTCTCTGCGCACTTGAGCTGTGCTGCTAGATCCTGAAGCGGTGGTGTGGTCCCCGCAGAGCTCCCACCTCTCCTGCTGGTTGTCTCCCTGCTCTGTGCGCACTGGGCCGGGCTGGGAATGAAGCCCGGTGGCAGGGGTGAAGCCTGTCTGCTCATTCATTGAAAGTTTCAGAGGCTTGGAGTTCCAAAGTCCAGGGAACACCTCCAGTCAGGGTCTTGGTGGAGGCAACAGTGACATCAGGGTATCACATTGCAAAAATGGTGGAGCACAGAGAGCACAGCTAATTTTTTATTGTATCAGGATGTAACTTTTACTATGCCAGTCTCTGTTCTAAGCAAAATTCATTACCTGAATTTAGGTATTACGTTATTCTTTTCATCTTACAGATGAGGAAACTGAGGCACTTGGAGGTTCAGAAAGTTGTTTGAGGTCACCTTAAAGTGACAGTCAGAATTCTGGCCTAGGCAGTCTGTCTGTGCCATGTGCTCCATTATGTGTCTTATTCTTTAATCTGCCTTTTTTTATCATTGAAACAGAATTGATTATACATATTTGTGGAGTACCACATTGAATATCAATACCAGTGTACTATATGAGATGCTGAAATCAGGATATTTAGTATATTGAACATTACACAATGTAATCATTTTTTGTCAACCTTTACCAATTTCTTGCTCACCCCTCCTCCCCTTCCCCTTTCCCTTTTCTCACTTCCTGTAACCTCAGTTCTGTTCTCTCATTTTGGAAGTTCAATTTATCATTGTGGTCATTGTATCTTTCTTTCATTCTGGGTTTTTAAAAATAATTGTTTGTATATATTTTTTTAGCTCAGTTATGAGTGAGAACATGTGCTATTTCTCTTTCTGTGCCTGGCTTATTTCTTTTAACGTAATTTTCTCTAAGTTCATCCATGTTGATGTGATGGCAGATTTTCTTTCTTTTTTTATGGCAGAGTAGTATTTCACCGAGTATATATACCACAATTTCCTTACCCAGTCATCCGTTAATGGACACTTAGGTTGGTTCCAACTCTTGGCTGTTGTAAGTAGAGCTGTGGTAAACATGGGACTGTAGGTATCCCTCCAACATGATTTCCATTCCTTTGGGTATATACCCAGCAGTGGGATGCCTTGATTGTATGGCACTTCTATCTGTAGTTGTTTGAGGAGCCTCCTTACCATTTTTCATAACGGCTGCATCAAATAACAGTGCCACTAACAGTGTAGGAGGGTTCCCCTTTTTTGTCAGCATTTGGTATTTTTTTTTTTACTTTTAAATTGTTTGAGTTTCTTGTATATTCTAGATACTAATCCCTTGTCGGATGCATAATTTGCAAATATTTTCTCCCATTCTGTAGGTTGTCTTTTCACTCTTTGTTTCCTTTGTCCTGCAGAAGATTTTTAGTTTGTTATAATCCCATTTGTTTATTTTTTCTTTTGTCTCCTGTGCTTTTGGGTTCTTATTCATAAAGTCTTTGCCCAGTCCTGTTTCCTGAAGTGTTTCCCCTATGTTTTCTTTTAGGAGTTTTATAGTTTCAAATATGTTTTGAATATATTTAAATCTTTAATCCATTTTGAGTTGATTTTGGTATATGGTGAGAGGTATAGGTCTGGTTTCTTTATTCTGTAAATGGTTGTCCAGTTTTCCCAGTACCATTTACTGAAGAGACAGTCTTTTCCTCAATGTATGTTCTTGGTGCCTTTGTCAAAGATCAGTTGGCTGTAAGTATGTGGGTTGTTTTCTGGGTTCTCTGTTCTGTTCCATTGGTCCCAGTGTCTGTTTTTATGCCAGTACCATGCTGTTTTGGTAACTATAGGTTTGTAGTATAGTTATATGTCAGGTAGTACAATGCCTCCAGTTTTATTTTGTTTTTTGCTCAGGATTGCTTTAGCTATTTGGGATCTCTTGTTGTTCCTTTTGAATGATAAGATTGTTTTTTCTATTTCTGTGAAGAGTGTTTTTGGTATTTTGATGGGATTACATTGAATCTGTAGATTGCCTTGGGTAGTATGGACATTTTCACAATGTTGATTCTTCCAATCCAAGAACATGGAATGTCTTTCCATATTTTTTTGTCTTCCTTAATTTCTTTCAGCAGTGATTTGTAGTTCTAGTTTTAGAGATCTTATACACCTCCTTGGTTAAATTTATTCTTACACATTTTATCTGTTTTGTTGACTATTGTAAGTGGGTTTGCTTTCTTGATTTCTTTTTCTGCTAATTTATTGTTGGACTATAAAAATGCTAATGACTTTTGCGTGTTGATTTTGTATCCTGCAACTTTACTGAAATCGTTTATTAGCTCTAAGAGGTTTTTTTTGTAGCATTTATAAGTGTTTCTGTGTATATGGTATTATGTATATATGTATGTGTTCTATGAATATGTTTCTGTGTATGTGGTATCATGTCATCTGCAACAGGGAGACTTCATCTTTTGCAGTCCAGATACCCCTTATTTCTTTCTCTTGCCTGATTGCTTTGGCTAGTACCTCCAATACTATGTTATATAGGAGTGGTGAGAGTGGGCATCCCTGTCTTGTTTCTTTTCTTAAATATGATATTCAGGATATTGGCAGTGGGTTGATTGTATATGGCTTTTATTGTGTTGAGATACTTTCCTTCTATGCCTAATTAGTTGTGTCTTTATCATGAAGGGGTGCTAAATTTTGTCAAATGCTTTTTTTGCATCCGTTGAGTTAATCATATGGTTTTTGTCCTTGGTTTTATTGATGTGATGTAACATTTATTGACCTGTATGTGTTGAATCAGCTTTGCACCCCTGGGATGAATCCCACTTGATCGTGGTGTATAATTTTTTTGTAGGGTTGCTGTATTCTGTTTGCTTATATTTTTTCAGGATTTTCGTGTCTGTGTTCATCAAAGGTATTGGCCTGTAGTTTTCTCTTTTGTTTTTGTATCTTTGTCTGGTTTTGGTATCAGGGTGATGCTGGCCTCATAGAATCAGTTTGGGAGAATGGTCTCTGTTTCAATTTTTTGGAATAGTTTGAAGAGAATTAGTATTAATTCCTCTTTAAAGCTTTGGTAGAATTCTGCAGTAAAGCCATCTGGTCCTGGGCTTTTCTTTGTTGGGAAACTGCTGATTACTATTTCAATCTTGTTACTTGTTATTGGTCTGTTCAGGTTTTGTATGTCTTCTTGTTTCAACCTTAGTAGTTTGTATGTGTCCAGAAATTTATCCATTTCCTCCAGGTTTTCAAATTTGATGACATAAAGTTGTTTATAATCATCTCTAATGATTCTTTGTATTTTTGTGGTATTTGTTGTAATGTCTCCTCTTTCATTTCCGATTTTTGATGTTTGGCTCTTCTCTCTTTTTTTTTGTTGGCCTAGCTAATGTTTTATCTATTATGTTTTCAAATAATTCACTTTTGTTTCATTGATCTTTCATATCTTTTGTAGGTTCTCTGTTTCATTTAATTCTCCTATGATCTTAATTGAATTATTTCTTTCCATCCACTAATTTTTGGATTCAATTGTTTTTGTTTTTCTAGTTCTTTGAGGTGTAGCATTAGGTCATTTGAAATCTTTCTGTTCTTTGATGTAAGTGTCTATTGCAATAAGGTTCCCTCTTAGTATTGCTTTTGCAGTATCCCATAGGGTTTGGTATGATGTGTCTTTATTTTCATTACTTTCTAGAAATTTTTTAATTTCCTGTGTCATTTCTTCTTGGGCCCATAAGTCATTCAGGAGCATGTTGTTTAATTTCCACAAGTTTGTATAGTTTCTAGAGTTTTGCTTATTATTGATTTCTAGTTTTAATCCATTGTGGTCTGAAAAGATACTTGAATGATTTCAGTTTTAAAAAATTTGTTGAGACATGATTTGTGGCCTAATGTGTGGTCTATTCTGGAGAATGTTGCATGTACTGATGAGAAGAATGTATAATCTGTAGTTGTTCGATGAAATGTCCTATAGATACTTGTCAAGTCAGTTGGTGTATAGTGTGGTTTAATTCCTGTGTTTCTGTGTTGATTTGTTGTCTAGATTATCTGTCTAATACTGAGAGAGGGGTGTTCAGGTACTGAACTAATATTGTATTGGGGTCTTTTTTTTTTTGTAACATAGTTAATTGTACATATCTTGGGGTACAGAGTGGACTATCAGTATCTGTGTGCAATATGTGATGTTCAAATCAGCATAATTGGTATATTCAATATAATCCTTTTTCATGGCCCTTTACCAATTCCTTAGGTCTAGTAGTGTTTGCTTTATATATGTGGGCATTTCAATTTTGGGTGCATATATATTTATGATTGTTATGTTTTCTTGTCGAATAGATTCCTTTATCCTTATGTAATAGTCTTTGTCTCTTTGTATGGTTTTTTGTTTAATGTCTTGTTTTATCTGATATAAGAATAGCTAGTCCTGCTTGTTTTTGGTTTCCTTTTGTATGGTGTATCTTTTAACATCACTTCACTTTTAGTCTCTTTGTGTCTTTACAGGTGAGGTGAGTCTGTTGTAGACAGCAAATAGTTGGATCTAGCTTTTTAATCCATCACTCAGGGTGTGCCTTTGGATTGGGGAATTTAAGCCATTTATATGTAGGGTTGTTATTGAAAGGTAGTGTGTTACTCCTGACATTTAATTGCTTTTCATATGGTTGATTTAATTATCTTTTGTTCCTTTGTTCCCCTTTTATTGTTTGTGTTCAGTGTTCATGGATTTTTTAAAGGTGGTATGGTATAGTTTTTTTCTTTTTCTCATTTGTATATCTGCTCTACCTGTGGCACTTGTTCATTCTCTTGAATTCATGGTGGTGATTATTGTTTTTTGCCTACAAGGTGCAGGACTCCCTGAAGGATTTCTTACAGAGCTGGTTACGTGGCAGTGAGCTTCCCCAGCTTTTGTTTGTCTGGGTAGTACACTATTTCCCCTTCATTTCTGAAGGATATCCTTGCTGGGTATAGTATTATTGGCTAATAGATTTTGCTTTTTTTTTTTTTTTTTTGTCTTTTTGTGACCGGTAAGGGGATCGCAACCCTTGGTGTGGTATCATCCGCACTGCGCTCAGCCAGTGAGCGCACCGGCCATTCCTATATAGGATCTGAACCTGTGGCGGGAGCACCGCTGCACTCCCAAGCGCTGCACTCTCCCAAGCGCTGCACTCTCCCAAGTGCACCACGGGGCCGGCACTAGATTTTCCTTTAGTACTTTGAATATATCATCCCATTGTCTTCTAGCATATACGGTTTCTGCTGAGAAGCCTGTTGTTAGTCTATAGGGACTCTCTTATAGGTGACTTGACACTTTTGCTGTTTTTAGGATTCTTTCTTTGTTTTTGACTTTCGAGAGTTTGACTACAATGTTTGGGGATCTTTGAGCCTCTTGGATCTGGAAGTTCTCATCTCTACAAATACCTGGGAAGATTTCTTTGAGTGTGTTTTCAATGCCTTTTCCTTTCTTCTCCCCCTCTGGAACTCATATGATTCTGAGGTTTAAGGTTGTCTGCTAGCTCTCTTAGGTTTTCTTCATTTGTTAAAATTCTTTTCTATTTATTTTTTGCCCATTTAGGTTATTTCAAAATATTGTCTTTGAGATCAGAAACTCTTTTCCTCTCACTGTAGCCTGCTGCTAATGCTCTCAATTGTAGTTTTTATTTCGTTGAATAAGTCTTTCAGTTCCAGGAGTTCAGATACATTTTCTTTTATGGAATTTATCTTTGTAAATTTCCTCCTTGATGTCCTAGATTGTTTTTCTCATTTCATTGTGTTGTCTGAGTCTTTTTGTATCTCACTGAGTTTCTTTAAGATTGTTACTCGGAATTCCTTTTAAGACATTTCAAATGTTTTTATTGTTTGGGATTTGGTATTCGGGAATTATTATATTCACTTCCTGGT
Source organism: Cynocephalus volans (assembly GCF_027409185.1). Lineage (NCBI taxonomy): Eukaryota > Metazoa > Chordata > Mammalia > Dermoptera > Cynocephalidae > Cynocephalus > Cynocephalus volans. The sequence continues at coordinate 89,062,923 of NC_084466.1, forward strand.
ATCATATTTTCTTTTTTTTTTCATATTTCTAGTATCACTACATTGATGTTCAGTCATCTGGTGGAGTGGTTGCCTCTTATTACTCTGGGGTGTTTTTTGAGGAGAGAGACTCCCTCCTGTAGATTTGTTATATATTGTCAATTGGGTGGGTGTTTCAATTTTGATTCTGGGTAGACTCAGTTGTTATGGGTAAACTCAGTAGTTCCAGGGGGCCCCAGCAGCTACGTCTGTGGCTGGGGCCGCATGTACAGTTGGGCTCATGCAGGCTGGTGGAAGCAGTGTGGGTGGCTGGGTGGGTGGGGTTGCACAGTGTGGTTAGACAGCTATGCCCATGCATGCGAGTGGGGCCACATGGGCGGCTGTGGTGGCTGGGCCCGTACCAGTGGGTGGGGCCACGTTGGCTGTCAAAAGACAGAGCCCATGTGGGTGGATGGACAGCTAGGTTTGTTGGGTTGGTAGGGCTGTGCTGGAGGCTGGGTAGTTGGAGTCATGTGGATGGCTGGGTCCGCACGGGTGACTAGAAGGTTGGAACCATGTTGGGTGGTTGTGGGCCACATGGTGGAATATACTGTTCAGGATGAACTACTGTGTGGGGACAAGGGCCATGGCTATGGTACAATGGTACAGACAACCATGATGGTTGTGGGGGTGGGCCAGGGGCAAAGCAGTAGGAGGGTTACTGCTGAGAAGTGCTTACATTCAAGCAGATTCTTTCTGCCATAAGAAAGACTTCCTACTGGATTATCCTGGTATTGGAGATGTGAGCAGTAGCTGAAGCCATTTGGGTCTTTGTCTACACCATACCGCTTGGTTTTCATGCTGCACAGGGTCCTCAACAGGCTCCTGCTGCTCTCCCACATTCTGTCAGTGTAACTACCCCCTGTACTTAGCTGTCCATTCCTTGTTCTGGTCCTTTTCTGTGGGAGGATTATGTGTTGGTTACCTCTTGTCCACCATCCTACCCCATTCCCCTGCTTTTTAATTTAACAACATAACAGACACCTTACCATATTAGTACACACAAATCTTCTATGTCCTTGAAATGACTACATTGTTTGAGTGCTACTGTAACTTAGTCAAATAATCTGTTGATGGAAACTTAGCTTGTTTACAATTTTCACTATTACAGATTATTGTGTAGGTAATATCATCATACATACAATACTACTTTTTAAAAATTAATTACTTAAGATGAATTTCAACAACTTCCATTGTCCTGGTCAGTATCCAACGCTCCTTGTCATATTTGTTCTCCATTCTCAGAGTTAAGCATTATGTTTTTAAAATCTTACCAACCTGATAATTATATCATCTTTGGCCTGTTAAAATTTGTGTTTAATTGGCTGGCCAGTTAGCTCAGTTGGTTAGAGTGCAGCCTTGTAACACGAAGATCATGGGTTTGGATCCCAGTACTGGCCAGCCATCAAAAAAAAAAAAAAAAAATTGCACGTCTTTTTATTTATGTATATATATTTTTTATTTCAAAATTTTTATTGTTTTTTGAAATTTCTTAAAACTTGCTTTTTTTTTTTTTACATTCAATGATGTTCTGGAGAAGTGGGAAGGGCAGGTGGGAGGGGGTAAGGAAACAGAGGTGGAGGTGGGGGGTGGGGCTGGCCAGCGAAGTAGCTGGCCTGGTTGTGGAGCATGCTGGTGTGTAGCTGAGGCCTACAGTCTTCCCCTACTCCAGCTTGGGGGTTGGGGAGTTTCTGATGCTGCCTCCGTTGTTGCTGGCGTAGATGCAAACATTGGGTGTGGCTCAGGCCCTTGGCACCCCCCAACCCATCTTGTGGGCCTCAGCTCAGGTTTGAATTGTTGACCTTTTAAGTACTTCTGGGTCTTGTGAGGTTTGATATACCTGGGTTGTGTGGAAACTCTGGCCTGAGTCTTTTCAGTGAACTGCACCCCCTGCACATCTGTACTCCCAACCTGTTTGCACTGATTGGAGGGCAGATCAGCAGTTTATCTGTGCCCCAGTGTTCCCCTGGTGGACTGTCTTCCCCCACCCACTTCACTGCAAACAATTCCCATGGTGCAGGCCGTGTACTTGTTCCTTGCAATGCCTCACTGGCTTTTGAGTGTCTCCTTTTTTCAGTAGTCTGTGGCCCCTTGCTTCTATGTGGGACCATGGGAACTCTGTCAGTGGTCTTGCTGGCCTGGGGGCCACCAAGGCCCTCCTCTCCTCTGCAGTCTCCAGGCATCTTCACACAAAAGACATGGCTATGGCTTTTGCCAGCTCTTGTTCACCAAGGCCAGCCTTCAAGTGGCTGGGGCTCAAAATGGTTGGAGTGGTCTCTTCTCTCATCACAGCTTCTCTCTTGCCTTCATGGACTCCATAGTTCTCTCTTCCTCTTCCCCTGGGCTCTAGTGGCCCCAGCTTGGTAGTCATTGCCTTTTTTAATAGTTGTAAATTGGTTGATTGTAGGAGAGAGTAATGCTGGAGGCCATCTATTCTGCCATCTTGATTTTCTCTTGCATGCATTTCTTTTTGTTGATAAAATTAAGCATGCTTTTATATTTAGTGGTCATTTCTGTTTATTTTGTAAATTTCTTCCTGACCTTTGCTCACTATTGTAGTGGGAAGTCTGTCTTACTGATTGTAGGAATTCTATATTGCTCTATTAAGGATATTAAATGTTTGTCAAATATATCGCATGTATTGTTTCCCCAGTTTTTGCCTTATTATATATGATGTACACATGTACATCATAGACACTTTGAGTATTTAGTTAAATATGAATATCTTTTCTGTCTGCTCTTCTTCCTGTGGTGGGCTCATCCAGTCTCAAGGCTTTAAATAACATTTGGGTGTGGTCATGTCGCATATAGAAATCTCTAGCTCGTATCCTACTGCCTAGCTTTTCTCTGTATTTGGAGAGCTGGTGAGTATTTCAAATTGATCATTTGTAGGAAATTAGCTCCTGATATTCCCTCTCACACTTTTCTCACAGTCCTCATCTCAGCAAATGACAAGTCTGCTCTCCCATTTGCCAAGTCCAAAATCTTGGAGTCATCCTTGAATCTTCTACTCCCTTACTCCAGGACTAACCCAACCGCTTTGCAGAATCCCCAAGTCCCCTCATCTTCTTGGGTATTAATATCACTTCCTATCACTTTCTGCTGCTCCTGTGCCTCCTTGTACCTTTCACCAGCATCTACAGCCTGTCTGGGCTGGGGAGTTCTTCTGATCAGTGTTCACCTGAGGCAGATACTGACATCCTCACAGGGGTCTCTAAGACCCTAATTAATCTTGTCTCCTCATTTTTTGACATCTTCTCCTACTATCTGTCCCTTGCTCATTCTTTTAGACACACTGGCCTCTGGGCTACTCTAAGCCCCTCAGGCACATTTCTGCCTCAGGGGTTTGACCTTTGGCACTCCATCTGCTGGCACTGCTTTTTCCTGACACCCTCATGGCTTATTCTCTCATTACCTTCAGGTTTTACTTCATATGTTATCTGTGCAAGATGCCCTTCCAACATTTCAACCTGTCACCAAAGTATTTCCTAACCTCCTCCCTTGCTTTATTTTTCTCCTTATTCTTCTATTTCATTTACTTATTTATCTTGTTTATTATTGCCTTTGTTTTCCATTAGAATGTAAGAAGCTTTGTGGAAGTAAGGATTTTTGTTTTCTTCACTGTGGTTTCCCCAGTATTCAGTAGAGTGCCTGATTCATTTCAGGAGCTTGGTGAATACTTCTTGGATGAATGCTTTGGTTAGTGGATTGGCTGCTATTTCAGGCCTGTGGTTTGAATATGGATTTACAAGGGCCCTGACTGGGTTCTGTTTTGGTACCACACATGGGTTACTATATTCAGATAGTCCCCTTAGATCATAACATGGTTTGGCCATTTTAGGAAAGAAATTGCAGACTTTGAACAACAGAAAGCCAAAGAATTGGCTCGAATAGAAGAGATTAAAAAGGAAGAAATGAGGAAGCTACAAAAGGAACGTAAAGTTTTTGAAAAGTATACTACAGCTGCAAGAACTTTTCCAGATAAAAAGGAACGTGAAGAAATACAGGTATGCTGGTTCTTTACATTATACTCATGTAAGTTAGTAAAGCTGACAATCTTGTAAGAATCTCACTAAAGTTATTTGATGTGTCAAAGAGAAGCTGAGTATCAATCCATTAATCATTCATTTAACAATCTGTGAAGACACTACATCAGGAACATTAAAAAGTCTGAATTTTTAAGAGTAAGGTATACCAGCTCTTATGTTACTAATAAAGGCTTACTAAAGGTGTCCCCCAAAAGACCATAATAATGACAGATGAATTAACAAGCTAGGAGTTGCAAATTTAGCAGTGTAATGTGTGACCCACCACACACCAAATACTCTTAGTTCTGTTCATTTGTGATAATTTAAGGCTGATACACCAAGCCAATAGACCAAATTATCAGTTCTGTTCATTTCAGAGTTGGAAATGGTTATGATCAGAAGAATGTAGCAGTTAGAGAGAACAAATGCATTTCTTGCTAAAATATAAGCCTCCTAGAAAAAAACATTTGAATATATTCATGACATTGGCACGTGCAAAGATTTCTAAGACAATACACAACTTAGTATAAAAGAAAAAAATTGATATATTGGACTTCATCAAAGTTAAAAGTTCAACTTATCAAAAGAAAAAAATTTAAATGGCTGTACATTGCCTCTAGCATAAGTTGTAAATTCATCTTCCACTTTCCATATTTTAACTTGAGTGTTTTTGAATTCTGTCTTTCACTTCCTTCCTTTTCCGTATCTGTTGTACATCATTCTTGAACAATGTCATCTGCATACCTACAACTTAAGTTATTGCATATCATGTTGCTCAGTGTCTTTAATTCTATTTATTTTTGTGGAGAGAAACATGGGCCATTATGTTTTGGTTAATGCTTGGTTTATTAAATCTAATGTTAGACTTAGACATTCTATTAAAAACTTTATTTCATAAGGTAACACAAATATACTCTCATTGAAAAACTATAAGAAGACATATAGTGAAATCTCTTCCTCTCACCATTGTCCTGGCCACCCAATTCACGTATTTTTTTTAATACTTTTTTTTTTATTAAAGAAGCATGAATAAAATAATGAATTACCATACTTCACTAGTGATCATTTTGTCTTTCTAATTTCTTCTCTTTCTCTCTTGCTTCCACTCTTTTTTTGTTTTATTATTCTGGAATATTTTAAATGAAATCCCAGACATCTGGTAATTTCACCTGTAAGTATTCTAGTATGTTTCTCTAACTGAGAAAGATACCTTTTAAAAAATATAATTTCTGGGCCGAGCCTGTGGCGCACTCGGGAGGGTGCTGCGCTGGGAGCGCAGCGACGCTCCCAGCGGCCGCGGGTTCGGGTCCTATATAGGAATGGCCGGTGCACTCACTGGCTGAGTGCCGGTCACGAAAAAGACAAAAAAAAATAAAATAAAATAAAAATAAAAAATATAATTTCTGAAAGTCAAAATGGTCAAAAAACAACAGCTACCTACTGGCTAAGGAATGTACAATAGATACAAACATAAATTAAGACAACAGAAATAGAAATTAGGAGGAGGGGTGCTAGAGTATTTTCCTGTGACCAAAATTAAGTTGCTGTTCACTTAAGATAGTTTATTTTAACTACAAGAGACTTTACATTAGCCCCAAGGTAACCACAAAAAAGAAGTGACAGCCGATACACAAATGAGAAAGAGAAGGAAAATAAAGCTTAGTACCACAGAGAACCACCAATCCACAGAGGTAAATACCAAGAGAAAAAGAAAGAATCTAAAGATCTGCAAAACAACCAGAAAACAACTCACAAAATGGCAGGAATAAGTTCTCACATATCAGTAGTAACCTTGAATATAAATGGATTAAACTTTCCAATTAAAAGATACAGAGTGGGGCCGAGCCCATGGCGTACTCGGGAGAGTGCGGCGCTGGGAGCGCAGCGTCGCTCCCGCCGCGGGTTCGGATCCTATATAGGAATGGCCGGTGCACTCACTGGCTGAGTACTGGTCATGAAAAAGACAAAAAAAAAAAAAAAAAAAGATACAGAATGGCTGAATGGATAAAAAAGTAAGACTTGTTGATATGCTATCTATAAGAGAGTCACCTCATTATTAAAGATAAACATAGACTGAAAGTGAAGGGCTGGATAAAGACAATCCATGCAAACAGAAATCAAAAGTGAGCAGGCATAGCCATACTTATATCAGATAAAGTAGATTATTTTAAATCAAAAACTAAGAAGACTCAAAGAGGGTCTTCGTATAATGATAAAGATATCAAAAGATAACAGGATATAACAATTGTTAATATATACACACCCAACACCAGTGCAACCAATATATAAACATTCTAGACTTAATGGGAGAAATTGCAATTCAGTAATGGTAGGGGTTTCAATAACCTACTGTCGACAATGGACAGATCAATATAAACAAAGAAATATCTGATTTAAACTGCACCATAGACCAAATGGAGCTTATGGACATTTATGGAACACTCCATTTAACAGCTGCAGAATGCACATTTTTCTCGCTGCACATGGAACATTCTCTAGGATAGATCATATATTAGGCCACAGATCAAGTCTACACAAATTTAAAAAGATGAAGATCATATCAAGTATCTTTTCTGACCACAGTGGTATAAAACTAGAAATCACAATGTATTGGTCTGTTTCTGTTGCTTATAACAAAATACCTGGAACTGGGAGATTTATAAGAAAACAAAATTTATTGCTTATAGTTTCTGAGCCTGGGATGTCCAAAGTCCAGGGAACACAGCTGATGAAGATCTTGGTGGTGATGACAGTTATGGCAGGGTATCATATTGCAAAATGGTGGAGCAGAGAGAGCAAGAAAGAGCAAAACAGACTCTTTTTTTTTTTGACCAGTAAGGGGATCACAACCCTCAGCACTGTGTAGTCTGCACCACGCTCAGCCAGTGAGCGCACCGGCCATCCCTATATAGGATCTGAACCTGTGGCGTCGGCACACCCAGTGCCTCACTCTCCCGAGTGAGCCACGGGGCCCGGCCCCAGACTCTCTTCTTTTAAAGCCCTCAGAACCATGCCCCTGACCACCATTTTTAATCCATTTACTATGGTATGGTCCTACAATTCAGTCACCTCTTCAAGGCTCCACCTTTCAATTACTGAAATAGGATTTCCCACCCTTTTAACAGTCATAGTGTGGGCTAAGTTTCTAATACATAAAACCTGGGGGACACAATTCAAGCTGCAATGAGTTTTGGGGGCACATAATTCAATCCACTACAAAACAAAAACTTCAGAAACTATACAAATATGTGGAAATTAAGCAATATGCTTAATTAAAAGTGGAATTAAAAGATTCCTTGAGACAAAAACAGAATGGAGACATATCATACCAAAACCTATGGGACATGGCAAAAGCATTTCTAAGAGGAATGTTTATAGCAACAAATGCCTACATCAAAAAAGAAGAAAGATTTCTAATAAGCAACCTAACATTGCACCTAAAGGAACTAGAAAGACAGCAACATACTAAACCCCAAATTGGCAAAAGGTAAGAAATAATAAAGCTCTGAGCAGCAATAAATGAAGCAGAAACTAAAAAAACAATTAAAAAGATCAACAAAATGAAGAGTTGGTATTTTGAAAAGATAAAATTGACAAACCTTTAGCTAGACTAAACACGAAAAAAAGAGAGAAGATTCAAGTAAAAAAGAATCAGAAATGAAAGGGGAGACATTATAACTGATGCCGCAGAAATACAAAGGACCATAAGAGTGTATTATAAACAATAAATTTGATAACACAGAAGAAATGCATAAATTCCTGGATAAATACACTCTACCAAGGTTAAATTATGAAGAAATAGAAAATCTGCATGGGTCAGTTAACAAGTGAGGAAATTGAATCAGTAATACAAAGTCTTCCATTAAAGTAAAGCCCAGGGGTTCAGATCCTATATGTGGATGGCCAGTGCGCTCACTGGCTGGGTGTGGTGTGGACCACACCGTGCTGAGGGTTGTGCTCCCCTTACCGGACAGGAAAGAAAAAAAAAAAAAAAAAAAAAGCCCAGGACCTGATGTCTTCACTGCTGACTTCTACCAAACATTTAAAGAAGAATAATTCTCTTCAGATTATTCCAGAAAATTGAGGAGGAAGGAATACTTCTCAACTCATTTTGTGAGGCTAGCATTACTGTGTTTCCACAACTAGAGAAGGACACAACAAAAATAAAATTATAGGCCAATATCCCTGAAGAATGTAGGTGCAAAAATTCTCGATAGGATAATAGCAAACCAAATCAAACAGCACATTAATAAGATCATTCACTATTAAGTGGGATTTATCATAGAGATGCAAGGTAGGTTTAACATCTGAAAATCAATAAATGTGATATACCACATTAATAGACAAAAAGCCTTGGATCATTTCAATTGATGCAGAGAAAGCACTTGACAAAATTCAACACTGCTCATGATAAAAAGCTCATCAAACTAGGTATAGAAGGTATTGTACCTCAGTACAATAAAGGCCTTATATGACAGACCCACAGTTAACATCATATTGAATGTGGAAAAGCTGAAAGCTTTTCCTCTTAGCTCAGGAACAAGACAGGATGCCCACTTTCACACTTCTGTTTAACATAATACTGGAAGTCCTAGCCAGAGCAATTAGACAAGGGAAATAAATAAAAGGCATCCCAATTGGAAAGGAGGAAGTCAAACTCTCAGTTTGCAGATGACATGATCTTATATATAGAAAACCTTAAATACTTCACCAAAAAACTGTTAGAACAAATAAATGAATTTAGTAAAGTTGTAGGATACAAAATCAACATGCAAAAGTCAGTAGCACTCCTATATCATAATAGTGAACTATCTGAAAGAGAAATCAAGAAAACAAGTCCTTTTACTATAACTACAAAGAAAAATTAAATACCTAGGAATAAACCTAACCAAGGAGGTAAAAGACCTCAATGTAAACTACAAAATTTTGAAGAAAGAAATTGAAGACATACATAAATGTAAAGATATTCCTTGTTCATGGATTCGAAGAATTATGGCAATTCTACCTAAAGCAATCTACAGATTTAATGCAGTCCCTATCAAAATACAAATGACATTCTTCATTGAAATGAAAAACAATCCTAAAATTCATATGGAACCAAAAAAGATCTTGAATAGCCAAAGAAATCCTGAAAAAACAAAGCTGGAGGCATCATACTACCTGACTTCAAATTATACTACAAAGCTATAGTAACCAAAACAGTATGACACTGGCATAAAAACAGACTTGTAGACCAATAGAACAGAATGGAGAGCCTAGAAATAAATTCATGCACCTACATCCCACTGATCTTTGACAAAGGTGCCAAGAATACATATTGAGGAAAAGACCATCTCTTTAGTAAATGGTGCTGGGAAAACTGGATATCCACATGCAGAAAGAATGAGACTAGACCCCTTCCTCTCACCATGTACAAAAATCCATTCAAAATGGGTTAAATATTTAAATGTAAGACCTGAACCTATGCAACTAGTAGAAGAAAACATAGGAGAACAACCTACAAAGATTTTTTAAATAGCACTTCAAAAGCACAAACAATAAAAGCAAAAATAGTGAAGTGTTACATCAGACTAAAAAGCTTTTACACATCAAAGGGAACTTAACAGAGTGAAGAGACAACCTACAGAATGGGAGAAAATATTTGCAAACTATACATCTGACAAGGGGTTAATATCAAAAGTATATAGGGAACTTAAACAACTCAACAGCAAAAAAAGAAATAACCCAATTGAGAAATATGCAAAGGATCTTAATAGACAACTTCTGAAAGGAAGACACACAAATGGCCACCAGGCATATGAAAAAGTGGTCAAATCACTAATCGTCAGGGAAATGCAGATGAAAACAACAAAGAGATACCACTTTACTTAAGCTAGAATGGCTGTTATCAAAAGACAAAAGACAGGTGTTGGCAAGGATATGGAGAAAAGGGAACACTTGCACACTGTTGGTGGGAGTATAAATTAGTACAGCCATTATGGAAAACAGTTTGGAGGTTCTCAAAAAAATTAAAAATAGAACTACCATTAGATCTAGCAGTCCCATTGTGGGTATACCTATGGGAAATGAAGTTGTATGTTGAACAGATATTTGCACTCCCATGTTTATCGCAGCACTATTTACAATAGCCTAGATATTGAATCACCCTAAGTGTCCAACAGCAGATGAATGGATAAAAAAAATTGGTATATATACCCAATGGAATACTATTCAGCCATTAAAAGAATGAAATCTTGTCATTTGCAGCAACATGGATGGACTTGGTGGACATTATGTTAAGTGCAGTAAGCCAGGCACAGAAAGAGAAATACCACAGAACCTCACTCATATGTGGAATCTATGGGGGTAAAAGTTGATATTAGAGAGGTAGAGAATAGAACAGTGGTTACTGGAGACTGGGGTTCAGGGCTGGGGGGAACAGGGAGAGGATGGCCAGTGGGTACAAAATTATTATTTAAAAAAAAAAAAAGACTTTTTTAGAGCAGTTTTAGGTTTGCAGAAAAATTGAGTGGGAAGTACAAAGAGTTCCAGTACACTCCTTGTCCCCACACATGCACAACCTCCCTGATATCGACATCCTGCACCAGAGTGGTATATTTGTTAAAATCAATGAACCTGTATTGACACATTATTATCATCCACAGTCCATAGTTTACATTACAAGCCACTTTTGGTATACATTCTGAGTTTTCACAAATGTATATTGACATGTATCCGCCAATGTTGTATCATACAGAACAGTTTCACTGTCCTAAAAATCCTCTGTGTTCTGCCTATTCATCCCTCCCTCATTCCAATCCCTGGCAACCACTTTTTTAAAAAAAAATTAAAACATAATTGGTTTGTGGATTCTTTTATAAAGGTATTTATATTCAGGTGTTGATACTCATAGTTGTATACAATATATGGTGATCAAATCAGGAGAATTTGTATATTTATCATTACACAATGTAATTCTGTGTGACCCTTTACTGATTTCTCCCTCTTTCCCACCTCTGGTAAGCACAGTTCTGTTTTCTCCTCTTAAAAGTTCAGTTTATTATTATGATTGTTGTATTTTTCTTTTTCTTTGTTTATTTTTTTAGCTCCCACTTATGAGTGAGGACATGCAGTATTTCTGTGCCTGGCTTATTTCACTTAACATAATTGATGGAGTTTGGATGTATTGTCCTCCCAGAACTCATGGAAATCTGATTGCCCGTGTGATAGTTTGAGTCACGGGGGCAGATCTTTCATGAATGGATTAGTGCTTTCCCTAGGTGGGGGAAGTAATGAGTGAGTTCTCACTCTATTAGTTCCCACAAGAGCTGGTTGTTTAAAAGAACCTGGCACTTCCCCTCTCTCTCTTGCTTCCTCTGGCCATGTGATCTGCTTGTACCCATCACTGGCTGCCGCTTTCCACCATGAGTAGAAGCAGCCTGAGGCCCACGCAGATGCAGCTGTCCCAGAATCGTGAGCCAAATAATCCTCTTTTCTTTATACATTACCCAGTCTCAGGTATTCTGTTATAGCAACACAAAACGGACTAATACAATGATTTTCTCTAAGTTCATCCATGTTGCTGTTGATGGCAGAATTTCATTCATTTTTATGGCTGAGTAGTATTCCATTGTGTATATATCCCACATTTGCCCTATCCAGTGGTCCGTTGAGGGACATTTAGGTTGGTTTCAACTCTTGGTGATTGTAAACAGAGCTGCAGTAAACATGGGAGTGCAGATATCCCTTCGACATGATGATTTCCAGTCCTTTGGGCATATACCCAGCAATGGGATTGCTGGGGCCTATGGCTGTTCTATCTGTAGTTGTTTGAGAAACCTCCATACTGTTTTCCATGATGGGTACACTAATTTACAGTTCCACTAACAGAGTAGGAGGGTTCCCCTTTCTTCTCATCCTTGCCAGCATTTGTTATTCTGTCTTTTTGAAATGGCCAGTCTAGCTGGGGTGAGATGATATCTCAGTGTGGTTTTGATTTTCATTTTCCTGATGCTTAGCGATGTTGAGCATTTTTTCATCTGTCTCTTGGCCATTTGTATATCTTCCTTTGAGAAATGCCTATTCAGCTCCTTTGCCCATTTTTAATTGTATTATTTGTTTTTTTACTATTAAGTTGTTTGAGTTCCTTATTAAGTTGTTTAATCCCTTGTCAGATGCATAGTTTGCAAATATTTTCTCTCATTCTGTAGGTTGTCTTTTCGCTCTGTTAATTGTTTGCTTTGTTGTGGAGAAGATTTTTTAGTTTGATATAGTCACATTCATTTATTTTTTCTTTTATTGCCTCTGCTTTGAGGGTCTTAATCATAAAGTCTTTGCCCAGTCCTATTTTCTGAAGTGTTTCCCTATGTTTTCTTTTAGGAGTTTTATAGTTTCAAATATGTCTTGAATATATTTAAATCTTTAATCCATTTTGAGTTGATTTTGGTATATGGTGAGAGGAACAGGTCTGGTTTCATTTTTCTACATATGGATGTCCAGTTTTCCCAGTACCATTTATTGAAGAGGCAGTCTTTTCCCCCAGTGTATGCTCTTGGTGCCTTTGTCAAAGATCAGTTGGCTGTAAGTATGTGGGTTGATTTCTGGGTTCTCTGTTCTGTTCCATTGTTCCAAGTGTCTGTTTTTATGCTGTTTTCGTTACTACACCTGTGTGGTATAGTTGATATCAGGTAGTATAATGCCTCCAGTTTTATTTTTTTTTTTTGCTCAGGGTTGCTTTGGCTATTTGGTGTCTTTTGTTGTTCCATATGAATGTTAGGATTGTTTTTTCTATTTCTGTGAAGAATGTCATTGGTATTTTGATGGGGCTTGCATTAAATCTGTAGATTGCTTTAGGTGGTATGTACATTTTCACAATGCTGATTCTTCCAATCCACAAACAAGGAATGGCTTTCCATATGTTAGTGTCTTCTTTAATTTTTTTCAGTAGTGATTTGTAGTTCTCATTGTAGAAATTTTTCACCTCTTTGGTTAGATTTATTACTAGGTATTTTATTTTGGGGGGAGACTATTGTAAATGGGCTTGCTTTCTTGATCTCTTTTTATTCTAGTTTGTTGTTGGAGTACTCAAATGCTACTGATTTTTGTATGTTGATTTTGTATCCTGCAACCTTATTGAATTCATTTATCTGCTCTAAGTGTTTTTTGGTAGAATCTCTTGGGCTTTCTATATATAGAATCATGTCATCTGCAAACAGGGACAGTTTGATTTCCTTTTTACCTATTTGGATGCCCTTTATTTCTTTCTCATCTAATTGCTCTGGCAAGTACTTCCAATACTATGTTAAAAAGGAGTGGAGAGAGCAGGCATCCTTTTCTTGTTCCTGATCTTAAGGGGAAAGCTTTCAGCTTTTCCTCATTCAGGATGATATTGGCAGTGGGTTCATTGTATATGGCTTTTATTATGTTGAGATACCTTCCCTCTGTACCTAATTTATTGAGAGTCTTTATCATAAAGGACTATTGAATTTTGTCAAATGCTTTCTCTGCATCTAGTGAGATGATCATATGGTTTTTGTTCTTGACTTTGTTGATGTAGTGTATCACACTTATTGACTTGCATATGTTGAACCATCCTTGCATTCCTGAGATGAATCCCATTTGATCATGATGTATAATCTTTTTGATATGTTGCTGTATTCTGTTTGCTAGTATTTTGTTGAGGATTTTAGTGTCTAAATTCATTGAGGATATAGGCCTTTAATTTTCTTTTTTTGTTGTAGCTTTGGTTTTTGGTATCAGGGTGATGCTGACTTCATAGAATGAATTTGGGAGAATAATTTGTTTCAGTTTTTGGAATAGTTTGGAAAGAACTGGCATTAATTCCTCTTTAAAGGTTTGGTAGAATTTAGCAGTGAACCCATCTGGTCCTGGGCTTTTCTTTTTCTGAAGATTTCTGGTTACTTCTTCAATGTTGTTGCTTGTTATTGGTCTGTTCAGTTTTTATGTATCTTCTTGGTTCAATCTTGGTAGTTTGTATGTGTCTAGAAATTTGTCCATTTCCTCCAGATTTTCAAATTTGTTGGTGTATAAGTGTTCATAGTAATCTCTAATGATTCTTTGTATTTCTGTGGTATCAGTTGTGATATCCCCTTTTTTGTTTCTGATTTTTGTTATTTGGGTCTTCTCTTTTCTTTTTTTAGTAAGTCTGGCTAGGGTTAGGGTTAGGGTTAGGGTTTCTTTTTCTGCTAGTTTGTTGTTAGAGTACTAAAATGCTACTGATTTTTGCATGTTGGTTTTGTATTCTGGAACTTCACTGAAATTGTTTATCAGCTCTAAGAATTTTTTTTTGTAGAGTCTTTTAGTTTTTCTATATATATGATCATGTCACTGCAAACAGGGACAGTTCGACTTCGTCTTTCACTATGTGGATGCCCCTTGTTTCTTTCTCTTGCCTTATTGCTCTTTCTAGTACTTACAATACTGTGTTAAATAGGAGTGGCAAGAGTGGGCATCTCTGTTTCATTCCTGTTCTTGAGGGTGATATTCAGGATGAATCCTGTGCTTCTCTGTTAATTTGTTGCCTAGACGATCTGTCTAACATTGAGAAAGGGGTGTTTAGGTCCTGAATTATTATTGTATTGGGGTCTATCTCTTTCTTTAGGTCTAGTACTTTTTGCTTTATATATCTGGGTGCTCCAGTTTTGGGTGCAGATATATTTTTGATCATTATGTCTTCTTGCTGGATAGATCTTTTTATCATTATTTAATGACTTTATTTGTCTTTTTTTGTGTTTTTTTTTTTAAGTCTATTTTATCCTATATAAGAATAGCTACTCCTGCTTGTTTTTGGTTTCCATTTGTGTGGTATATATTTTTCTATCCCTTCATTATTAGTCTGTGTGTGTCTTTATAGGTGAGATGAGTCTCTTGTAGAGAGAATATAGTTGGTTCTAGTTTTTTAATCCATTCGGCCAGTTTGGCTTTTGAGTGGGAATTTAATCCATTTACATTTAGGGCTGTTACTGAAAGGTAGATGGGTGGTGTCAGTGTGAGCAGCAGGGGTCTTGTGCCCAGCAGGGTGGCTAGTCCGTGGGCATCAGTGGGAGTTCCTTCTGCAGTTGGTTTGGCTGGTGCAGCAGCAACGGCAGGGAAAGGATGAAGCTCACTGTGGGAAGGCGGCCTATGGACCTGGGTTGTTACATGTCACCATTGAGTGAGGCAGTGGTGGTAGTGGACCTTTTCTAGTCTTGCAGGAGGAGCGCGCCCTAGGTTCCTGTAGTCCGCCATCTTCCCACAGTTCCCCCACAAAATTACAATTAGATAGGAGGAATAGGTTCTGATGTTCTAGTGCACAGTAGGGTGACAGTGGTTTACAGTTAAATTTTGTATATTACAAAATAGCTAGAGGAGAAGCTTTTGAATGTTTTGCCACAATGATAAATGCATGAGGTGGTTGATACATTAACTACCCTGATCTGATTATTAAACAACCTATTTAACGTATCAAAATATCAGATTGTACCATATGAGTCTGTATGACTATAGTGTAAGTTAAAATTAAAAAATATTACCATGCTTTTATCATACCTAACAAAATTAACAATAATTCGTTAATAGTATTGAATAACTTAGTCCATATTCAGTTTCCTGATAGTGCAGAGGTGTCTTTTTTTCAGTTGATTTGTTTGCATTCTAAAGCACCTTTCTTGAGGTAATCAGTGTTATCACTCTCTTGTATCTTTCCAGAGAAATTTTTAGGAAGAACATATATATATATTCCTGGGTTTTTGCTTTGTTCTGTTTCATGGTAGTACATTGAAATCATTCTGTATCTTAACATGAAGAGCATCCTCATTTTATCATTGCATAGAATTGCATTGTATGGATGTGCTATAATTTACTAACTAACTTCAGGTTATTTCCATTCTTTTTCTGTTTACAAGAAGTGGTGTACTCTGAACAACCTTGTACAAACATCATCTCTCACAATGTCACAATCATTCTTCTACTTCTTTAACAGTTATCGAGTACCTACTGTGTAGCACTATGTCCTGGGAATAAGTAGTGAACAAAAGAAATCAGTCCCTGTCCCTACATAGCTCACATTCTGGAGCACATGTGGGGGACAAATTCCTATAAGTGTAATTTTTAGGTTGAAGAGTGTGTACATTCATAGATATAGCTAGATTATCCCTCCATAAATATGCCAATTTTTAATTCCACTAGCAATTCTTAGAGTGTGTTTTTTTTCTTGTTTTTTCATTTTTGCTCTTTGCTTGATAGATAAAAGATTCAAAATTAATGTTTAACTTAATTCAGTCTATTTTAAATCTGAATTATAGTTACAAATTTAGTATAGCTTTTTTTGTGAGCATTTCAAATAATTTTAAATCATCCTTAAAACAGTCAATTTTAGGTATCAGAAAACTTTTCACCTGAAACCATAGCCTATTGTAAAATACTTGCATGATGGGTTTGTCATTTCATTTTTCTTATTTCTAAATCTCCTAGGATTAGAGTGATACTTTTGATACTTTGCTGTGTTATGGAGGGAGAAACAAAATCTCCTCAGACTACCCAAGGTTCTGAGATGGGTTTTCTTTTTTCCCTCTTTGCCTCTTCCTCGTAGCTCAGCACCTAATTACTTCTTTCAAGGTGATTCAAACCAGAGCAGACGAGCTTTCTTTCTGTAGCTCTACTTTACTGTCTGTGAATAAACTGTGGGTTTCACTTCGCTGCACCCTGGCGCCTTTGCCTCAGATAGCAGACCCTCTGACTCTCCAAGGCTGTGCTGTCCAGGATGCCAGCCGTTAGCCATGTGTGGCTATTTAAATTTAATTAAAAATAGAAAAGATTAAAGATTCAGTTTTTCAGACACGTTAGCCACCTTTCCAGGTCTTAATAGTCACATGTGGCTGGTGGCTTTACAGTGGGCAGCACAAGCCTGGGCAGGAAGCTCTGGCCAGTGCCCATTGAGGGATGGGTTGCTGGGGTAGCTTCTGTCTTTAGGATGCTAGATTTTTTTATTGTTTTGGAACTCATTCTTGAACCCTCTTTCTACTTTCTTACTTTATGTAACTTTAGGTGTTAAGTATTGGACCCTTTTCATACTTGGTTATCTTGTGTTACCGTGGGTATTTATTATTTTGTTCTGGTTTTGGTACAGTTTCTTCTCTTTCTTACACTATTTTTTTTTTTTTTTTTTTTTTTAAAAAGATGACCGGTAAGGGGATCTTAACCCTTGACTTGGTGTTGTCAGCACCACACTCAGCCAGTGAGAGAACCAGCTATCCGTATATGGGATCCGAACCCGGGGCCTTGATGTTATCAGCACCACACTCTCCCGAGTGAGCCACGGGCCGGCCCTTTCTTACACTATTTGGCTTATTGATAGTTTCCTGTATTTATCCTTTCTTATGCTTCTACTGTGTAAATATATACTTAAAAAACGTGTTTGTTTAATAGGAAGCAAACCTGTATTTATTAATATTCTTCTAATTATTATAGCATTAGAAAATTGAAGTGATGATACATTTAACCTTTATTTTATAGTTATTTCAAAAAAATATTAACTTTTATTTTGCTATTTTTCATCCTACAAATTTATTGAGAAGCCTTCATGTACTAGACACTTCTAAGCATGTGGGAATTGGTGATGAATAAGGCATTTCCATCCTCCTGGACTTTACACGCATCATTATTGATTCATAGCTTTTCACAAACTCAGTTAATTATGAAATTTCCCAATAGAACTGCCATATGATCCAGTAGTCCCACTATTGGGTATATACTGAAAGGAATGGCAATCACCTGCACTCACATGTTTATCACAGCTCTATTTACAATAGCCAAGAGTTGGTACCAAACTAAATGTCCATCACAGCTGGATAAAGAAAATGTGGTATATATACATAATGGAATACTACTCAGCCATAAAAAAGAATGAAATTCTGCCATTTGCAGCAACATGGATGAACTTGGAGAAAATTATGTAAAGTGAAATAAGCCAAGCACAGAGAAAAATACTGCATATCCTCACTCATAAGTGGTAGCTAAAAAATAAATAAGAAAGAAGGAAAGAAACAACAATCACAATAATACGTTGAACTTTCTTTTTTTTCCTTCTTCTTTTTTTTTTGTCTTTTTGTGACCGGTAAGGGGATCACAACCCTTGGCTTGGTGTCGCCCGCACCCCGCTCAGTCAGTGAGCGCACCAGCCATTCCTATATAGGATCCGAACCTGTGGCGGGAGCACCGCTGCGCTCCCAAGTGCTGCACTCTCCCGAGTGCGCCACGGGGCCGGCCCAATACGTTGAACTTTTGATAGGAAAGAACAGAACTGTGTTTACTAGAGTTGGGAAAGGGGGAGGGGGAGGCAGATAGCAAGAAATTGGTTGAGTCACAAAGGATGATTATGTTTTGTAAAGATGAGTATACTAATTATCCTGATTTGATCATCACGTATTATACATAGGTATGGATATTCAACTCTGTACCCCACAAATATGTGTATCAGTTGTGTTTCAATAAAAAAAAAATTATGAAATTTCCCTTTTGGTATTCAAGTGGTCCCAACTTGGTCAGTGGGAGCCCCTAGTCCTTTAGCACTTTCCTTGAAGTTTTGAAAGTGTCTCTGCTTCATGTAACTGGTCATTTCAGACCATCTGGTTTTTGCCTTTTTAAAAAAGACTTACCTCAGATCTGGCATCCACCATGCCCCACAGAGCCCGGCTTCTTTGCTCTGAATGTCTGGTTCTCTGAGGGCTGCTACGTTGATGGACCTGGGGTGTGACAACTTCCTCAAGTCAGGAATTCATGCTGAGTTTTCCAGCATCCTGATGCATGTGGCTTCACTCTCACTTTCAAAGAGTGTAAGGTTTCATTGACTGCTGACGGCTGGTGCCGGCTGGGTCTCTGAGCCACAGGCCTGTGCACCTGCCTCTTCATGCGGCAGGTTTGCAGCCCAAGCTTTGGGAGACGCAGTGCGGGCTTTCGCACATCCCTTCCTCCCCGGCTGCACCTACCTCTCCTCCTGACTCCCAGTGGAGCATGCTTTGGGGTAGATGCTTCTTGGCTTCTGTCCTTTCCTCTCCTCTTGGCTGCTCCCGTAACACCTGCTCTGTAAGTGGTTGATCTTGTCCTAGTTCTGACAGCAGTCTTGATTTCTATCTCGCACTTGCACATTGTTTCTAGGCATTTCCAGTAGTTTCTTCACTCAGTCCCTCTAAAGTAACTCATTTTCTTAAAACCTATTTCTCCTCATAAATTCCAAATAGGGCAGGTCGTTTCAACTTTGGAACCTTATATTCTCTTTTTCTCAACTCTTCCTTTTATTATTCAAGAATTCCTGTTAATTTTTTCTTCACCAAATATCTTCAATTGATCCCTTTCTTTTTCATTGAATATCTTAGGCTAGGCCTTTGTAACCTCATGGCAGTGTTATTGCAGTGAACTCTAAAGTGCTGTCTGCTTCTTTCTTTCTCCTGACTTCTGGAATTAATCTTGTTGATGGTATGAGGTGAAGCTCTAACCTGATCTCCTACTTCCCTCTCTTGAAAAATCCAGTGTTCTTGAAATGTCATTTATTGACTAATCCTTCCCTTTTTTGTTGTTTATGCTGGCTTGCTACTCTTTTTTATTGATGTGTCTCTTTTCTTCTGTTGCATTGTTTTAATTCTAGTAATGCTTTTTTTTTTTCTTTGAGAGGCTTTGAAACAGCAAATAGCAGATTTACAGGAAGATTGGAAAAGAAAGGAAGCAAAATGGTCAAGTACACACGGCCGTCTCAGAAGCCAAATAGAAATGTTGGTCAGAGAGAACACAGACCTTCGGGAAGGGATAAAAGTGATGGAGAGATTCCGACTAGATGCCTGGAAGAAAGCAGAAGCCATTGAGAGCAGCCCCAGGATGGATCAGTGTGTGACTGCCATGAAAAAAGAGGAGTCTGTGGTAGGTCTGGAGGCCAGCTGGTTTTGTCAGTTCTAGGGGTGGTGTTAAATATTTGAGCATTCAAATTTATAGACAGAAAGCAGAATGGTAGGAGCACGGACTAGGTGGTGGGGGGAATGAGTTAGTGTTTAATGGGTACAGAGTTTCAGGTTTGCAAGATGAAAAGGATTCAGTGGCTGGATGGTGATGATGATTGCACAACGGTGTGAATGCACTTAAAGCCACTAAACTGCATACTTAAAAATGGTTAAATGTTAAAGTTTATGTGCTGTGTTTTTTACCACAATTAAAAAAAAATTTTTTTCAGGCATTGCTATGTACAGGTACTTTTACAATTCATTTATATATATATATATATATATATTTTTTTTTTTTTTTTTGTGGCTGGCCGGTGTGGGGATCTGAACCCCTGACCTTGGTGTTATAACACTGGGGTCTCACCAACTCAGCTAACTGGCCAGCGAATTTTTATAATTCTTGTAAAGGAGGCATGCCACCATAGACAGAGCATCTGAGCCAAAACAGGTCTCCTGAAGTCTTTGCAGAGTCACATGCACGGGATCCTTTTTAATCAAGTAATTGCTCTTTCATTCGTCTATATTAGTAATTAGGAGGTGCCAGGCACTGCCTCGGGCACAGCCTGGAACAAAACATAGAGTTCCTTGCCCTCATGGAACTTATATTCTAGTAGGGGAGAAAGACTATAAATAGGACGGATAAGTAAAACGGGTGGGTGAGATGGTGACGCTTGGGAGGAGGGAGAAGCCAGGCGGGCGCTGTCGGGGTGGGGGTGCAGTTTGGGCGGCCGTCTGGGCAGGCTCGTGGGGAAGTGGCGGTGAGAGGCCCGCAGGACGAGCCAGGTCGAGCCTCCGCAGGTCGGGGGGGCCCTGGAGGGTTCTGCGTGAGGACGGCGGCCTCGCTCTGTGGGAGACCCCCGTCTGCGTGCCCGGGGGAGCCGGAGGGAGTGGGCAGAACCAGGCGGGTGGAGGGTCGGGGCGGCCGTGGGGCAGTGGAGCGACAGCGGTCAGGAGTGACTCTGGCCGCGGCGCGGGGTGTGACAGGCCCAGGAAGAGAGCGGCGTTTTCCATGGATAGAGGAGCTCAGGCGTGGACAGGGCGAGTTTGAGATGCTCCTGGACGTCACGTAGAGCTGCTAACGAGGCAGCGACTCAGGC
Organism: Cynocephalus volans; assembly: GCF_027409185.1. Classification (NCBI taxonomy): domain Eukaryota; kingdom Metazoa; phylum Chordata; class Mammalia; order Dermoptera; family Cynocephalidae; genus Cynocephalus; species Cynocephalus volans. The sequence continues at coordinate 89,084,031 of NC_084466.1, forward strand.
CCAGGACAGGCTCCGGTGTAGGCAGACCCTCGGGGCCATCAGAGCGTGGGTAGAGACCCGGGCCCGGAGAGACCACCCGAGCTGGGGGTGCGGGGGCGAGCAGTGGGAGCAGCAGGGCGGGCAGAGGGACCGTGAAGGCTGCACCTCGAGGGGACAGTGGCCCCGTGCCAGGGCTGCCACGGAGCGAGGTGAGGGCGAGGTGGCGGCGGGGTGGCCGTCAGGGTCGCCATGGAGGGGACGAGGCGTGGCCGGGTCGTGTTCGGGGCTCCAGGAGCGCGGAGGCCTGGGACGTGAGATTTGCAGGCGGTGGAGGCCGGGGGGGCTGCAGGGCGGCGCCCTTTGTGTTTGTTACGGTGGAAACTGCCAGGTGCTGTGTGTGCCAGGACCGGTCAGTGGCCCGAGGCAGGAGGCGCCGCGGGCAGTGGAGGCGGTCGAGGGACCGAGCGGGCTGGGCTCAGTGGAGCTCATGTGGGGGCGGTGGGTAGGCAGATCCCTGCCAGTGCTGTCACCGCCCTGAGTGAGGAGATGGCAGAGAGCGAGCAGTAGGCATCCCAGAGGAAACAGAGGGCCGGGAGGGGAGTCTGGTTCCCCGGGCTGCACCCGGGCCCTGGAGATTAGGGACTGCACGTTTGAAGTGCGAACTGTGCACAGCGGTTCTCTTTTGTTCAGCTTTCTGGGTAGTGGCAGCTGTATTTTAGCAGAGGAGCGATCGTCCAAGTGAATGCCACCAAGCCAGGGGCGTGGAGGTGTGGTGGAAGAGCGCCTGCTGGCGGGAGTGTCCCCCACACAGGGCTCTGCGCACTGCAGCCGGGGCTGGAAGTGCTGTTGGGTCAGGGTACTGGGTGTGCGAGGAATGTGCGGGAAAGACAATATGGTGCCAGCTCTGTCTCTCCGTCCCAAAATAGTGAATAGGTGACCGCATAGTACAGTAAACACCTGAACATCCTCCTGTATTCCACCATGGTGACCATCTTGCTATAGTTTTGTTTATGTTTTGCTGAATCATTTGAAGATAATTGCAGAAATCATGGCTTCTCATTCATAAATATTGTGGCTTTTTATTAAATGGCATTAACTTTCCCAAGAGACCAGGCTAATTATTTAGTAGAGTGGCCCACCTTCTGGAACTTTGTAAGTGGAATGATTTAAAATTGAGATTTTTGCAGTTATTGATAATTGCAGCTATTGATAGCTCTGAGGTTGGCCTGTCAGGGTATATAGCTGAGGCAGGACAGAGAACAGACTGGAGGAGGAGTAGGCCCAGCTATTGAGCAGCAAAATATCATCTCCTGGCAGGCAGCAGGGTGTGATCTCCTGGCTAGGGTGGGGGTTGCGAGGGGGCAGGGAGATTTCTGAGCTTGAGCAGTGGAGCCGTGTTCTCAGCCACACTCTGTCCCAGCGAGTGTGACCACAATCCTCCCACCCCGCCTCCCTGAGCACTATGAGCTCAGGCCCACACTGCCCTCCACTGATCTGTGACAGCCAGAGAACACAGCGTAGGTTACATGGCCTGCTGTGTCCTAACTTGAAGAATGAATATGTGTCAGAAGGAGTGTGTGTATATAGTCCATCTCTTGATAACAGCTAGTTTTCTTTGGCCTATCATAATAAAGGAAAACACAAATGAACAAAACTACAGCCTTCTGATCTCTAGCAAAGTTCTTAGTTTTACTTAGTGTACTCATATGCAGACTAATGCTTATTTTATATTCAAAATTATCTTTTAAACTATAGAACCCATCTGTTCGATTTCAAAAGAGTCAGATTTCTTCAGGAACCCAGCTAGAAAAGTACAAGAAAAATTATTTGCCAATGCCAGGTAAGAAGCTGCATAATGTCTTTCTTAAAATATTTCAGAATACAAAGAACAGAGAATTTATACCCAATTTAAGAAGTAAAACATTGTCAATATAATTGAAGCCGTTGTGCATCATCTTACTTCCCCAGTTAATTTCTACCCTGATAGCATTCTGTGCTTATTTTTTCTTTTACTATACTGTGTCCATAAATCAATATAGTATTGTTTCACATTGTGTCCTTCTGTGGTTTGCTTTTTTCTCCCAATATTGTAAGACTTGCAATTACAATTAATTAATAATGTGATTAACACGTAAAAACTACAGTTGATTTTGTACTTCCACAATGAGTGTTCCTGTTGATGGGCATTCGGTCTCCCGTTTTGCAGGATAATGAGCAGGCTGCAGGGCGTGTCCTGACCACGTGCCTCTCCAGGATATGCAGCAAGAGTAGGATGCTGGGCATGGCAGGCTTGTGCTTGCCCTTTAGGAGGTTTTCCCATTGCTCTACAAGGTGTACCAGTCTTTTACTATCAGCAGAATATACTCTTTATACTTGCTAACACTTGATCTGGTCAGACTTTATTTATTTATTTACTTTTTTTCAAAAGATGACCGGTAAGGGGATCTCAACCCTTGGCTTGGTGTTGTCAGCACCACGCTCAGCCAGTGAGTTAACCGGCCATCCCTATATAGGATCCGAACCTGTGGCCTTGGTGTTCTCAGCACCACACTCTCCTGAGTGAGCCACAGGCCGGCCTGATCTGGTCAGACTTTAAAATTTTGGCTAGTCAAATGCAAAATATTGGTTCGGTGTAGTTTTAATATCCTTTTCCCTGATCACTGGTAAGGCCATGCAAGCGTCTTTTCTTACATTTAACGCGCATTTGAGATTCCTTATGAATTGCTGGTTCATTTTCTTTGCCCATTTATATGTTTCTCCTTATTGAAGTTAATAATACTAATTCTTCATTTGTTACAAGCACTGCCAATATCTTCTCCCCATCTGGGTTTAGCTTTTTGGTTTGTGTTTTTTATGTATATGTTTTTCCTTCTAATATTGAATTTATTAGTCTTTTTCCTGGGTTTTGCTTTTCATGACTTTAAGAAATTCTTCTCAATCCTCAGGTCATAAATGTACTGTTTTCATCTATGAACTTTTGCTTTCACATCTGGGTCTTTACCCAAAATTTTTAAAAATTATTTTTGTGAAATAAATTTAGAAAAGTAGATATAACATATGCAATTTGATAATTATATTGCAAATGCTACTTGGCTTACCACCACCTAGGTAAGAAATAGACTTGCAGCATCCCAGAACTGCCCCTCCACGGTATTACTTTTTCATATAGCTTAAACTCCTCTAGTGCAGCCCTAAAAAATATTTCACTACTTTTTGAGCTTTATCATACTGTGTATGTACGTTCCTGTGTTATCTTTCACTAAACATCATGTTTTTGAGATTGGTTCCTATACATCTGCAGCCTCTAGTTCACTAGTTTTCACTGCAGGGTAGGATTCCACTTTTGTATATATTACAGTATACTATTCTGTTGATATATGCATTTTTCAAAAAGTTTGGGGATGTTAAACAATGATGCCATGAACATCCTTGTATCTGTCTGGTGCACATACATTCACTTCTCTGGGCATATATCCAGGACTGGAATGACTGGGGAATTGGTATGAATATCTTTAACACTAATAGATTTTGCCAAAATATTTTCCAAAATGATTTTACACTCTTAAAATTGATAAAAGTGCTTATTTTACTCCACACCTTGTCAGTACTTGGTATTGTCAGACTTAAGTTTTTGCCAGTCAGGTAGGGGTGTAACAGTATCTCATTGTAGTTTTAATTTGCATTTTCCTGATTGCTAAAAACACTCAACACTTTGCCTCTGCTTATTAGCTATCTAGATTTCCTCTTTTGAAAAGAGCTCATTCAGGTCTTTTACCCATTATTCTGTAGGTTTTTTCTTTATTGATTTATGAGAGGGTTCCCCCATCATGATCTACATATATTGCAACTATCTTCTCCCAGTCTGGCTTGTCTTTTTACTCTTTATAGTACCTTTTGATGAACCCAATTCATAATTTAATGTAGCTGAAGTTGTTTTTCCCGTACGGTACCATTTCTTAAGTCTTTTCCTATCTTGAGGTCATAAACACACCTCCAATAGCATCTAGACCAGCTATTCCAGCACCACTTATTACCTGTTTTCATCTTTCCCCACTCCTGTGCCACTTTTTTGTAAGGTGTGTGTGACAGCCTCCACGTGGTGAGCCTGTGCCCAGGAGTCAGGCCGTGCTCCTGTTCTGCCCAGGAGGTAGATACATAAGAGGGTTCAAGTTAATATCAGTTCATAATCAGCCTGAGAGAGAATTAAACTTGATACACAGTATAATGGGTTTGAATCCTGGTTCTTTTAAATTTTTATTTTATAATATATATATTTAATTGACACAATAATTATACATATTTATGGGGATATTTTGATACATGTATACAATGTGTGTAATGATTGTGGTTTTGCCTTTTATTAGTTGACAACCTTGGCACATTATTTAACCTCTCAGCCTTTGTTTTCTCACCTATAAAGTGAGAATAATCTTTTCTCTGGAGGTCATTATAAGATTAGAAATGATTTATGTAACATAGTTCTAATTGTACAGTCATGCACCACATAGTGATGTTTTGGTTAATGATGGACCACACATATGATGGTGGTCCTATAAGATTATAATGGACCTGAAAAGTTCCTATCACTCGGTAACGTCATAGTGCAGCACATTACTCATGTAGGAGCAGCATACCATATAGCCTAAGCATGCAGTAGATGTACCATTCAGGTTTGTGTAGGTATGCTCTATGATGTCTGCACAACAACGAGATTGCCTAATGACGCATTTCTCAGAAGGCCTCCTGTTAAATGATGCATGACTGTATAATTTGCTTTGCACAGGTACCCAGTGAGGTGGAGGATGATGCACTTCCTGTGTCACATCCAAAACAGAGCACTCCTGCTATTTCCAGGGCTTTGTCACCATCTATGCATTTTCTCAAGTCAAACCTCTGTGTACTCCCTGATTTCTTTTTCCTTTTATTCCTAAACTCCACTCTCAACAATTCCTGGAGTCATCCTTTTGATTTTTTTTTTTTTTTGCGGCTGGCCTGTATGAGGATCTGAACCCTTGACCTTGGTGTTATCAGCACCATGCCTTCCCAAGTGAGCTAACTGGCCAGCCTCTCATGTTTTTTCTGAATCCATTACTTCTGTTGAACTATATGAAATTGCTCAGACTTGGCACTTTGGGACCTGTGAATCAGTGATTTTATGTGGTGAAATGGAAATATTTCTGTCTCCACACAACCTTCTCGCAGGCCCAGCAGCCTCCTGGCTGCCTTCCTGCCTCTGTACTTATTTTCCAGGCTAATCTCCTGTAACATCCAGTATTATACTTTTTAACATGTCAGTCAGCTTCTTGCACTTGCTTAAAATGTTTCAAAGATGGGAGTGTTTACAATATGATTCATTGGCACGTAAGAAGAAAATGTTAGCGCTTCAATACATTTTTAAAAATTCACCTCAATTTGTTGTTGATGTTTGCATGTTTATTTTATAATGTGTGTGTTACGGATTGGTGTGTGCTGCTCGTGATCTAAAAAGCTTAGACCACAGCCATTAGGGCACTTAGGTTTTGATTAAGTATCCAGTTATTTGGTCCATGTATTCTTGGTTGCCTTTTATCTGTCTCCACAGCTAGTTTATTAACAGTCCTTGTGACTATCTCCAAAATACCTTTGGGTCTATCTCTTAGGTTATTTGAGTACCCATCTCTTCCTCTGAATTATAAATCTTCGAGAACAGACATTGTCTTTGTTTTTTGTGGTCACCCAGGACTTAAGTACCTGAATAAATATTTGAATTTAGATAATGGAGAACTCCTACAAATTAGTAAAGAAAAATACTAAGACTTCCTTAATTAATAGTTAAAGGACAACAGTTCACAAAAGAAGGATATAGACTAAGGAAATGTTTGACCATACTAGTAAATTTAAAATTTTCAATTAAATATTAAAACTAACTCTGACAATTATATTCCAACAGGCAATCCATCTCGAAGATTCAAGTCTGTACCACCTCGTGATTTAGGCAATTTGGATAAGGGACAAGTAAATCTTTCTATTTTTATATATTCAGACATAGATTACTTGGGCTTGAAATTGATTTGCTGAGTTGTTCCTTTTTTTTTACTGACTTAAGTTTCTAAACCATGTATAAAGGGGACTTTTTATTTAACATTTTATATATAACACCAACACTAGTCACAGAACCCCGTAATTTTAGAATCTGGCTTTAGGAACAACTTTTAGCTGCTTCAAATGTCTTGTTCTTACAGGCTGCCTTGCCCGGGGAGCCACTTGAGTCAGTGAACTTTCCTGATCCTGAATATGAAGAGAAGGAAGAAAACGAAGAAATTCAGGGAGTAATCTATCATCCTGATGGAAAGGTTAAAAAAGATTTTTAAATAATGAATTCTATAAAAAATAAATATGGATTAAAATAGACTTGAAACAGATTCTAGAACAGATGATCTGTTAACAGTGGCTTCACTTCAGTGCCTTGGAGCTTGAACCTTCGGACTCCACTCAGAGTGCTCAGAGCATGACACGCGTTTAGTGGCCGTTTCTAGTTGAGAGATACACAGCAAAAGAAGGAAGACAGTCCCTTTGTTTAAACTTCGTTCTTGCCCCAAACAGCACGAAAGCCTTTGTAATCCTTAACTCTTTTTTATTTTTATTTTTTTTTGTGTGGCTGGCTGGCATGCTCTGAGCTAACCTGCCAGCCTAATCCTTACCTCCTTTTAAAAGCCTCAGTTCATTCTAGGCCTTCCTTTCCTGCAGCCTTTCTTCTGTTTATCCCAGGTCGGGGCCCCCTTCTCCAGCTCCATCCTGCACAGTTTTGTCTTGTTTGTAGGAAAGTTTTGAGTGGGAAAACTGCCTCACTGAGTGTCCAGCTAAAAGAGGCAGTGAAAAGGGAAGGGACATACATAGGGTACAGGGAAGTGATGAGGGAATTTTTCCTCAAGTATATGGAAAATTCACTTTTTCAAATACCCTAGTCTGATCCATTTTAATTGAAATGATAGGGCCATATTTCACTGCTGGCTTTGAGGAATGTAAGGAGGACAAATAACAGCCACCAAAAGGAAGCAGTGACTTTCCTGTACAAAGTCGACTTCAGGGGAACATTACCGATGACGAAAAGTGTTTTTTTTTTTTTTTTTTTTTTTTTTTTTTAGCTGAATTATGGCTAATAAATGGAAAAGGACTGAGATTAGAAAATCACCAGTTTGGGGCCGAGCCCGTGGCGCACTCGGTAGAGTGCTGCGCTGGGAGCGCAGTGACGCTCCCGCCGCGGGTTCGGATCCTATATAGGAATGCCCGGTGCACTCACTGGCTGAGTGCCCGGTCACGATAAAGACAAGAAAATCACCAGTTTGCAACCTCTGATGAAATAAAGGACCTATTCCATTTTTTGGAGGATGTTTTACTTTTTATTATTAAGAAATCAAAGTAGGCAATTAGGAAGAGAGGTAGGTATATTTTGATCACATGGTGTCAGGAGGAAATCTTACCTATTGATAACTTGTGCTTTTCTAAGGTGGAAAAGGTTTGTAACAACGGGTGCCGTTTTATTCTGTTTCCCAATGGAACGCGGAAGGAAGTGGGTGCGGACGGGAAGACCATCACCCTCACCTTCTTGAACGGTGACGTGAAGCAGGTCATGCCAGACGAGAGAGTGGTATGTTCCCGCAGGGGCCTTTCCGTGGTGGCTGCCCCGCCTCTGCGGGAAGGGCGCGCTGACGTGTGTCTTTACAGATCTACTACTATGCAGCGGCCGGGACCACCCACACCACCTACCCGCAAGGCCTGGAAGTCTTACATTTCTCCAGCGGACAAATAGGTACAAACTCGCTGCTCCTACTCCTTATTAAATTCTTTCCCTCCTTTAAAAAATATTTATGGTAACCTTTTTAAAACAGAAAAACATTTCCCAGATGGAAGAAAAGAAATCACGTTTCCTGACCAGACTATTAAAAATTTATTTGCTGATGGACAAGAAGAAAGCATTTTTCCAGATGGTACAATTGTCAGAGTACAACGGTATGACACCTTTTAAATTTGTTTCTAGATTTTCATGGCTCAGTGTTTATTACCAATTGAATATTTAAAAATCTAAAATATTTGTCTATAAGTCATTCAAAATTTCAGTGAGTTTGAAAATAGGTGAGACAAGTTCTCAGCATTTTGGCATTTAGAACTAGTTTGAGATAGGTAGGCTCTTGGTAACGATTTTGCTACATAATCTACAGTTAGTCTTTAGCCTAGAGCTGTAGAGGTAGTCTGTACTCGTACAGCATTCCAGGAAATGGGAATGGCAAGTATTTGTCTAGAAATGTTTGGTGAGATTTGAAAACGTGAATGATAGGCCGGCCCGTGGCTCACTTGGGAGAGTGTGGTGCTGATAACACCAAGGCCACGGGTTCGGATCCTATATAGGGATGGCCGGTTAACTCACTGGCTGAGCGTGGTGCTGACAACACCAAGCCAAGGGTTGAGATCCCCTTACCGGTCATCTTTAAAAAAAAAAAAGAAAAGAAAAGAAAACGTGAATGAGACAGAAAGAAGGAAGGTTGTCCTGTGAGTTTTTAAGAATGACCAAACAGTGGCACCACGGTTAGACTATATCTCCTCTTGCTCGTATTTTGAATTTCTGGATCTGTCTGCCCCAGCTGGATAAGTTCTTTACTCTGGCCTCCCTGATCCATTTCTTTAAAATCAACAACCTCTTTCTTTATCCTTCTGAGAGTTACATTTCTTGAAGTTAGACGCTTCTTCAGCCCATGATAAAGAGCTCCTCATGCTCACCATTTTAATTAAAACTAGGGCATAGGTTTGCCACATCCAGTGGCGTATTTTAAGTTTTCATCCTCCTTTCCTGGAGTGTGACAATTAAATATCCATTAACCTTGATACAAATAACATGTTATAGTTACATTTAACTAACCTGAATCCTGTGATATAATCACTTGGCAAAAAAAAAAAAAAAAAGGTAAAAACACTACATTCGGATAATGTGGAAACTCGTCATGATAGTGTTTTTCCCTTAATGTGGTTTGAAACTTTATCTGGTGCTCGACTAAGTAAATAGCAATTTGTTCTAAAGTCAGAGGAAAAACTTATGTGTACAGTATGTTTTGAATGATTTCAAAAATGTTTCAAGTTTTCTAACTCTTAATTTTGAAATTTTCTATAACAAAAAGTAGAGAAAATATGAAAATGCTAGGTACCCATACATCCAACTTCAACTAGTATTACATCACGCCAATCTTTTTCATCTATACTCGGGCAAATTCCAGATATTATTATATTAGTTCATTCAAGATTATTTTGGCATTTTTGACTTTCAGCAATGGTTTTCAAACTTTAGTATGAATTAAAATCACGTGGATTATTTAAATGCAACTTGCTTGGCTCCACCCCAGTAATTTGCATTTCTGACAAGTTCTCAGGTGATGCTTACACTTCAGGGGGGCAGGGACTGCACTGGTCAAGGAGCAGCTGTGAGTGGCTTTGTGTCTCTCACTTGTATGTGGTACAGAGCCATGCCATTCATAGAAAAAAACCTCACAGTGCCAGCACCTGCTTATCTGTGTTCAGAAGTGGTGATTGTCACTCATTAGCCCAGGCTTGTGTTTATGATGGCACATCATACCTGTATTTGGGGGTTCCACAGACATGTCAAGAAATCAACCTGGTGTTAACTATTTTTCATATTATTTTTTTGTACCATTGTTTCAAAATAGATCTGAAGTGTGATCATGCCCCTTCGCAGGAATATCTCTCTTCCCCACCTGATATAGAGGATGCACCCAGATGGTTTTCAACTTAGTGAAAAGGAGGGTCAAAACCGAAGTAACCAGAGTTTTAATACATGATCAATTCCTTTTAGAGGCTGAAGACGTGAAAAAATAAGAAAAACCAAAACAAAAGAAAAAACATTTGGTGGTGAAAATATAAATTTATTAAAACAAGCTTTTCATGGGTACATATAAATGCCCATCTGATAACTGCAACCATCAGCCTGAAGCAGAAACATTGTAGAAAGAATTTGCAGTAGGGACAATGACCTAGAGAGGTCTCTAGGATAAGAAATAACTGCCAGAATCAAAAGGCTACTTTTAAATAGTTCTCCTGTTGTATATTTCATATTTTTTAAGAGATTAAATTCTATTTTAAATTTTTCAGTGATGGCAACAAAATCATAGAGTTTAATAATGGCCAAAGAGAACTCCATACTGCCCAGTTCAAGAGACGGGAATATCCAGATGGCACAGTTAAAACTGTGTATACAAATGGTCATCAAGAAACCAAATACACATCTGGTCGAATAAGAGTTAAGGACAAGGATGGTAATGTTCTCATGGACACAGAATTGTAATGCTCCTTGTGTGCCTTAATCATGAAGTAACACTGATTTTCTTGTTTAAACAATATACATTTAACTTATATAGACTGTGTGTGTGAGTGTATGTGTGTATATAAATTGTAAAGATTATGTTTGGATTCTAAAATAAAAGTTTACACTGCATCTTGTTCAGTTTTATATTCTTTGAAATGCACAAGGAAAGCTTTTGTATAATTCACTACCCTGTCTTTCTTTTACTAAGGAAAGCATCATTACTTTATCTCTGTTATAAACTATAGGTTTTGAAAATAATGAGTGCTTTTATTGATTGGAGATGGTTATAAAAACCAACAAGTGCACAAAGTACTTCACATGGATGTCCCACAGGCACATCGGCCATAGAACATGGACTTGACAGAAAGTGTGCTCAAGGAGTAAGTGAATGTGTCTCTAGCCAAAATGTTAAATTAGTACCAAGATTAAAGCATTTGATCTACTGCAGAGGTTCATTAATTGATATAGAATGGGAAGTTACAATGATGAATACAAATAAGTCAAACAGTAATACAAGTAGTAGATAATCATAGGAGAAAGCAGTTACAAGAAGGCTGACTAACTTGTCAGAAATGGGAAACATGAGTGGAAGGGTGTAATAGCTTGTGTTAACTGATGAACCACAGCTACCTCGATGTTATCATTGATAAAACTGTAGGCTGACAGAAGTAAGGTGTCCTTTAAAGACAGGCAAGCCACCTACCTACTTGTAGATTTAATTACAGATTGGTCTAGATAGACCTTACCTGTCACTTAGTGCAGTAGGACAATAAGTGTTGACAATGACTCAAACCTTAAAGGAGAAGGCTGATAAATGAGTTAAAACTTTGTGAAAAGTTTCTACTATACCGAACAGATGAGAAGATACCTATATGTGGCAAAGGATTACTATCCAGAATATATAAAGAATTCCTACAAATCAATAAGAAAATCGCAAACAACTCAACAGAAAAATGAACAAAGGATATCAAGAAGCAATAAACAAGTGGCAGAATGCTCTCTGACTCTAATAAACCAGTGAATGCATACTGAAACAATGAGATGCCTTTTTATACTACTATATTCCAGCAAAAAAAAAAGGTGTGGCTACACCAAGTGCTGGCAAGGAACTCAGACGACTCATGGTGGAGTAAACTGGTAAAACTAGTTTTTAGAAAGCAGTTACCCCATGACCCCGCAAATTCCACTACTATGTACATATACTATAAAACCTCTCACAACTATACAAGTGTTGTATAGAATATTTGTAATTGAGTAATTCAATATAGTGCAAATACAGTGCAAATAAAATAGTGAGAAAATAAAAACATATTAGTCTGTTTCTGTTGCTTATAACAAAATATATGGAACTGGGTATTTTATAAAGAAAATGAAATGTATTGCTTATAGTTTTGGAGGCTGGGTAGTCCACAGTGCAGAGAAAGCATCTGGTGAGGGTCTTGGTGGCGACAGTGACCCAGGAGTCTCATGTGGCAGAAAATGGCAGAGCAGAAAGCAAACTTCTCATTTGCTTTCTTTTTAAAGCCCTCAGAACCACACCCATGACCATCATTAATCCATTCACTACAGCATGGCCCTACAATCTAATCACCTCTTCAAGGCCCACCTTTGAATTACCATAATAGGATTTCCCACCCTCAACAGTTACAATGGGATTTAAGCTTCATTGAGGTTGGGGGGGGGGGCATCCAATCTACAGAAATTGTGTAATGCCACATACATTTAAAAATATACAGAGCAGTACTATATATCTCATGGATGCATTCATACACAGCAAAATTATAAAGACCTATGTAGCAAAATTATAAAGACCTATGTAAGAATGACAAAACACCAAATCACATAGTGTTCACCTCTATGGGAGGAAGAATGTGACTGGGGAGGGGCACTACAGGGTCCTTCAACTGTACTGATAATATCTTCTTAAGCTGAATCAGTTATAAAATGAACTATTTTATCATGTCTAAACTATTTCAATATGAAATTATAGTAAAATAAGATGTTTAAAGCAAATATTTATTAACTACTTTTCTGATTTTTTGCCCCCCTAACTGAATTCCTAACAGTTCAACATGTAAGAATGGGGGTGGGGGGTCAGCACAATTTCAGAACAAGTCAAGAAACCAAGTGTGAAATGGTCTAAACATAACAAAACTTTCTGAGGGCTGCTGCAGATGCTCTGCACTGTGTAAATGAAAAACAAAATATATGTTATTTTAAACCTTTGCTTCATGTTAGTGTTACAGTCTAGCTGTTGAATCACTTGTTAGATTTATGTGAATGGACAAGATAAAGAGCTGGTTACCCTAGTACTGTAATAACTTTGTTATTAGGATGCTCATTGTTCAGTAGTTCTATATGCATGCCATAGATTCGTGTGCTTAAATTATTTATGGTGCCCCCCTTTTCCTGCTCACGCCATACTTAGCTGCTACTGTGACAGTCACGACAGCCATGCCAAGAATTCTTACAGATATGGGACCTCTTTGATACTGGTGCTCAACAGGTGAGAAGGGCCTAAGAAGAAATCTGGAAGAGAGATTCTTGCTGAGCTTTGTTGTCATTCCTTTGAGAAATTAAGGAAAAGGCCAAGGATGCTTTTATGAGCAATTTAGCATTAATTTCTGCTGTATTAGTCGCACACCTTATGCTGACTAGAAGGGGGAACAAGAACTTAAGACTCACATCACTCATCTCCGTCTGTGAGCACCATTTCTACTAATGACATATGAACTGGATACTGTTCATCTTCATATAATGTCAGTACTGGTTCTGGTGTCTGAGCCTAAAATTAGGAGATACAGTTGTCAAGAAAACACAATGTCTGCTGCCTCTTCCCTTCCATATCTGGCCATTCACAGAAGAGGGAAAAGGCATTCTCTTGGTTTATTGATTTTTTTCTTTTGGCAGCTGGCCAGTACAGGGATCGAACCCCAGACCTTGATGTTATCAGCACCACGCTGTAGCCAACTGAGCTAACTAGCCAGCTTTTATCTATAATTTATACCCTACTTCAAAAGGCATCTATGATGGTTTCCTGCTAAATCCCATTCCTTCCATTCTCCTGCTCTATTTAAATTATAATGCCTCCCCCCACACACAGTTCTGGATGGAGCCAATTAACACCATCATCCCTGTTAAAGTTCAGTTACATTTCACACATACAGCATCACACCTTTATGCATAATCTGACCAAAATTTGAGTGTTATTCATAGAAGTGAAAAAATACCTACCTGTAAGAAATGCTTGCCCTATTTTCACTTGCTTCTTGAGAGAAACGCTGGATGAACTAGTTACACCACTCTGCACACACAATAGCCTATGTATAGGGATTTTCAAAATACACTTTCTAGTAATAGCATTGTCTCTTTATGAGCTCTTTTTTTGTCATAGCCAGTGTGTCAGGAATCCCCAAATCCTGGCAACCAGCCCAGTGATGACCACCAAACCACCACTGGAAGCCCCCTGGTCTCCTGAACTGAGGTGGTGGGGGAGATGGGCCCACCAGGAGAACACTGGGGCACAGCAAGGACCGCTGATCCACCCTATAATCAGCACATGGCCACTCTGTGTAGACTGGTCAGGAATATAGAACTGCAGGGGGTGCAGTTTGCTGAAAAGACTCAGGTCCAAACCAGAGTTTCTACACAACTCAGGTGTACTAAATCTCAAGGGACCTGGAAGTGCTTACAGTCAACCATTAAAACCTGAGCTGCACAAAAAGCCTTCCCTAGGGAATCAGCAGTAAAGCAGCAATTTAGCTCAATCACCGGGCTCAAGTACGGGTCCCCACAGGATGTTCCCGCATTTTAGAAGTAAGCAAAGGATGACAAACTAGTTCCAGTGCAGAGTTTAAGTGGCAGGAACAGCAAATAATCCAACACAGAACTAAAAGAAAAAACAATACCCACAGACGAGAGACAAAGTTTGATATTAACTAGTAAAGGTCTCACATCACCAAAGAACACCTATAAAACCTAGAAGGACCGGAAGCCCCCTGGGCTCCCTAGCCAGGGAGGGGAGAGGGCTGGGGCCTGAGCCATGCCTCCTGACACCTGAAACCAGCTCAGCGATGACCACTGAGTGGCTGCAGTAAGTGCTCTGGGCTACTGAGCTGCCGCTAAGGGGGGCCGGGGGCCTTGGGCCTCAGCCATGCCCACTGACACAACCAGCCCAGCCACGACCACTGAGCTGCTGCAGGAAGTACCAGGCTCCCGAGCCAGGGCACTGGGGGGGCTGGTGGGTTTTGGCCACACACCCCCGACATCTGCAACCAGCCCAGTGATGACCACCAAACCACCACTGGAAGCCCCCTGGTCTCCTGAACTGAGGTGGTGGGGAGCTGACGTGCATTCAGCCGAGCAACAATCAAGCCACCAATGGAAGCCCCCTGGTCTCTCCTGCAGGAATCAACTATGCCTCCCTCCATCCCCCGTTCCCACCCTATTTCCTTCCCCCTTCACCTCTCCCCCTCTCCAACTGCTCCACAATCTCTTAGAATGTAAAAAAAATGATAATATACATAAATAAAATTTTTAAAAGTTGCATTCTCTTGCCTATAGAAGCCAGTTTTATCTATTTTTTATATCTCCATATTGGCTGGCACACAGTAAGCACTTAGTGTTTTCTGAATCATAAGCTTATTTATGGAAGCAACTATGAAGTTTAAGTACAGTAGTCTTATATGGAAAAATACTAGCTCAAATAACTTTTAAACATTCTACTGCTCTGAAAAGTCACCTCTCCCAGGGTGATGGAGACTCAAAGGATTACTCAAAGCCCATTTCTTCTGAGCAGTGAGAGGCCCAAAAGGGTTAATTCCACGCAAGTACTTCAAGAGAGGATTCCTCAGAAAATAGCCCTGAATCAGGTTTTCTCCCAATTTTTATTCTCCAGGCAAGAAAGTTACAGAAAAGGAACATAGGTGGTTACAAAAAGAACAATGAGATAATCATTATACTTTTTCCATCATGAGGTTTAGCTGCACCAAGGACGACTGCAGAGCAAGCATATTTGCTGTGTTACAATTTTCTTATCTACAACCGAGACTTTAGTCCTGGGAAAGTTTTCTGTTTTTCCCAAGCTTAGCATTTCTATGTTAAGTACTAAAAAGTCAGGCTATACCTTAAACTACATGGCTTTGGAAGCTAGGCCCTGTGAAATACATTTGCTTTATTAATGTTGGTATTCTCCACAAAAAGTGAATATTCATGTTCTTGAAAAATATATGTGAGTACATTAGCCCTGTGGAGTCCATTATTCAATCCCTGTTTCAAAACATAAAAGACAAATCAGCAAAAAGACACATTATGAGTAAAGGGATATAGCCATTTAAAAATATACAATTTTAAACCAAACTGTACTTAAATTAGGGAATAGGAGTTTTTAACATAAGTATAGTTGACATGGAGAATTTAATTAAAAAAAAAATAGTAATCTGGAACAAATTTGGGTACTTTCTGGTTAAGATGAATTCTTCTATCCCTGAAAATGATATTTTATTTTGCAACCCTACTAAATCATTATATATATCTAGACAAGAACATAATCTGATGTGACTTGCATAATTTTTTTAAAAATTATTTTTTATTTTTGGCACCTGACCAGTTATGGGGATCTGAACCCCTGACTTTGGTATAATCAACACCACGCACTAACCAACTGAGCTAACCAGCCTGTCCTTGCACAAAACATCAGAAAATTCCACATAGAAGTCCAGATCTGTAGTTCATCTAGGGGAAAAAAATATCTGGCAGCGCAGGGTTGGTCTTAACACGTAGCCATAACTGGCTAGAGCTGAGGAGGGGCTGCTTCCTTTGGAGGAGGTTAGTCTTCTTCACCTGCCACTTCCTTTCCACTCATTGTTTAAACTCAGTCTACCTCACCCAGTAAGACATCTGCTTGACTCCTATAGGTGTTCAACCTTGGGAGCAAATTTGATAAAAATGGCTACTCTGTTGGGACTCACAGTGAGACAGAAGCATTCCTCAAGGTTGATTCTAATCACTCCACACAGAGCTCAGAGAAATGACTTGTGGAATATGTTTATAAGATTTAGGAGAAGTACTGGCATTCAATAAGCCTAAGCTCGCATTCTGGTTCTGTCAATAACCAGCTGCCAGGCCTTAAGTGGTTTTAATACCTAAAGATAAAACTACAACCATTCTTTTGGCTTCTTTCTAAGCACCCATTTAAGTGTAGGATGAGAACCTGCAGTGCTAATATACAAGCCCAGAACTGTTGTCCAAGGAATTTTAGATTTGAATTGGATAGGCCATGAAGAACTACAGAGCAAGGGGGAGTCTGGGAGTGGAAAGAAGCTACACAAAAGAGAACAAGAGAATTAAATACGGTAGTAGGAATGGAAGATAGGTTATGGATATGGGAGATTTTATGGAAGTCAGAATTTGCAGGAGGTAAAATGAATGCAATATGAGGAACTGGGGTGATTTATAGATGCGTGGTACCATTAACAAAGTTAATTTGGAAGGTTCCAAATCAAAATTTTCCTTGAAGATATCCTATATTTCTTTTTATTTCCTACATAGTCTACTACCATATGAAATATGCCTTAAAAAGTTAAAAATTATCCAAAAATATAATTACCATCTTAGTAGGGTACCAGTAAATCAACAGATTTTTTTCCACACCATGGCCAACTCTAAATGTAAACTTAACTAGGACTGAGAAATGATTTCAGAAAAACTATAGCAAATGTCAAAATATGGTTCTTCATCTAACAAACATTACAAGTTTATTCTGTGTTCTGTATCAGGGACGTAGAGAGGAATAAAATGTGGTTCATGCCCTTAAAGGGGCTTATACTAGCAGGGAGACATATAGAAATAATTAAGTGCAATAAAAAGTAACACAGGTAGTCATCTCTAGCTGGGGTGTATTTTTTTAAAAAGTTTTGTACTTATTAAGATTTATTTATTTATTTTTAATTTTTATTTTGTCGATATACAATGTGGTTGATTATTGTGGCCCATCACCGAAACCTCCCTCCCTCCTCCCTCCCCTCCCTCCCACCCAACAATGTCCTTTCTGTTTGCTTGTCGTATCAACTTCAAGGAATTGTAGTTGTTATATCTTCTTCCCCCCCACCCCCTGGTTTTTTTGTGTGTGTGTTTGTGTGATTTTATTTATTTATTTTAAGCTCCCACGAATAAGTGAGAACATGTGGTATTTCTCTTTCTGTGCCTGACTCATTTCACTTAACATAATTCTCTCAAGGTCCATCCATGTTGTTGCAAATTGCAGTATTTCATTCGTTTTTATAGCTGAGTAGTATTCCATTGTGTAGATGTACCACATTTTCCGTATCCACTCATCGATGATGGACATTTCGGCTGGTTCCAACTCTTAGCTATTGTAAAAAGTGCTGCAATGAACATTGGCGAACAGGTATACCTTCAACTTAATGATTTCCATTCCTCTGGGTATATTTCCAACAGTGGGATAGCTGGGTCATACGGCAGATCTATCTGCAATTGTTTGAGGAACCTCCATTCCATTTTCCATAGAGGCTGCACCATTTTACAGTCCCACCAACAATGTATGAGAGTTCCTTTTTCTCCGCAACCTCACCAGCATTTATCGTTCAGAGTCTTTTGGATTTTAGCCATCCTAACTTGGGTGAGATGGTATCTCACTGTAGTTTTGATTTGCATTTCCCGGATGCTGAGTGATGTTGAGCATTTTTTCATATGTCTGTTGGCCATTTGTATATCTTCCTTAGAAAATGCCTACTTAGCTCTTTTGCCCATTTTTTAAATTGCGTTGCTTGTTTTTTTCTTGTAAAGTTGTTTGAGTTCCTTGTATATTCTGGATATTAATCCTTTGTCAGATGTATATTTTGCAAATACTTTCTCCCACTCTGTCGGTTGTCTTTTAACTCTGTTGTTTCTTTTGCTGTACAGAAGCTTTTTAGTTTGATATAATCCCATTTGTTTATTTGTCCTTTGGTTGCCCGTGCTTTTGGGGTCGTATTCATGAAGTCTGTGTCCAGTCCTATTTCCTGAAGTGTTTCTCCTATGTTTTCTTTAAGCAGTTTTATTGTTTCAGGGTGTATATTTAAATCCTTAATCCATTTTGAGTTGATTTTAGTATACGGTGAGAGGTATGGGTCTAGTTTCATTCTCCTGCATATGGATATCCAGTTATCCCAGCACCATTTGCTGAAGAGGCAGTCCTTTCCCCAGTGAATAGGCTTGGTGCCTTTGTCAAAGATCAGATGGCAGTAAGTGTGTGGGTTGATTTCTGGATTCTCTATTCTATTCCACTGATCGGTGTGTCTGTTTTTATGCCAGTACCATACTGTTTTGGTTATTATGGCTTTGTAGTATAGCTTAAAGTCAGGTAGTGTTATGCCTCCAGCTTTATTTTTTTTACTCAGCATTTCTTTGGCTATGCGTGGTCTTTTATTATTCCATATAAATGTCTGAATAGTTCTTTCCATTACTGAGAAAAATGTCGTTGGAATTTTGATGGGGATTGCATTGAATTTGTATATCACTTTGGGTAGTATGGACATTTTCACTATGTTGATTCTTCCAATCCAAGAGCATGGGATATCTTTCCATCTTCTTGTATCCTCTCTAATTTCTCTCAGCAGTGGTTTGTAGTTCTCATTATAGAGATTTTTCACCTCCTTGGTTAACTCAATTCCTAAGTATTTTATTTTTTTGGTGGCTATTGTAAATGGGCAGGCTTTCTTGATTTCTCTTTCTGCATGTTCACTATTGGAGAAAAGAAATGCTACTGATTTTTGTGTGTTGATTTTGTATCCTGCTACTGTGCTGAAATCATTTATCACCTCCAAGAATTGTTTTGTAGAGGCTTTAGGCTGTTCAATATATAGGATGATGTCATCTGCAAACAGGGACAGTTTGACTTCTTCTTTTCCAATCTGGATGCCCTTTATTTCCTTCTCTTCTCTGATTGCTCTGGCTAGTACTTCCAACACTATGTTGAATAGGAGTGGTGAGAGTGGGCATCCTTGTCTGGTTCCTGTTCTTAAAGGAAAAGCTTTCAGCTTTTCCCCATTCAAGATGATATTAACAGTGGGTTTGTCATATATGGCTTTAATTATGTTGAGATACTTTCCCTCTATACCTAACTTATAGAAGGTCTTTGTCATGAATGAGTGCTGAATTTTCTCAAATGCTTTTTCAGCATCTATACAGATGATCACATGGTCCTTGTGTTTGACTTTATTAATATGGTGTATCACATTTATTGATTTGCATATGTTGAACCCTGGGATGAATCCCACTTGATTGTGGTGAATTATTTTACGTATGTGTTGCTGTATTCTGTTTGCTAGTATTTTAGTGAGGATTTTTGCATCTATATTCATCAAGGATATCGGCCTGTAGTTTTCTTTTTTGGTTATATCCTTACCTGGTTTTGGTATCAGGATGATGTTTGCTTCATAGAATGAGTTTGGGAGATTTGTGTCTGTTTCAATCTTTTGGAATAGTTGTTAAAGAATCGGTGTCAATTCCTCTTTGAATGTTTGGTAAAATTCTGCTGTGAATCCATCTGGTCCTGGGCTTTCCTTTGTTGGGAGCCTCCTGATAACAGCTTCAATCTCCTTTATTGTTATTGGTCTGTTCAAATTTTCTACGTCTTTTTTGGGAGCTTGTGTGTTTCCAGAAATTTATCCATTTCCTCCAGATTTTCAAATTTCTTGGCATATAGTTGTTTATAGTAGTCTCAAATGATTCCTTGTATTTCAGATGAATCAGTTGTAATATCACCTGTTTCATTTCTAATTTTTGTTATTTGAATCTTCTCTCTTCTTTTTTTTGTTAGCCATGCTAATGGTTTGTCAATTTTATTTATCTTTTCAAAAACCAACTTTTTGATTCATTGATCTTTTGTATTGTTTTTTGGGTTTCAATTTCATTAAGTTCTGCTCTGATCTTAATGATTTCTTTCCGTCTGCTAACTTTAGGTTTGATTGTTCTTGTTTTTCTAGTTCTTTAAGGTGAAGTGTTAGGTTGTTCACTTGCCATCTTTCCATTTTTCTGAGGTGAGCATTTAATGCAATAAATTTCCCCCTTAATACTGCTTTTGCAGTATCCCACAGGTTTTGGTATGATGTATCATTATTTTCATGAGTTTCAATAAATTTTTTGATTTCCTGCTTGATTTCTTCTTGGACCCATATGTCATTAAGTAGAATGTTGTTTAATTTCTATGTGTTTGTATAGTTTCCAGAGTTTCGTTTGTTATTGACTTCTAGTTTTAATCCACAGTGGTCTGAGAAAATACATGGGATAATTCCAATTTTTTTGAATTTGTTGAGACTTGATTTGTGACCTATTATGTGATCTTTCCTGGAGAATGATCCATGTGCTGATGAGAAGAATGAATATTCTGAGGTTGTTGGATGGAATGTTCTGTAGATATCTGCCAAGTCCAATTGGTCTAGAGTATTGTTTAGATCTTGTGTTTCTCTGCTGATTCTTTGCCTAGATGATCTGTCCAATATTGACAGTGGGGTGTTCAGGTCCCCTGCTATTATGGTATTAGTGTCTATTTCCTTCTTTAGGTCTAACAGAGTTTGTTTTATAAATCTGGCTGCTCCAACATTGGGTGCGTACATATTTATGACTGTTATGTCTTCTTGATGGATCAGTCCTTTTATCATTATGTAGTGTCCCTCATTGTCTCTTTTTATGGTTTTTAGTTTAAAGTCTATTTTGTCAGATATAAGAATAGCTACTCCAGCTCGTTTTTCTTTTCTGTTTGCATGGTAAACCTTTTTCCATCCTTTCACTCTTAGTCTATGTGAATCTTTATTGGTGAGGTGGGTCTCTTGAAGGCAGCATATAGTTGGGTCCTCCTTTTTAATGCAGTCAGCCAGTCTGTGTCTTTTGATTGGGGAATTTAAGCCTTTTATATTAAGAGTTGTTATTGAAAGGTGTTGATTTATTCCTAGCATTTTATTGGTTGTTTGGTTGTCTTAGGTGTCTTTTGTTTCTTGCTCTCTGATTTACTGTTTGTTTTTTGTTTTTGTTGGTCCCTAGGTTGTAGATAGCGTTTTTGTTTGATTTCTCTTCATGAATGCCATTTTCATTATACTAGTGGGTTTTGATTTTTCTTGGGTTTTATGGCAGTGGTAGTTATTTTTCAGGAAACAAACCCAGTACTCCCTTGACAATTTCTTGTAAGGGTGGTCGTGTGGTGGTGAACTCCCGCAGTTTTTGTTTGTCTGAGAAATATACTAATTGCCCTTCATTTTGGAAGGATAGCCTTGCAGGGTAGAGTATTCTTGGTTGGCAATCTTTGTCTTTTAGTATTTTGAATATATCATCCCATTCCTTTCCAGCTTTTAGGGTTTGTGATGAAAAGTGTGATGTTAGCCTGATTGGGGCTCCCTTATAGGTGATTTAACGCTTCTCTCTTGCAGCTTTTAAGATTCTTTGTCTTTGAGTTTTGCCAATTTGACTATAACATGTCTTGGAGAAGACCTTTTTGGGTTGAATACGTTTGGAGATCGTTGAGCTTCCTGGATCTGAAGATCTGTGATTTTTCCTATACCTGGGAAGTTTTCTGCCACTATTTTGTTGAATATGTTTTCAATGCAATCTCTGTTTTCCTTCCCTTCTGGAATACCCATGACTCGGATATTTGAGCGCTTAAGGTTGTCTGATATCTCTCTCAGATTTTCTTCAATGTCTTTGATTCTTTTTTCTTTTTTTTTGTCTGCTTGTGTTATTTCAAACAGCCCATCTTCAAGTTCAGAGGTTCTCTCTTCAACTTTTGTAAGCCTGTTGGTTAAACTCTTCATTGTGTTTTTTATTTCGCTGAATAATTTCTTCAGTTCGGCAAGTTCTGCTACATTTTTTTTCAGGACATTGATTTCCTTGTACATTTCCTCTTTCAGGTCCTGTATACTTTTCCTCGTTTCATCATCATGTCTAGCTGAGTTTTCTTGTATTTCATTCAGTTTCCTTAGAATTATCACCCGAAATTCCTTGTCAGTTATTTCAAGGGCTTCTTGTTCTATAGGATCTAGAGTTTGAGATTTATTAACTTTTGGTGGTGTACTTTCTTAATTTTTTGTATTTCTGGTATCTTTTTTTGATGTTTATTCATTGTGGCAGGGGGTTTCACAGTCCACAGTTTTGACACTATTGACTAACTAAGGTGTTGCTGTGTTTGCCAATTTGGTATGGCTACCTCTGTGACTGCTCAGTTGGCCTCTAGTGTCTTTTGTGTGTGGTTGCCTCAGGTCTTGGGCCTCTCCTGGGAGCCACCTCTCTAGTCAGCTTGGACTGTGCTGGGCTGCTGGATCACGGGGCAGTACCTCAGGGTGTGTGGTCTCTGCTGAGCTTCCACTTCCTGTGCCCGACTTCTCCCTGTTCCTTGAGCTCTGGCCCGGGCTGCTGTGATGCACCGAGGCACCGCAGAGCATGTTGTCTCTGCAGAGCTTCCCCTTCCCCTACAGGATGTCTCCCTGCTCTGTGCGTGCTAGGCCAGGCTTGGGATGGAGCCGGGTGGCGGAAGTGAAGCCTTCCTGCTGGATCATGCAGTGGCAGCCCCACAGGGTGTGTGTTTTCTGCCGAGTCTCTGCCTCCCTAGCCGGATGTCTCCCAGCTCTGTGCACACTGGGTGGGGCTGGGAATGGAGCCGGGTGCCAGCAGTGAAGCCTACCTGCTGGATCATGCAGTGGCAGCCCCACAGGTTGTGTGTTTTCTGCCGAGTCTCCGCCTCCGTAGCCAGACTTCTCCCAGCTCTTTGCGCACTGGGCTGGGCTGGGAGTGGAGCCGGGTGGCGGTGGTGAAGCCTACCTGCTGGATCTCGCAGTGGTGGCCCCACAGGGTGTGTGTTTTTCTCCTTATTAAGGTTTATTGAAGTTAAAAGCATCAGTTCACCATTTCACGGAGCAGTACATTGCCATGTTTGGTGAGTTTGATGCCACCTGTTTAATTAGATGGTCTCAAATTTTCTCGCATCCACTTGGTATTTTAAACAGACTTCTAAATTCTCTTTTAGTCTCATTTATGTAATTGTTTCACAAAATTTTATGGTAGAGTTTTATGCTACTTTCTTAAAAGGAAGAAAATCTCTCCATCTTCTTGAAAAGGCTTGCATACTTTTTCTTTTCAAATTCAAAGCTACTCTTACCGTAAACACTTTAACTCCAGCTACAATACTCCTGTTACAGGCTGCCCCAGACCTGGCCCCTGAGGCTTCCACCTTCCCCTCCCCCTTGGACAAGGTTAATCCCTAGTATGGGATGCTTCTCCTTCCATTGCTACGCACCATTCCCCATCCTTGTTAAATTGTGGAACCCCTCTTTGTTCCCTAATGTCCCACAATACCCCATCACTAACAAACACCTAATAGACTTAAAACCCATCATACACAAACTCCTTTCTTCTCATCTCTCACGGCCTACCTGCTTGCCTTTCAATACACCCATCCTTCCAGTTATAAAGCCTCACAGCTCATACCATTTAGTACAGGACTAATCCTGACACGTGCTGTTCCCAACAACTCACCTAGACAGTACTGCCTCAGGGTTTTCAGGATAGCCCCCACTTCTTTGGCCAGGCCTTAGCTTGAGACTTACCTGAACTTCCCCCAAATTCTAGCACTTTAATACAATATGTGGATGATCTCCTCCTTTGTAGCCCCTCCTATGAGCATTCACAGGCCCATACTGTTGCTCTCCTTAATTTCCTGGCCTCCAGGGGATATCGAGTGTCCCCCAGCAAGGCCCAAATTTCTTCTCCTTCAGTTCAAGAGTCTAATTTCTGAACTCCCTACTCCTACCACAAAGGGTGAAATCCTTTCTTTCTTGGGGCTTGCAGGGTATCTTCACCTATGGATCCCTAAGTTTGGCAGCTAGCAAAGCCACTTTATGGGGCAGCCAGAGGGGGTCCTGCCATTCCCTTAGATCCCACAAAGCTCATTCATTCTCCCTTCCAGTGATTAAAAGCCGCTCTCCTCGCAGCCCTAGCTCAATCTCTCCCAAACCTATCTCATCTTTTATCCTACACGTCACCAAAACCCAAGGATTGGCAGTTGGGATTTTGGGACAAAAGGCAGGAGATATTTTCTCTCCGGTTACAAACCTCTCTAAATAACTAGACACCAGATCTCAAGAATGGGCCCCTGTTTACTGTCCTTGGCAGCAGCCGCCCTTTTACCATAAGAAAGCTCTAAACTAACTTTTAAACAACAGTCAAGACCTTCTCAGCCATAAGGCCAAGTCAATTCTCTCCCTTTCCTGTCTACAACTTATTCACCTTACCTTCATTGAAAACTCCCAGTTCTCCTTAAACCTCACTCTCCTTTAAATTCAGCCACTCTCATCCCCAAACACTCAAGACCCTTAAAACACAATTGCATGGAGGCTTTAGAGCTCTTTCTCAATCCCTTTCCACACATCTCCTGGCATCCCTTTACACGGTTCATAGATGGGAGCACCACCTCCACACCCGTCCCCCGAGCAGGTTATGCCACAGTAAATCTAACATATGCTATTGAGGCTGCACAACTCCCAAAGGAAGTTGGGGTTATACACTGCAGAGGACACCAAACCTCCAATGACCCCAAAGCCCAGGGAGACAAACTGGCAGATCTAACTACAAAATAGGCTGCTCAATCACCAGGCCCCCACTCTTCCTCTCCTGCTCAGGTCCTTCTCATGGCCCCTACGCCCTTATCCCAATACACACCCCAAGAAATACAACACCTCCAACAGTTGGGAGCACAGAGAAAGGACAACTGGTATACTGTGTCTGGTTGCTATGTCCTCCCCACTACACAAGCTGATTTCCATAATTCAGTTCACATAGGCTATGAACCCTTACTATGCCTTTTCAACCCTTATATTACTCTCCCTACAAAAGGACATGCTATCTTCTAATCTTAGTAGATACCTTTTCAGGTTGGATTGAGGCTTTTCCCTGCACTTCAGAGGATGCTCCAGCAGTAACGCATGCTCTCACCTCAGAAATCATCCCTCGTTTTGGCCTCCCCACTAGTCACTCACTTGCCTACGGGCTGCCCCCCACAAGCCCACAGGCCTCAGCCCCCTCAAACTGATGTATGGCAGGCCCTTCACCCTCACACCTCTCCCTTCCAGCCTATAGGCCAGTATCTCCCTACTCTTTCGCTCATTATGGATCTTCTGTGGTTACGGGCCAACCTTCTATTATCTCATCCTTTCCCCGCCACCTCCCCAAGACTTTAAACTGAGCCCAGGACAGCAAGTGTATATTAAAACTCAAATCCCAAAGCCCCTCTCGCCATGCTGGGAAGGGCCTTATACAGAACTTCTCACCACCCCCATGACAGTAAAGGTACTAGGAAAGGCCCCTTGGTATCACCTGTCCTTGGTAAAACTAGCACCTGAGACTTTACCCAAAGAATCTGTTAACTCCAAGCCAGAGGGCCCCTCTGCTCACCCCCAACCCAACATCTCCTTACACTTCATCCATTTTAGGACCCACAAAACTGACAATCTCCAGGACCTCCACTCTTCCTCCAATCCCAGAAGAAGGATGATCTTTCCCCCAGCGATTATCCTCTCACCCTTGCAGGCCTGCTCCATGTCCTTCACACAAGAGCTACTATTAAAAAAAAAAAAAAAAAGAGCTACTATTATACTATCTGTTCTAGTACCTGCTACAGGATTGGCTGCAGCTGCCCCAAAGGAGTGTAACATTATGGGAAGATTTCTCCTGGCACTCTTTTACCTCCTATCGGTAGGATGCTTCTTAGCAATGTCACTGTGACAATGTGCCCTTTAAATTCTTTTGGCTCCCTAACCTTTCACATCCTTCCCATGTTTTTCCTCCTATCTCGATGCTCCCCCTTACCTGGAACATGGAGGTTCCACGTGCGCAGGGACGATGCAGTCCTCAGCGAATCAGACTGGTCCCCAAGTGACTCATCTGTCTCCCACTTCGCGAGAAACTTTTTATGGTCACCCCCTTCCTGTCGCTGCAGCCTGCAACGTTTCCACAAATGTCTCTTTACTTTCCTCTTATCTCACCTCAGTGGGGACTGTCAGCATTGTGTAGGCCCTGCCCACCCTCTGCCTCACTAACACCAGATGCTACCACGCACTTACCCCTCCTCACCCATGCCCGAAATCCAGAATATATGTCCTTTGTAAAACTATGTTATCCTGCTGCCTGCCCCCAATGCAATTTCTTGCATATTCTTTTGGCTCATCCCTGACATCACCATCCAGACAGATGGAGGGATGGAGACGGGACTGGGACTAACTTTGCCCCCCAATCAGAAAGTGCCTCCCGCTTCTGTAGGGCACTAATTGTACCTTTTAATTGGGGCAGAGATCCTTCCTGAAACTGGGACTGGCATAGTGGGCCTGCTACTGCCTCTCAATTCTATCAAAAACTCTCAGAAGAACTTAGTATAGACAGCATCTCCTCCCTTCAGTGACAGGTCACCTCACTTGTGACAGTCGCTTTACAGAACCGTCGGGCCCTTTACTTCCTTACAGCTGAGAAGGAAGGCACCTGCCTCTCCTTGGGGGAGTAATGCTGTTATTATGTAAATGAGCCCAGGGTGATCCAAAACAACTTAAACCATTTCACTGAACCCTTGGATACCCTGGCTTATGCCCCTACTAGGACCCCTAACTGTGCCTCATCCTACTTTTTGGTCCCTGTCTCTTTTGGTGTTTCTCTAATTTCTTGCAGGAACATATGCAGGCTTTCACCAACCAAAAGGTCACCAAATTGTTCCTGCAAGGAGGATATCAGCCCCTCAGGATCAGCAACCCTTCCCTGGAGGAATACAGCCTCCCCACATGAAACTAAACCCCACCACCTAAATCTTTTATTTTTTCCATATCTTCACCCATCTCCAGCAGGAAGTAGCTTCAGAAGAATGAGACCTCTGCCCTTTTCCCCATACTTACAAGGCAGGAATAATAGATCTGCAACATAACCAGCACCACTTTAGACAAGCCTAAGTGCAAAATGGCGCCACCCACCTCTGCCCCTCCCCTCCCCCCTTTCCTTTACAAGAAGCCTCCTGACTTAAACAGAAGCCCTTTTTGCTTCCACAAGGACACAGTTCTCCACCCTAATCCACATTAGCACAATGCCCCTCCTTGATGGTATCAGCCAGCCCTTGGCACACTATATAAGTTCTATCACCCCCACACCTGGTGCTGTCCACCATTTTCAGGGCAGCCCTGGGCTGCCTGCCACTTTGAGCACAGCCTGGCAGATTTTCTTCCTTTAATAAAGCTTGAACAGTACCTGGCATCCCAACTCAATTTCTTTCAATTTCAGACATACATTGAACTTGAAATACTAAAATAAGTGCACATAGAATGTACATTTTAGGTTGCTGTTTTTCCATAAAAGAATATTCTTTAATACAACCATCTATTGGGTAGTGTACTAGTCTCATATTTATAGTTGTAGCAACTTTAGGACAAGGTAAGATTTAAAAAGGAAAAAAAGGTCATTCAATAAATTCTGTTTATTAATAACCCAAACAACTATGTAACTGTGCCATTCACAGGTAAAGCTGACAATAACCTTAAAGGATGACACAGGTCACAAATCTTTCAAAGCAGAGTTAGAACAAAACTAGTCAAAATGACATGAATTAGATCTATCACAACCCTAAGATTAAAACCAATATTTGTTAACACATTATTATAAGCACTCTTATAGATGTTATTCAAACTCCTAAAAATAATACAAGTATAATGATTTAAGACCATTAAACATGACATAACTTGCCAAAAAAGGGCAAAAGATTACTGTTAAACTTTTTGTTTGGTTGTTTTTTATATATTAGAACAGGGTGGGTATGGGCAGAGAGAGTTCCAGCTGCCTTTTCCGTCCCCTTCCCTTCATTTACTCTTCACTCATAGCAAGACTGAATCAGGGATCTATCATCACAACCACAGGAGAAGGACTCCCTTTGTCTTAACTATGGAGCCAGCCATGTCTGAGGGAGGTCATGCCAAAAAAAAAAGGAAAGGAGATAGGAATTTCCCACAATAAAGTGTAATGCTTGTATAAAAGTATAATTAATACTTGTAATAAGGTGTACATACTTGTAAAGTATGTAATTCCAAAACAGCTGCTAATATGTGTTTTTGCTACAATTTACTATAACTAACAGTTAATTAAAGCATTCACAAATTACAGTATATATGTATTTTTTGACCGTGTTTAACCTGCAAACCAGTTAACCCTCACCTAAATAATGAAGGGTTACTTTAACGGTCTGAAAGCTTGTAGAGAACTTTTTCATAATTCAGATTTGATTCTTAAAATCCTATGAGATAAGACAAAGCAGGTATTATTATTTCCATCTCACAAATGAGGAAACTCAAGCTAGACTGACAGAATGAGAACTGCATTCTAGGTCTTGTGCTCCCATATTGTCTGCCACACTGCAACAAAAAACAAGGAGGACACACCTTTATCATCTCATCTCTCCAGAGGGCCATTAAAAATTTACAGATTAAGACAACTTTCCAGGAACACAATACATAAATTGAAGTACATTTGTATTTGCAGTAAATGCAAAGGATGTTAAGTAAATTTTATTTTAAATTCTCAATGTGTTCTCATTCTTATGGGTTGATAGATTTTAGTCCAGTGGAGTTGTTCTACTTTTAGTGCTTCTGAAGTAAATATTAACTTTAGGCAGCTGTTTTGTTTCTCTGCCTTTTTATAGTATGGCATCTCTACATATGTAAATTTGATGACACAAAAGGTTGAAGGGCAGGGAAAGTTCAAAATTTGCTTCCAGGTTATTGGTGTAGAAAATAGGGTAGGATTTTGAAAGGAACATACTCCATTAAAATAATTAAGCAGAAGTCATTTTCCACAGAGGTATCAAAAGAGTCAAAATATGTAGGCTGACAGATGTATGACTTTAGACTTTTATTTTTCTTGATCACTTTGAACAATTATATAATAGATTATGTTAGGCTTCTTAAAGACTCAGCAGCAAAAATGCAAGATTTTAGTTTTTAACTAGAAGTATGTTTTACTTTTCTAACATTTTTTCCTTTAACATTAGGCTGTAATATGTTCAATGTGAAGAATTATAAAACTTACTTCACAATCAGGGCATATAATTGTGCTGTATTCTTCAGTTATTAACAAGCACTGTTCACAAAAAGCATGTCCACATTGAAGTTCATGGTACTGACCTACTGATAAAATTCTATTGTGAATTAAACTTTCCAGTTTGTTAATGTTGGATAAGCAGAACTACCAAAGGGGAAATTCAAAGGGGATGCTACTGTACAGGAATGAGTACTTAGTTTAGTTAGAAATGGGCGATTAATTAAACAAAATTCAAGAAAAACTATACAGGTCGGAAGGAGGGACAAAAATCAAGAAGAAAAAAACAGGGAGAGCTGTGTAATAATGTTTGCATTAATTCAGATAGCTACCTTGTACCTATAATATTTTGGATTTGCCATATCTTACAATTGTACAAATGCTCTGACATATCTCATTTGACCTTTGTAACTATCTAGGCTAAGTAGGCTGGGAATATTATATCCAACCTAAAGATAAAAAAAAATTGTGGTGATCTTGCTAATTAAACGGGATAATCCCGACTCCAATGTTCTCTCTACTTGCTCATACTGTCCTCTACTAATTGATATTTTCCATCCTGAGAAGGGAGCAGAAAGGGTGGGAATGAGAGGTTGGTAAAACAGTGCGTGCTCTCACAGTAATCTGAGCTGTAGGCAAGGCCAGAAGCCGGAGACTACGACGTCACAAACCTAGCTGTCCTACAAGGACATACTGCAACCCTGACTGAAAACCTACATCAAGATTTAAATGTTCTAAGTAGAATGTGAAGTCTATCATAAACGATGTATTTGTGTAATTTCAAAAGGTCTTTTGAAAGACATTTTTTTTTGTTTGAATGAGGGAATTGTAGCTATTTTTTAAAAATTTTATTTCGTCAATATACAATGTGGTAGATTATTGTGGCCCATTACCGAAACCTCCCTCCTTCCGCCCTGTCCCCCCTCCGTCCCAACAATGTCCTTTCTGTTCGCTTGTCATATCAACTTCAAGAAATTGCAATTGTCGTGTCTTCTCCCCCCGCACCCCGGTTGTTTGTGTATTTATTTATTTACTTTTAGCTCCCACAAATAAGTGAGAACATGTGATATTTCTTTCTGTGCCTGACTTGTTTCACTTAATATAATTCTCTCTAGGTCCATCCATGTCGTTGCAAATGGCTGTATTTCATTCTTTTTTATAGCAGAGTAGTATTCCATTGTGTAGATGTACCACATTTTTTTTTTTTTTTTTTGGACTGGTAACTGGATTGCAACCCTTGGCACAGTGTGGTCAGCACCACGCTCAGCCAGTGAGCGACTGGCCATACCTACACAGGACCTGAACCTGTGGCCTTGGTGCTACCAGTGCCGCACTCTCCCGAGTGAGCCATGGGGCCGGCCCTATATACCACATTTTCTGTATCCACTCATCTGATGATGGACATTTAGGCTGGTTCCAACTCTTAGCTATGTAAAGAGTGCTGCAATGAACATTGGAGAACAGGTATACATTTGACTTGATGATTTCCATTCCTCTGAGTATATTCCCAGCAGCGTGATAGGTGGGTCATATGGTAGATCTATCTGCAATTGTGTGAGGAACCTGCTGGGATAACTGGATATTCATATGCAAGAGAATGAAACTAGACCCATACCTCTCACCATATACTAAAGTCAACTCAAAATGGATTAAAGAATTAAATACACACCCTGAAACAATAAAACTGCTTAAAGAAAACATAGGAGAAACACTTCAGGAAGTAGGACTGGACACAGACTTCATGAATACAACCCCAAAAGCATGGGCAACCGAAGGAAAAATAAACAAATGGGATTATAACAAACTAAAAAGCTTCTGCACAGCAAAAGAAACAATTAACAGAGTTAAAAGACCACCTACAGAGTGGGAGAAAATATTTGCAAAATATACATCTGACAAAGGATTAATATCCAGAATATACAAGGAACTGAAACACCTTTACAACAAAAAAACAAGTAACCCAATTTAAAAATGGGCAAAGGAGCTAAATAGGCATTTCCCAAAAGAAGATACATAAATGGCCAACAGACATGTGAAAAAATGCTCAACATCACTCAGCATCCGGGAAATGCAAATCAAAGCCACACTGAGATACCATCTCACCCCAGTTAGGATGGTTAATATCCAGAAGACTCTGAACGATAAATGCTGACGAGGTTGCGGAGGAAAAGGAACTCTCATACATTGTTGGTGGGACTGCAAAATGGTGCAGCCTCTATGGAAAGTGGCATTAAAGACTCTTATACAAGTGAAAAGGAAAGGAAAAAAGTAAAGTCAGTCATCTTTTACTAGAAAGAAATATACAGAGTTCTTGGTGAACCTGGGGAAGTTTGCAGAACTGTGCTCCAGCGACCTCAGTCCGCCCCTGGCGGAAAGATCAGAGCCGGCTGGGCCCGGGAGAGGCGGCGGGGAGGCGCCCCACCGACGCCGGCGCGGTCGTCCGGGAAGGGCAGCAACCACCGAGCCTCGCGCCCGCTGCACCGCCCCCGCCCTGCCGGGCCTCGCTCCCCGCCGGCCTCCCGCGCTCGGGGCCGCCCGCCGGCTACTCACCGGAAGCTCTGGCCGCCCTTCTTCCACGCCGGGTGCACCGGATCTCGGCGGCACTCCAGGGCCAGCGCTTGCTCCCCATGTGCCGGCAGGAAGCCAGGGCGAGCCAAACCCTCGAAGGCTCTCCCGCCATCACGGCCTCCTCTCATGCGGTGCAAGGGCCGGCGCTGCGTGCCGTCCCAGGGGCCCTCGCGGCAGCCATCAATCATCGGAGGCCGCCGCCACCAGCCAATCAGCCGCCGAGGTGCAGGCTCGCCCGAGCGCGCCCCTGGGGAGCCCGAGCCGTGGGCCGACTTCGGTTTTATCCCGGCTACTCGGTTCCTGGAAGGGGTGCCCAGTGGTCTTCAGGGACTATTTACTTTGCAGCTCCACCCACAGCGTCGCGACTCTGTCACGCTCTCTTAAGCCAAGATCAATTTCGCATGTTATTACTGAACTTGTGGGGACTTCAGCAGTAGCGAACAATCCGTGTATGAAGCACCCCCGTCCCTATTCCTTGTCAGCGCCGGAAACTGGAGGGCTTGCCGGGCAGCGGCTGGAGTGGAAACGAATGGGTGGTCGTCGTCGTTGAGACTATGGATATACGAGGCACTGTGCCCGGAGCAGCCGGGGGTGCTGAGAGTTTATAAACCAACACGTTTCTGCTTGAGAGGTGTGTAGCCCTTTACCTAAAGATGGTCACTTCCGCTGGGGTCGCTTGTGTTAAGTGCCACACGCGTGTTAGAGACAAGTCTTCCTAGAGGATATGGGGTTTGCACTAGAACTTCAGACCTGGTAGGACTTGTAGGTGGAATCAGGAAATGACGCATTCCACGGAGAGAGAGCACGTAACTGAGGGAGAGTCGGTGGGAGATGCAGTGACCTCTTTAGAATTTAATTTATAAGCCATTTAGCCAGAGTAATATCTTCTTAAAGTGACCTCTTTGGAAAGGTGTGTTAGGGAAGAATTTTTGAGAATCCTGAATGTTGGGCTAAGGAGTTTGGATTTTACCCTTTATGCAGCAGAGTGCAGAAGTTTTCTGAGCAGGGAATGAGGTAATCTGGTAGCAATGTGGCAGGGGCGTTTCGGAAGAAACAGCTGGAGGTGGCAGGCTTGCTTCAGCTGCTAAGAATAACAGCTTGCATATATTCCTCATTTTCTACATTTGTGTGTATGTGTGTGTGTACATTTATATATGAAATAAAAACAGGTATTCTGTTAAAGGCTCAACACTGCTCAAAAATCTTTCTACTTTGTTGCCTTTAGGAAAAAGGTGCTTGTTCCTTAATCTATCTCTATTGTACCCATCCAATAGTTTCTACTACTAACAATCTGCAACGGGACTCAAGTTACTAACCAAGCCGGCATTGCTATGTGACATGCTGATTCTTCTGCAGTTTTATGAGTGCTGTTCCACTTCATCTGGAACGCCTGCCCCTTCCTCTTCACCAGTTCATATCCTCCTTATCCTTTGTGGGTCAGTCAGAACCACCTTCTCCTTGAAACCTTCACATTTCCCCCATGCTTAGCACTACTCTAGCATGTAACAACTGCCTCCTCTTCCACTAGCATATCCGTGCTGTAATTTGAATAATGACAATCTCATTGCATAGGGGTTTGTCTTGGGCCATAATGTAAGATCTAATGCAGTGCAGTATAGAGGAGTCTTCTCTGAGAATCACCAGGCGTGCTGAAGAGAATTATGCCTTTGGTTATCCCAGAAGTTGGATAAATCAGGACTAGTGAGAAATATGATATATGTTTAGATGCTATATGTTAGGCACTTAGAACTTACCAAAAATCCTCAAATAGAACATCCGGAATTGTCTAAATATTTAATTTAGATTGTGTAAATCCCTTTCATAGCTTTCTATTGACTGTGACAAATCCTTAGAATGGCCTTCAAGGCCCTTATGACTTGGCCTCTGCTTACCTGTTTAGCTCATTTTGTACCACTTCTCATCACTATCTTTCAGACATAGTGGCCTTTTTCAGTTCTACTTGTCTTAAGTACATCAAGCTCTTTCCAGCCTCGGGATCTTCTGCCTGGAACACTTGTCCCCTTACTATTAAAAGAAATTACTATAAAATATCTAACCCGATGAAAAGGAATAAAGAATAAAAGTATGGGGCTGGTCGGTTAGCTCAGTTGGTTAGAACGCAGTGTTTTAACGCCAAGTTCAAGGGTTTGGGTCCCTGTACCAGCCAGCCACCAAAAAAAAAAAAAAAAGAAAAAAAGAAAAGTACAAATGCCTATGTAACTTCCAACCAGGTTAAAAAAATAATTTAGTTTTAGTCAAACAATCTAGTTTTATTATGTCTGTTTGAAATTACTCACGTGTTGGCCAATTCTTTATTCTTCCTTATATTTCATACCTTCCTTCTAGGATAATTTTTCTTCAGGGACATCCTGAAGAGGTGTCTTTAGTGAAGGCACTCTATTGGTAATTGCTGTCAGTGTTTATTTGGATGAAAACGTATTTTTAGCTCATCCTCATTCTTGAATGAACATTTAGTAATATAAAATTCTAGGTTGACAGTTATTTTTCTCAGAATTTGAAGATAACAGGGCCGGCCCGTGGCTCACTCGGGAGAGTGCGGTGCTGATAACACCAAGGCCCCGGGTTCGGACCCCATATACGGATGGCCGGTTCGCTCACTGGCTGAGCGTGGTGCTGACAACACCAAATCAAGGGTTAAGATCCCCTTACCGGTCATCTTTTAAAAAAAAAAAAAAAAAAAAAAAGAATTTGAAGATAACATTGTATTCATTTCTGACTTCTATTATAGCTACTAAGAAATTTGCTGTCAGTTTGTCATTCCTTATAGGTAAGTTGTTGGTTTTTCCTTGGCATTCTACAGATTCATTATAATGTGGAGGTATCGGTATTTATTGCCTGGGATTGATTGCAGTTCCTGGATCTGAGCATTCTTGTCTTTCTGGTCTGGAAAATTCTTAGCAATTTATTTCTTTGAATATTACCTTTTCCTTGTTATTTTCTTCTAGAACCACTGTTCTAGAAGAACAGTAAATTGGACCTTCTCCTTCTACTCTATATCTCTTATTTCTCTTAACCTCTTTTTCATATTTTCCATTTCTTTATCTCTGATGCATCCTGGGTAATTTTTTCAGATATATATCCCAGTTAATCACTGCTCTCTTTAGCTGGATCTAATCTATTTAACATGACCGCTGAGTTTTAAAATTTTAATGACTAGTTCTCTCTTTTTTTTTTTTTTTTAAAAGATGACCGGTAAGGGGTTCTTAACCCTTGACTTGGTGTTGTCAGCACCACGCTCAGCCAGTGAGCAACTGGCCATCCCTATATGGGATCCGAACCTGTGGCCTTGGTGTTATCAGCACCACACTCTCCCGAGTGAGCCACGGGCCGGCCCTAGTTCTCTTTTTTTTAATTTCAAAATTCACCTGATCTTTTTGGATATAATATGTTTCTCATGTTTTTGGTTTCTTTTTTTAGTTCTTTAATACTTTTAAAAACACCCTTATCGGGTCGGCTTTAGCTCAAGCGGTTACTTCCTCAAGCCAGATTTCAAAAACACCCTTATATTATGAAATGTCCCCCAGATTTCTTTCTCTAACATTCTTGAGGGGTCTAATTATACAATTTATTATTTTTACTGATTCTCATGCATGATGATTTGTTTACTCATATGTTTTGTAATTTTGGATCATGAACTCATGTTTAGAAGTGTTTATCTGTGGGACTATTGTGAGGCCTGTATTAAGGATACATTTCTCCAGATTTTGTTTTTGCTTCTTCCTGGTGCCCCAAGGCACTGTGGATCTAGGACCAGTTTAACTTAATTTCTTGGCTTGTATTTTCCTGGAATACTCAAAGATCATTATTTTGAACCTCAAGCCACCTGAAGGCAGATGTGTATTCTAGATTATCAGGGGAGATTTTTCTCTGCACTCAAAGGAGTACAAGATACTTCTTTGCCTTTTTAGCCTCCCTGCTTACTCCCACCTTCAGTGTATGAACTGTCTATGAAAATGCTTGGATTAGCAACTGTTGTATTGTTTGCTAATTCAATGGATGTGCCATGACATCTCCTTGTGGCTTTAATTGCATTTCCGTAATGACTAATGGGGCTGGCATCTTTTCGTGTTTATTGGTCATGTAGGCTTTTGTATTCTTATTTGTCTCTTGGGTTGTTTCTTTCTTTTAGATTTGTAGCAATTCTTTATTCTGGATTCTATTGCAGATATATTCTTTCAGACTGTGACTTGTTTTTTCACTTGGTTCATGTCTCATATTGTCCAAATATGTTTAATTATTCTGTGGTATTTCCAATATTTTTATTAAGATTTGCGACTTTCATGTGTTAAGAAGTCTTTCCCCAAGCTAAACGTTTGTTTTATTATCTTCTATAATTTATTCCGTATTCTGTCTAATATTTATTCTGTAAGTGTCTTCCATCCTTATCTTCCGTTAGCTTCATTACCTTCCTTTCCACTATAGAATTGAGCGTTGTTGGGTGTTGTTGTGGGGCCGTGGGATGCAGTGGAGACGAGAGGCCGGTGAGTTGGATGGACAGGGTCGCAGCCTTGATTTACCCTTCACGTGCTGGTGTGGTGCCCTCTGAGAGCGCAGGTACAGACAGACGCAGACATGCCACGGTGGCATTTTATTGTGGTTTTAAAGAAAGGGTCGCATATATCTTAACTTTGAGTCCGTGTTTGTTCTTGTTATTGTTGCTTTTCTTTGAGGAGGAGCGTAAAGGCGCCGTTGGGCCCCCGGCGCTGGGGGAGACGGCCGTAGCGCGAGGGATGGCCGCTTGCAGCCGCCACCAGTCGCCCCTGGGCCAGGGGCCAGGGACCGCCCCACTCTCGGTGCGGCGCCCCCATCTCCAGAAAGCCCCCGGGGTGGGACGGCGCCTCCCGCTGCTGCACGGCCGAGCCCACGAGGACACTGCTCGGACCCCCGCCCCCTCGTCGCTTCCCGGCATCCCCTGCTGTCGCCTCTCGCCGCCTGCGCCGGTCCTGCCCTGGGCGACAGCTCGTCTCCCTGCGGCCAGCACCGCGCAGTGCGACCGGCAGGTGCTTAATTTGTTAAAGGAATGAAAGCAGGGGAAGAAATCCCATTTTGTAAACACGCAACATAACAAAAACAAAAAGCAAAGCGACCGGGAGAGTCCCCCTGGAACTGCGAGTAGTTCCTAGTGCTGAAGCGCTGCCCTCCACGACATCTCGGTCGAGCTGCACGATGCTGTCGAGGGCGCTTCTGCTCCTTTAATATTAACCAGGCTTTTACCTTAAATTTCCATTAAACTTTGTCTTAGAACCTCTGGACCAGGAAGGTAGAGTCCCCCCGAGTTAGGCTCTGCCGTGTCGGGGGCGGGAGCTCGCGGACTGGCTCAGAGAAGCGGTCTGACGCGAGAAGGCGGTGCCAGGGAGGCGCAGGTGCCCGGCAGGAGACGGCCTGGGCTGGCAGCGCTGCGTGCCACCAGCAAGGGGGTGCTGGCGTCCTTGCCCCTACCATTGTGAAACCCCCTTTTTTTTTTAAAGGTGAGATCATGACTGTCATACAGATATAAAGTGAACAAATGTTGAAGATTTTATTTAAGCTCATTGAGTAAACGAGAGAACTAGGAGGCTGTTGTAAGTGGTTCAAAGGAGCAAAGAATGGAGTTTATGTGGAGTTGGGAACATCGGATGACTGGGCCAAGGGAGAACGCTGGCCCTTCCGCCGGGGCCGGGTGGGAAGATTGTCCCCCAAGGCCCCGGCTTCATCTGCATATCTGTCATAAGAACTATGTACAGGTACGGCATTGCTATCTGCTATCTACAACCTGAAGAGCTGGAAAATGGAATGACCCTGCAGGGTGAGCTCTAACCATAGTTTTCCACGCAAGGGCAAAATCTCCCTTCACCAGCTCCAGATTCTGAAGTGAGACTTTTCTCTTAGTGGAGAGCAGACAGTGCTGGCGAGTCCCTACTGTAAACAAAGGCTGGCACCATAGCTGATGCAGTGGTCGTGAGCGTTAACGAGATCACGCCCTTAGGTCATTGTCCTTTTAAGCATGCTCCTAGTGGAATGACGGTGGCAGAGGGAATGAATGTAGAGACCATATGATCTTACCAGAGTCAGAGGCAACTTTCCAGACTCTCAAACTGTGCAGTGCGTGTGCATTTTGACATCTCCTGTTCTGTCTTCACAGTCTCCTAGTGAGGTGAAACCTGCTGCAGTGTCTTCACTTTCCCTGTCTTGATAATGGTGTCAGGGTGGTGCACGGCCTTTCCGGGGGCCTGAGTTTGGACATATGTAAGTCTGAGTTATGTACATGTGCCCCCCTCACAGAACTCCTCCACAGGAGTCTGTTTATCCAGTTGGGGGTGCGTACACACACACACACACACACACACATACACACTCACACGCTCACTCACACACACACACTCACTCACAGTCACACACACACACTCTCTCTCTCTCACACACACACACACACACACACACACTCACACTCAGAGCCAGGTGCCTCCCACCTGGTTTCACACCTGTCACCACAGGCTCTCCTGGCCCTCCTCCCATCCTCTACACAGAAGCCAAAGTGACTTCTCTTGTCCACTGGTCAGGCCACCACCTTTGTTAATCATCTTCAAGAGTTTATTTTTAATGAAATCCAACTTCCTTCACATGGTCTCTGAGACCCAACAAGATGAGATTCTGGCCTATTTCTCCTGCTCCCGGTTGGCCCAATCTTCCCACTGCCATCCCTGTTCCTGCCATACCACACTGTCCCCTCCTCCTGGAATCTTCTTTGCTCTTGACAGCGGCTGCCCCTCAATCATCTCCTCAAAGAGAACTTTCCTGATCATCCTATTTAAATAGGCTTACGTCCCCAACCCCATACTATAATAGACTCATTATGTCTCTGCAAATACTCATCACAATTTATAAGATTTTCTTCTGCCCCTTCTGTAGGCACAAGAAAGACAAGATCTGTTTTGTTCCAGGCTGTTTCCAGGCCATACAGGAGCACTTCCTACATCTTTGAGGAATGAATAAAAATCTCTTACAGTTGGCAGATCTCTCATATCCTAATGACGGGCAAGATAAATATTTGCTTTGTTATTGCAGGTGGGAATGTAAAGTGGTACAGCTTATCTGAAGATAAATTTGGCAGTGTGCATCAAGTGCCTTAAAAATGTTCTTAATTCCTTAATTCTACTTTGGAGAATCTATTATAAGATAATCAAGCTGACCAGTTAGCTCAGTTGGTTAGAGCACAGTCTCATAACACCGAGGTCATGGGTTTGGATCCCTGAGCCAGCCGCCAAAAAAATTAATAAATAAAATAATCAGAGGTGTGGTACAAGATTTAAGGACAAGATGCAGTCTTTTAAGGCAGATAAATAGTAGGAAATAAATGAATCATCCAACAGTGGGGATACGGTTAGAGCACTCTCAGTATGGAATATTGCTCAGCTGTTAGCATCATGTCTTCGATGTTAAGTAAATAGGCAAAATGGAAAACTTTATATTTAAATTTTGCCTAAAAATAAATATATGTATAGAAAAACACCAAAGGAGTAACTAATCTTTCATTTAGGTATATTATTAGGTAGTGAGATTCAGGGTGATTTTAATTTTCTTTTCACTTCTATATATTCCAAATTTTCTAAAATAAGCTGCAATTTTATAATCAGAATAAAACAGATTGTCTTAAAAAGTAAAGACTCTATGAATCCAGCCTCATCTTTACGTATCTGATATTCTGTCATGCCAAATAAATTTAAATTAAATTTTTAATTTTTTCGAAAAAGTATCTAGGCCTTAGTGGATTAAGTAGTCCCTCCAAAATTCCCTTTGAGACAAATTTTATTGTCTTTTTCTGTCTATGACATAAAATAAAATAAAACAAAAAACCATGATAAGCTACTTGATATACCAGTCTCATTTCTGGGATTCCTTAGTTATTTGTTCACTTTACAAATATTTGAGTGTCAAGTTTTTGCAGAAGTAGGTATGTATAAATATGAAAGTTATTTCACACATGATTCCTGCTGTGGGGAGACTTCTATTTCAAATTTAACTCCATTAGAACTTAATCTAACCCCAAGTTAAATCTTGCAGCTTTGTACTACACAGGCAGCCTTGTCCTGCTGGCTCTGGCAGACCAAGAGCTGCCAAGTGCTATAGCCAGGAGCACACGGGTAGTCTGGCAGGAAAAGGAGTGAGGATAAATTATTCTTAGCTGAAGTCTAGAAAGCATTAGCTGCCTTGTCAGGACTGGAACGAGAAGGCCATTGCCACCCTGCCCAAATTACCCTGCAAAGTGTTTCTAGCTTACTGAACTACTGATAGGAGATTAGTCCTGTGATAATTGTGGCTGAATGTAGAGATTAAAAACCTGGAGGGCAGCAACATTATTTTAGCTTAAGTAGACACACACAACACACATTGGACATTAGAATCTGTTCACATCAAGTCTTAGCGATGGCACCCTTCTCTGTTTCATGCTCCTGCATGTGACCCCTGAGGTCATGGTGGCTCTGAGTCTCCTTTTCCCTGTCCCAGAGATGCCAATCTAGAGCCATCAGCAGCAGATGCCCTTGAGCAAATGTCTGCAATAAAGGAGGGTGTGGGGCAGCCCACTAGATGGAGAAAGTTTAACCAGGTGTAATTTTCAGGTTCTGTCAAATCAGTTAGTGCTGGGTGTGCAGTTGATGGAAAGCCTGTAAAACAATTTCCCCTGGAGCATTGCTGCGGGGGGCAGAGGAGAAGGAAACCACATCTCATTTTTTTTGTGTCCTGTGCTCTGCATTCTAGAAAAACTCAAATTAATTAGAACACCACAATTAGACCCGGTTTTAAAAAACATTTTTTACTTAAAAACGAAGCCTGTCAGGGCCTGTCAACATGGATGTGTGTGTCACACGTGAATATACCTAAGTTGAAACATGAAATGTGATTGCTGGGGAGTGCTTGGCAACTGTTTTACAAAAAATAAATATTACTACCTAAACCACATGGCTCTCTACTGAGGTGGAATCCTCACAAAGGAAAGCCCTGCCCCTCTGGATCAGTTAAGCGTTTTGAGTTAGGATGTGCAAAATGGGCTTGGAGTTCAGCTTTGGTGGGGGTGGAGGGCATGTGGGAGTGGGAGCACAGAAGGGCTGGGAGGTACTGAGAGGAGGGAAGGAGTGATGCGGCCAGCGAAACTGTCACAGCAAGGTTGCCAGGGCCTTCAAGAAGGACGACTAAGAGTCAAAATTGAGATTGTCCGTGCTGCCGTGATGTAAACCTGACAGCACTTCCATCTCCTGCAGACCCTGAGCTGAGTCAGCATTTTTTGAGCAAGGTGACTGTGAAAATTCACGTCCTTGGGGGATTCACAGAAATCTTAGGAAGGTCATTGGACCTTTAATAGGGTGTGGGATGGAGGTCTGAGCAATCCTATCTAGAGCTTAAGGCAGACCCCAGCAGATGCGTGGGTTGCACAAGACAATTTAACATCAGTGAGCTTTATATAAATATAAACACGTTTCCCCCATACCATTACCTTGAAATTCATGTATTTTAAAATAAGAAGATGGAGATAGAGATGAAAATCATATACACATAGTCAAATTTCAGTTTAAAGTACAAACGTCGGGGAATATCTCTCATGCAGTTTTCTATATGCAAGTTCCCTCTCGATGGATTTGGATGATGTCACACTGCACAGAGACCTCCCAGCGAGTGGCTGAAGGATGAGTGAGAACACACCGCGTGCCTTGGGAGACGTGAGACGCGAGGTGGTCTTAATAATACATGTTCTTATCCCACCAGCCTGTAGAGGTAGAAAAGTAAATTAGGAATGGAGAATCTGCTGAAGTAGGTAAACAGAGCTCAAATATCATGTCGTGTCACTACTTACTTCCAGGGTAGAGCCTGATCAAGAGCTTCCGCACCTCGTCATACACCCAGATCAGGATGGCGAATGGCACTGCCACAAACCAGTACTGAGGCCTGCAAGCAGGAGGGAGGGAGGTGAGCCCCGCCGCGCCCAAGGGACAGGGGCCTCCCTGTTCATTATTCCTGCCTTACTGGAAAGAACAAACCCACCAAGTCCCACACATGAAACAGGAAAGATCCTTATTTAACACGGACTGCAACTGCTAGAAGCAACATCTGCCTTTGAAGTAACCTGCTGGATGAGAGTGGAGGTGGGTCGGTGAGGTCTAGAAAACCCAGTTCCTTTTCTGGAAAGCTGGTGGGTCACAGCCTCCGCTCACAGAGCACAGGGTTAGTTTGACACCTTCTGAAATACTTGGGGGAAAGAACCCCGCCCCCTGGAACGCTAGTGCTTATTTAGGCTGCAATGGCTCAGAACAGGAGCTGGCTCTATTCACAACGCTGCTGAAGATGAACTCACTTGAGCGTGGTGAAACTCAGGGCCCTGACACTTCCGAGGCCACAGGAGAGGATCAGTGCAATGACAATCTGTGATGCAATCCCCACCCAGATGACTTTGTTTCTGCAAGATACACAAGAGAAAACAGATTCTGAATTCCTGTGGCTTCGTGACCACACACCCAGCAGACTGTGCCACTGGCGGAGTAAAGGCCCATTGCGTTACAGGCGTGGCAAGAGTCAGGTGCTGTCAATTGACAGATCCTCGTCATCCCAGCCTGGCAGAGCCAGGGCTGAGGCATGAGGTCAGGCACAGGCGATACCTGAAGAGACCCTGCTGGAAGATGGAATTCCTCCGGGTTTTCCTGATGATCAGATCTGCTATTTGTTGGACCATGATGCCAACAAAGAAGGCCGTGTAGCCCGTCCATTGTAGGTATTTCCTCTGGTAGTTTGTCTGTCAATGGGCAGAGAAGGAAGAGGCTGTGAGCCTGAAGGAAAA
Source organism: Cynocephalus volans (assembly GCF_027409185.1). Classification (NCBI taxonomy): domain Eukaryota; kingdom Metazoa; phylum Chordata; class Mammalia; order Dermoptera; family Cynocephalidae; genus Cynocephalus; species Cynocephalus volans. The sequence goes on from NC_084466.1 coordinate 89,126,852, forward strand.
CTTCAGGAGAACTCAGTAAAGTTTTCTACAGCTTCACTCTCTCCCCACCTCACCCAGATTGAGAGTGGACCATCTCCTTGTGTTTAGAAAGACGTTTTTTTCCCTTTAACCAGGCGACTAGGGGAAGATGCTAAAAATTTATTTGGCCCAACTATGGGCATTGTTGGAGTGGTCGGTTTTCCATTCCAATGACAAATCTAATATAAAAAAGTGAGGCTGAATCCCAAAAAGGCCAAACCAGTGTCACCAAGAGGCCCCAAGCCCTATTAGCTAAGAAGCTTTCCACATCTTTGTCTCGTTAACACTGTTTGGAGACATGTCCTGCGCCAGTCTGGGTAGGGCAGTGAGAGGGGCAGAGCAGGCAGGGGCTGGCGGCAGAGCCCGTCACACACCCACTCCTGCCCATAGCTGTCTTCCAAGTCGTTCACGTGGTCCTTTTCCCATTCTTCCCGCAGGCCAATGAGAGCACTGGGTCGAAAGCCCTCCTGTGCATACACGACGAAATACACAACGAACGCTCCCAGGGCTTGCATGAGGCCTGAAAGCACAAGAGAGATATGGACACAGGCTCTGTGACTGCTGCAGGGAACTGCCTCGTCCTCAGTCTCCTGGTTGCCCTCCATCCCGCCCCGCCCCCAGCAAGGAAGAACACACTTTCCGACTGTGCTTGTGACTCAGGCGAGTTCTCTGGGGTGGCCCCTTGTGTGACAGGTAAGAAATGCCCTTGTCATACCAATGTGCAGGTAAGAGTAGACGGCAAGTGGCGTGTTCACCAGCCTGTCCTTCTTCTTGTGGCGAGGCTTCCTGTTCATGATGTCACTTTCAGCTTTCTCATACGCCAAGGCAATGGAGGGAATCTAGAGGGGGAGAGGGCCGTGAAGCCCAACCCTGCGATGTGTGGCTCCACCCGCAGGAGGAGGACAGCCACAGCGGCACAGCAAGGGTGGGCAGGGGCGGCGGGGACAGGGAACTAGTCATCCAGGGTGCAGGCAATAGGGGGTGCGTTGTCTGGAACTTAACAGTGGCTTTAAAGATCAGTCTGCTTTTTATTACCACCACGTGCTGGGAGTTCTAACCAATGCTCGTTACAAAACACTTTCTCCCTCCAGAGAGGATTTCTCGTACCACCCTCCCTGCTTTGGCATGTCACTGCATCCCAGCGCGATGTGGTAGAACAGCAGTTCTCTCACAGGCCCTCCCACCTGGGGGTCTATTAAAAGACAGATTGCTGGGCCCCACCTCCAGATTTCTTGATTCAGGTTGGGGCTGTGGCCAGATAATTTGCATTTTTAATAAGCTTCCTTGCAATGCCTGGACCACATGTGGAAAACCAGTGTGTGGAGAAAAATGAGCAGATTTAAAGGGCTTGAAAAATGATCTGTAGGTTATGGGAACTTTAATTCTTCTCAAAGGTAGAGACATCTCTAGTCTCCCTGAAATGTAGAGAGTAACTATATAAAACGAGAGTGGGCAGGAGGCAATCTGCAGGGCTGTTTTCCTGCTGTGGACTCAGCTTGCTCTCTGAGGCTTTCCCCGCTTTGCCATGCAAGCCAGAGCCATGCGGGGACTTCACAAGCTCTCTTCGGATGGCTGTACTAGAAGAGGGGAAGGTTTAGGTGATGTTATTGTAAGTCAAGGCTTGACAAAGTCTTCGTGACTGCTACTTCTTACTGTGTTTGGGTGAGGGGCTTCCAGGTCACAGATGCTCTTAGTAACCAGGGGTGGCTGTGAGGTGATCACTTTAGCCCCCGGGTCCCCAGCAGCACAGGGATGATTTGGGTGGAGCTTCATCTTCCTCAGAGAATAGGGAGGCACAGGGGCTGAAACTGACCAATGGCATGGCTTTTTGGAGCATGAAGACTCATGTCTTGAAAAGCTCCACATGGAGAGAAGTGGTTTTAATTTCCAAGCATTTGACAGATGTCTCTCTCCTTTGCTTTGAAGCGTGCTCTGTGGACCAGCAGAATCAGCACCACCCGGAAGCCTGTTAGAAATGCAGAGCTACAGGCCCCGTCACATCGATGTTTGAGAAGCACTGTCTGAGCCCACCTCCTGGCCCCTGAATGTAATGACCCTGAACTTTACATCTCTGGGTGGCTGTCAGGCCCTGTCCCCTGAGTGCACTTACTATGTCTGTGCCCAAGTCGATGAACAGGATGGTAATGGTGCCGATGGGCAGGGGCAGCCCCGCGATGATATAGATCAGAAAGGGGCAAAGCTCAGCAATGTTCTTGGTCAAGGTGTAAGCGATAGTCTTCTTCAGGTTGTCAAAGATCAGGCGACCTAGCAAAGATGTTTCTCCTTATGAGACTTGCTTCTAGTCCCCCAGTGACCCCAGCCCTCGGGCAGGCCACCTGAGACCTCACTCACCTTCCTCCACCCCCGTGACTATGGACGCAAAGTTGTCATCCAGCAAGACCATGTCAGCTGCGTTCTTGGCTGCGTCGGAACCTGCTATCCCCATGGCAATCCCAATGTCTGCCTTCTTCAGAGCTGGGGAGTCATTAACCCCATCCCCTGTCACAGCGACAACTGCGTCCTGTGGGGACATGGTGAGAAAATGGGAGCGAGCGGGCCCAAGAGGTCAGGCTGGGCAGGAACAACACAGCCTCCATTTCATCTTGAGGCTGCGAGCACTGACTACTGGAGCCGAAGTGTAGGGCCCATGTAGGGGAGAAGATGAAGCCAGGAAATCCCAGAAGCAAGGACAAGGAGCTCTGAGCAAGATGTGTCCAATAACAAAAAATCCTACACGTGTGGCAAGTGAATGGAGATGTTTTATATCTTGTGTCTTCACATTTTTAAATCTTCCTATACCTACACCTACCACAGTGGCAAACGCTTCACTGTCAGAAGCCGCAGGCTCTTGTGATAAAATACAAAGAGCCGGTGAGAACCCTCGGGGAGGGCGCAGCCACGGGGGTCTCAGAGGAGGACAGGTGATACGGTGCAGAGGTCAGCGGACGAGGACGGGCCAAGAACTCTCTCTTGAGAAGCTTAAAAGGTGCCACAGCCTGATCTGAGATCCAGACCTCTGCTCTGCATTTCCCTGTGGGCATGACGGACCCCGTCAGCCCTCTGGTGCCGCCGTCCACCCACCTGCCTCTGACAGCCCTCCACGATGATCAGTTTCTGCTGGGGGGACGTCCGCGCGAAGACGATTTCCGAGTAGTTGGTTAGGACCTCGTCCAGCTGTTCCGGGCTCATGTCCTTCAGCTCCATGCCGGTCACAACAGTGGCTCTAGCATCCCTAGGATGGCCAGAAGAGACTGGGTGAGGCCCGACACCAGATCTTCATTGAAACACTGTTCTGGGCAGGACATGGGCTGAAGCCTCTTTGACTTTACCAGGAACCCAATGTCCTTGACACCTAATATTCTAGTGAGATAACAGGGATTATGAGTACTGGGGACACTATGGTCTCCATTTCAAGATAGCGAACTGAGGCTAAAATATGAGACCATCTTTACAGGAGTAAAAAGCCAAGTTAAAAAGCCATTTTCCTTACAGGAATGACTGAGAAGTGGTACTTCTGGGGCCATGCTTTACTTGACAAATACAAGGAAGGGAAAAAACTGCCTGGTTATGTTTTGGGTCCTAGAATTCCCTTATGTCAAAAGACACAGGTAACAATCCTTTGGTGCCACCGTTTATTTCAGATGTATGGAGTGTCTCCTATGTGCAATGTGCTATATAGGGAGAAAAGTTTATTGAGGTCTTCTTTGAGTAAAACTGTTGTCTGCTGACTGTGAAAGTAGGTTCTAGGGACTGTGATTACGCAGGTCTGCTGTGCCACCCCTGCTAAAACTCAGCAGGGGCTTTCCACTGTGCTTCCAACAGACTCCAAACTCTGTAACTTGGTCAGCAAGGCCAGCTGGGGCCTGTGCTGTGGGGCTTTGCCTCCCCTTGGGCTCTCGCCTCCAGCCCACTGGACCCTCTCAGTCCTGAGACCCCCTGCCCCCGCTGCCCTAAGGCCTCCACAGGTCTCACTCCCTTGCCAGGAATGGGCACCTCTCACTTCAGCTTCCCTGGGCTAACACTCCACACTTAAATGCCACTGGACATAGAAAACACAAGCCTTTTTCCTTACATCTTGTAAGCTTTGGGCTTTTTAGGTCTTTCTCCTCTTGGTGCTAAATACTGGAATTCTAAGACTTGACTCATCTACAGGTCTCCCTAACTGCTGGTAAAAAATATCACAGTGAGATGAGGAGGAGAGGGGTTTCCTTTTCCCTGACAACTGCCAAAATGCATTTATCACATGGTCACGAGCTGACGAAGACCTTCACGGAAGTACCCACTTCACTCCTGTTCAGCGTGGTGACTTGTATGAAAATCCTATTATTTTAAAAAACCGAGCAAAGCAGCCCTGAACCTGTTTTTGTAGGGGCGTGTTATTTACACAAAGGAGCATTGGAAGACCCTTAGACTTTAAATACTGTTGCTGTGCCCAGATGCTTTAATTCTGGCTGGTTGTCTTACTTGGTAATTTGTTGCCTGGTAATAATTTCTTACCTGACAACTCTGCGTTCCTGAAAGGCATACGTGCTTGGGTGAAGCAGAAGGCTTTCACTGGTCTTTCCCTTTTTTCCTTGCATGCAAGAAAGTATAACCCAGCTGACGACATTACTCTTCAACCCGAGACCTTAGTCTGCCTCATCTAAACTACCCACAGTCCAGGCCGCTCCCCTCCAAAGTCCAGCCCCCGCACCCCTGGGTCTGCTTCATTGTACTGACCACATCACAATTGGTTTTTTCCCCCTGCCTGCCTGGCTGGATGGGAAGCACCCCAAAAGAGGGGACAGTGTCCGTTCTGTTTGGTTGGATAGTTCCAGTATCTAGCACTCAACAGATAATTGTTGAAAGAATTAGTAGATGAATAAATGCATAGATGGATGGATTAAAGGGCAGACCCTATTAAAAGAATTAAGAGAAGCAAGGAAAAAAGCTTCCCTTAGGAAGCTTCCATTCTGTTTACTACCAAATAAAAAAGAAAAGTACGTTTACATAACTACTCATTACGAAGCCAACTGAATAAATACCCAATATACTCACTAGAGGAGTACACGAAACCCAAAGGGATCAGAGGCAAGTAATTTCATATAAACCCTTTGTTTCAGTTTTTCTCTAAATTGGGCACATAGGTTTTCAGATCTACTTCACTGGATTTTGAAATTTCTGAAAAGGAATCCACAAAGGGTCACTTTATGGGATCAGTACAGGGCCTGACACTTATTAGGTGCTCAATAAAATTGAGTGAATGGATGGATAGGTGAGTTGTAGATCAGACTAGCCTAGCAGTGCCCTGAAAGTGGGTTTGGCAAAAAGGTGATTTGCTCCAAATAGCCCAGCTCCTTAGAGCCCAGTCCGTGGTTGAGGACCTGCGTGGTGCCACGCTGGCTCCCAGCTTACCGCTTGTTCACTCGCTCCACGGCAACGTTGAGGCGGTTGGCAATGTCTTCCACTGTCTCACTGCCGGCTGAGATGATCCCTACACTCTTGGCGATAGCTTTGGCTGTGATGGGATGATCACCTGTAACCATGATAACCTAGAGCAGACAAGAAGGGCCCGCGGACAGGGGCTCAGCCGACCACAGGAGGACGGTTCGGCACCGCCCTCTTCCCGTGCCCGTGCAGAGCGTAGTTAGTGACAGGCGTGGGCTGCCCTCTGGGCAGCTCTGGTTCTCAGACACACTGTCTTTGAAGACACACTAATCCCGTGGGTCTGCCCTTGCTCCTAAGCTCTCACACTTCCTCCTCCGACCTTTCAGGAAGCCCTTCCCCTGTTGATGTCACGTTATTTGTGAAAGGGCCGGTAGATGTCTGCCCAGGGCAGCCCCTTGCTGCTCCAACAGTCATGGTATTAACGTGGTAATGGAATTCATATTTTGGCTTCAACATCATAAAGATAAGTGGATTATGGAGGCTGACCCCCCCCCCAAGATTAAGTAATAGAACCTTTTATTATCTCTCCTGGTCTAGGGCAAGATAGGGCCACTTCATGGCACTGGGAGACTCTTCTCACTGTAGTTACTGTTGTGGCTTATTCCACATAGACACAATCATTTTGCTTTTATGGGCCAGTTACTTAAATCTGAGCATAGTGAAAATAGAGATTTTTAAAAAAGGGAATTATGATATTTACTTGAAGAGACCTCAACACTGGCCATCATCTCCTATGACAAACGTTCTTAGAAAGGGATACAAAATAAGTGGAGTCAGGAAAGTAACTCCCACCTTGATCCCTGCGCTCCGGCATTTGGTGACTGCGTCTGGCACAGTGGACCGAGGCGGGTCGATCATTGACAAGAGCCCCACAAAGCAGAAGTTGGAGGTGGGAAAGTTCACGGTGTCTACATCGAAGGAGTAGTTTTCTGGGAACTTATCTGCTGGCAGGTAGAGATGGCAGAAACCTGGAATGGGTATGAATTTGGGAGTCAATGCAACTAGGATAAGAAAGGACAATAGGGGGAAACATGCTACACTCTCAGTCCTTTACTGTTTTACCAATACATGAGAAAATACTAGAATAACTCCTTCAGTTCCATGAAACATGGTTTTTTTTTTTTTTTAGGAAAGACATATTTCATCAAAAGATAATTTACTGTGTGCTCATTAGGTTCTATGTTATGTTCCAGAGACATAATGACCAAGATGGCCTGGCCTTTATTTCCAAAGGTGTCCCAGTTTAGTGGGGGATGGGGGACTGAGAGCTAAAGAGATAAAACATAATAAAACACCACAGGAGAGTAGAGTGACTCCTCAGCTAGCTGTGGAGTCAGGAGACACTTCCGCAAGGGCACGTGTGAGCTGAACCCTGAGGGAGGCATAGATGTTTTCCAGGGAAAGGAGGAAGGGTTGGGGGGGGGGGGAGGCCATTTTAGGCAGAGGCAGCACATGTTACTGCACAAAGCAGGGAAGGAACTTGGGGCCTCAGGGAAGTGGTACAAAGTTCAGTCCTTAATCAAGATAAGCACAGAGGAAGGGCCAGGTAGAACCATCCTCTGCTCAGGAGGCATCAGCCTCTCCCAGGTCGGGGTAGAAGGAACTCCTAGGTCTGGTGGCACCACCAAGATCGCGTGACCTCCTCGTCGGCTTTTACATTGAATTTACTCCCAGCACGGCCCACTGCTTTACACATTTCAGTGAAGCAGACGGGGAGAGGTCACCCAGGTCCCTAGAGGACTCCAGTCAGATGGAGATGAATTCGTGTTGAAAAGGCGTTTACCTGGTGCTGGGCGTTATCTGAGGCCTGCTTAAAGTACTATCATCTCCTTTATGTACTGCATCTGCTTTACAGACTCAAATATCCTTTAGAAGCACTCGTTCCACAGGCTCCACCTCTCTTGGCAAGAACTTTCATGGTGTTTGATGGGCCTGATCGTCCACCATGAACTGCCTTTTCTTTGAATCCATCATTCTGCAGTTCTGAACAGGGGCTGTGACTGTGACAATGGAACACACTGTCCCCCGTGTTTCCGCCACCGTCGCCACAGTTAGGCTCCCCCGGCCAGTGCTTGCTTTTCTCAGGCTCCTTCCCCCTCTAACATCCCTGTCCCAGGTACTGGCTCACCTTTTTCCTAGTCACTAAATGGGAAGCTTAATTGTTTTTAAATCTTACTCCCCTCTAATGGGTTGTAAGTAATCAATCGCCAATTCTGCCTCCAGGAAGTCTCTTCACCTGACCCCTCCCGCACATCCCCATTGCCTCGGACCAAATCCCTGTCCCTTGCACCTGACTGAGGGCAGCCACCTCCTGCCCAGACCCGGGTCTCCCCTCCCGCTGCTGCCAAGGCCTACCCTTAGCAAACATGGTCAACCTGTTGCAAAGCCCCCCCATGTTCTCCACTGACTGTGGGCTGAAACCCCCTCTCCTCACCCGCATATTCAAGTCCTCCGTGTCATGACCTCCAGTCTCTCGCCAGCCCTGTTTCCCACAGCTGTGCCATCCCATCCCCCTGCAGCATTCAACACGGACTGGCTTGTCCTGCCCGGCGTGCACACGCCTGGCCACTCCCACCTCCATGCTCGGCTGGTGTCGTCCTGTCTCCCGTGGAGACTCCTCCCAGCCGCCTTCAAGTGCCCTCACCCCAGGCCCAGTCTCCCAGCGTGGCTTGTCTGGAAGTGACCCCACCCTCCTCGGCGCTGTCGCATGTTGCCATCCCGCTTATCATGCTCTTCTCCACATGATCCATGTGGATGCCAAGGCTACCCTGTGAGATCATTGGTTCCTCGCAGACACCTGCCTCGTCCTCTGCAAACCCCCAGTGGCAGGTGGGCCCTGCCCCCGGAGCTCACCCAGCACGCGCTCGCCCAGCCCGCCCAGCTCCATGTAGGCTGTGTGGAAGGCCTCGGTCGCGCTCTTGACCAGCGGCTTCTCCTGGCCATCGACCATGATGGTGCTGCACCTCTCCAGGATCTTCTCCGGGGCCCCCTTCATCACCACGAGGAAGTGCTTGTCATCGGGGTTGCCTGTCTCATGTATGGAGAGCTGGGAAGGAATGACTGAGCATTAGCTGCAGTGCATTACTCACAGCGGCGTGTCCTCACTGCAGAGCTGCCCGTGAGCAGCAGTCCGTCCTCTCTACATGCCCTTGAAATGTAGAGGAGACAGAGAAACAGCGACATCCCCAGGCATGCTCCACCTTTTTATTCTTGTAGTCAAGTAACATGCAGAGATCTAGACAACATCTTTGTCTTTCTTTTTTTGCTGCCCTACTTCAGGGATAGGAAGGAGGCCAGCAAAGGAAACTTGACCTGGGTTGACCAGATGCCCAGGCCCTGCAACAGAGGACTATTTTTAATCAGATATCTTCAAAATATGGGTTGACCAAAGGATACACGCAGGTAGAAATGTTCTAGTGATAACAAAGACTGTCAGTTGTTAGGAAAAACTCACCTGAAATTTGTTGGTAGAGTTAAAAGGGATTTCAGCTACTTTGCGGTTTCTTTTTCTAATTTCCATCACATCACCCAAAACGACCTCTGAGAATTTCAAAAGAGCAGATTCTGAGGCATCTCCAACCACGACTTTCTGAAAATCAAAGATAAAAAATATTGGCAGCACATAATCTGCCTCTTTTGTGATTGTTTTTAGTGAATCAACATGTGTCCTGACCAAGCTTACCATCCAGCTGGAGGGACAAGATAGTCACGTGACCCCCAGCTCCTGATTCAAGACAATGGTAAGCGCTTGAGACATGGGTGCCACCTGCTGGCATCAGGGACGTTCAAAAAGTTGGAGCTCTGGGAGGGCTGGAGGGTCTCAAGAAAAAGAGCAGCTATGAACTAGATCTTGACAGACGGGAAGACTACCAAGAGACAGAGGAGCAGAAGAAAGCCTTCTGGAAACCACACATGGAGAATGAAGTGAGGCTTCCTGTGTGAGTGTCTGAAGCACAGGTGCACGTGCAGGGTGTGCTCGGGGAGGGCACTGAGAGGCAGGCTACGGTCTAGACTCGAGAAGCAGAAATCAGGGAAGCACAGAAAGTTTTGAGCAAACTCAGGTGAAGATAAGAGCAGTGTTTAAGGAAGACTCGTGGCATTTGAGAAAGACCGCGGGAAGGATCAACTGGAACCGGGGAGGCCAGTTAAAAAGCTGGTACAGCTATTTAGATGCAGGGTATTGGTGACGACGAAAATGTAAAATTATGTATATTTTGAAGTAAGAATGATAGGGCTTGGTGACTCACTAGATATAGGAAAGGAGAAAGTCAAAGATGACTTCCAGAAGTTTTGGCCTGATGACAGTAGAATGGATATATCATGGAAAGATAGAAAACTTGGGACAAGATATCGATTTGAAGCCAGGTGGGTACAGGTGGAAGGTGACAAGTAAAATTTGTTGAGGGGCTCACATGGAGTCACTTCTGAGGGGAAACACACAGCGAGCTGAGATCCAGGCTGGAGTCTGGATGAGAAGAAATCAGATGTGGACACAAAGATCTGAAAGGTACTGATGGAGAAGCAGCTGGCCAAGAAGCAGTGACAAGCTGAGTGACAGAGACAGAAAAGCACAATGAAGGACCGGCCTGTGGCTCACTCAGGAGAGTGTGGTGCTGATAACACCAAGGCCACGGGTTCGGATCCTATATAGGGATGGCCGGTTCGCTCACTGGCTGAGTGTGGTGCTGACAACACCAAGACAAGGGTTAAGATCCCCTTACCGGTCATCTTTAAAATAAAAAAAAAGAAAAAGAAAAAAAAAAAGAAAAGCACAATGAAGGAAACAGACGGCAAGTAGAAAAGCCAAAAAATGCAGACTCACTGAGACTGAGAAGATGAGAGAAAGGGAGGGAGGGAAGGGGAAAGGAGAGAGAAGGGAGGAGAGCTTGTGGCGTATTCCCCCTTCCAGGACCCCCAGAGCACCGTCTGCTGCCACATCCTAGGCAAGAGAAATATGCGCTAAGACCAGCCAGTCCCTTTATTTCCATCCGATTATATTCTAAACGTCAGCAGATGGTATTGGTGCAACAAAGGAACTGATTATATCCACTTAGCTGGCAAAGAAGTTAGGAAAGTAACTTACAGACACATTCATTTCCTGGAATGAGACAATTTTCAAAAGGACCTAAATATCTGAGATGTTTTGAGCACCTCTGTGATTTCTCAAGGCTAGTTAGAGTAAAGACAACTTTCTGCTTGTCTTGTGAGTCGGACTTGCTCTTACTAGTACAAACTTTCCTCAGTTGGAGAGATTAAATCGAGCACCTGATCAGGACAGAGAAAATGATTAACACTGGCTGTGGTTTAACACTGAGCACTGCAGAGGCTTTACCTTCATGATGGGCACACTCTCCTGGCCTGGCTTGAACTCAGCTCGGTTACACAATGCTATTATCGTGGATAAGGAGGCCCAGGTTCCAGAGCTTTGGTCAAAGGCTTGGTCTGGAAAACAGAGAAAGAGCAGTGGCTGTCGCAGTGCTGGCCTGCCATCCACGAGTCACACGGCAGCCACAGACAGAGGCCACTGCACTCGGCTCAGCCCCACTGCTGAGTCTACAGCTTTGGGCCACAGAATGCTCCAAGAGACTTACTTGAATGGTCTTCACTAGTGTCGGCCACGAAGATCTGATTGTCGAACCACAGATGGGCCACGGTCATCCTGTTCTGGGTCAGAGTCCCCGTCTTGTCTGAGCAGATGATGGAGGTGGAACCCAGAGTCTCCACCGCCTCCAGGTTCTTTACCAGGCAGTTCTTCTTGGCCATCCGTTTTGCTGTCAGCGATAGGGTCACCTAGACAAGACAGAGGGAGAAGGAAGCTTTGGGAAAAATCATCATTGTGACCCAGATTCAATAATACGGAAAGAGTTGAGGTTGGCTGTGATTGGGTTTTAGGACAGAGGCATAGCTGCTGGCACAGCAGAGCTCATGAGCCACTAACAGCCCTGCACACCACAATCCCTTTTTGAATTAAATATGGAACACTTTTCTTGTCCCTTCATTCCTTGAAGAAAATGACCCATGGGTTGCAAAGACAGGCAACAGTGTTGCGGCTGCGCCTCATGTATAGTCCCGAAGGGCGCGCGGGCCACCTGCCCCTGCCATTCACACGCATGAATGTGTACGAGAGACCATGACTGGTACCTGCCAGAGAGGACTCACGTGTTGCTCTGGGCCATCAAGAAGCATCTGTGTTTCATTTTAAGAGCTTCCTATTTTAAAGATTCTTTTAAGCTCCCAGATCTCAAAGGGTTCTTTTGGCTCAAATTTCTTCCAGTTACTCTCTCTGGGAGCCAGAAGAGACCCGGACTTCAAAAACTCCCCCATCTTTGGTCAGAACAGCAGCAGGCCAATGACTGTGTAGTTCCATGACTTACTGGAAATAAGAACTGCTTTATCCTCCCGCAGGGGCCCCACAGCACGGACTGGGGAGGGGGGTCCGGGCCTGGAGGAAGGGCAGGAAAGGGCTGGGGGGTTTCTACCCGAGAGAGGGAAGAGCGGCAAGGCCGACAGTGTACCTAAGTGTCCCACTTGCAGAAATCACAAAGGGAGTTTATTTTTCTCAAAAGAAACGTGGGAAGACATGGGCCTTCTAGAAAATCTGTAAATGGTGGTTTTGGCCTTGTCTTATCTTAAGGGGGCAAATACAGATAGAGCTCCTGAAAATATAAAGTTTTCAAGGATGATGAATTCAAATATGAAACATATCACAATGCCCTTTGTCCCTCTAAGAGACGGTCTACTCAGAATGGCCCAGGGCTGTCCCCGGCGTCAGGGCAGGTGTGCTGCTCTGAAGATGGGGAGACCTGGAGTGGGGGCTGGTCGCAGGCCGCCTGACAGCATGCACTCACAGTGACAGTGGCCAGGAGGCCCTCGGGCACATTGGCCACAATGATGCCAATGAGGAAGATGATGGAGTCCAGGATGTCATACTTCATGGACACCGCGATGATGAAGAAAATGATGCCGATGGAGACAGCCACTCCGGCCACGATGTGAACAAAGTGCTCGATCTCAATGGCGATCGGTGTCTTCTCATTTCCAACTCCTGAAGCCAAGGAGGCAATGTGACCAATGACGGTGCGGTCCCCCGTGTTGATGACCATGCCAGTTGCCGTGCCTACAGGGAAGCAGACGTTTGGTTCCAGGAGTCCTCAGGTGAGGGACGGAGGCTGCTCAGGGCCCTCTCTGGCAGCTGGCACGAGCGGTTAGCGCCCAACATCACAAAGGCCGAGTCCTCTAGGCCTTCGATTCCATGTTTCCTCTGGGAAAAGCTTTGCAACCAGGGATGGCAGGCCCGAGGAGGGAGAAGTGATACGGGCGGGGCATGTGGCCCCGACAGCCCCCTGGCCTTACCTTCCAGACAGGTTGTAGAATAGAAGCCGATGTTCTTTGTTTCCAGGGGGTTTTCATGGGTAAACTCAGGGGAGCGGGGCTGGGGCTCAGATTCCCCAGTGAGAGATGAGTTATCCACCTAGAAGAAATTTTGAGAACAGTTCAAAATTAGGCACCATGTCCCCTGCCTCTTATACTGAGATCGGGAAAGACATCAGAACACAAGCCCCGGCCGGGCACGGTCCTCAGGGTGGGACCTCCAATGCTCTCACCCTGCACCCCTGTGAAGACAGCAGCCTGATGTCCGCAGGCACCTGGTCTCCTCCTTTAATTTCCACGATGTCCCCCACCACCAACTGCTCTGCAGGAATTATCTTCTTCTCTGAGTCTCGGATGACAAGAGCTTGCTGTGGAAGAAAATCAAGATGCCTCAGAGCCTGGAAGGATGCTGGCCCCTCTACCTGTGCCTCACAGTGTCTCAGAATGGAGACACTGGAACCCACGGCTGGCAGAATGGCAGAAATAAAACTGGGAACTGTTGCACTGGGGACAGAAGACCCTGAGAACTATTTTTCCTTGAGCTCATGGAGTTGTTTGTGAAACCAGAAAAGGCCGCTGTAGGGCAGTTACGGCAGAGTGAGGCCCTGGGCCTCACAGGAGGGGAGTGAACGGAGGTGATCGGTCCTGGAGGGACCAGGAAGGACATGGAAGGTTGGGCCAAAGGGCTGAATAATCTTGCTGAGGTCAGAGAAACTTTCACAAGGTGATTGGTTGCTACTTAGCCCGGCAGGAGCCATCCGCCCCACCCAGAATCTTCACTGCCCTCCTCCGCCCCCAGCCCAGCAGCAAGGTTTTCCAGCTGTTTACACCTGACCAGGGTTCCTGGGAAGAGGGGCACTCTGGGTCTCCCTGCTGAGAGCATTTGGGGGCCACATGCACTGGGGCTCAGGAATGGGAGCAAAAGCGGCCACAGATAGAGAATCACAGGCAGCTCCTGGGCTGCCAGTGATAGAACAGGCACGAACCACCTGAGTGACTGTCCAGGTGGCCCTGAATGCTAAAGAGCGGCGATGCAAGATGCTGTGCAATGACTGACGCTTCTGCTCTGCTTGACTCTTGACTGGGCCTTTTCCTGGATCACAGCTCATTTGATCATCTCAGAACCTTGTGAGGAACTGGGGTTCAGAGAGATGAGGTGACTTGCACAAGATTTCTCAGACAGTGAGGGATGGCCTGGGCTTGAGCAGGGGCCCTGCCTCCAAGGCCTGTGCTCGTCTCATCTGACACTTCCTCACCCCGAATCACGCAGAGACCAGAGGAGCGTGGCTGTCACTCACCTGCGGGATCATCTTACTGAAGCTGGACATGATGTTGGTGCTTTTCGCCTCTTGGTAGTAAGCAAAGATCCCCGTGAGAATAACAACCAGGACAAGTACGCAGCCCAAGTACAACTGGGTGAGGAGGAGACGCGTCAGTCAGAAAAGCAGGCATCAGGAATGAGCCAGGTCCTGTGGCTAGCACTCTCCGTGGGAAGGTGAGACACTGGCAGTCGTGTCCTGGTGTCATTGACAGGCCACAGAATTTACCCATTTAAGGTGTACAGCTCACTGATTTTTTGTAAATTTACAGAGCTGTGCAACCATCATCACAATCCAGCTTTTGAACATTTCCATCATGCCAGTGAGAGCCCTTGTGCCCCCTCTGCCATCCCCCCCGCCGTCTGCACCATCCCCACCACCCCCAGCCCTGGCGCTGCTTCCTGGGTCCACGGTGGCCTACTCTGGACATTTCATATCGGTGGAATCACACAGCACGCGGCCTTTGCATCTGCCTTCTTTTTCTGAGCATCACGTAGGCCAACCAGCATGTGGTTTGCTACCCAGTTCTCAGCAGGCAGAGATGCTCTCCATGTTAAAGGGAGAGGTTAGCTCTGGGGAGAGAGTTCCCCCAAATTCTTCACATGGATGTAGACTTTTTTCCCTTAGGAACTCAAGGTGTTTTCTCTCTTTTTTAAAATTCATGCTCATACTGCCTCTGAGAAGGTACGAAGTCAAATATCGTTTGTTTTACAGCGGGGAAAACGACTGTCTTTCCCACACCCGTGCAGTGGCTGATCAGTGGTGGAGTCCTGCATCCAGCCCAGCACTGTGCCCACAAAAGGCCCCTTGGGATGACTGTTTTCCCTGCTACTAACTAAGCAACACCAGGAAGGAGACAGCCCAGAGCCTTACACTGTCCAGGGATGAGGATCTATTGCTGGCGTACTGAATCCCAAATGCGATCCAGCACAGGACGGCTCCTACCCACAGAAGGATGGAGAACCCCCCCACCATCTGCTTGAGGAACTTGATCATCTCTGGCGTCTGCTTGGGGGGGGTGAGGGCGTTCGGTCCATCCCGAGCCAGCAGCTCGGCGGCTCTGGTGCTGGAGAGACCCTGAGAAAGCCGAGCAAAGCAAACAGACAAACACACACAAATAGGAATCAGATAATTCTCCTCCCTCAGGGCTGGGTTTCATATTTCTGCAGGTTGTGGTTAGGCATTGATGTGCCCATGCCCAAGAAGGTCCTGGAGAAAGGGGACGATGCCACATCCCCCTGAGTGCTCACCTTTCCTGAGAGAATATTTTCTGCTTAGTCTGAGCAGGCAGTGTCTGTTCTCCGCATACTTACAGCAGGCCCCTACCCACGGGCATGCAGTGCAAGGCCCCCACCCACGGGCATGCAGTGCAAGGCCCCCACCCACGGGCATGCAGTGCAAGGCCCCCACCGCGGGCATGCAGTGCAAGACCCCCACCCACGGGCATGCAGTGCAAGGCCCCCACCCACGGGCATGCAGTGCAAGGCCCCCACCCACGGGCATGCAGTGCAAGGCCTCCAGTGGCTGCCTGAGACCACAGGGAGTAGCGAACCCGACGTTTATTTCCTATCTATCCACACAGACCTATGATAAGGTTCAACTTATAAATTATAATGGAACAACTGTAACAATGTACCGTAATAAAACTTATGTGAATGTGCTCTCTCTCTCCATTAAAATATCTTAATATTTTCAGACTGCAGTTGACCACACGTAACTGAAAGTGAAACCTTGGATAAGGGGGGATAACTGTACTCATTTATTCTTCAAAATAATCTTACCCTCATTCTCAGGCATGGAATTCGAGGCACGCAGAGCTCCCTAATTATGCTGTAAGCTACTTAAAGGCAAAGACTCTATCTTGGTTATTTTTGTGTCTTCTCTAGGGTCTCATACTTTTTCCATAGCAGTGACTCAAATATTCATTGAATAACTGGATTCAGAGCCACCAACTTGACCATCACCCTCCACCTGCCATTCCTCTTCCAGATCCCCGGGCTCATCTTGCTCAGTTACCGCAGAGCATTTCCATGTGGATGCTCCAGAGACGTTTCTAATAGCATAATTCAAAATGAAATTCATCGTCGTCTCCTCCCTGCTGCCTTCTCTAACCTCTCACCTCCACCCCTCGACCCTCCACCCCTCGCCCCGTCACTCGACCATATCTCCTCCTGCCTTTCCAACTCAGCTAATGGGATGAGGGACTCATTCAAAAAACCCCATGAGTCCTATCAGTTACTTCTCTGAAACATCCCTCTAATCTGTCCCTTTCCTTCCTGTCTTTCTGGGCTGCCCTGTCTTGGATCCTCATTTCACAGTCCCGGCTTATCATTCATTCTTCTAGACCCTTCCATCTCCTACTTAAAAAAATATATATATATCTTGTACCAGAGCTGCCTTTTGCTGGCGGGTGGGGGGGGGGGCTGGCCGGTGCAGAGATCGAACCCTGGACCGTGGTGTTATCAGCACCATGCTCTAACCAACTCAGCTAACCAGCCAGTGCTTCCAGAGCTGCCTTTTGAAAAAGAATCTCATCAAGTCACTTCCCTGTTTAAAAATTGTGCCCCTAATACAAGTAATATAGCCCCGTCTCTTAGTTCAATAGGAAAGTACTTGACAGTCCCATCCAGTGATCTTCCCCAGCTCGTTTCTTCCTTGCCTCCCCCTTTCCACACATACTAGCTCTCAGCAAGACCAGATTGCTGTCCAAACCCACTCTGGCCTCTCTGGTCTCAGGGTACTCTGCTGACTTAAATGTGAATCACCCTCCTGAGTCCCAGTTCAAACACTGCAGCGTCCCAGGAGCCTGCTCTGGTCCCTCTGGTCAGAATTCGTCATTTCACAGCACGTCAGGATGGAGTGGATGTTATGATACTTCCCCACAGACCCGCCTCCCCACCCCGCTGCTTCTTCCTTAAGGTCGGGGTCACCTGTCCTTCCTACTGCCAGTCCAGTGTGAACCGCATAGGAGGTATTTTTGTTGACTCGGGACAGATATGCATTCAGTACCCAGATCTCCCAATGTCAAGACACTGAAACTTTGGATTTGAATTCACAGAAGGAAGCAGTATTTCCGTGGGGGGAGAATTTGCGAGATGCCCGAGAACACCAGTGTGCCCTGGAGCCATGGTTCCTTCTCACAGGAGGACAAGCAGGGCTCTAAGAGGACCCCCACCTTCTAACACCGACTTCCCCCATTCTCTGCTGAGAAGGGCTCCATGCACCATTATACTTCCTGGGGACAGGGATTGAAAGTAACCTCTGGCCATGACCACAAAGAAGTATCTGTGCCTTTCTGGAGATACCACAGCTCTCCTGCAGTCACAGCCAAAAGACCTATCTACGACCAAGTGCACAGCTCAGTGAAGGGGCTCTGCTGGGGCCTTGGTCCAGGCACACCAGCCCCTGGGGGTCAACCAGCTCTCTCTCGACCCAGCTCTCTCTCGACCCAGGCCTCTCTCGACCCAGGCATGCGGATAATTGCAGTTTCAAAGGTGCTGCTGTAGGTCATTCATCATAAGGTGCCCTCTACTTCTCCACACACCCTGAGCACACAGCCCTCTCCTTTGGATAGTCGGGAGGCTTCTCTTCCTGACCCCCAGTTCCCTGATGACTTACCCTAATGATGTCTGTACCATATTTCTTTTCCAATTCCTTAATGCTGAGTTTGTGGTCATCCTGAAGTCCATGAAAGGAAGAAGAACAGAATGAATTAGATAATTCCTGTAGAGGATATTGACATTAAGGAAATAGAAATAAAACACATGTATTTCACAGGGCCACAGACTGTAGCATAGAAGGACCAAAGTCCTGTAGTGTAGTGGACTGAAGTCCTTAGTTTAGTCTGTAATGTAGAAGGACCAAAATCCTTCTAAGGACCAAAGTCCTTAGTTTAAGACAAAGGCTGTAGTTTAGAAGGACCAAAGTCCTGTAGTTTAGGAAGCCAGAGCCTCTAGCTTAGGGGGCCAAAGGCTAACCCTTTAGGAAAACACATAGAAATGGTAAGATTAAGAAAGACCAGAAAACGTTCACAGGCCTTTGATGTAGATAAGAGAACTGAAGCACAGCAAAGAGTGATTGCTCTGCGGGTAGCTGCCCTTGGTGCAGCTAAACCTAAATGATGGGAAAGTACATGAGCTAAAAGCTTCAAGGATATTCTGTTAGTTAGTTCTTGGGGGATGTTCCACATCTTGCCCTAAGCTGTTTCTTTGAGTTCCTTGGGGAGCTAAGTGCTATGGTGATTATCTCATTGCTTCCTTTCGTATGTCACATAGCTTAGTTTTATGACTCCTTTTGATGGTAAACTGCTTGTACTATTTTGAGCTACACTGCTTAATGAAGATTGTCACATAGCCAGTTTGTTTATGTTTTCACTATGATTAACCACCTGTTTTTCTTCTGTAACTTTCTTGTCTTTA
The DNA here is from genome assembly GCF_027409185.1 of Cynocephalus volans. Taxonomy (NCBI): domain Eukaryota; kingdom Metazoa; phylum Chordata; class Mammalia; order Dermoptera; family Cynocephalidae; genus Cynocephalus; species Cynocephalus volans. The sequence continues at coordinate 89,145,405 of NC_084466.1, forward strand.
CAATGAAAACTGAAACAAAACCTGACTCGGGGCTGTGCCTGGGCGCTCATCTCTTGAAGGTGTTTTCCCTGGTGCAGTCCCCTCGGGCTTCTCATTGCTCTGAATACATGGGCTGAGTAATCTTTTATGTCTCTGTCACTCTGTGAGAGATGACAAACTCCAAAAGACTCACACCCCAAGCTGTGACCAGCCATGAAAGCTGGGAGTAGCGCTGAGGATGGGGTGGGCGGTAAGCTGGGAGGAGAGAAAAGCCCTTGTGCCTCTGTGCTGCGTAGAGAGCCTCCCTGAAGAGGGCAGACTTCACCTGCCATTTACCACATCACAGCTGTCTGTGGGTCTCATAAGCAAAGCAACATGTCGCTTCCAGCACACTCCAGTCCTAGTGTAGTGTCTTCCAGGCACTAGCGAGCTGGAACTTCACCCAGACCTGAATTATGATACTGGCTGAGGGTGACGACCAAAACGAAACAGACCCATGTGCTGTGCTTGGACAGCCGCCCGCCCTACCACCTGCCCTCACTCAAGATATGAAATGCAGGTGGTTCACTGGTGAAAGAAGCCCTGCAGATTAAACACCTGCCAAATAACCGAGGTCAAGGGTTTGGATCCCCTTACCTGCCAGCCACCAAGCCAAACAAAACAAAACAACCACACTTGCTAATTTTGCCACAGAATCATTAGACTAAAGCAGGTTCCTCCACCTTGGCACCACTGACTTTTTGGGCAATGGTTCCTTGTTGTGGGCCTCCACCCACTAGGTGCCACCAGCACCCTCCCCTGAGTTGTGATAACCAAAATGTTTCCAGACATTGCCAAATGTTCCCTCGGGTGGGGAGAATCCTAACCTCCTCTCCCTTTGGGAACCACTGGGCTAAAGGACTAGAAGCCTCTTCCTGTAGCAGAAAACCCAGGGGCAAGTTTTTTCCCACCTCCCTGAGAAAATGCAGCACTCAGGATTCTTTAAGCCCTGACGGTCTGAAACAAAGATTTACACTGTGAATGCTACCATAACCATCTATTTTCTTCAGTATACGAGGGGTCTTCAAGAAGTTCATGGAAAGATTTGTATTATGTTTTAATTCCATTTTTCCACGAACTTTCTGAAGTACTCTCGTATGTAAAAAAAGTCCCATGTTGCATTAAGAGATGAGGCCTTCCAGTAAGAGAAAAGTTATTATTATTTTGTGTCTAGCCCTCTTCTCAGCCAGATTCAGTTTTGCTCATTCATTCATCCAATCAATATCAATTGGATGCAATGTTGCTGGGGATTCAGACGGTTAGGGCAGAGTTCTGCGCAGAGGACAGCACAGTATGCTAAGTTCCCAGCAGATACAAGTGAAGGGTGATTACATCCATCCTTTGCATCGTTTGGGCTGCGGCAAGCACCTTTCCATTCCCTGCAGCCTGGGCTTCTGGATGAGAGCCTGGGGGAAGGGCAGGAGAGGTGGTGGTGGGTACCTGGGGCGCCCTCTGCTAGCCAGCAATGGAATAGCCCAGGGCAGCACCCTGCAGCCCTGGCTGGGGTCATTGCCAGCCTGCAGATGCCAGGAGTTCATTAGTTGTCATCAAGGCTGTAATTCACCAAGCAGACAGGATGCAAAAGCATGCAAATATGCTGTCTCAAGTTACAGGACTCTTGTGAGAAGGTTGAGAAAAAGAGGGAAAGAAAGATGTTCCTTTCTCAGCAAGGAAGCAAGGGAACACTTTTGCTAATACTATGGAAATTATATTTCTATATTATACATCCTCACAAAGTGCTCAAAGAGGGAGATTGCCATCACAATCAACAGGCATATGAGAAAATGAATATGTAGTCATGGTGTAAATGGCAGTCTCAAGGAAGAACAGATATGTCTTCAATCTCAAATGCTAAAGATACATAGGAAATAATAACTGTTTATTGTCTGGTGCCACGCTGTCTTTTCCCTGCTTTATCTCATTTAATCCTCTTAACAACCCTAAGAGATAGGCATCATTTACTTCCTATTTTTCAATACAGGAAACTGAACTTCAGATACACTGGGATTTGAATTCAGGTTAGTCCAATTTCAGGGCTATGTTCTTAAATGTCTATCAGAACATAAATGGATGAATGCCCACTGGTGTGTATGTTAGTGATCTCTCCAGGAAAGATAAACAAAAAAACTGTGATTTGTAGCATTTGGTGATTTCTCATCAGAGCCAAATTTAAAGCTGCTAACACGATGTTAGTCAGCTTGCCAAGTTCCTGAATATTTAACTATTGGCTCTCTAGTCCAGATGAGCTGGCCTCATCAGTCCAGCTCAACAATCATAGAGCTTTTACGTCTGCAATGGACTACACGGGCAAGCTAGCAAAATCTCAGACTTGGTATGGAAGTTTCCCCTTTGGCATTCCTGAGATGAAATCTGTCACATTTCAGATCCAAGGCAGGTCCAGAGTTCCTCCATAACAATAATATTGCACTCCCAAAATACTCATGTCATTTTCCCCCTCACCGACCCCCGCAAAGCATTTATTTCCTATTTTACATAAAGGAAATGGAGCTTCGGTGGAGCCGGGTCATTTGTTCCCAGTTACAGCTCAGTCGTGGTGAAGTGGGACTTCGACTGAGCCTAAGGTCATCTGAATCCAAGTCCAAGGTTCTTACCACTGAAACTATTCTTTTCTAGTGGCTTTGGTTTTCCTCCTTGCAGGTTCCAGCTCAAACAGTTTTACTTATCAACTAGAAACTGGGAAGTGGTTATTTACATCTCACCGAAGCAGTGGGCAGCAGAGACATCGGGCCAGCCTGTGGGGCCTGGGATCAGACTCTTGCACCCGAGTTCTACCCTGGACTGCCTCCAACCAGAACGCAGGAATCCGGGCAGATATCATCACACCAGTTTTTTTTAAACAAGGAAACGAATCTCCAGGGGATTTCAAATTCTCGAGACTGACTTTCTTTTGTAAGAGGTAGGCTGCAGGGACAAGCTCCCACGGAAGCGGGGACCCCTCTGGCCTAAGGCTACTGACCAGATCCAGTTCTTTCTTCAGCTCCTCTTTCCGCTGGTTCTTTCTGAGTTCCAGGCAGTTGTTCTTCAGGCCCCTGTACCTCTCCCTGTCGTTCCCATGGTCTGTTTTCTCGATCTCTTTAGTTCCACTGAGCTCCACAGAGTAAATTTCTAGTGTTTTCTGAAAGAGAAGCAGGGTGCAGCATTGGCCCGAGGCGGATTTACGCAGAGGTGCTGGTGCCTCCCTGTGCCTCGGGACCTGCGCGGGGGAAGGAGCCCTGCCGCCCCCAATGGGATCTCCCAGCCCTTTCTTTGCTTTCGTCCTGTGCAGGGGGACGCTGGGTGGGCACAGACCTGCCAGCATGTCCTCAGGGTGAGCCCTCCTTGGGGTGGGGCAGGCAGGAAGTTATCTCCCCAGCGCGAGACAGATGCCTTCAGGGGGCTGCAGGGTGTCCCTAGTACCTCGTCCCCACAGGTCACACCAGATGTGTGTCCCATTTCTTGAGGAGGGGTGTTCACTGAGCTGACGCCCCTCAGTCCCCGACAGCGCCGGCTTACTGGAGGGCTTCTCAGGCCACAGGCATCCACGTAACCCCAGCCCAGCCACAGTCTCCCATCCGGAGCCCGCAGCCGCTGCGGAGCTGGCCTTGGAGCCTGGGGCCCTTCTCCGCACATGTGGACCGGCTTCTCCACCGGCCAGCCCCGGAGCGCCCCGCGGTGCGTGGCGGCTGGGAGCGGGAGAAGCCGGGCCGAGGCCAGGGGGCGCAAAAGACGGCCCCCTCCTCCCAGGGACTGGGCATTTCTTCTCGCCTTCCCCGCGCTTCCCGCGCCGTCCGCTCCGCTCCCCGAGCCCCCCGCCCAGCGTCTCGCGTCCCCTGCGCCGGCGGGCGCGGGCCGCACTCACCTGGCGCATGCTGCGGCCGGGGGGCCCCGGTGGGCTCGGGCGGGGGGCTCCGGGGACCGTGCGCGCGGCGGGACTGGGGGCTGCGGGGGTCCTGCGCGCGGCGGGACTGGGGGCTCCGGGGGCCGTGCGCGCGGCGGGGCGGGGCGGGGTCGGGTCCGGCGGCGGCGGCGAGGTCGGCGGGAGAGAGGTGGCGGTGACGGGGACCCTGCGCGCACCTCCGCGGCCGATCGCCAGCCGCTGCCCGGGCAGGTGGCGCCCGCCTTAAATGCCACCGCCCCGCCCACGAGCCTGCTGCGGCGCCGCTCGTCCGGCCGGGGACGCCGCGTGGGGCGGAAAACCCGCGGGCGCGCGGCTCCGGGAGGGGGTCCGGGGTCGGGGACCCTCCTCTCTGCCGCGAGCGGGACGGGGCCGCGGGGTCGGGCCGGGGTCTCCAGGGGCGTTTGGGGCGCGTCATCCCGCTGGCTCCGGGCGCTCCCGCGTCCCTCCTGCTTTTCTGAAAACCCACACCGCTTTCCCTTTAAAACAATTTGCCGCTAGGGCCGGCCAGTGGCTCACTCGGGAGAGTGCGGTGCAGATAACGCCAAGGCCGCGGGTTCGGATCCTGCATAGGGATGGTCGGTTCGCTCACTGGCTGAGCATGGTGCTGACAACACCAAATCAAGGTTAAGATCCCCTTACCGGTCATCTTTAAAAACAAAACAAAACAAACAAAAAACAAACAAACAAAAAATAATTTGCCGCTAATAAGGGAATTTGTAAAAATATGTCAGCCGAGGGGCGACGTTGCAGTTCCCGCCGCCACGCACTCCGGGCAGCTGCAGGCCCGTTGGTTACTCGGGACGCGCTTGCACAAGTGAGCGCGGGCCTCAGCGCACGTGGTGTACCCGAGACTCCGAAGAGACGCTGACTGGCTCTGCAGGACCCGGATAGGAATCTGGAATTCTGGAACAGTCTGAAGGGAGAGAGTCGGGTGAGGAGGTCCGGGTCGGTGAGATCACAAGTCCCTGGGGACCGAGGCTGCCCTGTGCGCAGAGGCCAAGCTGTTGGCGGGACTGCGTGACACCACCGCTCCCCCCTGAGCTGGAGACCTCTGTCTCCACAGTGACACACACACACACACACACACACACACACACACACACACACACACACACACACACACACACGTCTTTCCCTCTCTCCCTTCTTCTTTTTCAAAAGGACAAAAGTTGAAGTCTGGGGTCCTCCCACTCTGGAACAGGGACAACACCAATGCGTCACTGTTAACTGAATAAATCATAAGGGATAGGAAGACTGCTGGTGACATCTGATGTGGAGATACACACCAGACTCTTTTTTTTTTTTTCCTTTTGAAGATGACCAGTAAGGGGATCTTAACCCTGGACTTGGTGTTGTCAGCACCGCGCTCTCCCAAGTGAGCCACGGGCCAGCCCCATACACACCAGACTCTTTAGAGGCAGGGGACGCATGAAAAACAAAATGTGTGGGACACCGATGCTCTGCTGTTTGCTGGGAATTCAGGATGCAGAGGGGGCTTTGCAGGTACAGGTGGCCGCTGCTCACTGTCAGCCGTTCTAGGCCCTGCTCCACTTGTTGGACAGATGTGGAGCAGAGAAGCAGGATGCTCAGAGAGACACCTCAGCTCAAGCCGTGCAAGCTTCAAGACACTTAGTTAAATAAGATCACAAGTCACTACAAAAATAAAAGCAAAGTGACAAAGGATTTCAAAGGCAGAGAGCACAAGAAATTATCACGATAAAACATGAAGTAAGTTTCCTAGGCCACTTATCTAAAAAATAAAGAAAACTTCTTACACTTTTCTATTAAGAGCAGTTAAGTGTTTTTAGGAAATCTGGTTGTTCCAATGCAGGAGAGCAAACTCTAACCCTGTATCAGAATACTTTTGATATTAATATTTAATTTTTAGAAAAACTTATACATAATTTGTTTTAATTTTAGCCAATTAAAAAAATTTCTTTTAGCCAATTTAAAATGGTTTCGTACAAACTATTATCACAACTTACTCAGCCTTTCTGTTTTTGTCCTATACTTTCTACTTCCTAAATAGCCAGTCATTTTACTCTAGGACAAAAATTCACTGTACCAGATGCTTTAGCACATAAAAATATTTTCTTTCCTTTTTAGCCTTCCTAACCACAACTACATGTTTATATCCATAGCTTTCTTCACAACACCTCTGTTTTTACGTACTTGTTTATTCCTATCAACGTTAAATTGGTTTCATTTGCCTAAAAATTATATACAGAAAGGTTTTTCTGGTTTGGGCTGGGTTCACAACTTAAAAGCCTCTAGCAAAGACAAATGTAATCCTGTTTGATTAGTAAACGCAGGCAAAGATGTATGTTGATAAAACCATTTTTATATATTCACACTAGTAAACGGGGTCCATTTGTCAGAGCAGATTACACAAAGCCCTATTTGAGTCTTAGCTATTTCTACCAAATAGATATTTATGGTTTCTTAGCCAAAAACTGGGTGTATTAAGTAGTTCCGAAGGTCTCTAGCAAAGGTTAAAGCTATGAGGCAACAATCTTGAGCCTCGCACAGGGCACTATTTGTTACACTTCTCACTGTAATGGAGACGATAAAAGGATTACTCAAAGCATCATGAATGAGAAGAGAACTGGGTACAGTCCCGATTCAAAGTTAGCTTCTGTTTTTTATTGTAAAGACAAGGAAGTTTCACAAGAAAAATCAGTTGATTCAATCATTACAAAAGGACACAAAGACATGGGCAGTGTTATGAAACTTATCTATGGCTAAGTATAGCTTAAACAATGGAAACTAGTAACACCAGTAAAATTAACAATGTGACATTCCAAAGTACAATTTGTGAAAAGCTAAGTTGGTGAAACTGCGATCATTATCTAAAGAATAACCTCTCTTTAAATGATATAAGTAAAAGTTGCATTCTTATGATAAAATCTAAGTATAATTATCTCTAAGGTTTCCACCAACAGACAGCTTGCCCCTAGCAAACATTTTTTCACATCTTTCCCTTCAGCAATTCTTAAAATCTCTTAACAGGATCAGCATGACGACCACCTGTTAGTTCTAAAATCATGAAAGTATACAGTCCCATACCTAAGCAGTGATTAGAGTTGATTAGATTAGCTGTTGCCCTCGGGCTGTAGGCCGTGGCCTCCTAATCCAAGGACTTTTGCCCCACACATGTATTTACCTAAAAACCCTATTCTAAAAATCAAATGAGAATAAAAATTTCTAACCCTCTACAGTTTCCATTATCAGGTTCTTTGATGCCTCTCTGGTCCAGCCGAGTCCCTGGCTTCTGCTAGGGACCAGTTTCAGCCACTGCTGCTGTGGCCCTTGTGGCAGGCTCTGACGTCATCAGGTGTCCTGGAGTGTTGACCTCTACCAAAGAGGGAAAATTCCCTCCTCTCTGTAACTCCAGAGCACTCCTTTGCCACCTCTAGTCATCTGAACATCCCACTCTGCCTGGGGGACAGCGGCCCCCTGGTGTCTGTGATGCAGGCACCTGGAGTAGACCTCACCTGCAGAACTAGGACCTGGACTTCCCCCCACACCGACTCCACTCTGCCTGGCCCCAGGGGCCATCACCCCCACTGTTCTGGCAATGGACCATGAACTCCACCTGGTTCGAGTGGCCTCGAGTGGTTGGGTTGGCCACAGAGGCTGGGCAGCAACTGGGGACACCTCCTCAGCTCACATACTCCACTAGCAGCTTCCGCGTGAGGCTGGGTGTTCCTGGCTTTCAAAAGAAGCCTGTCCATGCCAAGGGTCTCTTCTACAACTGTTCTTATTGACAAATATTACATATCTGGGACAGGCTGTCATGATGTACGTAATTATTCCTGGCTCATTTCAATCAATTACTACACTTAATGTATTTAAAGCTGTACTACGGCATAGGGCCTGGTGGGGAGAAATGGTACTAAAATTGGGCCATTTTCTGCCCTCTAGGAAGTTGTGCTTGAGTTGGCAAAATTAACAAAGAGACTTAGTAAATGACTCAAGAGAAAAGAATTTGTCATCAAATGGTATAAGCTCTAAGTGCTTTAAAGGTTTAAGGGAAAGAGATTTCTTTGGGGGAGAAGGCATGAATTTTATTACTTAGGATTAGTTATTCAGATTTTTTTCTATCCCTTTGGGTCTTTCAAAGGCCCCCTCCCGCTGCAGGTCCCGTGCTGCCTGCTGGCTTAGGAGATGTGACCGTGAGGACCCAGAAGTACAGGAAAGAGGATCCAGGTGACAATGGGAAGAGGAAGCTTCACTTCCTGCTTCACGTCCGGACCAGCTGGTGCCTCTGCTGCCCACCCACCTGTGCCTGTCCCTGGATTCCTCTCCTACACACATGGGACAGTCCCCACCCGCAGCCCCCACACACCTGTGTCCACTCAGTGCACCAGGATATGACTAGGCCAGCGCTTCTCTACCAGCGAGGGCCGCCCAGGGGTGGAGTCAGAATGAAAAACAAAAACAAAAGCACACCTCAGCCAAGCACACTTCTGCACTGCTTCCTCATGTCTTCATTTGTAGGAAATCCTGAGGTTGGTATGTGAACATCCTGCAGAAAAGAAACCTGTGCAATTAGCACATCAACCACGGTAGCGATCCTGCCTCGGGCCGCTGGAGCCGGTGATGAGAATTGGCACCCGCCTCCTCAGAAGGGTATAGCTCCTCGAAAATGTAGCTATTGCAGGGGTACTTTAGGCTACTACAGTGTTTATTTTCTGTGACTTATTTTGGGTAATAAGATGCTTTTTAAAATTGCATATGTTTAAGGCGTACAACACTGTTTTGATATATACATAGTGAAATAGTTTCCATATATATAGTCAAGCAAAGTAACATATCCATCTTCTTGCATAATTATGCTTTTGTTTTTGTGGTAAGAGCACCAGAAATCTACTCTCAGCAACTTTGCAGTAAACCATATCCCAACTGCACTGCTCCTGCTGCACCTTAGGTGTCTAGATGTGCATCCCACACAGCTGCAGCTCCGTACCCTTCATCCTACATCTTCCCTTTCCCCACCCCCTGTAAAGAAGACACTTTTCCAGAAAATGACAATTTTCCTTTTAATGAGTGATTGAAAAAACAGACCGTATTCTGAAATTTTTTTATTTTTGTTTTTTAATCTTAGGATGAAAACAGGTTTTCCTCATGTGAATCATCTCCACCTTTATCACGGGGATTTATCACAGAAGTGTATAACGAATATACTATGCACACATATAAAATCTATATAAAATACAGGATAATATTCACACAAATGTGCTTACTTAACTTGGCAGGAATTTGCCTCTTGTGATGAGTGAGATGATGTCCTTTTGGTCACTGGCTACCACATTCTCCAGGGTTGGGAGGCCAAGACCTGACACGCCAGTATTTCTTTCTTCTTGAAGCACTGACTGGAGGCTTGTGCTGTGTGCACAGCACCATGCCAGGCCCTTCCTCTGGAAGAGCTTTCAACCCGGGTGGGGAGATAAAACATGTCACCCTTGGGTCAGACAACTCAGGTGCAAGTGCACTTTGAAGGCTGGGTAAGGTGAGGAAGGGGCGGAGGGATCAGCTCCTGCAAAGAGGCCAGACTGGGGCTGTCCAGGACCAGGCTTTGGCCTTGGGCCTTGGGCCCTTAAGAATGGGAGTAGCATGATGGAAACAACGTTCTGGGGAGGTGAAAGGGCCCGTGAAGTTGCTTGTGTGCAGCTGTCCCAGCCTGAGATGTGAGGCCAGTTCCCCTGTGCTGCGTCCTGTAGAACCAGCCAGCAGACTTGCCAATGACGACTTGCGGCTCCTGCCATATGTACGTTAGCACCCCAGTTGCCCTGAGAGTGCTTCAGATATCATTTATTTGCTCTATTAGGAGTCTTCGAAATGAAACCAGGGAGAGGGTGAGAGTCAGCCCACCTAAGTTGGAGAAGTTCTACGACTTCTCCTCTGCCCTGCCCCAACGAATGCATGTGTGCGTGTGTGCGTGTGTGTACTGAATCTTTTCTTAAGGCAGGTTAGTATAATTTTATAGAAGAAATGCTTTCAAACAATACAAATGACACAGAGAGAACAGTGACAAAAACAGAGATGAGTACTGATTATCACTTATTTCCACAACACAAGGTTATTTCAGCAATTACCCATCAAAGCCTAACAAGTTAGTGATTAGATGAGGTGAAAACCACATTCCCCTTTACACGGGGCACTGTTTCTGAAGACCCCTGGTGGCACACTTCTGACTGTTTCTGGGCCAGAACTGCTCCTAAAACAGGTCCGTCTTCTTTCTCACCCCCCCCCCCCCCAGGGATAGGGACAAATGGCAGCAGCAGGTGAAACCCCCCTCAGGCTGCCGGGGCTTCACTCTTCTGGCGTGTGGGCTATTTTCTGGGGGCGGCAGCTTCAAAGCTAGTCGTGAAGCAGAAGCAGCCGTGGATCCTCCTTCTGCCTTCCCGGTCCAGCCTCTGACGCTGTGGGTGACACAGCTGTCCCCTCGCCCTCCACTTGCCCTAGAAGCGGACGCGGGCAGGGAGGCAGGGGCTGTGGAGCAGCACGCGGCAGACACACTGCTCCCGGCCGGGAAGCCGAGCGCGAGCTGCGTTTGCTTCTCTTGGGGCAAAGGTGGGCTGCTTTTTCTAAAAAAAAACCTGGGGGCGGGGGGCAGGGGAGGGAAGCTCTCCAAATGGAAATCTGTAGAAACTGGGCGGTGAAGTTCCAATAAATGTGTATTTGTCCAGTGTTTCCAGGGTGAACCGAGCTGTTCTAGGTGTGATGTGGGAAAAGGGGAGCTCTAGGATGAAAGAATATCATCAGACATGGCCTGCCTGGCCCACAGAGATCCGCTTCAATCTAATAATAATGATGGGGGAGGGGCTGTCATTCTTAAATGCTGACCTAAGTCGATGAAAAACAAAAAGTGAGATCGTGGCTCTTTTTCCAGTGATGTTGATAGAGCTGTGTTCATTCCTCAAGTTTTCATGCCCGATCTGTCTCTTGTGAGATACCAGGCCAGGTTTTTGGGTGCACTGTGTTAACCTAGAAGAAATACATCAGAGAAAAAAATCTCCAAATATGTTGAGTTTATTTGGGAGTAGAAATAGGATTATAATCCGGAATGCATACCATGGCAGGACACAAGTTAATGTGAGGGAAGGTAAGAGAGCTTTTATTGGCAAAAGGGAGAGGTCATATAAGCTTCTTGGAAACAGAGTTCATTGGTTTCAGAGGCTCAAAGTCAGATTTGTTGTCAATTCACTGATTGACATGATTGAGATGCCGCTACTGGGCAGTTTCTTCTTGGAGCATTTTATCTGAATTACTGCAGTTCTAAAGCATGTCTAGTAATAAACCTTGTCACAGAAATGTGCGTACGTGCACAGCAGTAGATGTGTGAAGGTCGTGAAGGACGTGAAAGGGTTTCTGATGAGGTTTAGAAAGCCCTTGGAAACAGTCCTCATCTCAGACAAGAAACAGATTCTCTCAGCCTTGTGCCCTTCCCGGCTCTCTTGTCTGGGTCTGACAGACAGTGATTTACTTCTTCGACTTTCACAACTGGAAGAATTACCCTGTCCAGGCCAGGCACAGCTAATGATTACGTCACTATCTTGGCCCCTCTCTCTTTCTCTCTGGGGTACTTTAAACAACTGACTGTGATGCACCAGCCCCTGAAGGCAGCAGGATGTAAGTTGGTCCAAGTCTGTGAACATATCTATCTTGGGGTCAGCAAATAACAAAAACTCACTCTTGAAACAAGTGTGGAAAAAGAGGAGGAGCGCAGCCCACATCCCATCTCATCTCCACCGGAGCCTGACTTGACTCTTGCTGGCCCAGAAAGGTGCACAGAGAGGGCCATGCCACTGCCCAGTGAAGAGTCAAAAACACGGCTAGAGACTCGAGGCATTTTGTACACAAACCTGAGGAAATAAAAACCAGTAAAAGGAAATTTCGTCCCTGAGCTGTCAAGGGACAACCGGAACACCGGCAGTTATTTGGCTGCCTCCTCTATGGGAAGTCCTCCTGAGGGGTGGTGGGTGGCACCGGAGGTCTTGAAGTCTTGCCTGTTATTAATGCACGGGGTGGGGGTAGACGTGCTGCTAAAGTGGATCTGGGTGCTAGGGGGGCCAGCAGTGGGAAAGTCCCAGCTTAAGTTGGGACACCTCTCTGGGTCCACACAGGAGAAGGCACATGGTGCATTTATGGGTGATCTTATTGTGGCTGCCACAGTGTCCCCTTAGGAAATAAAGCCACTAGCTGCTGACATACAATATCTGTTAATCAACAAGTGACCAGCATGATTACAGCCTGGGAACAGGCAGAGTCAGAAGAGAAGGACGAGCTGCATTTGGTTAATCAACTGATAGGATTAATCAACCATGAGAGCTGGTTTCGTTTACTTATCTGTTGTTTTTTGGTGCTGGCTGGTAAGGGGATCTGCACCCTTGATTTGCGGTTACAACACTCTAACCAACTGAGCTAATCAGCCAGCCCCCAATTCCGTTTACTTGAACAAGTGCAGGGGTAAGGTTTTTAAAATTTTTGTTTAAATCAAATATCAGTTCTTACCACTGTCAGATTCTTGGATCTGAGGAAAGTGCCTGGAATTCACTGCTGTCTCAAGACCAATGTCCAGTTTTCAGAGTCAACCAGCAGAGGGAGCACATTTCACAACCACACTCCAGTGTGAGGCTGAGGCTGCAGGGACAGATCACCACCACTTAAGGCCACCTGGAATTACTCAGGCACCAAGAATTTACAGAACACCCCCAGGCTTCCTGCCAAATACTTCATTTCTTTTTTTTTTTTTTTTGACCGGTAAGGGGATGGCAGCCCTCGGCATGGTGTGGTCCGCACCACGCTCTGCCAGTGAGCGCACCGGCCATCCCCATATAGCATCCGAACCCGCGGCCTCGGCGCTCCCAGCGCCGCACTCTCCCGAGTGAGCCACGGGGCTGGCCCTGAATATTTCATTTCATTTCTTTCTTTCTTTCTTTTTTTTTTTTAAAAGATGACCGGTAAGGGGATCTCAACCCTTGGCTTGGTGTTGTCAGCACCACGCTCAGCCAGTGAGCGAACCGGCCATCCCTATATAGGATCCGAACCCGTGGCCTTGGTGTTATCAGCACCGCACTCTACCGAGTGAGCCACGGGCCGGCCTGAATATTTCATTTCTGATGGAGTAAAGGACAACTTGGGTGAAAGATGAACACCAAGCAAACAAACCAGAAAACCAAAAATCCCCCCAAACCAAAAAACCAACTAAAGAAACAACAAGACACTCCAACAATAATCAGCACAAACAATGTGCTAGAAACAATGCACTAGAAGAGCTAAAATAAAAAGCACATTGTGACTGTTTCCTTCGGCTGGATGGGGTCTAGACCTGCTTCTTCCACGGAGCCTCCTCTGGGCCACAGCCGCCGCCCTGTCTGCCCCTCCCGCCGCTTCTCTCACCTGCTTGCTCTGGGCGAGGTCGCTGGCTGTGGCCAGGTCACGTGCTCAGTTTAGGTCTCTCAAAGACATGGCCACGGTGATTGGCACGTACTTGGTGCTTCCACACCCCAATTCTCTTGGAGAAATGAGAGAATGTTGAAAAAATGCCACTTAAAAAGGAGATGCCACAATTGTTCCCTAGCACTCCAGATTTCAGTGGTTGAATTTTGCAATTAGGAAAATCTTCCTTACGAGCAACTGAAATCACTTGTTTTGCAGCTGGAGTCTGTTTCTAGAGGTGGGGGTTCCTGATGAAATAAGAAAAACAAGATTTTATTCTTTTTTGTGAAAATTAAAACATATTTCTTTCCAGCTTGAGAGGGAGATTTAATAATTTTTTTCATAAATAATGCTGAATTGAGAATCTGTAGACCCGAATCGTACTCCTGACTTTCTTGTTTGCTCACTGAATGTTCTGGAGGCAAGACATTTAACCTTTCTGTGGCCTCAGACAGTGCAGGAACTGAGTAGATCGATGGTTCCCAAACCCGATTGATCACAGAATCTCCTGGAAGCTTTAAAAATACAAATATTTGGGTGTGAGCCCCACACCCAAACAATTCTGGGATAAGTCCTGGACGTTTCTTTTTATAAAGCTCCTCAGGTGATTCTTATGAACCAGTGGGCTTGAGACCAGCCGGTCACATCAGCTTGCCCTGTGGATGTGCACCCCTGAGGGTCTCAGGTCAGTGGTTGTGGGAGCTGAGGTTCAGCTCCTCCCCCAGCTGCTTCCCCAGGCTGTGAGCCAAGGTCGAGGGCCCTGGCCTAGACGCTCTTTAAGCTCCCTTCCCACGCAAACACTTGCTGGTCCCAGAACTCTCGCTTTGCCTTGCCTTTGTGAGCACTTACGTGGTAGTTTGATTCCATTTAATGAAAATGGGACACTTTGCTCTTGTAGCTCATATCTGTGGACCAAGGGGAAAATGTCTCAGAGTCACTCCCTGACAAAGGACCTTTTTTCTTTTTTCTTATTAAATTTTTTATTTATTGTTATCACATTCATTCTCACAAATCATGATTTTTCTTTATGCTCTTTGCCTGATCTTTCAGTTCCCAAACACTCTCCCTCTGTCTCCCCAATCTCTAGTATCCTTAGGATTGTTCTCTCCTTCTGAAAGTTTACCGTATTGTTGTGGACTTTTCTTTCTTTCTTTCCTTCATTTCTTCTTTCTTCTCTCCGTCCCTCCCTCCCTCCCTTCCTAGCAGCCAGTTAATGAGAACATGTGCTATTTCTGTTTCTTTGTCTGGCTTATTTCATTTAACATAATTTTTTTCAGACTCATCCATGTTGCTGCAAATGGCAGAATTTCTTTCTTTTTTATGGCTGAGTAGTAATCCATTGTGTAGATGTACCATATTATCCTTATCCAGTTGTCTGTTGATGGCCACTTAGGTGGGTTCCACATCTTAGCTATTGTAAATAGAGCTGCAATGAACATGGGAGTGCAGGTGTCCTTTCAACATGATGATTTACATTCCTTTGGATATATACCCAGTAGCAGGACTGCTGGATTATATGGTAGTTCTATCTGTAGTTGTTTGAGAAGCCTCCATACTGTTTTCCATAGTGGCTGTGCCAATTTACAGTCCCACCAACAGTGTAGAAGAGTTCCCCTTTCCCTGCATCCTCACCAGCATTTGTTATATTTGGCCTTTTTAATAATGGCCAGCCTAACTGGGGTGAGGTGATATCTCACTGTGGTTTTGATTTGCGTGATGATGAGCATTTTTTCGTGTAACTGTTGGCCATTTGTATGTCTTCCTTTGAAAAGTGTCTATTCATCTCCTTTGCCCCATTTTTTGATTGGATTATTTGTTGTTTTACTGTATAATTGTTTGAGTTCTTTGTATATTCTAGATATTAATCCCTTGATGGATATATAGTTTGCAAATATTTTCTCCCATTCTGAGATTGTCTTTCCACTCTGTTGATTGTTTCTGTTGCTGTGCAGAAGCTTTTTAGTTTGATATAATCCCATTTATTTATTTTTTCCTTTGTTGCCTGTGCTTTTGGGGTCTTTTTCATAAAGTCTTTATCTAGTCCTATTATCTGGAGTGTTTCACTTATATTTTCCTTTAGTAATTTTATGGTTTCAGGTCTTATATTTAATCCATGTTGAGTTGATTTTGTATATGGTGAAAGGTACAGGTCCAGTTTCATTTTTCTGCATATGGATATCCAGTTTCCCCAGCACCATTTATTGAAGAGGCAGTCTTTTCCCTAATGTGTTTTCTTGCTGCCTTTGTCAAAGATCAATTGGTTTAAGTACGTGGGTTGATTCCTAGGTTCTATTTGTCCAAGTGTCTGTTTTTATGCCAGTACCATGCTGTTTTGGTAACAATAGCTTTGTAATATAATTTGAAGTTGGGTAGTGTTATGCCTCCAGGGGTCTTTCTTGTTCACAGAAAACCAGTGATGTGGGAATGTGGGTGAGTCAGCACAGCCAGCCATACCACCAGGACAGCCTGAGGTGAGGCACACATCTCCCCAAGGCAGGTTAGAACATCCCAGAGTGTGCTGGCTTCTGGTTTATGTGTGCATATTACTGACATTTGTAGAAAGCTTTTCATCAGTAGAGATGTAGATTCATTCTATAAGCAGTACATTGAATTGTGATGACCCCAAAGTATCACAGTTCCAATAATTTCTACACTCTTAAGTGTAACTGATGTGCATGTGTTTTACGTAGGTAGGGAGGAGCACATTGCTAGCACTTCATGAGCCTAAATCATGACCAGCACTAGGATTCAGAGCTGCCTGGGCATGTCCGGTTAACTGGTGGGGCAGAGCAAAAGGAAGGTGGTCAGTGGAGGCGCCAGGCATGCAGAGGTTGGTCCAGGACAAAACCTTAGTCACTGGAAGGACAGGGCAGTGTGTCATCATGATGATCTGCCTCAATGCCTGGCTCATGGACCTGCTCTGGCCTGAAGACACTGGTAGGAAAAACTCAATCTCCGTTTCACAGACTTCTGCAGATGGAGAGGTTTTGGCACCTGCAGGCTCTGGGCATCTGCAGTGCCTGAAGGAAGATGAGGTGTTCAGCAGGAGCTTACAGGAAGTGGTGCAAACCCTTGTGTCTAGTGGACCTGGAATGAGCTATCCATGGAGTGTGACCAAAGCTGGAGCAGGGGTGGGGGAGGTGCTGGGGCTCTGGACTATCGGGGGGGAACGAGGACCATCAGAGCATGGCCACGTCTACACTGCCAGGTTCTGGTCCCACAGACCAGGTCTTGTTCTGGGCATCTGTGGTCTCTATGGGGGCTCTTCCAGGTTGGTTCAGTGGATCTGGGCTTTGTTGGGTGCTCCCCTGCCTCCATGGTCTGGTGCTGCGCTGAGCCGGCCTTGCTCCTGCCGTGAGTGAGGGTTGCAGTCCTGCTAGTGCAGACATCACAGGCTGCTCAGACTTCCAGGATCACACACCTTTTCCCACGAAGTGTCTGTGAAGATTGCTCAGCATCTGAGCTTCACTTAGAGGCATCTTTCTGCTCCTTTACCTCCCTTCATGGCCAGGAAAGACTAGCATGGGCTGGGTGGAGACTAGAGAAGCCAGACGAGGCTGCGCCCTGGAGCCTCCCCGTTCCCAAGGGGCTGGGCCTGCCCTGGGCTGAGAAGCAGGTCCTCTGCCAGGAGTGCCAGCCTGCTGTGCTCCAGCCAGCAGTGAAGGGCACGCCCCAGCTCAGTCTCCCTGTCTCCCTTCTGGTGCAGCCTCTCAGCGCTGAGGATGTTCTGGATAAAGCTCTGCAGTGGGTAACTTTGTGTGTCAACTTGGCTGGCCCCCAGTACCCAGTTTTTGGCCAAATACCAGTCTAGACTGAGAGTGAAGATATTTTTAGATGTGATTGACAGTTAAATCAGTAGACTGAGGAGAGCCGATGGCCTGCCATAATGTGGCACCCTCATCTAATCAGTGGAACCAGAGAGCAGGAAGCATTCTGCCCCCAGGCTGCTGTCAGATTCTAGACTGAATCATCAGCTTCTCCTGGGTCTCCAGGCGCAGGCCTATCCTGAAGATTTTGTATTGCTGGGCCCTCAGTCATGTGAGCCAATTCCTTAAAATAAATCTCTTTCTCTACCTAAACATCCTATTGGTTGTATGTCTCTGGAGAACTCTGACTAATACAACCTCCTTAAGCTCATCAGCCCAGCAAACCACATGGAGAACTTCCAGCATATAGAAAAGAAATCAAATGTAGGAGCTGTTTTTAGTCATTCGTCTGCAACCTAAAGGAGGCTTGTAAGATCTATTGCCTTTTAGGATGGGGTTTATATGAAAAAGCTATTGATGAAAGCCCAGATGTTACCACGAGACCACCCCACTTTCATTAACTGGATTTTCTGGTGTTCGGTTCTGAAGCTGGTGTACTCAAGTTGGGGTGTCTGTGGGGCAGGGAGACGTTGAATAGTGGGTTCCAGGTGAGAAGCACTAAGGAGAGGCTCTGGCTTTGGTTTATTTGAGAGGCTGCGATGAAGTGATTTGAATCTAGGACCACTACATTTTAGGATCACCTAGATCCAGAGGTTTGGGAACCAAGAAGATCCTAAGAAGTGTCTAAACATCTTTGTTTCTTGACCTCTTTGGTCTCAGTCATGTGGAATCAGATTATTCAGCTATGAGAGTTATGATGTGTAAGGAGGGGACAGAGAAGACAATTTCTTGAAGATTCTCTTATCAGTTGCTCCCCAAATGTGTGCCCCTGAATCTTAGTCCTGCAACATGGTCATAAGGACAAGAGCATTCTGTGGTCCATGCTATCGCTTCTGGTCCTTTGAGGGAAGTCACCATGGTACTTGCATTCTAAGGTGCTGGGATCCTCAGAAAAGCATTCTCTAGAACAGAAAACCTGCCCTAGAAGACCACTGGTGTTTTGATTTGTTGGAAAATCAGGCTTGGTTTTTATAAGGTCATGTTAAATCAAAAGGAAGAGGTTAATTAGTACAAGTATAATTAACAACAGTGAGACATTATTAGCATATGCAGAGTCTAACCCATAAATTATGAAAATGTTTTCTTTCTTTCCAAGCCTACAGATTCCTTCATAGATCCAGCTATTTGGGAGACCTGCTACTTCACAGACCCTGGAAGCCGAGGTGAAATCCTTCCTCTCACCTCTGCCCAGGTACCGAGCAGGGCAGTTGGAAGTGCAGTGGCTGCAAGGGGCGGGATGCTTTGGGGGATGTGAAGAAGTGGTAAGAATGGTTTTTACTCTCAAGCAGCTTCTGACTTAGCTGCAGAGACTCCAGCTAGAAGGCAGCACATGGAGGGTGGCCCAGGAGGAGGACATGGAGAACGTCAGTATTTGGGAAAACGTGCTTTCTGATGACTATGGAACTGTGTGTTTTTTAGGTGCAGTGTGAATCAGTCCATCCTTCTTTAAAGCAATCCAGCTGTCTATAGTAGTGGCTACAAGCTTCTTCACATCTTCTGGTCCAGCAATTCCACACTTGGGACTGATTATACTTCAGCACGATGACTCAAAAGTTAAAAAAGTGATTTTTGTAAATATGTTCACAGTAATGCTTTTTAAGTTGCAAACATTTGGAACTATTCAAATGGCCAGAAAAGAGGGTTATGGCTTAAAACCATAGCATATTAACATGAATAAATGCTATGAATTGAGAAAAGTGACAAATATGTAGAAAATATCAATACGAGGACATGCCTGAGTGAAATAAAGTTAGGTGAAAATAGCAGACAGTAAGTTCTGTGTACACTAATTGCAACTCTGCGGAATTACATGTATGTACACTAACAGATATGAGAGCCTTTGGATGAGGTTAGCAGTTTAGAATTTAATATTCATTGGGTTTGTTTTCATCCAGTTGCTCAAGTTTCTAATAGACAGCACATTCAAAACCTGCCAAGTATGTGAAGCAGGGGTCATTGTTTCCCACGCCTGGGGCTTGGAAGGGACTAACACTGCCGTGAGGGTCAGTTTGATGCGCTCACTTGGGGAGGCTACACGTTATTCAGTTGGACGCTCATGGAGGTTGCTGGGAGGTGTCTTCAAGATGCAAGTGAAGCCCACGATCCGTTGACTCTGGCCAGGGAGACTGACCTGGCTGATCTGGGTAGGCTCGATCCAAACAGATGAAAGACTTTAAGAGCAGAGTTGAGGCTTCGCTGAAGAAGGCGGCTGTGACAGCAGCTCGGCTAAGGTACCAGAGCTCCCGCCTGCTGTGCCTGACAGCCTCAGGACTGCCTGGCTGGCCCCCCACCATTGCATGAGCCAATTCTTCACACCAGCCTCTTCCTCCAAATCTCCCACTGGTTCTGTTTCTCTGCTGGACTCTGATATGATCACTACAAGTGCTTTATAGATGGGCACTTGGAAATTCAGTGGGCCTAAGTGGCTTTCACGGTACCACAGAGCAGGTGAGTGACAACCCAAGGACCGAGTCCAGGCCTGCAACCTGGAGTTATTTTTGTGACATGGCCTGCACTTCATTTTCCTGACTCTGGACAAAAGGAAGGGAGGATTTGTTGAATGTTCTCTATAAAATTCCACAAATTTATATGAGAGCTGACAGTTGCAAGAAGCCTTCCTTTGAACTGCTGAGAACTATTTGTCCAGCCCTCTCCCTTCTCCACACTCTAAAAATAACAGACTCTTTAAAAACCTTTTAGGAGATGAGCCCATTTTATTGCATCTAACCAATAAAGTGCTGGTGTTGGTGAGCTGGAGCCGAGGGCACAGGGCAGGTAGCCACACTGAGGGATCGAGGGACGGGTGGTGTCCCAAGCAGAGGTGGAGAAAGAGCTTCCCGGGAACTGGCAGTGACAGCTGAGCAAACTCACTTCCATGGTCACCGCTGTGCAGGAATTTCAGCGCCCACAGTCCAAGTACTCGGCTGAGTGAAGGTGGCAACGCAGCGCGGGTGCAGATAGAGAGTAGAACGCTTGCAGGTGGGCGAGATGTAGCATTCTTTTCCTGGAAACCTGGAAAACTCAGTTAATTAACTCTGGAGACAGGGAGATAAATTAGAAAGTCTCGGGAAGTTCCTTCCAGGGAAAAAAAAGTTTGTAAGTAATGAGGTACAAAATTCATCATTCCAGGTCAAAGGCGTGGCTCCTCCCAAACTAGATAAAACTCCCGGTGTAAGGAGGGAGAGAACTTCCCCAAATATGTTTACTTAGAATTGAACTTTGTATTTTCCTTACGAGCTCATCACATCTTTAAAGTAGGATTTTTATTTGTATTCTCATAAAGTCTTCTTAAATATGGATTCTAACATAGGATGGAAAATTACTTCTTCAAGGCCAGATGTGTAAAAAAGTGTGTGAACTGCACACAGTTTCCTTATGTTACTCCTTCATTTGCAGAGCAGAGAACCAGGAATGATAGTCCTTTTTTTAAAATTAGAAAAAAATATTTTAATTACATAGGTGATACAGCACTGTATAAAGTAAACATGAAAGACTCTAGCCCCCCTTCCTCAGCCTTGTTATCAGAAGCTGTCACTGTCACAACTCGCTGCTGAAGATTGTCACTTATGGAGATCACCCAAGCTGTGGTGTCTGTGACTTAGTTTAAAGATCATGACCCCCGAATATTTATTAAGCCCCAACAGTGTTCATGTAGTGGGAGTGAGACTCGGACCACAAGCTTGGGTGTGTGAAAAATTAAACTTTATTTTTCTATAACTGAGTTTAATTTCTATTTCAAAATCCATTAGCCAGATGGTAGAAAGTCAGTGTTGGTAGAGTGGGCATCACCCCAGCTTCCCCTAGTGCTGGGTCTGGGTGGTGCAGAGGGGTTTAAGGGGTTCAAGGTGTTTGGTAAGAGACCCACCTGTCCCTGGAGTTCTCTGTCCTTCTAGAGGGACAAAGCTGATGTTGGTTCTGTGTGGAGAAAGGAAGCCCTAACTACAAGCCATTAAGCACAACAGGTCTGGTGGGGGAGGCGCTCGGGGCTGCAGGGCTGATGGGGACCATTGCACCACTGGCCCATCTGGCACCACAGGTTGTGAACTTTGGTCTTGACAGTGAAGGACACAACCTTTGTTTCAGTTCTTCCCTCCAGACTCCTAAGCAGCCCATCCTTCAGGGAAGCTGTGGAGATCTGCCGAATTCTTGAGTTTCCCTGCTCATGGGGAGAAGCGGACCCATGATCCTACTGGAGGGATGAGACGGGGAAGCAGGAGAAGGATGTGCCTTTGGGAACATGCAAACTGTCGAGGAGCCTGAGCGACAGCTGCCGCGGCCTTTGCGGCCGCTCCTCACAGCTTTTACAAAATAATTCACCTATTTATTCAATAATAAATTCAATAAATAGAATGTAGCATCTTTAGATAATGAATGGCTGTTGGATTTTAATTATTTTTTGCTTCTACAGACATGTGCCACATAATGATGTTTCTGTCAACGACAGATCCTGCATGTGACAGTGATCCCGTAAGATTATAATGGGTACAATAGACGCCCGAGGTGTGTAGTGGGCTATGCCATCTAGGTCTGTGTAAGTTCTATGATGTTCACATGATGAGGAAATTGCCCGACAATGCATTTCTCAGAACGTGTCCCCATCGTTAAGGGACACGTGGTTGTATATGAAGTAATCACGTGGTTTTCTAATTACTAGACTATATTTTAGAACAGTTTTACATTTGCACAGAAATTGAGCAGATGGTATAATACGGAGTTTTCATATACCTCTCCCCCAGCATATACTTTCCCCATCACTAACGTCTTACATTAGTGTGGTACATTTATTACAATTAATGAACCACTATTGGAACATCGTTATTCACTAAAGTTCATCCTTTATTTGGATTTCCTTCATTTTCCCCTAATATCTTTTTTCTGTTCCAGGGTCTCATGCAGGATCCCACATTACATTTAATGGACATGTCCCCCTTGGCTCCTCTTGGCTGTGACAGTTCCTCTGACTTCAGGTCTTTTGTGTGGAATCTGTGGATACCGGAGTGGGTACGAGCCAGGGAGCAGGGAGTTATGCCTCATTTTCCTGAGGGCGGAGCAGTTACATAAGTTCCTTTGAATTCTTCTGCATGGGAGACTTGCCTGTCCTCTTTACTTATTCATTATTCCCTGGAGTTTTTCTTTCTTTCTGGCGCTGGCCGGTACGGGGACGTGAACCCTCGACGTTGGCGTCGCAAGGCTGCCTCTAACCAGCTCAGCCGACCGGCCGACCCCTGGTGTGTTTTTCAGGTGGGATATTCTTGAGTACTGAACCAGTTTCTTTCTATTCTATTCTTTCTACTCATTCTTTTGTAAATTTTGGTAAGTTATATTTTATTAGGAATTTCTCTATTTCATTGAAGATTCCAAATTTATTGACATAAACGTGGTCCGTAGTATGCTCTTATGATTTGAAAAGCTCTGCTGAATATGTAAGCCTGTCATCCTTCTCATGCTATTTCTATTTTTTTAAACCTTTTTCATTCTAATTTTGCTTACTTGTAACTTGTTTCTCTGTTTCCTGATCAATCTTGCAGGATGTTTGTTGGTTGGTTTGATTGTCTATACTATTTTTATCTTTTTTATTTCATTACTTTTTACTCTAATCTATATTATTTTCTTTCCACTACTTTCTTTGGATTTGCTCAGTTGTCTTTTCCTTACTGCGTTTATTTTCAATCTTATGTTTTTACATGAATGCATGTAAAGAACAAATTCTCTCTACATCCCCCTTAGGTGTTTTCCACAGGTTTTTAAAAATGCAGTGAAGTCAGAAATAGTTCAAAACTTTCATTGTGTTTTTCTGTTGAGCCAATGATATTTAGGAGTGTGCTTTTAAATTTCGAGACATATATGTTTTTTAAAACCATCTTTGTTGCTGACTCTAGGACAACGAAAAAAATTAAAAAATTAAAAAACTCATCTTTATTGTTGATGTCTAATCTAAAGATATTATGGCCAGACATCGTGGTTTGTGGAATATTGTTTTTGAACTATTTTATTTGTGAGCTAATACATAATCAGTTTTCTTGAAGTTTCTTATATGCTTAAAAAGAAGGTATATTCCCTATTTTGGAATGTATGTTTCTATATGTGTTATTGGATTAGGCCAGAGATTCCCAAACTTTCCCTTTCATGGTATGCTTTGTGTCTCGTAATGATTTACGCAGCACATCTAGACCAAAGGAAATACCTAATGGTTCTGTTTATCAAGTAACTAGATCCAAGTGACTTTATAAATGTTTGTGTCCTAACAACTTGTTACTGTTTTAAAAAATAATTCATATATTTGAAAGAAAAAATATTTTTAACTTGTTAAATAGCCAGGATTGCTTATGAATGGCTGTGTATGCTGCTGGGCACTGCATGGCTTCTCAGACCCTGGAGGCAGGTCAGACACTGCTGCCACCCTCACATCCTCCTCCACCTTGATTTCCCCACGGTACTTACTTTTTATCACGGCAACCACTGAAAACCCAGCTTCCAAAGATAGGAAGTCATGGAGAGAAGGTAGTGCAATCCAATGTTGAAACTGTGAACTCTCTCAAACTTGTAGCTTGCATGGCTTGACCAGATGCTGCACGTGGCTGTTTCCCTTGAACTGGAAGTCCCCATGCATCCCTGGGACTCTGCATCAGCAGTCAGGAGTGCCTCAGTGAAGAGTTTGGGAACCATAGGATTAGGCTCATTAATTCCATTATTCCCACATTCTAACATTTTATTAATTAATTATATGTTTGATATTTCAGTTTCTCATTTAGAGGTGTCTTAAAATCTGTCATTATAACTGTGGATTTGTCAATTTCTTCTTGTAATTTATATGTGGTTTTGAGGCTCTATAATTTGATATATTATGTTGTTACATCTCCCTGATGGATTCTTCCTCTTATCATTATTGT
Organism: Cynocephalus volans; assembly: GCF_027409185.1. Lineage (NCBI taxonomy): Eukaryota > Metazoa > Chordata > Mammalia > Dermoptera > Cynocephalidae > Cynocephalus > Cynocephalus volans. The sequence continues at coordinate 89,169,581 of NC_084466.1, forward strand.
CACTCTATCTTTATGAATAAATTTTTGCCCTATATTCTGTTTTTCTGGTATTGACATTGTGACACATACTTGCTTTTGGTTAGTATTTGTCTGACAGACCTCTTTCCATTAATTTATTTTCAATCTTTCTGTGCCAGTTTTTTGTAAGTTTTGCTTCCTGTAATATATCGGTGGATTTGAAAAACAACACAGGCTGATAGTTTTTGTTCTTAATAGGTGAATGTAGTCCACTTATACTGATCTTACTTATGCCTACCTTCTTGTTTTGGTACTGCACACATCTTGTTTCAGCTGAGACCCAGACACCCGAGATCTGTGCTTATGGAGACCCATCTCTCCACACAAACAGGCAACGGGAAGGGCAAAATAGGATGGTGATTGGCTGTACGCAGCCTCAGTGTCAGTCGTCTGTTTCTGCCTAAGGGTCAGGGCCCTGGGAATCACTGTCTTTTGATAGGCATCTTCATAATGGCATCCCTCATCTTATTGCAATTATAGCACTTCACATGTGTTGTGTTTTTTACACACCCTGCGTTGAACACCCAGCATTATTTTTCCAACAGCATGTGCTCACTTCGTGTTTCTGTGTCACATTTTGGTAATTCTTGCAATAGTTTTCACTTTTCCATTATTATTACATCTGTTATGGTGCTCTGTGATCAGTGATCTGTGATGCTGCTACTGTAATTGTTTTGGGCACCACGAACCACACACCCACACAAGGTGCAAACTTCATAAATGGTGTGCGTGTTCTGACTGCTGCACCGACCCGTTGTTCATCTCTCCCCCTCTCCTCAGGCCTCCCTATTCCCAAATACAATACTGAAATTGGGCCAATTAACCCTACAATGGCCTTTAAGTGTTCAAGTGATTTTAAGTCAAAGCTGGAAATGATTAAGCTCAGTGCTGAAGGCATGTCAGAAGCCAAGACAGGCCAAAAGTGAGGCCTCTTGCTCCAAACAGCCAAGTTGTGAGTGCAAAGGGAAAGTTCTCAAAGGAAATTAGAAGTGCTGCCCCAGGAAACACACGAATGACAAGAAGCCAAGCAGCCTCATTGCTGATGTGGAGAAAGTGCTAGTGGTCTGGACAGAGATCAAATCAGCCACAACATTCCCTTAAGCCAAAGCCTGACCCAGGGCACGGGCCCCAGCTCCCTTCAATTCTGCGAAGGCTGAGAGAGGCGAGGAGGCTGCAGAAGAAAAGTCTGAAGCCAGCAGAGGTTGGCACATGAGGTCTAAGGAAAGAGGCTGTGTCCATAGCATAAAAGCTCAAGGTGGAGAGTGGATGCCGATGTGGAAGCCACAGCAGGTTATCCAGAATCTAGCTAAGCTCAACCACAGATTTGCAGTATTGACCTAACAGCCTTCTACTGGAAGAAGACCTGGGCAGAGAAAACTGAAAACCTTCTGGAAAAGACGCACCACTGTAGATGCCGTTAAGAACATTTGTGAGTCATGGGAGAAGGTCGAAATATGAACATTAACAGGAGTTTAGAAGAATTTGATTCCAACCCTCGCAGATGACTTTGAAGGGCTCAAGACTTTAGTAGAGGAAGTAACTGCTGATGGGGTGGAAACAGCAAGAGAACCAGAATTAGAAGTGGAGCCTGGAGATGGGACCGAACTGCTGCAATCTCGTGATAAAACTTTAACAGATGAGGAGTTGCTTCTTCTAGAGGAGCAAAGAAGGTGGTTTCTTGATGTGGAATCTACTCCTGCTGAAGATGCTGTGAACAATGTTGAAATGACAGCAAAGGATTTAAGGTATTACATAAACAGTTGATAAAGCAGCAGCAGGGTTGGAGAGAACTGATTGCAATTTTGCAAGAAGTTCTCCTGTGGGTAAAACACCATCAAACAGCACTGCATGCAACAGAGAAATCTTTTGTTAAACCAAGAGTCCATCGATGTGGCAAACTTCACTGTTGTCTTATTTTAAGAAACTGCCACAGCCACCCCAGCCTTCAGCAAGCACCACCCTGATCAGTCAGCAGCCAGGAGCACCGAGGCAAGACCCTCCACCAGCAAAAGGATTACGACTTGCTGAAGGCTCAGCTGATTGTTAGCATTTTTAAGCCATAAAGTATTTTCAAATTAAGGTATGTACATTGTTTTTTTCAGACATAATGCTATTGTACACTTAACAGACTATAGTATAGTGGAAACACAATTTTTATATGCACTGAGGAACCAAAAAATTTGTGTGACTCACTTTATTGTGACATTCAATTTATTGTGATATTCACTTTACTGCAGTGGTCTGGAACTGACCTGCAGTATCTTCCAAGTATGTCTGTGCTGTTCAGTTGAGAAAGTAATTGTCTGGAGTCAGGCATACTCATCCAAGGGGTAGTTCAGTATTGTGAACAGGACACAGGATAAGGAACCAGGAAGCCTGTGTCCTCCATCAAGCAGAGGCTGTGTGACCACCTTGTCTCCTCATCCAGCTTGTGGGATGGCTGTAGGATGTGGTGAGAGCCTGGAGAAATGCTCTGAACTCACAGAGAGCTGCACCTGGTGGGTGGCTCCTTGGTCATCAAGGCTGACGACCTGGCACACTCACCAGCCAGCCCTTGGTTTCCCCTCCTGGATTACCATTGTTGTTTTTGGTAGTGTCTCCTGCAGAACCTGTTTTCTGGTTTCACTGCCCCTCTGTTTTCTGGAAGAGGCCAGAAAACAGAGGGGCAGTGATCAAGTCTGTTCACTTTGCTGTATTGGGATAACTCTGGGAAGGGGTTGAGCAGAGGAAGGAGAAAGTGGATTCTATTTATAAAAATCACTGGGTTTTCTTGGAGTTCAGCCCTTTATGGTTTCATCTAGCAACTCTTCACATGGTGCATCCAGAGCCGCTGTTCCATGTGGGCCTGACACAGGCGGGAGAGGGAAAGGAGTTAGTGGCTGACATTTCTAGGGTTAAAACACTGCAATCACTTCCACAGCTAGACTGGCAAGGAGTTCTGGAGCCAGGAAAATGTGTCAGCTTTGGACACTCACGTCCTTGGGCACGAACAGTCTAGATATTTGATGAGTGACTCGTGAGTGCCCATGTGGTGTGGTTTGGGAAGGGTCCAGCAGACAGAACCCCACATCTCTCCAAAATCTGGAAATAGCCTAAAAGTCTACCATTATAGTTTCCTCCTTATAGATCTGGAAGGCTTTTGATTTCTAAAAGATTCGGTTAAAACATACACATCTTTCGGCCTCCATCAGCTGGTCATTTTCGAAGGATGCCGTTGCTGACGGCAAGGCTGCGACAGAAATGCAAGCCTGGGTGAAGGGGGCAAAAACGTGGGGAGAATGGTGAAGGGAAACTTTGCTTACTTCACAAGTCTGTTGAAGACGGGTCCTGGTCTTGTTCGCACACACAGTGGCTGTGAGGCGCACGGAGCTGGCGCGAGGCAGGAGTGAGCTCTGAGGCCTGCCTGGGAGCTCATTGCTAAGGACCTGCCCTGACGTTTGCTCCGCAGGGCCAGACTGTAGGATGGCACAGCATCCAGGGCGGTGCTCTCTTCCGAGATGTGCAGGGTGATAAGCTTGATTCCAGAACCTTATCCTAAGTCCTGTGTGCTCTGACTGTTTGCTGAGACAGAGCCTGGTGGTGTTCTAGGAGCTGAGACCAGGCTAATAGCTGCTCACATGGTCTCTGGGGACCGACCTGGCCCCACAGTGGCCTTTGTCAGGGTCTGACTTGCAGCGAGATGGCTGGGGTTCCAAGCAGCATGTCCCCTTGGCAGGTGCCTCTTAGTCTGTTTGGTCACAGAAGGTGCATTTTCATGGGAGTGATGGTCCGTGCACACTGTAGTCCCATTCATCTCAGCCCTGCATTATGCTGGCTTCAGCAAGCTGTTAAGCTGGTTTGAAGAGGCAATTCCAGAATAGTTAGCATAATTCCACACGAGGTAAATTCACTGACGAGAAAGTGGGTGAAAGGTCTTGGGACGCTCACTGGCTCCAGCAACTGCAGAGAAGCAGACTCGTCGGCCTGCCCCGCCAGCCCCGCCAGCCCCCCCAGCCCCCCCAGCGGCAACGGGGATGCTGGAAAGTCTCCAGGCTTTTACCCACATCTGTAGCTCTCCTTTTGTTTTCTTGGTCCCATCTTTTCATTGTTTTTAAAAATATATATTTTTTCTGTTTCTGTTTTTTTTTTTTTCCAAACAGTGGAAGCTTTTTCTTTTCTTTCCCTTGCTCTTCATTTTTGATCACCTAATCTCACTTTCCCTTTGTTCTTTTTCTTGACTTGTGGGGGGCATTTGCTTACGGTGTGTATTCTGGGAGCCCCCGTCTACGTGCTTGGGACCAGTGTGTGCTTTAGATAGGGAAATTGTGTCTAGTTCAGTCCATCAATGTGTGCTTGTTGAACCTAAACTTCTGCCAGAAGATACCGGTTAGAATTTGGATGTGAAGATATAGCAATCCCTGGGACACTCTGAATTTGTAAATGATTAAACTCTTTCTCTGTTAGACCTCACTGTGTTTTGAGAGGCTTACGGTCCTGTTCCCCAGTGGAGGAAATAAGGAAATGGGAAATTACAAAGCCCACTCAAGGCTTCGCAGTGTGGCTGGCAGTGGGGCTCTTGGATGGCAAGGCCCCAACACTAGCACTCAGACTTTGGCAGCTGTAGGAAGGAAGGGATCCTAGAGGAATTGTCTCACTGGGAACACTCATTTAGCCAACCAACTGATCAATAATCAAAGAAGAAATGTTTATTGAGGGCCTACGATGTGGTAGGCCCTCAGTAGAGAGTTTGTAGGTTACTAGAGAAATCTATGCAGTCCTTAGGTGTATTAACAGGATGGATCGACTGTAGAGAATAGACCCCAAACATCTAAAGACAGTAATGCAGAAGAGTGCTTCCCTTACTTAGCACTGCTGGGTGGATAAGCAGATCAGCATGGGCCCTCCTGGACAAAGCAGGACCCAGGCTGACAGGAGTACCTCTCTCTTCACTGTGTGGCCTTAGAGACCATCCTCAGTCCAGGCAGCTTGGAGGGAAGGGTGTGCCATAGAACAGGTGTGCCAGGCCCAGAAGGGGCACAGGCCACGTCTATTCAAATTCATTGCCTATGATTTGGTATGTGACCACATCTGATGGCAACAGAGGCTGGAAATAAGTTCCAGCTGTGCACCCGGGGAGCCACAGACAGACATTTTGGCTGGTGGTTGCAGGTGTCTGCTGCCCGGTTAAGAAATGGGTTTTGTTTCTAAAGTGAGACTATGGATGATTTAAATTCATTTTTTAAAAATATTTTTCTATTACATGTATTATTTTTATAATCAGAAGAAAGGCAATAGATTTCACTTAAAAAATGTATTCTGGATCTTTGGAATTTAGACATTATTATTATTTTTTTCTATAGAAACAGTTAAAGCTGCTGTTTGGATCCCGAGGCAGGATTATAAAAGCCTACATAACCCACAAAGCAGCTGAAATAAGCTAATCTAATTAATTATTAACTCTGCCATGTTTCACAAAGGGGTGTACCTCTAATATGAAGCCAGCCTGAAATCTGTGTTCCAGGAGTGGGGGATGAGGAGGGAAGGAGGCGGCTTTGCTTCCTCTCCAGAAACAGCTCAGGTTGGAATGTGCAGACATCCACTTTCCAAAGTAACCCGTGCTCAGATTTTCTCCCAGCGAAGTGCCTCTTCTCCCAGTGACCTCAGTTAGGGGTTGTGGGGAAAACCTCATTTGAATTAATTCTGAGATAGAGGGTGCAACTGTAACAGCCTTAACAGAAATGACTCCATTTTGTTCAGCCTTTGAATTTAAAAACTTGTTCTCTCCTGTAACCCAAACCATATAGCCTGCAGCTAATTGCCAAACACAATGACTCTTGCTCTCACATTGTATACAAATAATTAGAGGGAAAATTATTAACCTAGATGGTCATTCTTTACTAGCTTGCTAACCTGATCTTATATGAGAATGACAGGAACTGAGCCCTTAAAGAACGAAGTATGACACTTGTCGTCTCCCATGGGGGAAGATCCTTGATGATTATCTGAAACACTCAAGCATGTCTGCATGTCCCTGCTTGGTCACCATGAATCAACTTTCCACCCCTTTAAAATCCTTTGGCAAACCTTGGAGAGGTGGAGATGGTCTTTGAGACATGAGTCCACCCTTTCCCCAGGCTGCTGGCTTCCTGATTAAAGGCCACCTCTCCTTACCCCAACTCTTGTCTCTCAACAATTGGCTATTGAGCTCTGAGCAAACAGACCTTTGGGGTTTCGGTGACACAACCACTTAGATTTCTCAGAATACCTGCAATTAAAAAAAAAATCATTAAGCCCAACGCCTCTGTCATTGGAAGAATTTTAGGCAGAGTGACCCAGTCAAGATTCTTAGATCACGTTGAGGTGGATACTTTGGTCAGAGGCCCTGTCCCAGGCTTATGCGGAAGGCTTTCTCCTGGAACAATTTCTTCAGTCTTCTTCTGCCTTCTCTAGCTTCTTGCTGCCTCCATTTCTTAAAATCCCAGGTTGACCATGGTAGCTGTATGGCAGGACAGTCATGCTCCCCAGATAGCTGTGTGCCACTGCACTTCTTAGTCTCTTTTCTGGTTATGTTGGGGTCGTGTGACAAGTGGGTTTCTGGGTGGGGGCAATTGAGAGTAAGTGAGAGTTTTGGGCAGACTTTCTTTCAGCTGTGTGGTCACACGTGAAGACCCCGAGGTGGCGGAGGTGCCAGAGGAGGAGCTGCCGAGGAGAGCCAAGCCAGAGCAGCGTGGGTGAGAAAAGCCCTGGAGGTGCAGTGCCATAAGGCGGTGGGCTCCACTTGTTACCACACAGCCTAACTTGTCCCCACTGACACGGGCTCCCAAGCAATAGGGGAGGGGCTCTTCTGGGAGTGGAGGAATGGAAATAGGAGGGTACTTTGCAGGTCTAAGGCAGAAATTACCTCATACAATGCTCTCCTTGTTGTGACGACTTGATCTGAGGAGGGCAGGTGATGTCACTTGTGCGCCGTGAGGATGATGTCATTTTCATCGGTTAGGGAGCAGAGGAATCATGTGGACAGACTTGGGCTTTGGAGGAAAGGATGCCTGGAGAGGAAAGAAAATAGAGTTAGGGAGTTCAGTTAAAAGGCAAGAGAATTTATCTGACTTCAAGAACTTAGCTTCTAGTTGGAGACATCAGGATTGCTAATCTCATGAAATATGATAATAGAAGAGAGTGTACCAATATTGAGTAAGTGGTACAGAATGCTATAGACATTTGGTGAAAGAGATTATAGGCTGGGAGACCTGGGGAGAGGGGAGTCTTCACAGAAGAGCGGGGTACAAGACGGCTTTCTAAGATAGGGCAACTGTGGAAAGACGGGTGGAAGGACTGATGTATGCAAAGGTTGTAAACTAGAATATCAGGTGGGACTAGTGTGACTGGAGCATAGTGTCTGGGGAAAGGCACCCCAGTGGGAAGGAAAACTTCAGAAACAGATGGAGGACGCATTGCAGAGAACCTCAGATGCCACTGAACACCTTGAAACTTTATCTTGAAAGATTGCTATTACAATGTAACAGTAGAAAGCGGCAAGCCCTGATGCCCATCAGTCAGGGACAGTTCAATATGCTGTGGAGCTTGCACATGGTGGTACCATGCAGCAGGGTCGAAGACCAAGTTGGACCCACACGTACTCATGTGGGAGGATCTCCAGACACTTGAGCAGAAACATCAAAGGTAAGACATACTGCTTGTGTGAAGCCGGCACACGACCATACCTGCCGTACTGAGAGTGCCGAGTGCTCGTCTGAATAAACAGGTAGGATGTCTGGGAATGCATCCACGTTCTGGAAGGATACACACACGCTGATAACAGTGGTTACCTTTGGGCAAAGGCCTGGAATAGGACACAGTCCTGCCCGCTCTGAAGGGTCAGGGCCTGACTTTGGAGAGTTTTGAAGGGAATGAGCCCTAACAGGTCACCTGAGCCTGCTGCTCTCCCCAGGCCCAGCTCGAACTGGATTCCAACCTCAGTTGTCATGTAAGTGGACCAGACTGCACTTGCTTTCCTTCCCAGCAATTAAAATGTGTTTATGGTAATGGAAGGTAGTAAATGCCCTTGCAATTATAAGCAGAGCTCCTGTTTACCTAAAATTATTTTTCACTGAGAAAAAATACTCCTGGCCAAGGCACAGACAGACATCCTTTTGAGAGTGATCTTTTTAAAGTTTTCCTGTGGGAGAAAATCTTTAATATCTTCATTGAATTAAAAAAACCCCTAAACTTTATATCCTGATTATTTTCAAGAAAAACCTCAAGTGGCCAATAACATTAAAATACACTTATTAGAACCACAGGACAGTTAAAATATTTTAAAAGGAAGACCAAAACTTACTTACAATACCCACCAATAGGAAACACATAAATTATTCAATAGTAATATAAGAATAATTAGCTATAGAATAAACTATATTTTTGTTCTCACCTCACTATATACCCAAATTTCAGATATATTAAAATTACTATCAAAATACAACAAAGTGAGCAAAAACAAATTCAGAACTGTAAAAACAAAAGAACAACCCCCCCCCCCCAAAACAATAACATTTATCTGAGAAATGCAAAGATAATTCAGAGTCAGAAAATTTTCAATGTAATTCATCACTTTGGCAAATCAAAAGAGAAAAAATCAGGGCTGGCCAGTTACACACTTGGTTAGAACATGGTTCTATAACACCAAGTTCACAGTTTTGTATTCCCATTCCGGCCAGTTGCAAAAAACAAAAAAACAAAAAAACCCCAAATAATAAAAAAAGTAAAAAAAGAGTAAGAAAAATAAGAAAAGAGAAAAAATTGTATTGTTTTATCAGTAGATTTAGAAAATGCACGCAAACATCTAGTTTTTGCTCTTAAATCTGTTAAAGGGTATTGACTCAAAATCTATGTCGTATGTCTGATTTAGGTGAGACTTAATATAGACTAAAATGTAGACTATAATATAATGCAGTGTCACGTTAAATTGTAGGGGTGATCACAGGATGTCTTATGTCTGATTTTGGTGAAACTCTTCTAAGATTTCAGCATTTGATATGTTAAACCTCCAGTTTAACATTAATTTATTCAAGTATTCTACTTGTATAAATGTAAAATTTGTACTGTCAGAAGATGAAATGTTTATAGGAAAAATTCAAGAGAATCTGGTTATGAACTATAACTACTGTTAAGTGAGTTCAACAATTTGTTGGCTATATCATTTATAAATTCAACAGAAAGATATTTGAAAAACCCGCAAATATTTTGAAATTAAACAGTATGTTCCAGGCTGGCCCGTGGCTCACTCGGTAGAGTGCGGTGCTGATAACACCAAGGCCACGGGTTCGGATCCTATATAGGGATGGCCGGTTAGCTCACTGGCTGAGCGTGGTGCTGATAACACCAAGCCAAGGGTTGAGATCCCCTTACCGGTCATCTTTAAAAAAAAAAAAAAAAAAATAATATGTTCCTTAAATAAACATGGGTAAAAGAAGAGATCACAAGGGAAATTAGAAAATATTTTGTACTGAATGAAAATGCAAATAGAAACGCAACATATCATTTGTGGGATACAGCGTAAAAGTAGTGCTTAGAGAGAAATTTATAGCTTTATGTTTATATTATAGCTACACGTTTATATTATAAAAGAAAAAAAAGGCCTAAAATCAACTACCTAAGCTTCCAACTTAATATGCTAGAAGAAGTTAAACCCAAAGTAAACAGGAAGGCAATAATAAAGACAAGGACAGAAATCAATGAAATACAAAACAGACAAGCAAACAGAAAATAAACATAAAGCTGGTTTTGTCTTTTGAAACTGATAAAAATGGATAAACTTCTAGCTAAACTGATCAAGAAAAACAGGATAAAAGGGAAGACATCAGTACAGTCCTAGAGACATTAAAGGATAATAAGAGACACTAAAATTCAATAATTTTGAAAGTGAAATGCAATGGTTGAATTTCCGGAGTCAAATTACCAAATTACTAGAATGTGGAGCAACTGAAACTCTCACGCATCACAGGTGGAAATGTAAAATACTACTACCATTATGGAAAACAGTTTGGCAGCTTTTTGTAAAGTTAAGCATACACTTATCATAGGCCCTAGCAATTCCACTCCTAGGTATTTAGTAAAAAAAAAAAAAAAATGAAAATGCTATGTCTACACAAAGATCTGTACCTGAATGTTCATAGAAGCTTTATTTAAAATAGTCCAAGCAGGGCCGGCCCGTGGCTCACTCGGGAGAGTGCGGTGCTAATAACACCAAGGCCCTGGGTTCGGATCCCATATACGGATGGCCGGTTCGCTCACTGGGTGAGCGTGGTGCTGACCACACCAAGTCAAGGGTTAAGATCCCCTTACCGGTCATCTTTAAAAAAAAAAAAAAAAAAAAAAAAAAAAAAAATAGTCCAAGCAGAAACAACCCAAATGTCCATCAGCAGGTAGATGGACACACTGTTCATGGTACATCCATACAAGGGAAGCAATATAAAGGAATTAGCTATCAATATACACTATCTGGGTGACTTATAAAAACATTATGCTAAGCAAAAGAAGCCAAACACAAAAGAGTATTTGCTGTATGATTCCATTTGTATAAAATCCCAGGAAAGACAAATCCGAATCAGTGAATCTGTGGCTCTGGGAGTCGGGGTGGAGAATGGGAACCATGTGTGGTGATGGGGAAATTCTGTGTTATGACTGAGGTGTTGGCTACATGGGCGAATACATTTGTCAAAACTATTCTAACTATATACTTAATATGTGAGTATTTAATGTAAATTATATGTTAATGAAGTTAGATTTAAAACATTAATAACATTTTAATGCCATGATCAACTAGAAAATGTAGTAGAAAAAGGCAGTAGTGAAGTACAAGATACTGCAAATTGAAATGAACAAAAATATGCAAGAACTTTATGGAATCAATTACCAAATATTATTGAAAGACATGAAAGATCCAAATAAATAAAGGACTTGATTTTATGAATGCAGAGATCAATATCAAAAGGATGTAAATTCTACACAAATTGATTGCTAGATTCAATGCATTCCCAGTAAAAATTTCTATGAAATTTCTATGAAATTTTTGGTAGAATGTCACAAGTTGTTCCTGAAGTTCATCTGGCAGAGAAAGAGATCCAAGAGTAGCCAAAATATTTCTTCTTTTTCTTTTTTTTTTTTTTGTGGCAGGCCAGTATGGGGATCCTAACCCTTGACCCTGGTGTTATAACACCACAATCTAACCACCTGAGCTAACTGGCCAGCCCCCAAAACTACTTCTGAAAAAGAATTAAGAAAGACTTGAACTATAGAATGTAAGAAATTATTTTGAAATTATAGTATTTAAAATACAGTGATATTGAATCAAACTAAATGAAAATGAAGAGGCCAAAAATAAATTATTGGAGTAGAATACAAACACATGTTTATATAAGAACTTGATATAAGATAGAGGAGGCATTATGAATTAGTGGAGAAATGATGTTATATGTAAAATAATGAAATTAGATTCCTACCTCACACCATATACAGACAGAGACAAAAATAGAAAATACAGCTAATATTGAGATGGGGAAGGGTGATGTAAGCAAGGGAAGAAACCACAAAAGAAAAGATCAATAAATTTCTCTATAAAAATTAAAAAACTTCTAATACCAAAGACTTTGAGGATACTTCAAAAAGTTCATGGAAAGATTCAAATTATCTTTTAATTCTATTTTTTCCATGAACTTTTTGAAGTACCCTCATATTAAACAAATCAAAATATATGCATAATACTGAAAGGGAAAGTATTAAAATGATTAATATCTAAAGAACTCTTAAATCAATGAAATAAACATAAACATTCCAATGTAGGAAAGACAGTGAGCATAAAAGAAACACAAATTGAACAGTAACACATGAAGAAACGTATTATTTGATTAGAAATCAAATTCGTGAACATTAAAATAAGATGCCATTTTTTACCTACCAAATAGATACTGTAAAAAGAAAAAACCTATTATTCAGTGCTGGTGAAAGTGTGTTCTCACCCATTGCTGGCAGAAGTATAGATGGGCAAAAATTTCTGGACAGCAATTTGGCCACGTGTAGCAGGACTTTGAAAACACTTATACCTGCTCTTTTTTCGGGCTGTTCAGGCAGAGGGCGGCCATCCAGACTGAGCTTGTCTACAAAGAGCAGCTGACCAGCTTTCAAAACAAGAGGAGGGAGCTGCTGCGAGAACTGGCATGGAGAAGCTCCCGCCACACGAGCCCTGCTACAAGAACACCAGGCTGGGCTTCAAGACACGCGAAGACGCCACTGAGAGCATCTCCACTGAGAAAAAATACCCCTTCACTGGTAATGTCTCCATCCAAGGGCGGATCCTGCTTGGCATGGTGACCAAGATGAAGATGCAGAAGCCCATTGTCATCCGCCGGGACTACCTCCACTACTTCCACAAGTAAAATCGCTTTGACAAACTCCACAGAAACATGTCCATGCACCTGCCACCCTGCTTCAGGGATGTCCAGATCTGCGACATCGTTATGGTTGGCAAGTGCCTGCCCCTGAGCAAGACGGTGCTCTTCAACGTGCCCGAGGCACCAAGGCTGCCACCACCATGAAAGAGGTCCAGAAGTTCTGAGACTGGATGCCTGCCCCTCCCCCAAATGACATAAGGTTATTTTCCCACTCACAAAACAAAACCAAAATATTTATACCTATTACACGGTAATTTCTAATAGTTAAAATTTTAAAAAATTAAGTGGCTAATAGTGATTAAATCAATGAAGGTATATCCATATTATGGACTACTATACAGACAGCGAAAATCATGTTTCAAAGATATATTTACTTGTCATGGGGGAATATGTTCAATACTAATGTTCAGTGGAAAAAGCAGTCTACAAGTTTTAGGTGACGTTTAGTTCCAACTTTTTACACAAACAAAATGCAGGCACATTACAAAAAAACAAGATTGGAAATAAGTGTAACAAAATGTTAGCAGTGATTATCTCTTAGTGTTAATATTACAGAAGGTTTGTATTTTCTTCTTTCATTTTCTTAAATTTACGGCTTTTCTACAGTAAGCATACACTAATTTTGCAAGCAGAAAAAATCTTTATAAACATCAGAAAGAATAGACATATTAGGCATCTCAAATAAGTTACTTATTGAGAATTTAAAAGAAATATAATTTTAAGATTCTGGAAGTCAAAATAAAGGAAAACGTATCAGGTGACATGGTCCTGATTGTCCAGGTAAAACAACTGAGTGATTTGGTCTGGAGCAGCATTCCCAAAAGTATGTTCTATAAACTTTAGTTTTGTTAGTATTATTATTACTTAACATTCAGAAGAATTACAGACGGATGTAAGGATTTCCTGGATGCTAAATCTGGGTTAACAAAAGTACTTCTTTTGAACCTTTGATAAACTTGGTGTCTGAAATGCTGTTATCGTCAGGTGTAAAGTAATGCTCACATGCTTTAGATTCCAATTTGTGGGCATCAGGTTTGTTCACTTCTGTTGCTTGTAACAAAACACACAGAATTGGGTGATTTATAAGAAAATGAAATTTATTGCTTACAGTTTCAGAGGCTGGGAAGTCCAAATACAGGGAACACATCTGATGAAGGTTTTCCCTGGCCATGCCTTCAGCGAGGGCAGGGTATCACATTGCAAAAACAGTGGAGCAAAAAGAGCAGAGAGACCAACTTCCTCATTCCCTCTCTTTTTTAAGCCCCCATAACCATGCCCCTGACTGCCATTATTAACCCATCCACTACAGCACGGTCCTACATTCTAATCACCTCTTCAAGGCTCCACCTTTCAGTTACCATAATAGGATTTCTCACCCTCTTAACAGTCACAGTGGACTAAAGTTTCTAATACATAGAACTTGGGGGACACAATTCAAGCTTCAGTGAGTTTGGGGGGGCATTCAATCCCCTATAGGGTTGAACATTCTGTTTTGTAAATCCAGGAGCCTAATGTGTGCTTTATACTGAGTAGAATCCCATGATGAGAGTGCCTGTGGAGAGGGTCAGATTTTTATTAAGGGCTTAGAATCTGTTTAAACTCTTAGTTAAGCAGGTGACCCAGACTCTAGAGTTCTGTGCTGTTAGCATGGGAGAGTCCATTTTAGTCTGTAGATATTAGGGCACATGTTACCAATTGACCTCCTCAGTCATGAGCATATCAAACCTTGGCCCCTGAGGTAGACCTGATTTTGTTCAGTGTCTTGATGTACGGCTTAGCTATAGGTGATATCGTTTAAACCCTACAAGTCATTTAAAGTGTTGATCCATTGCATGGGGTCATTTAGTTTTATCCATTTGAACTTGGAGAAGCTCTCTGCTCCATACAGGAACTTCTGTCTTAGCTCGCTTGGTGTCAAGCTCTTCTTTTTAATGACTGACCATCAGCTTCAGTGACTTCTTGAGGCTGTTCCTGGTGTGAAGAGGAAAGGCACCTGTGCTGAGTCGGCGTGCAGCCAGCCCACCCAGTAGGCCTAACAAGTTATTTAAATATAAGTTAAAAAGGAGAGAAGCTAGCACACAGTTCTGCTTTTCACTGTTTAAAACTGGACTTTGATCCTTCAAAAAGCTGTCTTAAATCACTTTGATGCTGGCAGAAGCATTTTAGGGCAGATTTTCAAGAACCAGTAAGCATGGGTGCAGAGCAATGTCAGAGGAATGACGATTTCCATCTTCTGGAGCTGATGAGCTAAATTGCTTGAACCTGTGCTCTCCATGCTCCTTTTGATCTCACGCCATTATCAGTGAAAAACTTTGGTGCTCAGTTCCCCAATGTATGTTTATTAGTTAATTAACTAATGATGTGTGGGTGCTATAGTACTAATATATGAGGTATATTATTATTGTTATACCTCATATATTATATGGGTGGTTGGTTGGTCCGGGGAACCCAACCCTTGACCTTGGTGTTACAAGGCTGTGCTCTAACCAACTGAGCTAACTGGCCAGCCTCTTGTGAAGTATGTTATAAACACATAAATTAAAATTAAATAAGTTAAAGATAAATATGAAGTAAATTTTAATTTTGAGTACTATTTTTTAATTTTTAAATTTTGAGTAACGTATTTATTAGGTAATATGTCAAGGCGACTCAAAGGGCACAACTCATCATCAAGGATAGAGTATATGAGCTGTATTTGAAAGTCTTGGATAACTGTTGATTTCTTGGTTGATCTCGTTGGAATTATTCTTTTTTTTCATAGCGTGACTTACAGAGATGCTGCACTAGAAACAGAATTGCCAGCTCCACCATCTTCCTTTTGTAGGCTTCTGCTTGCATCACTAGTGTTATCTACAATCCAGGACTCTGAAAACCTTCTAAGCTACTTGTCAACGACATCATAAGTCTTTTAAAAAGCAAGTGTCCCTTGGGGGGTAACACAGTCAGTCATTAATTCTGAGTGTGACCTGTCACCTTCAAGTCCTGAGAAACTAGTCTGTCAGTTATTCGAGGGACCAAGTACTTTGTTCCCTGCTCAGTTTCGGGCAGAGACTGAGTAGGCACAGCTCTGTGTGTGGTGGCCGCGGGCAGATGCGGCCGGGTCAGTCGGAGGGCACAGGAGGCGACTCAGATGGGGCAGGCCTGCAGAACGGGTCCTCCCCGAGGCTGGGGGCTGAGGGCAGCCTCTGAGGCAGGAGGGCGGCAGGCCGCTGGGGGGAGGGGGAGACGGGAGGAAGAGCCAGTGTCCCAATCCACAAGGGAGGAAAGGCCGGACGCAGGGAAAGGCGAGATTCCGACTTCCTGAAGAAGTCTGGGGCCCACTACTAAGGAGTTCTCTTAATCTTTGTTCCGTCTGGAGCTTGCAGACAGCAGGCTGGCGGGAGCGCGCAGGCGGCAGCACGTGGGGAAGCCGCTGTCCCCCACGGAACGCGCGGCGCAGGCGGACCCGGTGCGAGGGCAGAAGCCGAGTCTCGGGTCAGTCTGCGACCGTCGCCGGTGTGAGTGGCACGTGGCGAAAGTCGCATCGGGAAGTCGCAGGAGTGCGTCAGCAGGGAGGCTCCCGGCGCGCCGAGAGCAGGCGGCTAAGCGGGGGGCGCGGCGCGCAGGCGCGAGGCGGGGCCCGGGAGGGGGGCGGCGCCGCTGAGGCCCCAGGGCTGGCGGCCGCGGGCGACTGGCGGACGGCGCTGGCGCGTGGGGGCCTCCTCCAGGTCGACAGTGAGTGTTTACCGGTGCGGGAGGGGTTCCCGCCAAGCCCCGAGGCCGTGGCCGGGCTCGCGCCGGGAGCACCCACAGGCCGCAGCGGCAGGCCCGAAGGCACGTGTTCGCGAAGGGGCGGCCTGAGCAGCTCCAACGGCGCGTTTCGTTGAGAAAAGCCGCTTTCATGAGAACTCCCCAGTGTGGCACCCGCCCCGGGCGTCCCCGGCCGCGCCCTGCCTGCCCCTCGCGTGTCTTCTCAAGTGACATCCCCACGTGCCGCCCGCTCCGCCCGCTCGCGGCTCGGGAGGTGGAACATTTGCATAGTGTCCAAGGACAGCCACTTCTTCCTCCCCAGCTCTCACCCCCTCTTAAATTCTCAGCAGAAAATCCTCTTTTGTGCGTTCTCTCCTCTCCATTTTTATAAAAATAGCTTCCAACCCAGGGAAGGGCCGGCGGATAGAGAACTACTGTACGGCTCAGCCCGCCTGGATCCGAGGTGGCCCGAGTGTTGGGCAGTGTCGCTGCAGGAAGGCCATCCGGAGCACTCCTGCCCGGGCTGGAGCCTTCCAGTCGGCTGAGAACCGCGTCATCAGCTTCTGGGAGAGCTCAGAATCCAGCTGCTGGGTCTCCCACAGGGGCCGCGGTGACTTCTTCCCTCACCTGTCTCGGGCTTTGCCGAGACAACGTCGACCTCCCAGGCCAGCCTTTTCCTCCTGCAGCCTCCACGTTCCGCTTTCAGCTCGACCCTCTAGACCCGTGCGCAGCTCAGGTGCGGGAGGGAAACGCCAGGAGCCCCGGGCCGGGCTCTGCTTATGCCCCGGAAACCGTGACTGACGCGTGTGATACGCGCCTCAGTGAAATCCTCGAGGGGCCAGTGAGGTGGGGAGGGTCCCCGGTGCTTAACTGGATTACTTATATTTTATTGTGTGGACATTCTTTCTAGCCCTAAATGACTCAGGTACAGAACTTGGAATGCTAATTGCCGCGTTCCATGAAGAGGCAGCTGGGGTTCTGAGCCCCCTGGGCAGGCGGCCCTTTCCCAGCCTTAGTTTCCTCACCTGTAGAGCGGGTCACAGACTCACCTTCCAGCAGTGCCTTGGCCCAGGTCTGGGAGATGCTATGCAGTCAGGCAGTGCAGCTATTCTTCTGTCTTTTAGAGAATAGAAGCCTCTGTGAAACATACTTTAATATATGCTGCGAGATAAGCATTATCGATAATATGTCATCTCAAAAGATCTGTGTCGACATGGCACCAATCACTTTACATAGGAAAGCGATCTCACTTCGTGAACTGATTTCAGAAAGTAATGCTTTCTCTCACCGACACCCTTTATATAAATGGAAAAACATTTATGTGCGATCGTTTAAACATGGTTTAAGAGTTCCACAGAGGACATTTTTAGGGATGAGGATGATTACATGTTTATCCATTCCCCCGAAAAATTTCATCCTTTTTGTCCCCGCAAAAAGCTTACCAATTTCAGAACAACTGAAAAAAAAATTTTTAAGACAAAAGCTAGATGTGCTTTGAAATATATGGTTATTAATTCTGATAAATAAGGAAAAGTCAATGTTGGAATGGAACATGTGAAATCAGAGCCTTGTGTGAGGAGAATATTTCTTTGATTCATTTTATTGAATTCCTGATTTTAAGTACAATATTTCCACTGCCGTAAAATGGGGCATATTTGATGTTGGAAAATGTTAGAAGGGCTGTTAAAGCCATTGCTGATAGGTGACCTGTTCTAGGGATCTTTTAAAGAAGAAATGACAAATTTCTCTTGGGTGGTTGTACAACAATCGTTGTCTGAGAGCCTTTACAGCTCTAAATATTGTATATATCTATATTCCTGTGAGATTATAACTAAAGGGGATTTAAGTGTAATTTACACAGTTTATTCCAGAATTACGAATCTGTGTTACTTTTCAGTGTAACCAACCTCTTAACCAAATAGTTGTGAAATTGGCAAGCTTCTTGGAGGGACAAAAAAGATGAAAAGATTTTGGTGGGGGGGAATGTGTGGATAATTTTGAATGTGAGAACTCCCTTGTATTCATGGCCCAAACGAGTGGTGGCATAACAATGACAAATGGTTGGGGCCACCTGCCCATTCTGTAGGAAATTGCATTGGTTAATTTTGATAACAAAACTCGAGTGAAAAACTACACTTCCTTCAATGTGAAATGGTGGTGTAAAGTGAAGTCATCATAAAGGTGTCAGCAGCAATGTTCCCAGCCTCTCGCCACAGACATGTAGGAATAACACAGGAAGTGTGGCAAAGAGGAAAGCCACTTTCCCGTTAATAAGGATTTGGTAAATGCTACTGCGAACACACAATTGATTTTAATTAAACCATGCTATTTGGCCCTAGTGCATCCTTTCCCTAGACCCAGCCTCAGCAGCTACTTCCAAAGGTGCACCCTTCCCCCTTCTAATCCCTTCCCCTCAGTGAGGCCTCCCCTTTCCCAGCCTCCTTTCCTCTCCCACTTCCTCCATTCCCATCTTTCTTTTCTGCAGCTTCCCCTTAACCAAATTCCTTACTCCTTTCCAGTCCCACTACTCTTAAAGTGTGTGCTGCTGCTGGCAGAAAAAATTTCGTCTTTTGTGTGTGCCAACAGAGATGTGTCTGATCAGTAGCAATTGATTGCAGTTGAAGAAGTGCCTCTTTTCTTCCCTTGTGGTCTAGTAAAGATCTTGGGTTTCTATTTATTTGTACTGTTTGGGACTTCAGCTTTTTGAATCTGAAGATTTTTGAAAATTCCCAGCCAATAACCCTTCGAATATTGCCCCTCGCCTATTCTGTCCTTCTGAAGCACCTGTTGGTGTGAGGGACTTTCTTGTTCTAGTTTCCCTGCCTCTAGCTTCTCTTGCGTATTTTCCATCTTATTTCTCTCTGCCGTAGCCTTCAGTGTGGTTCCCTCAGATACACATTTCAATTGTACTAAATCTCTCTTTAGCTTTATTTAACCTGTTTGTTGAAATTTTAATTAAAATGACTGTATTTCATTTCTGAAAGTTCTACTTACTACTCTTTCAAATATGCCCCCCTTTATTTGTTTTAAATAGTGTTTTGCTCTTTTATAGATATTTGAGCCATTCTTTTATATTTTAATTGATTTGACATACTTTAACACTCTTTCATACTGCTATTCTATTATTTTAAAAGTTTAAGGCTCTAATTTTGCTGTTAATTGTGTTTGCTGAATTCCACTCACTGTTGATAGTTTCCTCATATGTTCTGTCATTTTTGATTATGGGGCTTCTTTTGTTCATGAGACTCTCTTGTGTCTTTATTGGGAAAGTCCTCCCAGGCCAGTTTGCAACCAATCTGATGATAATATTGTGGCTTGGGGACACTAGGGTAATGTAAATTCAAGCTCCACCTCGGCTTGCAGAGCAGGCCTGGAGTTCCGAATTCCCCGGGACTCTTTTCTTTTCACCAGTGCCCGGAGCAGGTAATCTCCTTTTAACACTCCTGTGCTGGTGGGTGAGCTTTTCCTAGAGATCATATGAGGAGAGGTTTAGAACTAAGCATTGCCTTTAGCTGTAAGTTACCTTCTTCATGAACACTCAAAGTCTTGTCTTCTGTTCACGTTGGAGGGGACTGGCGCCATCCCTCTCTGAGGGCAGCTCAGATACTTACGGCACTGGTTCCAGTTCTTCCCTAGTTTTGTGCAACTGGGGATTACTGCCCACCTCCACTCCCTACCCCACACCTTCTGTTTAAAGATCAGCTTCGCATGAAAAGGTTGTTCTATTTTAACAGTCTTAGGGATTTTAGGGCATCTTAATCAGCCATATTGCCAGAAATAGAAATCATTACCGGTAAAACAGGATAAACTATAACTATGGTCCTTTGGTTGTTTCTGCTTATCACTGGTGCGTGGGTTGACGAGCTGAAGCTGTGGTGTTTTAAAGCCATGTTTTGTACCACCCTATGCTTTATATACCGCATATGTGCACTCACATAGTCAGTTCTAGATGCCAGTTCATAAACAAGCTCTTTGGAAGTGTAATGGTGACCTTCCCTCCGCCTCTGCTGTTCCCTAGAAGGGGACAGTGTAAACAGGAGTTCAGAACATGAGCTTTGGCCTCATCAACATCTGGGCTGCAGTCCCAGCTCTGTCCCTAACTTAGCTGTGAGATCATGGGCTAACTATTTTAACAGTAGCAGTTGTCATTATTCTTTCGCCTCCCTTGGGACTAAGAACAGTGATAAAACCTTTCTAAGCTCACCAGCTCCTCAGATCTAGAGTCCAACTTTCTTTCTTTCTTTTTTTTTTTTAAAGATGACTGGTAAGGGGATCTTAACCCTTGACTTGGTGTTGTCAGCACCACACTCAGCCAGTGAGCGAACCGGCCATCCGTATATGGGATCCGAACCCGTGGCCTTGGTGTTATCAGCACCGCACTCTCCCGAGTGAGCCACGGGCCGGCCCTAGAGTCCAACTTTCTGACTCTCCTCTTCTTCCCCTGTCACCGGGTTACCTGAGGTGAATGTGGGAGGACAGGAGGCCTGGATTTCCCTTCAGAGCCCTGGGTCCAATCTGGCTCTGTGCTTGCTGGCCATGGCAGGCAACAGCCTCTCCAAGACACACTGCCTTTGCTATGAAATGGGGATCTTAAACCCTCACCTATGTATGTGTGACTGTGATGGATAAATGAAAGGGGTGCATGGCAGCCATCAGATTTTCACCAAATCTGAATCCAAGTACAGAGGCACGGTAGGCCCTCTGCGAGCAGTGCCTCCCTGCATTTGCAGAACCTGCTCAGCTAACCCTCATGGAACCAGGAAGGAGTAAGAGACCTGAATCTAGTAGGGTAGGACACAGTGGTCAAGCCTGGAGAACATGACTCCTTGTGCAGCCACAGGAATCAGAGCCTGAGTGTTTATGTTTGGTGGTGGTGGTTTTACTGTGCATTTGTGCACGTGTGTGCGTGTGTGCGTGTGTGTGTCCAAGAATGGGATGTTGTCTCCATCTTTTTCTTCTTTCCATGTGCAGAGCAGACCCTGCACAAAGGACCTGTTTGTGATGCTGAATACTTGATGCAGGGATGACCCAGAGGTGGGTGGAAAGGCCCAGAGGAAAGTTGAGTCACTGCTTGGCTGATAATGGCCTGGGCTCTGTTTCAGCAGAGGAGCTGGCAGAGGGTGTGGAGTCCTTGAATGGACTTGATTCTCTTCCTACTTTGCATAAGAATGTTGTACTTGACATTTCCATTTCAACAGGAGGGGAAATACAGAACTATGAAGGGTAAAGCAATTCTTCCTCCTCAAGTGGCTCAAGAGTTTCACTTGGGCAGCAGATGATACTACTCACCTAAAGCCAGGACAAACTCTGGGACATTGACTGGAGCTCTGTTGGTTTCCCTAGCTCTGCAATGGCTGCGTCTATCTCCCACTTTTTCAACATTCCGCCCTCTTCCTCGTAACAGCCACTCAACGCATGAACTGGGAAAGATCCAAGGTCCTCAGGACCACTGCAGGGATTGCTGAGAGTGGGTGGGTCTGGCACCTTGGTGTGGGATGGAAGTGCTTCGAGTGCTGGCACTGTGCCAGGACTTCTGCATTCCATTCATCCACCCAACTTCTCTGCACCACTTTTACAGCTGGAAAACCAAGGGTCAGAGAAACTAAGGAGGAGGAGACAGAGTTGTGCGGCGTGCTGTTAGCCAAAGCTCCTGATTTGCATGAAGCCTGACATTAATTTCCTTTCAATTAATTCCTGATATTCACAAAACTTCCTCGTTTCCATGATTGTCTTTCCACTCCTCTATTTCTAGAATGCTTGTCTTCCCCACAGAGAACTCAAGCAAGAACAATTTATGTTGGGTGGCACCCCCCACAAATGCTCTGCACTGTCAAGATTTTGGTAAAGACCTAGAGAGATGAAGGCTGGGTAAGAAGCTTGGCTTAAACAGAATGACCTTGGGTGATTTTCTCTTTAAAGGGCTGGAGATGGTCTTCTGATGCTTTCTTAGTCTGGACCATTTTGGTGATCTCCAGGGCTATGACCTTCACTCTTCATGGACAGGAGTGAAAAGATCTTTTCTGCTTCTTTCTGAGACTTCCCGGGAAGCTTTTTGCTATATGGGAGTGTCCTGCCCAACAATCACTTTTAATGCTTAATTCAGGGTTAGAATTACGTGGATGACTCATTCTTTCTTGAAAAATGCCAGGTCAAGAGGTATGTAAGAAGACTTTGCCATTGGCCTTTAAATTGCAATTGGCAATCCAAAATCTTGCCCCATGAGATTTCACTGACTAAGTCTTGTTAAAAAGCCTCGGAGACCACACTTTAAGAAAAAATTATAAGAAATTGTTTGAAGAGGCCAAACCACCCACTCTCAGCAGTCCCTGTGGTGGTCGTGAGGACCCTGGATCCATCCTAGTTCATGTGTTATTGGAATGTGGAGGTTGAGGATCTCTCAGGAGGACTATTTAGTCTCTGTTTCTAGCTGGACCTAAGCATATGTAAAATTCCCAGACCTAAAGAGTCCAGTTAAATCCACATTAATTCAACAGATCTATCAAAACCTTGCATTATTGAAGGTAAAGCTAGTTACCTTCAATAATGCAATGTATTTGATAAACCTCAGATTTGAGTAGCTTAACACAGTGGAGATAGATTTCTTAGGTGAAGTCCAGGAGAGGCAGAGAGGGTGGCAGGAAGGGGACTTCCTCACAGTCATTCAGGAACCAGGCCAAGGAGGCTCTGCCGTGGGGCCTCACCCTGTGTGTCAACTCCCGGCCTGGAGAAGGAGGAAGTGATCTTTCAGGAGGGCGCCACGGACCAGTCATGTCGGCCCACTCTGTGGTCCAAAGTCACTCACATGGCTTCGTCTAGCTGCAAGGGGACCAGGAAAGGGGGAAATGGAGTCCCTGGGCAGATGCTTCCCAGAAATAGCTCTACATTCCGGAGGGGAGCAGGCTCTTTGGTGGCTATGCCTTGCTGTCCCTGCCACACTGTGCTCCTGTAGGCAGTGAGAGCATTCACTTCCCTAAAAGAGAACCAATTATACTCCCCTTCCCCAAATCAGCCTAGGAGCCTAAAGGATATTGATTTAGGCTGTTGGGGTGCAGAAAATGTCCCCCAAATACGGATCTTTGGCATACTGACTGCTTTGAAAATAAAGACCTCAGAAATAAGCCTTAGAATGAAGGTCCCTCTAAATGTGTCTTGTTCTCCCCCAAGCCCAGGGAGGGACTTTCTCTGGAATTTCCTTATCTGACTAAGAAAGCTTCTTTCCAAAAGAAATGCAGTTGTCTTAAGGTCCCCTCCCTAGGAATCTCATCAAATAACCAGGAAAGATCAATGCCCTGAGAAAAGAAAAAAATGGGCCATCACCACGTCTGGACAGACTTTTTCACAAGATAGTATCTACCTCTCCTGGGCTTCATTCTCGCTCGTAATCACTGCTCCTCCACAGAACTGTCCACGTTCCCCATTCCCTTTCTCTTGAGCAAAGAAGGTGTTTAAGCTTCAAGCATCTGGACCCTCTTCAGAACTCATGTTTTGTGGCTTTTGAGCTTATGCACACAAAATAAAATTTGTTATGTCTTTTCTCCTAATTCGTTTACATTTTTTCATTTGATTTTCAGTGCACCTCGGGGGGGTAGAAGGAAAGTCTCCCCCGGGTCCCAGCAGTTATGGCGCTGTCAGCAAGAAGCCAGAGCTGCTCTGCTCTCCTGGAAGCCACAGTCAAGGTAGCCCAGAGCCCATCAAGTTGGCAATAGGTAAGCATTTCTTACCTCAGGCTCTTGGTCTGTCTCTGTAGAATCCCCTGGAGTAAACAGAAAAAAATCACTGTCTCATTTTTTCCTTTTCTAATTCAGGTTAATAAGAAAAAAGAATTTGTATGACTAGTCTTTAGGTATAGCAACTCTGGTGTATTTTTTGGGTAAAAATATTTGTATTGTTTCATTCTTTTCCTCCCAGAAATAGTCCTTTTTTGTCTCTGTCCTGTGTCATTGATCATAAAGAGGAAAACTATATAAAATTCCCTTCTCATCTTGTCTTATGTTCTGGAGAGCTTGATTTATGACTAGGAGCATTCTCTCTTGGTCTCTGCTATCTGGGGGGCATGATTTTCAGGTCATGTCTGGTGGCTAGTCTGTAGTGAGATCCTTGAGACATCTAAGATATGAAGCAGCACACTCTGTTTCAAATGTGTCAAGCTCTCAGGGGAGTTTGTCTTATCCATAAAAAGCCTTTGTCATCTCAACTTTCATCTCTTGGTTAGTCCTGGGAAAGTCCAATCTCAGGAGGGCCTGCCTGGCATCACAGATTAGCAGGTCTATGAATGGCATCCCTACAAATTGTGGGACACTGGTGGAGGCACCATACGCATGAACATCATTCTGAGCCATCTGTGGCAAAAGACTCTTGTGCTGTCTGAGCCTATCTCTGGGAGTGAAATTTAGGGATTCATAAAGAAATGCCCCTTGCTTTCATGGGGAAGATTTATTCTGGGCCTGGGGATTGCCTCCTGGTCTTTCCATGGGGAGGTTTGTTGGATTGGATCACCATTAAAATGAATACACTATTGGAGATCCTAATTGTCAATGTCCAGATGATGGATCTTTTGAATTAAATGGACTTCTTCTAAAATAAATAAATTGGCTATGTAAAAAATAGAACTTGTGGCTGTCCAGTTGGCTCAGTTGGTTAGAGTGCAGCCTTGTAACTCCCAGGTCATGGGTTCAGATCCCAATACTGTCCAGCTATAAAAGAAAAAACAAAAACAAAAACAAAAAACCCCAGAGCTTTTTAGAGAGCTCTCCTTTTTCAACAACTCTCTTATTGGTATCTATGAAAAGATAAAGATACAAAACAAATATAGAATTAAAAATTCCCTTGGGAAGATTAAAAAGCAGAAATCGGATTTAAAACAAAGTTAAAATCCTTTGAAAACATGAACTGCCTTCTTTGGCTTCCCTGTTGGATTTGTGGAAAAGGCACTCTAGCTGTAGTCCAGTGGCTAGCATCCCTGAATTTTACCCAGGCGACCAGGGTTTGATTTTTCCAGTCAGGGAAATGCGAATTCCTCTGACTATACTTGTGTGACTCTTGACTTTTTGGGGTATCCATTTGTTATTGATTCTTTTTTCTTCCATGGACAGCTATTGTTTTTCTGTTTGTCTCATTTTGTGTCCTGAGGACCTGGCTGGGCTTGCTGCCTGTCGGGGGCATGCAGGTCATGGGGCCTGCGTGTGCAGTTGGCCAACCAAGAAGTTGGGGGTCACTGTAAGAAGCTAATGTACCACCTGTTGCCAGCTCTTGAGGCATCATGTAAACCTTTCTTTCCTTTACCTGCCTTTGGGGGTGGCTTTGGATCCTGAGAGGGCTTCTTTACCTTCTCTGGAGCTGCCTAGTGCATACTTTGTAAGTCATAAAAGGCTTATTATTGGTTTTATTTGAGTCACTTGGTAGCTTCCTGTGAAGGTTAATTCTAGAAGTCAACTTGGTTACATGAAGGAATGCTGAGAAACCTGATAAAGCTATCTTTTCAGGTGTGTCCATGAGGGTGTTTCCAGCAGAGATTAGTATGAGAGTCTGAGTGGCCTGGGTGGGAAAGACCCACCCTCAGTGTGGGTGGGAACCATCCAATCCACTGGGGGTCCAGAGAGAACAAAAGACAGAGGAAAGAGGTGAAGCTCTCTCTCGATCCCCTGGAGCTGGGACACTCTTCTCTCCTGTCTGTGGACATCACAGCTTGAGACTCTTAAGCTTTTGGGTTCCAGAACTTACACCAAGGACACCATCAGCTTCCCTGGTTTTGAGGCCTTTGGGCTTAGACTGGGCTACGCTACCGGCATCTGGCTTATAGTCAGCCTATCATGGGACTTTTCTTTGTAGTCAAGTGAGCTAATTCCCCTAATACATCCCTCTCATATAATTATAACATATCCTATTGGCTCTGTCTCTCTGGAGAACCCTGACTAATACACTACCTTTGGTTTAAGAGAAGGGGAAACAAAAAAGTTCAAAAGCCAGGAATTTTGGCTGTTTGTTACAGCTAGACTCTGATAAGAGATTTAAAAGGATTTTTTACAGCTGTATAATCAAAATTTGGCTTAATTGAAAGTGATACTTGAAGCTATGTATTTTATAAAGGACTAGTTCTCTTTGTTGGATTTTACTTCTCTCCATGGGGACTTTTTTGTCTGCTGCCTGCTCTGCTGGCACACTTCTCGCTGGGGATAATGTCGTTTCACATGTGCTCCTCCTTTTGCCACCTTCCATCTTCCACACTCTGCTGTTTAATCATTGATGTGCTCACCCTGATGCCCCTACCTTCTCCATTTGTTGGTCAATGAATAAAAAAGTTACTGAGAGGAAACCTCAGAGTTCTGGTTATCACATGAAAGGGTCTGGAAGAGTCTCCTAGCGATTCTGAGGCCCATTGAGAAACACAGGCAAGGTTCCTCTGGCCCCTCTTGGGTGTGCTGCCTTTCTCACTCAGCCTCATGACTAGTGGACAGGTTCAGCCCCCTCAGTTAACGGGCCCTGCCCTAAACTGTGTAATCCTGGTAAGAAACAGAAATGAAATTAAAAGCCACCTATGTAACAAAAATATGTCTCATAAACCCCCATGGTAAATTTCTATGATTTTGTGTTATGTTGGTATCCATTTTTAGTTTGCCTAATGGATACACCCATGGACACACACTCCTGGGAAAAGCTTACATTCTTTGTCTGTGCTTTGAGATGCAGATTTGCTATCCTGTTTTCTCTAAAACTCAAGAAGGCCATGAGAGACCATGAAATTTAGCCATGAGAGACAGATAAAATTTAACTTGTCCCATGTGAGCAATGCCCTCTCCTGTCCAATGCCAAAGGATGGACATGGAGACACGACGTACAGCGAAGTGAGATTTTAATAGTGGTCTTGCAAGATTGGCTGTCTGATGAATTACACAAACCCAAAACAGTTACATTGAGTAGTTTATTCCCTAGTGTGCAACTCCCTCCCCCAGTTCCTCATTGGCTGAGTACTGTGGGGTATACAATCTTCCCAATGTCACCTAAGTTTTATCATTTCCTTATAAGGCATTTATTGTCCCCTTGCATCTGGCAGAAAGGGATGGACTCAAGACAAGCTCATGAAAAAGGCCTGCCAAAAAGTCCTGAGCAGGGAGAAGAACAAGGAAGTAAAAAGAACATGGTGACCAGCCACCATCTTGAGAAGTCACCCTAGGGAAAGTGCACTTTCAGGGGTTATCACACCACAAGTTAGTCAAGCAACCCCTGTTAAGCTGTTCTTGAAAATGAATCCCTTAGGCTATTTTCCCACATCCCATTTACTGAGACAAGATTTGAATTTAACTGTTCCCTTAAACTAGTGAAATTTATATTGTACCAGTCTCATGGCTAAAAATTTCAAATGAAAGGCATAAAATCTTTGTGTCTGTTTTTATGTATGCATGTACACATGTGTATGTGGGATGTTATGTCTGCATGTATATATATGTATATACATGTGATTGTATATTGTTCACATGGTACCAAGTTGGCTTATAAATAAATGGGTACCCATAAATTAAGTAAATTAGCCCAAATGCTTTTCAAGTTTACACGACTTTAGGAATCTTTGGTAAATAAGGAGAATTTAAAAATTGTTAGTAGGGCTGGCTGGTTAGCTTGATTAGAGCATGGTGCTGATAACAACAAGATCAAGGATTCGGATCCCTGTACAGGCCAGCTGTGAAAACAAAAACAAACAAAATTTTTGATAAAATAAAGTAGAAACATCTCCAAAATTGTCAACATACATTTTTACTTGTGTTTCCTGAGCAGACAGCTAGATGCCTTAAGACTGTAAAACTGTAAATGCAACCTAAGAGCAGTATGTATAGTAAGAATAGATAGCTTAATTTGTTAATACATATCAGTCATAAAAGTAAAAGTAAAAAAAAAGTTTAACTTTTAACTTTTTAAATTATGTTGTATTTTTGACACCTGCCTAACTTACTGATGAGCTGAAGCTATGGAAGCCAACTGCTGGTCTCCCCCAAAGCCTTGCATACATCTTTCTATGAGATTGTGTCTTTTGTTTTGAGCCTTTGGCTATAGGGCAAAGCCAAGCCCAGTAAGATTCTGTCCTCTCTGACCCAGCTCTGCCTCTTGCCATGCTGGGAGAAGTCAGGTCCTCCAGGCAGCATCTTTGTAGTCCTGGGCTCTGCATCTGGTATGTGAATCCAGAGGGGCCCTGACCTTCATGGCCATTCTGGGTGCCACATGCACCCTGGATGGCTAGGGGAGATATCAGGAGGGTCCCTGTGTCCAGTATCTCAAAGTCCTGATTAGGATGAGACTGGTTGATGCAGGTTTAGTTTTGGTTTTTCAAAAGAAAAAGGTAACTTAAATGGCCAGCTTTGTTTTTCATGAGCAATTCAAATACAATTCTTTAAGGAGTAGGTTGGGTAAATGTGAATGAAATAAGTGTTTATAAATTGTCATAGTTAAAAAAAATCTTTTCAGTAATTTGAAAAGGTAAATTTATTTGAATCTGTCAAAAAATTAAGTAAACATCTTTTTAGAAATTATGAAATAGTTTTTATCTATAAATACTGATATGAAACAATTCAGAGTTAAAATTGTAGTTAATATATGTAATTGAAACTACTAAGTATCAGACAAAAAACCATATCCAGAGGATATGAGGAAAGTGGGATGTACTTTTGCTGAAAAATTATAAGAAAGGTATGAGGATATCGTTTTTGTTAAAGGAAAAAAATTGGTCTAGTTGAAAAGAAATTTAAAGGTTGTCTCAAAATGAAGGAATAAAGAAGGAATGCTATAGATAAAATGGAATGGGTATAGAAAGTTGAGAAAAATCATGAGAAGTTATAAAAGGCTTATAAAAGTCTACTCTTGTGTGACTGAGATTGTTGTGACTGAAATTGTGTGACTGAGATTGGACAGATTTGTTTGTAAGGTTTTATTAAAATTAGCTTTGGTCCATTATGGAAAACAGTATGGAAGCTCCTCAAACAACTACAGACAGAACTGCCACATGATCCAGCAGTCCCACTGCTGGGTGTAGACCCAGAGGAATGGAGATCGTCATGTTGAAGGGACACCTGCACTCCATATTTATTGCAGCTCTGTTTACAATAGCCATGATATGGAACCAACCTGAATGTCCATGGATGGATGACTGGATAAGGAAAATGTCGTATATGTGCTACTCAGCAATAAAAAAAGAATGAAATTCTGCCATTTGCAGCAACATGGGTGAGATTGGAGAAAATTATATTAAGTGAAATAAGCCAGGCACAGAAAAGGAAATACCACATGTTCTCACTCATAGTGGGAGCTGAAAAAGAAAGGAGGAAAGAAAAAACAATCGCAATAATACTTTGAACTTTCAGAAGAGAACAGAACTGTGGTTACTAGAGATGGGAAAGGGAGAGAGGGTTAGTGAGAGACTGGTTAATGGAAATAAGGAATGATTATGTTTTGTAATGATGAATATGCTAATTATCCTGATTTGGTCATCACATATCGTACAAAATTATTGACAGTCAACTCTGTACCCCACAAATATGTGCAATCAATTACGTTCCAATAAAAAAATTAGCTTTAGTATTAGTACACTTGTACAAAATTAAAATGTAGTTTTCTTCTTTAAACAAGATTTTTGTGTAATATTGATAAGAGATAGTATAAAATGTTTGCTCATCTATGGAATAAACAGGAAAAAAAAGGGAGAAAAGTGAAAAACAGATTCTGTGTCTTTGATTACTTAGGAAAACTAACTTAAAGAGTTAAGTTTTGGGGCTGGCTGGATAGCTCTGTTAGTTAGAGCGTGGTCAAGGTCTAACCAAGGTCAAAGGTTCAGATCTCTACAACAGCCAGCCATCAAACAAAAAAAAGGTGTTTTCCAGAATATGTAACTTTATGTTTGTATAAATGAGTTAATATGTGTTCCAAAATTGTATGATATTCCTAAAAATCTGATATGTTAAATTATTGTAGGCCATAAAAATAACCAAATTACTTTGTCAGTTGTGTCTCTAGCCAGGCCATTTTAAGTTTTGTTTTCCACAGTAAATTGCTTTATTCTTATCACTCTTCTAAAAGATCTTTGCAAGCAACATAACACTGAAGTACTGTGTCTTCAAACACGTTAATGGGAAGAATGGAAAAAATTGACCAGTATAGGTTTCTGACACTTTGAGATTATGCCCTTGGCCTAGGTAAAAATACCAGAACTCTAATGAAAAGGAAGAAAAAAGATGGACTCATAAAATTGCTAACCTAATTTTAAGCCAAACAAGAATTAATTACATAAAACTGAACTGATAAAGGACTAAAATAATTTTTTATAACTTTTTGTTTGAAATATTGCTGACTCTCTCTCTCTCTCTTTTAAAAATTTTGGTGGCTGAGGGCCGACCCTGTGGCTCACTCGGGAGAGTGCGGCACTGGGAGCACCGAGGCCACGGGTTTGGATCCTATTTAGGGATGGCCGGTTCACTCACTGTGGTGCGAGCGACACCAAGCCAAGGGTTATGATCCCTTTACCGGTCACAAAAAAAAAAAAAAAAAAAAAAAAAAAAAAAAGGGCCGGCCCGTGGCTCACTCGGTAGAGTGCGGTGCTGATAACACCAAGGCCGTGGGTTCGGATCCTATACACGGATGGCTGGTTTGCTCACTGGCTGAGCGTGGTGCTGACAACACCAAGCCAAGGGTTGAGATCCCCTTACTGGTCATTCTTTAAAAAAAAAAAAAAAAAAATTTTGGTGGCTGGCCAGAGGGATCCAAACCCTTGACCTTGATGTTATCGACACTGTGTTCTAACCAACTGAGCTAACTGGCCAGCTTATGTTGCTGATTCTCTTTATGTTTTATTTTCCAGAGTCAAGACAACTTTTTTTCTTTTAGGCTATTTATAATTACAGCAATAGGGTAAAGCATACACTTGTAAAAAAAAATTAAAACATTTATTTTTCTGTCTACCTGATCCCTCTAAAATTAAAAAATTATTCTGTGAGTATTCCTATTTTATGACAATATAGTTATTTGCATATGTTCAGTAAGAACCTGTATCTTTTGTAACAGGACAAAATTGAAAACAGTGGTTATTTTACTAAGGCTTTCACTAAAATGTCATACTTTCAGATATGCCTAGACAACTTGAAGGATCTGAGGTTGACTTTATATAGCCAACAGACTGAGAAAAAGACTGGCTTGGTATCTTGTCTACTCTGTTTTCTTGCAAGGTTCATGGCCTTTTTTAAGTTTAGAATGTCACTTTCTGACAGGTTTTCTCTCAGGAAATTTACAATATTTTGCAGACCTCAAGAAGAGAGAAATTCACTTAGGTAAAGCAAGTGAAACCTGATGGTGAGATTTTGCCTTGACTCTTGTAGTCTCGAGCAGCTTTGTGAATGTCTTAATTCCAGATTCCTTATAAAAATTTCCAGCAAAGCCAACTTAAAAAGAGCCTGTATGAGAAATCACTATTCTTGTTGCACCTCGTGAAAATAACCAGACCAAAGACTAAACTTATTTTGCAAATAAATCAGTCTTGTCATAAATATTTTACCAATTTCTTTGGTAAAATTGAGAGACTGAAGAGAGAAAAATTACATTTCAGAAGAAAATTATAGAGCACGTGTTATGGGATTCTAGCCATGTCCTTTTGTTTTTGAGTTCTTATTATCTGGACTGAATTCTGAATTTTTAATTTTCCCCAATATTTGGCTATGACTTTTGAGACTAATTGTTTCCATCTTTCTTCTACTGTCTGCCTTGAAATCACTAAAAATTAAAACTACTTTTCATAGAAAAATATAATGTAAAAAGCACACACACAAAACAAACAAACAAACAAACAAAAACTGCTTTTCTTGAAGCCCTACAAACTGAAGCTAGTCAACTAGATAAAAACTTTGGGAAAAATCACTACAGTGACATGAGGATACTTCATAAAGCTTGCGAAAAAAGGATTAAAAGATAATGCAAATCTTTTCATAGACTTTTTGAAGACCTCTTGTACATCAGTTATCCTTATGCCTGTTGCCGTATGAATGAATTCCTCTGAAAGTCCATGCAAACACCAGATTTCAACTGCAATCCAGAAAATTCTGTCAGATTGCCACTAATCTTTTCAGTTGATGGCCCTCTGGACTCACAAACTAGCTTACAGACTGCTCCAGACATTAACCTATTTTTTTTTTTGTTTATTTCCATAAAATGCCTCTTATTAAGACTCTCTGCCTCCATCATCTACAGAGGCCTAGTTCTGAGAGTCTTGAGAATCCATCTGAAACACTGTCTTGTAGAAAGAGAAACAATTGTTTAATTGAACTGACTATTCCCAGGAATGGGAGAATAGTTTAGTAAGATCCTCTGCCACTCGGTTACTAACTTCATTTTTTTGTCTTCAGAGCCACTACCTCAGCTTTTAGTGTGTGAAACTTCCAGACAAAAGTATGTTGAGTGTAGATAACTCCCCCAAATTTGGTGCTTTGACATGATAAGTCCTTTGAAAATTAAAAGGCCTCAAAAATAAGCCTCTGAGTCGAGGTCCCTCTAGTCTTGTTTTGTCCTTCCTCCACCAAGCTCTGGGAGGGTGTATTAGTCCTTTTTGTGTTGCTATAACAAAATACCTGAGACTGGGTGATTTATAAAAAAAATGAAATTTATTGCTTACAGTTTCTGAGTCTAGGAAGTCCAAAGTCCATCTGGTGGTGGCAACAGTGACCCAGGGGTCTCATTGCAAGATGATGGAAGCAGTAAGGGCAAGAGAGACAGACTCTCCTCTTCTTTTAAAGCCCTCAGAGCCACACCCCTGACCACCATTTTTAATCCATTCACTACTGCATGGTCCTACAATCCAATCACCTCTTTAAGGCTCCACCTTTTAATTACCGTAATAGGATTTCCCACCCTCCTAACAGTCACAGTGGGGGCTAAGTTTCTAATACATAAAACTTGGGAACACAATTCAAGCTTCAAAGAGTTTTGGGGGGACATAATTCAATCCACTACAGAGGGACTTTTTTTTTTTTTTTTTTGAAATTTTCCTGACTAAGAAAGCTTCTTTACAGAAAAAAATGCAATTGTCTTAAGTTTGCCCCCTTAGGAATTTCATCAAATAACCAGGAAAGATTAACTCCTGGAGGAAGGAAAATGGGAAGTCACTTCGCATGGATAGATGTTTTCACAAGACAGTATCTGCTTTTTGGGCTTAGATGAGACTGGTTGACGCAGGTTTAGCTTGGTCTTTCTATTTCAATAGAAAAAAATAACGGTCGGCTTTGTTTTTCATGAGCAATTCAAATATAATTGTTAAGAAGGAGTAAATTGGGTAAAAGTGAATAGGATAAATGTTTATAAATAAACTTGACATAGCTTTGAAAATCTCAGTAATATAGAAAAGCTAGATATATTTGTGTTAATAAAATAATTGATAAAACATCTCTTTAGACATTTGAAATGATTTTCATCTACAAATATTGACATAAAACAGCTCAAAGAATGAAAGGTGTAGGGAATATATGTAAGTAAAAATACTAGATATGAGAGAATAATTGTACAGAATGCATAAGGAAGGTGGGGTGTGTTTTTGTGAAGAAGATTGTAAGAGGCACGGTGATGTGGTTTTTGTTGAATAAAAAAAGTTTGTCTAGTTGAAATGGAATTTAAAGATTGTTTCAAAATGCAGGAATAAAGAGAAATGATGTACATAAAACTGAATGGATATAGAAAGTTGGAAAAAGAAAGAAAAAAATTGTAAGAGTTTATAAGAGGTTTATGAAAATCTTATTTTGTGTGGTCATATCTGGCTAAGGTTGCAGAGATTTGTTCATAAGTGTGAAAGGACAAATTTACAACAAATTTAGTAAAAGATTTTAATTGGTTTTATTGCAATTCTAGAACCAGGCAACACATCATTCCATAAAATAGAATAAGCATTCCGAAGAGCTGAGCAGAGGAGGCTGGTTATAAATAACAGGTGTACTATAAGACAGGAATGGCTGAAGAAAGAAGAAACAAAGAAGAAAAAGATTTGTCTTTTCAGAGTTACTTGCCTTGTGAGGTGGGGACAGGGAGAGAACAACAGAAAAATATCTGATTATATCAAGCAGAATCCTGTGGAAAAACAAAACAAGAGGAAAGAACAATACTGATTCATTAACACTGGGTTACTTCAGGCTGTCCCTTTTGTGCAAGTGGAGGGAACTTCACCATCATGCTGTAGAGGGGAAATTTACTTTAATATATGCCATCTGCTTCTGTACCTGTGCTTGCTAAAAACAAATAAATGAACAAGGTAGCATAACTAACGCCATTTTGAACTACTCCGCCATTTCAGGCCAAGGCTGGAAAGTCCCTACGAGGGACAGCCCAGCTATACCAGGAAGGGCATGACCGCCCAAAGTACACCCAGTTCCAGGAACTGTCTAACCGGTTCCTTATCTATGGGCCACCTGGCCTAATCATAAAAGGGGTGGGTTATTGGTCAATTCCTTGTCTATGTACCACCACACTGAAAGCCACCAATAGATTTAAAAGTCACCTCAGGTGACCAATAAGCTGTGTACAACTCATCCTGTTGCCAAAGTCTGCCTACCAAACTGTATAAAAAGTGCTTGTGTTAAGAGCTCAGGGCTGCTTCTGTCCTGAAGACGGAGTGACCCCAGCATGCTGGAATAAAAACCTCTTGCTTGATTGCAGCGATCTCTGTCTCCTGGTCTTTGTGAGATGAGCCTTCCCAACAAGTAAGATTCGTGCTTTTGGGCCAGTCTTACAATGCCCACTGCAGATTTAAACAGGCCTGTTTGGAAAATTGGCTGTTATCTCTCTCTCTCCTGATTTTTCACAAGGTCAGACCACAACTTAATTTTAGTTTGGTGATTGGAACTAGCAGGGGTGACTTTATTTTGGTTTTCAGTCTGGTCTGTTGGGGCCTAGCACAGGAGCTGAGTCCAAAACAATGACCTCCTATGACTTCACATAACAATTCTTCCCTTTTGGTCAGGCTGTCACCTACATGAGTGTGTGACCAAAACTAAGGGCATTAGCACTCTCAGTTACCATTGTTCTGGGTTCCCAGTCTCAGCAGGCCATTCATAGTTTAAGGTGTCCTCATTAACATGCATTCTCTAAGTTTTTGTTATTCCAGCCCATTTGACCATTTGACAAGAGACTGGTGTTTGATGGGTGGCCACACACAAGCATTCAATACTTTTGAGGATACAGCACCTCACAGAGGTTAGTTTTGTGACTATCAGGAGGATAACATCAAGAGTTTGGAGTATGCTTCTTAGCCAGGGTCCGCATGAACTGTACTCACTAAAATTGAGTAGAGAGATGAGGGCTCTGCCCTTTAACTGTGTAGCCAGTTCACTATTTTTTTCATAACTGCATCTCTATAATACTTGAATATTTATTCATGTGCAGCAAAAAGTGTTAGTGAGTGCACAGACTTCTCCCTGTTCAGTGAGTAGGTAATCTAGCATCTCATGACTGGGCTGAAGCAGCGAGTGACCCATAGAAGCTACTGATTTTGAAAATTTAACTGCACCATTATCCTGCCAAGTGAAAGAGATAGGCATGTTAGGAAAAATTAAGAGGGGTAAGGTTCTTATTGTGATAGGTGATGGATCTTGGATGTGACCGGCACCATTGTGCACACAATAAGCACAAAATAGCCGCTGGCCTCGTCTTCCACTCCAGCACTAAACCCCTTCCCCTTCCCTCTATGAGAAGCCTCTTGACTTAAACAGAAATAGCTTTCTGGCTTCCACGCAGTTACATCAACCTAATGGTCCCTCCCCCCAGTACATTTCATGCCCAACAACTAATATAAACTCTCACAATCCCATCGTTGCTGCTGTCCCCCATTGTCAGGGCAGCCCCAGGCTGTTCCCCACTTTGAGCACAGCCCAGCAGATTCTTTTCCTGTAATAAAGCTTGAACGATACCCAGCATCTCGGCTTACTTTCTTTCAATAGGGAGTCTTATTCTGATGATCTTGGGAGGAAAAAGCTGTGTTTGTAGGATGAAGATGGCAACTTCTTGTCTTGGTTTGAAGTCTGAGTGTTTCTGGTTATGGCATCAGGTGTTTTTGGTGAACTCTTGGTGTGGTGCACACATCAGGCATAAAGCTTGTCCCTTGAAATTTAAATTTACGTAGGGTTGTTCAGCTTCTGCTTATAGGTCTTCAGGAACAGAGACCTATTTGTTGAGAGTTGTAGGCAGATATTACAGAAAACTAGAATTCAGAATGCAGTCCAGTCTACAGGTAGACAATAAAAACTCAAAAACAGTAAACAGGGCTACAATTTAATAACAGGTGTACTATAGTCTTCTTTTGAAACATAAATTGTTCTCTCTGTGGTCACCCTCATTTCTAACAGAGATAATCATGGTAAGACCAATTTGCCTGGTTATCTGCATAAGAGTGGCAGGAATAACGACATAGGCTTTTTAAAACTTTGTTTAAACATTTTGACAAGAAATATCAGTTTAGACTTTTGCTAGGAAGCCAAACCAAGGCAGACATTAGACTTCGCCTGCAGCATCTGATATCT
The DNA here is from genome assembly GCF_027409185.1 of Cynocephalus volans. Taxonomy (NCBI): domain Eukaryota; kingdom Metazoa; phylum Chordata; class Mammalia; order Dermoptera; family Cynocephalidae; genus Cynocephalus; species Cynocephalus volans. The sequence continues at coordinate 89,206,275 of NC_084466.1, forward strand.
TAAGGTTCGTGGGCATGCCAGGAAGTGACAACTTTTTACTCTCTCACTGTAAGGTTGGGAATCCTAGAAACCAGGCTTTCTATGCACATTTTCAAATATGACATTCCAGTCAAAGCCTCGGTAGTATAACCAGTGTTTTCAATTATATCTTGTTAAAGAGTACAGATTCTTTTTCTAAAAAATTATTTTTATTTATACATATTTATGGGGTACAGAGTTCACTCAGTATTTGTGTGCAGTATGTGATGATCAAATCAATATTACTGGCATGTTCTTATTGAATTTATGTAGATAACCATATTGCCATTAAAAATAAGAAAAGTACTCATGAATAATTTCCAAATTCTGAAGGGACCAGGTTGAGAGGAAAAGGAAATGTTTCAATTTTTGTTTACAAAAGTGTGCTTTACCAAAGTGCTGTGAGCTACAGATAGCTTTTAAAAAGTTTTCTTAGATCTGGAAGACAAGACATTAAAAGAACCAGTTATGCTTTAAAATAAAGAGGCCATAAAAGCTCATAATTCTTCATCAGTTCATTCAGTCTCATGTAACTAATTCTTTCTCTGATTGGGTTTAGTAGTTTTACAAACCCATCAGTTTCTTCATTAGAATTTTGGAAATCCAGTCCAATGGCATGAACTCAAAGTATTAGGAATCTATACTTTTCAAAGTTGTTTTTATTCTTTCCATGACTTTTCTTGATGTCACTTTAGTATTATAATTGCTTGCAAAGCACTTTCAGAAAGCACGCCACAATAAAGCAGTTGACTGTGGAAATCAAGACTTAAAATAGACGTGGTCAGTGCCGAGCCCATGGCGCACTTGGTAGAGTGCTGCGCTGGGAGCGCGGCGACGCTCCCGCTGCGGGTTCAGATCCTATATAGGACTGACCGGTGCACTCACTGGCTGAGTTCCGGTCACGAAAAAACGACAAAAGAAAAAAAAAAAAATAGACGTGGTCAAAGATCAGATAAGAGTCACACAACTGATGAGAAAATACAATGATTTAAAATAACCAAATTATGACTGGTAGCATTTGTACCAAGACATCAGATTTCTAGAAACTTTATACAATTTTGGAACACATATTAGTAGCATATGCATGTAACTCAAAGAAATTCAAGCATTATGTCTTGTTTTGACAATGTTTCCCTTCTAATTTTTTTTATTTTTTAAAAACTTATTTATTTTTTAGTTGACACATATTGATTGTACATATTTATGGGGTACACACTTATATTTCAATACATGTATATAATGTGTGATGATCAAATCAGGGTAATTAGCATATTTATCATTTTAAAACTTTATCTTTTTTTGTGATGAGAAAATTTGAGCTCCTCTCTTCTAGCCATTTGAAAATTTACAATAAATTATTGTTAATTATAGGTGCCTAGCATTACTGTACACCACTACAACTTATTTTTCCCATATAGCTGTAATTTTGTGTCCATTAACCAACCTCTCCATATCCCCCCCACCTTCCCAGCCTCTAGTAACCACAATTCTACTCTACTTCTAAAAGCTCAACTTTTTTTTCTTTTTCGCTCTCACATATGAGTGAAAACATGTGGTATTTCTTCTCATATAATTTAACCTATCAGATAAGACCAGTAGGTTTTAGTATCTTTCTTTTATAGATCCTGTAAGAAGTGCCCAGGCCCTTTGGAACATTTCAAAGTTAGTTCAAGGTCAGAAAGACAATATTTAGAATTTGATTTTGGAAAGTTTGTCAGATATCAAAGGTTTAAAACACTTAATTAAATAGGATCATGAAATAAAGCAAAGTGACAAAAGATTTCAAAGCACAAAACACAGGGAATTTTCTTGATAAAACATGGAATCAGTCAAAGGTTCAGATCCCTGACTGGCCAGCTGCCTTATCATTTTGACTTCACAAAGTTCTCTCTGATTCAAAAGATTATCTCCTTTCAACTTTTTTTTTTTTTTTTTTTTTACTAAAAATGCATCCTTACAACTTTTTCGCATCTTTTCTACTTACTTTTTCCTTCCTGCCTTTTTCCTTCTTAAATTCCTATTTTGAAGCAATCTTAAAATAAGCTCCAAATTAGACAAAATTGCTCCTTTTTAACAAAAATATGTCCTTTTATGATTTCTCACTGAAAACACACCTCACTTTCTTTGTACACTTTGCATGCAGAAATGTTTTCTTATTTCTAATAGTTTTAATTACGTATAATAATTAGAATTTTTTAATTTTAGTAGCCTTAATTAAATTTGTGAAAACCTAGAAAGTAACCCATTTTGAAGTGTTTGTCGTATACCAACATTTTATGAATCTACATTTTATAATTTTTAGAAACATGTACTGCCTCATAGAGCAACTTTTTCATGTTTATTAATGTGGGAAAAGAGCTTAAGTGATTCATTTTCAAGAATAGCTTAACAAGGGTTGCTTGAGTAACTGTGGTGTGATAACCCCTGGAAGTGCACTTTCCCTAGGGTGACTTCTCAAGATGGTGGCTGGTCACCGTGTTCTTTTTACTTCCTCATTCTTCTCCCTGCTCAGGACTTTTTGGCGGGCCTTTTTCATGGGCTTGTCCTGAGTCCATCCCTTTCTGCCAGCAGGAAGTGAACAATAAATACCTTATGAAGAAATAATGAAACTTAGGTGACATTTGGGAAGATTGTACACCCCATAATACTCAGCCAGTGAGGAACTGGGGGAGGGAGTTGCACACTAGGGAATAAATTGCTCAATGTAACCATTTCTGGTGTGCCTGCCCAATAGACACCCGATCTGCAGGACAATTCAAGTCTCGCTTTGCTGTACCTCATGTCTCTGTGTCCACCCCTTGGCATTGGACAGGTGAGGGCATTTCTCACACTAACAGGCCCAAATTTATATACCTTTTCTATACCATATAAAAATAAGATGTGAATATATATAAACCTCAAATTTATGCTTAATCATTGATGTTTTAGTATCTTAACTTATTTAGTAATGACCTGGACATTTAATGAGTATATTACTTAATTTCACCTTAAAGTTTCAAGTTACCTAAAAGATTTTTTTAAATGATGAAGAGTTTTTTTTTATAAACACTGATGCCTAATTTACTTTTTTTTTTCTTTTTTGGCAACTGGCTACTTTGGGGATCTAAACCCATGACCTTAGTGTTATAAGGCTGCACTCTAACCAACTGAACTAACTGGCCAGCACTTAATTTACTTAGTTTTACAAGCATGCCTGAACTGTTCATAAAAATTCTATCAGACATTGAACAAAGCTAACCAACATCTTAAGTTTTTCTCCTGTAACCCTTTTTATAGCATGGAGATGTTAGGCAGTTGCTACTAAGCACCAAGCAAGAACCCTAAAGTTAAATACATAGGTGTTTTGGTGATCGGAAGACACAGCTATTTTCATTAACCTCCCAAATAGTAAACTTGTCTTATCTACCTAAGATTTACCCCAGTCACGAGAGCTAAAAAGCATTTGAGAAATATTTAAATATTTACATATTTTAAAAAAATAAAATATTTAGGGATGGGCTGTTAGCTCAGTTGGTTAGAGTGTGGCTTTCTGTGCCTGGCTGTATTTGACAACTTTGCATCTGAAACTGTTGGAGTGAGCAGGACTGAAGCCATGTTGGAACCTAAAACTGCATGGGCTGTGTGCAAACATTTAAAAGACAAAGTTTTTTTCTTGGCATGCATTTTTCTGAGTTCCCTCTTTTCCCATGGTTATTTGCTATTTTGAACCTTGGTTATGGGGCTAGATGAATGTAAAGTTGTTTTCCAGCCAGCCTGAAGTTGCAGACTTGCATGTAATACCCACACCCTGAGATAAGGATGGGAGCAGAAACCAGACGAAGTCTTGGTGCGACCTTGCACCTGAGACCTTGCATGAAGCCCTCACTGCTCACGTGCCCCTTCCCTCCTGCTTTTCATTTCCCATATTCCATTCCCTCATCTTCCTCTTGAAAAAACCCTCAGTAAACCTGAGTCTTTGAGATGGCTTTAGCCTGGCCATTCTCCAGGTTTACCAGAGACATGGTTATCCCAACATCTCTCCTTAGGTCACTGATATGACTGAATAAAAGCTGACTTCCATTTTCACCAGCAGATGATTTTTGGGTTGTTTAATTTTTTGTGGGGACAGGCAGCTGGACCTGTGAGTTTGGTGTCAATTTTTGGGAGCCTCAGCCAGGAGCTGATTGTGCTCTGTAACAAAACCACATGCTTGCAGGTTTCCTCACTTCCTTAGAAAAGCCCAACGCAAACTGTGCAGCATCCTGTGCATGCACGGTGGCCATTTGGTGGTGAGGAGAGGTAACTGTAGGCTTGGAGCTGACATTTTCTGAGGAACTGCCTGGGGCTGAGTGCTGTGCATGCTGGGGATTGTTCCTCTCACCAGCATCTTTTCTGATGGAACGCCGGGACTCTATTTCAGACAGAGCCAGGAGCCTAGCCATTGACACAAACTTACTTATTTCATATCAAAAGCAGTTGCTGCCAAAGTTTAATTAGTGCACTTTGGTGGCCAGGCATTTTACTGATGGTGTGTTCAACTGTCAACAGCCTATGTGTCAGGTATTATCATCCCTATTTTACTAAGGAGAAAACTGGGGCTTCTTGGAGGTTAGGGGGTTAAAATGACAGGCCAGCAGGTGAGAGAACAAAGGTCTGAGTCAAGTCTTCTGATTTCAGATCCTATATATTTTTTCTACCATTCCATTTGCTTCACTGATTTTCTGTGAAAATCATTTCAGTACTGGAACCCTTGCAAGTGGAAACTGAGGGATTGGGGATGAAAGAATGATTTGATAGACCCCGGTTTTAATTCTGAATCTGTAATTGACTTCATTGGAGGAGCTAACCTTCTAGTGTCAGGCCCCCCATTCTATCCCCGCCTGAGCAATCAAGTCAAACATGCAGAGGAGTTGTGAAAGGCTTTTGCTCCTCAGAAGTAGTATCTTTTGCTAGAAAGTTTTTCTTTTTCTTTCTTTGTTTCTTTCTTTGTTTCTTTCTTTGTTTCTTTCATTGTTTCTTTCTTTGTTTCTTTCTTTGTTTCTTTCTTTGTTTCTTTCTTTGTTTCTTTCTTTGTTTCTTTCTTTGTTTCTTTCTTTCTTTCTTTCTCTCTCTCTCTCTCTCTCTCTCTCTTTCTTTCTGTCTTTCTTTCTTTTTAAAATAAATATGTTCAAAGGACAAGGAGAAACCAAATTTGAAATCCATTTGTCTGCAAAGCACTTGACCCAAGTTTCTTCCAGGGTTTTGCTGTCTTCTACAGAAGTGTGCTCCAATATAGTGAATGCTGAACTGGCTGGGAAATTCAAATGACAAATGCAGTCTGACTCCCACGGCTGTGCCTTGGGGGCCAGCTCATTGCATGAGCGTGTCCTGGGCAGCAGCAGGAAGTTCTCACAGCCCCTGTCATCCCAGGAGCTTTGCTCCTGTCCCTGATGTTGCAAGGGGTGCCCAGAAGGCCACTTGGTCCTGTCTTCCTCTGACTCCTGGGAGGGCCTATAGAGATTACCAATATTTGCATAGTGCTCTACAGTTTACACAACTAAGCACTCAGCCTCTGCAATAACCTGGTGAATGGGAGGGTTATGACACCCAAAGTTCTCATTCTGGTAAGTAGCAAAACTCTTTCTCAGCTCCTAGGTTGCAGAGCCTGTCTTTCTCACTACACCAGCACGTGTCCCAGAAAATGTGCTCAGTGCATGAGATCTCTCTCTCCCTCTCTGTCACATATTTATTGAATGCCTATTACATTTCTCAAAAAACAAAACATAAACAAATTTAGTTTAAGGGTCTTATGTGGCTTTTATTTGTGATTCTAGCATCAGGCAACACCTTGTTCCATAAAACAGAATGAGTGTTCCGTGAGCCGAGCAGAGAAGGTGGATTTTATGGACAGAAAAGGGCTGAGGAAAGCAGAAACAGAAAGTGAAAGGCAGATTGACCACCTCAAAGGTACTTTTCTTGTAAAGGTCACAGCACAAGGGATTTCCTTATCATGCTAGCCAGACTGGCGTGTGTGAGGATTTGGCCATTATCTCTCACTGTCCTGATTTCTCGGAAGGTCAGATAAAAGTCTTCCTTCTGGGTTGGTGAGGTGGAACTTCAGCCTGAGAGACTCCATTCTGGTTTGGTCTGTCAGGCCTAGTGCAGGAGCTCAGTCCAAAGCAAGGCCTCCTCTAAGTTTTATTTAACTAATTCCAGGCAGTGTCTTAGGTACCAGGGATGTGACAATTAACAAAACGGACACAAGTCATGGAACAGACAAGAAAATGAACAATGAATCACAGAGCACGGCTGTTGGTGGTGAGTGCAATGAAATCAAATAAACTGAAGTTACTATTCTTTCTCACACGTGCTTGTTCATTTAAGGAGAGAACAAAGAAAGATACTAAAAGACCGTAAGATATTTATTCACAGGAAGCCGGAGTGATTGTTTTAGGAGCACAGATCTGATCTCGTCTGTTCCCCTTCTATGAAGCACGGCCCCTCTTCCTGGCTTCCTGTTGCTCTGGAGATGCAATCTGAGCTCCCCTTGGGCTGAGCAGGTGCCCCACCTCTCCAGATCCATGTCACCATCAGGGCCCCAGGTCCTGCTCCTGGACTTTCCTGTAGGCCCAGAACATACTCCCTACCCTGGGGCTCGGCCCTGCTGTTCTGCGGCCAGCCTGGGCTGTCACACTCGCTGCTCCCAGCAGGCCCGTCCACCATTCAGCCCTCAGATCTCACCTCCGAGGCCTCTTCCCCGGGGAGGTCAGTGGCCCAGCCTTCCCACTGCCCCAGGATTTCAGTTGTCCGGTAACTTTTCATTCCCTGCCCTGACCACAGTTGTAACCACACCTTCATTGGTGTGGTCACTTTGTTAATGATCATCTCTCCCACTAGAGGAAGGCCCCGGGGTGGGACCTTGTGGGATCTATTCCCCCAGTCTCAGTCTAGAGCCCGAACCCCAGGGGAGCCCGTTTGGCACATGCAGCTTGACTAATGAGCGCAGGAGGCAGGTGAGCTCCCAAATGAGGATCCCTGAGTACTGAAGGTGTGAACATATGGTGGCTGTGTGCCCAGTGCTCTTCCAGCACTTTCTCTTTTCTTGGAACTGAAAATTTGACATAGAAAGAGCCAGTCAAGTACTGGATCTTAGTTTCTCCTACAAACATAGAGACTAGGGTGCTATTGACAGGGTGTTTTCTGGCAGAGAGTAAAGGAAAATAGAATGGAGAGAGAGGGAGAGAGAATGAAACAGAGACAGCAAGAGAGAGGGAGTGAGCGAGAGAGAGAATGAGAGAGACAAAGGCTGAGAGAGGATGAGAGAAATAGTGAGTGAGAGAGAGAGGACGGGGGAACGCACTGTGCCCAGAGGGGCTGAGCAGGAGCTCAGGGAGAGCCTCGATGTCCTTTGAGTCCCTGAAGTCATCACACCCTTTCCTGGCCTGGCTCCTCACTCTTAGAAAGTCCCTTGAAAGTCATTAGTAAGTAAGTAGGAGACCCAGTGAGGCCGCCCAACTTTCCTCTAAATCTTTTTGTGTCTCCCCTCATCACCCTTTGTGCTCTTTTATCTTGTTGGACACTAAAGCTCAGGAAGCAGGAGCTGCAGTCCTGGGACAGAGACCACCCTGCCTGGCGGCACAGACAGCTCTGGCCACAGAGCCCCAGTGCTTGTGGGAAAGTCTTCCTGTTTGTTCAGAGAAGTACACACACCAGGAAGAGACATTTGATCATCCCAGGAGGTGGGTGACTGAAGGGTCAGACTACAGGTTCATTGTTCCTTATCCAAAATGCTTGGGTTGAGAAGGGTTTTGAATTTCTTTTTCTTTTTTTTTTTTAATTTTGAAACATTTGCATAAACATAATGTAATGAGACATCTTGGGGATGGGACCCAAAATTCACTGATGTTTCTTATACTCCTTATGGACATAGCCTGAAGGTCATTTTATACAATATTTTAAATAATTTTGTACATAAGACACATAAGCCGTCCCATGAGGTCAGGTGTGGATTTTCCATGTGCGGTGTCAGGTCGGCACTCAATAGGTTTTGAATTTCGGAGCATTCAGGTTTTGGATTTTTGTATTTCACTCATCCAGGGCCCCCAGGCAGTGCCGCCTGAGCACGGGTGTGCTCCAGCCCTGAGGCCGCTCTCCCCTGCTCCAGTCTTCTGAAGGGCGAAAGCAAGGGAGCAGGACCCTGAGCGGGTCCCACACCAAGTGCCGGGACAGGGACCATCAGTGGCAGCAGATTGTGCAGGTGCAACAACTTCAGGAAGAGGAGGGACCGACCAGGGGCCCGGCCCCCCTCCCACCCCTCCCCTTCCCAGCCACAGCTCAGGAGAGACCAGCATCTACTCCAGCCTTGTTCAGGGCCGAGCACCAGGGGAGCACCAGCCTCCCCAGAAGCAAGGCCAGCTTGAGCCTGGAGCTGAGGCTCCTCTCTCGAGGAGGTGCTATAACATAGTGCTCGTAGGGTCTAAGCACTTTTTCCTGCACAGTGGGCAGCAGGGACAGCAGCTCAGACCCATGTCCAGCTCTTACAAGCGGCGGGAACCTGGATGCGTTTCTCTGTCTCCTGGATGTTTGCTTTTCTGAGAGGTGCGCAGTGGCAGAGCCACCTCCCAGACCGTGGGTGGGGCTCTGTAAGGGGTGTAAAGCTTTCAGAATAGGACTTGGTGCTGACAACTATGCCAGGGACAGGATCAAGTGTCTCTGTCCCCACAGTCAGGAAGTCAGACACCAAGACCTCTGTCACCTCTCCTCTCTACAAGGCTCTTAGCTCTAGGCAGGGCCTACATGCTCCCTGTTCTAAGATTAAGAGTTTGGATGTTAAATAACACAATCAGTGGTGAATTTTAGGTCCCACTCTCTGAGATGTGTTTTCGAGGGCAGGCCTCCCCTGCCTGCAAACCTCCATGCCCTGCAGCTCCCTGAAGCTGCTCACTGTTTCTGTAACGTCTTCTTCTCCATCCTCCCACGGATTCTCCGTAGAAACTATGGGAGGGACAGCTTGTGCGCGGGCCCTGGCAGGGGACAGCCTGTGTGCGGGCCGCGGCAGGGGACAGCTTGTGTGCGGGCCGCGGCAGGGGATCCTCGGCATCTGATGAACGGGGGGGGGGCTGGAGGGAGGCCCTGCAACTGAGTTTCTTTGAACCGAGTTGTTTAGAAGTCACAAGCTTACATTTTAATAACCCTTATGTCAAATCATCACTGAAACTGCGGTCTTAAAACTTATTTATGAGGGCTGGCCTGTGGCTCACTTGGGAGAGTGTGGTGCTGACAACACCAAGGCCACGGGTTTGGATCCTGTATAGGGATGGCCGGTTGGCTCAGTTCAGAGAGTTTGGTGCTGACAACACCAAGTCAAGGGTTAAGATCCCCTTACCGGTCATCTTAAAGAAAAAAAAAAAAAAAAAACAGCTTATTTATGCAGAGGTAGAAGCGTCAAGGCTTTCACAGAGAAAATAAATATAAAAAACGGAACCCAAGAGACGCGTGTGCTGATCACATTTAGCATCTGTGCTTGGCCACTGAGGAGAAGCAAAAAACCATATACATATGAATGCTGAGCATTTCGAAGTTATGAAATTTTAATTTTGTGTAAAGAAGTTTAGGCAGAGAGTAATATTAGACAATAAAATTTGGATACAATTTTAAAGGTAAAAACATAGAATAATAAAGCAGGCAACCCACATGTGGATAATGAAGGACTGGCAAATTCAGGCATGCAATGACCGTGAATGTGCTGCATGTGTCATTGATTCTGGATGGTTTCAATGCGATCCTATCCATGAAAACAAATGCTTTTGCCCAAATGCGTCTTCTCGTTTTCTGCTCTGAGGAAATGGAGCTGGCCACGTTCTAGTCCTCACGCTGTCTGGCGGGCAGCTCACCTGTGTGGTGCTGGGATCTGGGGCCGGGCCTGCATCTGCTGAGGCCTCCCTGGTCCAGCCACATCAGCACGCACTGCCGGTGCTCACAGGCCTCTGTGCAAACCTGGAGGAGAAGGCCACTGAAAACAGGCTCCGATGTCACCTAAATGGTCTGTCTCTCTCCCTAGCTCTATTGCCCCCACTTCCCTTATTAGGGGCGGGATCCCTTACTTTCTACAATCTCAGAACCACCCCACAATGAAAATGATCCTCTAGCGAGCCAGCCAGATGCGCGTCGAAAGTTTGATGCATAGGATTTCTGGTTCTAACCCTCAAGGCAAGTGTCACTAATCACCCTTGTTTCACTGACAGGGAAACCGAGGTACAGAGGCTTTAAATAACTCACTCAGAGCCCATCGGTCAGGAAGTGGCAGAGCTGTGGTGAGCTGCAGCCCTTCCCTGTGGAAGAGGCATCCTGGACAGCGCAGCGCTCAGCCCATCTCACCTGCGAGGGACTGAGAACGCCTTGAGTACCTGCACACGCCCAGCATGGAGCACGGGCTCTGCCGAGCATGGCCCTTGTGCCCCGGCCTGGAGGAGGGAGAGGCCCTGTACAGAGCTGCAAGGCTGACCCAGACGCTCTAGCCTTCCACACAGCAGAAGTGCTTGCAAAGCTGGGGGCAGGCTGGGAAGCAAGGCTGTCCTCAGTGGTCAGTGTGTGATGGGGAGGGTCACTAAGGAGGCAGGGCTGTCCTTGGGGGTCAGTGTGTGATTGGGAGGGTCACTAAGGAAGCAAGGCTGTCCTCAGTGGTCAGTGTGTGATTGGGAGAGTCACTATGGAGGCAGGAGTGTCCTTGGGGGTCAGTGTGTGATGGGGAGGGTCACTAAGGAGGCAGGACGGTCCTTGGGGGTCAGTGTTTGATGGGGAGGGTCACTAAGGAGGCAGGAGTGTCCTTGGGGGTCAGTGTGTGATGGGGAGGGTCACTAAGGAGGCAGGGCTTTCCTCAGGGGTCAGTGTGTGACGGGGAGCGTCACTAAGGAGGTGGGATTGTCTTCAGGGGTCAGTGTGTGTTGGGGAGTGTCACCATGGAGGCAGGAGTGTCCTTGGGGGTCAGTGTGTGATGGGGAGGGTCACTAAGGAGGAAGGACTGTCCTGGGGGTCAGTGTGTGATGGTGAGGGGCACTAAGGAGGCAGGGCTGTCCTCAGTGGTCAGTGTGTGATGGCGAGAGTCACTAAGGAGGAAGGACTGTCCTCGGGGGTCAGTGTGTGATGGGGAGGGTCACTAAGGAGGAAGGACTGTCCTGGGGGTCAGTGTGTGATGGGGAGGGTCACTAAGGAGGCAGGACGGTCCTTGGGGGTCAGTGTGTGATGGGGAGGGGCACTAAGGAGGCAGGGCTGTCCTCAGTGGTCAGTGTGTGATGGCGAGAGTCACTAAGGAGGAAGGACTGTCCTCGGGGGTCAGTGCGTGATGGGGAGGGTCACTAAGGAGGCAGGGCTATCCTCAGTGGTCAGTGTGTGATGGGGAGAGTCACTATAGAGGCAGGACTGTCCTGGGGGTCAGTGTGTGATGGGGAGGGTCACTAAAGAGGCAGGACTGTCCTGGGGGTCAGTGTGTGATGGTGAGGGGCACTAAGGAGGCAGGGCTGTCCTCAGGGGTCAGTCTATGATGGGGAGGGTCACTAAAGAGGCAGGGCGGTCCTCGGGGGTCAGTGAGTGATGGGAGGGCCACTGTGGAGGCAGGAGTGTCCTCAGGGGTCAGTGTGTAGGGGAGCGTCACAGGGGAGGCAGGAGTGTCCTCAGGGGTCATTGTGTGATGGGAGCATCGCTGTTGAGGCAGGATTGCCTTCAGTGGTCCGTGTATGGTAGTACATTCTGGAATGTCACATTGTTAATTTACTGCTGTTACTAGTTCTACACTGCCTGTCCTTATGTCCTTCTTTGATGATTGAATCAACTGATTTTTCATGTCAAACTTCCGTGTCTTGTCAATAAAAAGAAAGGCTGATTTTGGATCGGGGCTGCTCCCCTGATGGGTGGCAGTCCCTCCAGGCCTCATTGATTGTATTTTGAGCGAATTCTTTCTTTCTCTTTTCTCCATCTCAGTTACACATAGGAAAGTGTAACAAGTGGTGCCCCGTGTGAGGAATTCCCTCGGATCTGAGATTGACCTGCCAAGCACTGGAGAGGAAAAGGACCTCCGGCTCATCCCGGCAAGAGAGTCCCTAGTAAGGGAGACGCATCCCGGTAAGGGAACAGGGGTGGCTTTCGATTAGCGATTGCTCGCCTGCGGCAGTGTCCAACTAGGGCTTCACCTGGAGGTTTTGCTTTCTCTCTCTTTCAATTTTCTGTCTATTCTTCCAGCTATGGGTAACTCGCTGTCTACAAAGGAAGTTCAATATAGGTCACAACTTTGATGTCTCCTTAAGGCAGCAGGATATAAGGTAACTAAGCGTCAACTAACTGAATAATTATTGGTTATTCGACGGCATTGCCCTCAGTACCTTAAAGAAGGGAATCTTGATATTGAGGGTTGGGAACAAATTGACCGATGGTTAAAAAATGCAACAGGTCCAGTTAAGGCTTCTCATCTAATGGTCTGGAGTCTATGTCGAGTGGCTTTAAGATCTATTCAGGACCCTAACAAAAAGCAACAACACGTTTCTGTCACTAAGGAGGATAAGAAACAATCCTCGCCTCCTCCTTCTCCCCACCACCTTTATAGGGGAACAATTCAGCCGCTCCCTTGATGGAACGTTGTATTAAAGAAGGACACAACATGGAAACTGATACTTGTCATGTCTTTCCTCTTTTGAGAACTGGGACTCAGCTCAGACATGAAAACCTCTCATTTTCCTTGCTTCAAAAGTTTAGAAAGAGCATAACAGAAAATGGCTTACATAGTACTTTTACTAAAGGGTACTTAGAATCTATTGCTCCTGGGTGTAATATGACCCTTTGGGATTGGAAGACACCTGGAAAAACTGTTTAACTACTGCACAATACACTGTATGGCTGCAAGAATATCGGGAAGCCTTACATAATATTTTACTGGAAAATTTATGAAATAATGTTCAAATTGATAGGAATGTGTTATTTGGGGAAGGAGATTTTATAACTCCTCAGGCACAAGCTTTGCTTCCTCAACAAGGACTTGACCAGACAACTCGTGCGGCCGTAAAAGCTTGGAACAGAATTCCTGAAACAGAGACTCCCACTAAATCTTTCACTACTATTAGACAGGGCCCCTCTGAGCCTTATATACATTTTATTAATCGTCTTCAAGATGCCATAACTAGACAAATTGACAATGCTGAGGCAGCCCAAGTACTTTCACTACAATTGGCTTTTGACAATGCTAATGAGGACTGCCCAAATGTCCTCCTTTCAATGAAAAATAAAAATTCCACTCTTGCCGATATGATCAAAGCCTGTCAGAATGTGGGCACCGAAACCCATAAAGCCCAGATTCTTGCTGCAGCTCTCCAATCTAAAACATGTTTTAAATGTGGAAGGGAAGGTCATTTTCAGAAAGATTGCAGACTAAGAGAGGTAGACAAACTAAACCAAAACAAAAATGTCCTAAATGTAAAAGAGGATTTCATTGGTCAAATCAGTGCGCATCTAAATTTGATATAGAAGGCAATCCTATGTGGGGAAATGAGGAAGGGGGCGCCAGATCCCGTGCCCCAATAAACAAAGGGGGTCAAATTCTCAGTGCTCAGGCTCAAGTCTGGACTCCTCCTCAGGACAGTCTTCCTCTCCCAGACTTCAAATAAATGACCAAACAATTGTCAATTTGACCTTAGCAAAAGATGTTATTTTAGATGAGGCAGGACAAGTGAAGTTAGGGACAACAAGTTTCTCTGGTCCATTCCCTTTTAACGCCCGTCGTATTATACTGGGCAATCCAACATACTCTATAAATGGTGTCCAAATTATTCCAGAGTTAATTCCACCTGATAAGTTGGGACCAATTCATGTTATGATAACTAGTTTAGGATATCATGTAATTCCGAAAGGGACTCAAATAGCTCAACTTGTTCTCTTGTCCTCTTTGTTTTCTGAAACAAAATCTGAACCTCAATCTCCTGCTTCTCCTGATGCTTTCTGGATACAAAAGTTAAATAATGCTCAGCCACTGTTAACATTATCTGCTGAACAAAAGTTAATTACAGGGCTGGTAGAATTGGGGGCTGACATTACTATAATTGCAAAAAAGGATTGGAATCCATTATGGACCATAACGTCTTCTCCAGTTACACTTACTGGACTAGGCGGGTCCAAATCCCCTTTGTCAAAGTAAAAATCCTTTACTGTGTACCAGCCCGGAGGGACAAACTGCCTCCATCATGCTTTATGTTCTAGATCTCCCTTAAACTTTATGGGGATGAGACCTCCCTACTCAGTGGGATGTTTATATTGGGACATCTTCAAACTTATCATGATGGCAGCTGCCACACTCCCGCCATTTAAACTTCAATGGACCCCCGGTCCTCCGGTTTGGGTGGAGCAGTGGCCTCTTAAAGGGGAGAAATTAAATCAAGCTACTCTAATTGTCAAACAACAGTCACAATTGGGACATCTGGAGCCATTATATAGTCCCTGGAATACTCCTATATTTTGCATTCCTAAAAAATCAGGCAAATGGAGATTATTACATGACTTAAGAAAAATTAATGCCCGCATTCTTCCCATGGGGGCCCTACAGCCTGGGCTCCCTAACCCAGCCCTCATTCCTAACAATTATCATTTAATCATCATAGACCTAAAAGATTGCTTTTTTACCATACCTTTGCACCTGGAGGACAAAGAAAAGTTTGCCTTCTCCCTTCCTAGCATCAATGCAGGAGCGTCTGCTCAAAGATATCAATGGAAAGTTCTCCCTCAACGGATGACTAATAGCCCTACTGTTTGTCAGGACTTCGTGGATGGAGTTATTTGACCCACTTGTGAAAAATTTCCAGCTGCTCTTATTTATCATTATATGGATGATATTCTTATTGCTCATGATGATCCAGACCTGTTATCACAAGTTTATTTACATTTAATCAAACAAATTAATAATGCCGGTTTACAAATAGCTCCAGATAAAATTCCAAAAACGGAGCCTTGGAAATACCTTGGTTTTCTGATCACTCAGAGAAACATACGGCCACAAAATATATCTTTCCATATTCAGGAGCTGCTTACTCTCAATGATTTACAAAAACTACTTGGCCAAATTAATTGGCTCTGCCCTTCCATGGGTATTTCTACTTATCAATTACAACATTTTTTTTTTTTTTTTTTGTGACCGGTAAGGGGATCGCAACCCCTTGGCTTGGTGTCGCTGGCACCACGCTCAGCCAGTGAGCACACCTGCCATTCCTATATAGGATCCGAACCCGCGGTGGGAGCGCCGCTGCACTCCCAGCACTGCACTCTCCCGAGTGCACCACGGGCCGGCCCACAACATTTGTTTAATACCTTAAAGGGAGACCCTGATCTGTCCTCCCCGCATTATTTGTCTGAACAAGCAAAATTAGAATTAAAACAAATTGAATCCTTTTTACGTTCCAGACAATTAACACGCATTGTTAAATCTCAAGTCATTCATTTCATTGTTTTAAATACCCCACATAGTCCTACAGGTTTGCTTTGCCAACTTATCCCTCAAACAGGAGTCATTGAATGGATTTTCTTACCCCATGAATAGAAAAAGAAATTATATACTAAATTAGAAGAGCGCATTCATTTACTCACTAGGGAAAGGCACTGTTGTCAAATGCTTACCGGATATGTCCTGATACTATCAACCCTGGTCTTTCTACAACTGATTTCTACACTGCCCTTGAGCAATCAGAGTCCTTACAGACAGCTATGGCTGGTTTTGCTGGTAAGCTACAGTTCTCATGGCCACATGATAAAATCCTTCAAGGACTCCAATTATTACCTATACAATTAAAATCCTGCTTATCCCCTGTTCCTCTTCCTCAAGCACTAACTGTGTTTATTGACGGTTCTGGTAAATCAGGAAAGGGGTCTATAACATGGCAGGAACAAGGAATCTGGAAACGTTTTGTTGCTATTCATCATAAATTCACTCAAAGGGCCGAACGGGCTGCTGCTATTGCAGCTTTATAGCATTTTTCCACTCGGCCCCTTAACTTAGTGGCTGATGCTGCCTACGTAGTAGGAGCCTTACAAGTTATTCGAAGTGCCTCTATCCATGAGGGAAATGATTTTCTTTTATCTAAAATGTTTCAACACTTATAAAAACTTATTCAAAAGAGGTATCACCCTTTCTAGGTAACTCACATACGCTCTCATTCTGGCCTCCCTGGTCCTTTAACAGCTGGAAATGATACAGCTGATCACTTTGTCATGTATAATAATGTTTTACAAAAGGCTATTGATTCTCATCAATTTTTTCATCAAGGGGCGCGAGCTTAGCTAAAATGCATCAAATTTCTTACAAACAAGCTCAAGACATTGTTCGTGCTTGCCCTGATTGTCAAAGATTTCCTAAATCTAGTTTTCCTGGAGGGGTTAATCCCTGAAGAATAAAAAGTAATGAAATCTGGCAGATGGATGTCACTCATTATGCTCCGTTTGGACGTCTTAAATATTTACATGTTACTGTTGATACTTATTCTGGTTTTATTCATGCTACTGCCCAAACACGAGAAGCTATTAAACATGTCAAAAAAAAAAAAAAACATTGTCTCTCTGCCTTTGCTGCCATGGGAATTCCAGCTCAAATAAAAACAGACAATGGGCCGGCATGCACCTCCAAAGTCTTTCAATTATTCTGTAACAATTGGAACATTAAACATGTCACAGGAATCCCATATAACCCCACCGGCCAGGCAATTGTTGAAAGGGCGAATTGCCTTCTTGAATCTCAGTTAAATAAAAGGACAATATAGATATAGGAATAGCCCCTCATGAACAGGTCTTCAAATCTTTGTTTACACTAAAATTTTAAAACTGCAATTCCCAAAACTTAAGCGCCACAGAACGGCTCTTTATCCCTCCTGAAAAGAAGCCTAAACCCTTGGTTTTATACCGCCACCTACTGACGGAACCACAGTGGTCGGGACCTGCTGAATTGGTAACATGGGGAAGAGAGTTTGCTTCCGTTTTGTCTCCCACAGGACTGGTGTGGATTCCCTCTAAAGCTGTCAAACCTTATCATGTGGAACCCCAGATCCAACGAAGGGCCCAATCCGATCCCAGAGTTTCAACACCTCACCATCTCACCTCAATGCATCCCTCCGGAACTGGCCTGCATCAGACTGCCAATGTGATGATGCCAACAACCAACTCCACTCCAACCTACATGAACCCACCAGTAATGACGACAACAGCTAGCTCCAGACCAACGTGGGGTGGATTAAAAGGTCTCATTAGTCAAGCAGAAGTTACAATTCAAAGAACAGGCACTCCTGTCATACCAGAAAATTTATTTCTGGCCATCCTTTCTCACGTAACCATGAACTCAAAAGGACGTAAGGTAATATTAGTCTTGTTAACTTTCTCTATGCTTTTCTCCTCAACTGTAAGTACTCATGTTTATTGGACGCAAAGCCAGCATAATTGTGATGCAGGATATCACTCCATGTGTATAACTTCTATTCCTTTTAATTCCTCCACTGCATGGAAAGACGTACAAAAACTTTTACATGGAGCTTTTCATTCTGATTTACATGGACATATTAAAAACTTAATAATCAAATTTCAACAAAAAATGACAGCTTCAAAAAGAAGCTCAAATGATTACTATTAATCATTTAAATGATTTGTCCCATTGGCTTAATCCTACCCATTGGTTTTCTGGTTTAAATTTAAGAATTTGGATTATTGCTGGAATTAGTGTCTTAGGTATCATGTGTTTTCTTATAGTGATTAAACCGTTATGTTCCGTGGTCCATCGGACTCGTCAAGCTGAAGTAATGCTGACTGTTCTTCATCAGGACACCTTTGACTCTGACTCCTTCATCGCTTCTGATTTTTATAATAATAATAAGGGGGGAGATGTAGTGGGTTAGAAATCTTGATTCTCCTTTGATCTTAGAATAGGATTTTTAGGTAATGAATGAATGAGCCAAAAGGTTCTTGAGTAGGGGACAAAAGTCCACAGATAAGGTTGGCAAAAGCTATCTAATCAATTCTAATCATTGTTTTGCTAAAATATGGAGGTTACAGCAGTTTAGGGATGAAATTGTGTATTTTGACTGTTTTAGGTTGCTGGTTTGATTCCAGCTTGAATGACCATTGACTATTTAACCTACTGATTTTTCTTGAGATATGTTAAGGAAACTGCTTGAATGCTGTTTAAATATGCTAAGGAAATTGCTGTAGGAAGTATGTGAAAAAGAAAATGCTTACTAAGGACAAGCTCTTTGTTGGTGAATTAACCTAGCTTTTTACAAATTACATTCTGGAATGTCACCCTGTTAATTTACTGCTGTTACTAGTTCTACACTGCCTGTCCTTATGTCCTTCTTTGATGATCGAATCAACTGCTTTTTCTTGTGAAACTTCCTTGTCTTGTCAATAAAAAGAAAGGCTGATTTTGGATAGGGCCGCTGCTCCCCTGATGGGTGGCAGTCCCTCCAGGCCTCATTGATTGTATTTTGAGCAAATTCTTTCTTTCTCTTTTCTCCATCTCAGTTACACAGAGGAAAGTGTGGTCACTATGGAGGCAGGACTTTCCTGTGGGGTCAGTGTGTGATGGGGATGGTCACCTACAAGAGGCAGGACTGCCCTCAGTGGTCAGCGTGTGATGGCGAGGGTCACTTTGGAGGCAGGAGTCTCTTCGGGGGTCAGTGTGTGATGGGGAGATTCACATACAAGAGGCACGTCTGTCCTTGGTGGTCTGTGTGTGATGGGGAGGGTCACAATGGAGGCAGGTCTGTCCACGGGGGTCAGTGTGTGATGGGGAGGGTCACTACAGTGGCTCGGCTGTAGCTGACGGTCAGCGTGTGATCGGAGTGTAACGTAGAGGAGGGAGAACTGTCCTTGGTGGTCTGTGTGTGACGGGGAGGGTCACTATGGAGGCAGGATGGTCCTTGGTGGTCATTTTACGATTGGGATGGTCAGTATGGAGGCAGAGCTGTCCTTGGGGTTCAGTGTGTGATGGAGAGGGTCACTATGAAGGCAGGTCTGTCCTCAGCAGTCAGTGTCTGATGGGGAAGGTCACACAAAATAGGGAGGACTATCCTTGGTGGTGAGTGTGTGACAGGGAGTGGCACTATGGAGGCAGGAGTGCTCTCAGTGGTCAGTGTATGATTGGGAGGGTCACTCTGGAGGTCACCCCTCAGTGAATGGCAGTCGTAAGTGCTAGCCTTATTGAGTGCTTGTTATGTAGATAAGGAAACGAGCACAGAGGCTCAGTGACGCGACTGAGGTTGTCCCGCTCGCAGGAGGCAGAGGAGGATTTCACTCCAAGCATCCTGGGATCAAGGATGGCCAACTAGACCAAGGAAGGGACAAGATGTCACCAGAGAGAAGGGGAAGAGGGGATTCCACAGATTTTCAACAAAAATCCCCTTTATTTTTAAGCATTTTTTTCTGTTTATGGTTATTTATAAACCACTAGCTTGCCTCTGCATCATAATGAGGAAATATTGTTTCTGATAGATAACAGTCAACTTTGAAAATGTATTTCCTTTTAACTTTAAAGAACTTTGTAAGAACTCATGGAGATATAATTTACATACATAAAATTTACCCATTTAAAGGGTAGAATTCAATGTTTTTTAGTATATTCACACGTATGTGTAACTATCATCACAGCAAATTTTAGAACATTTCACCACCTTCAAAAAGAAATTCCATGGTTTTAACTAACCCCCACTCCCATACTCCACACAACCACCACCCCTAAGCAGCCACTAATCGTTCTGTCTCTACAGATTTCTGTGTATTGGACATTTCATATGAAAGGATTCATATAATATGTGACCTTTTGTGACTGGTGTCTTTAATTATCATATTTTTTTCAAGGTTCATCCACGTTGTACATGTATCAGTGCTTTATTTATTTTTATGGCCAAATAAAATTCCATTGTAATAATATACCACAATTTGTGTATCTGTTCATCTGCTGATGAACGTTTGGGTTGTGTCTACCTTTTGGCTATTATGAATAATGCTGCTATAAACGTTTGAGGACAAGTTTTTGTGTTAACATGTTTTCATTTCTCTTGGGTACGCTAGGAGTAGAATTTCTAGGTAATATGGTAACTTTGCGTTTAATCATTTGAGGAACTGTTTTCTGAAGCAGCTGCCCCATTTTACATTCTCAGGATGTGATGTTTTATATTCATTGATTTTCAGATGTTGAACCAATCTTGCATACCTAGCATAAATCCACTTGGTCAAGTTGTATAATATTTATACATTGTTGGATTTGAGTTGCTGTTATTTTGTGGATGAGTTTTGCATATTGGTCTGTAGTTTTCTTTTCTTTAAATGTCTTTGTCTGGTTTTGGTATTAGGGTGATGCTGACCTCACACAGTAAGTTAGGAAGTATTCCCTCTGCTTTTGTCTTCTAGAAGAGATTATAGAGAATTGGCATATAGAGAATTCTTTTTTAAATGCTTGGTAGAATTCACCAGTGAACCCATCTGAACTTACTGATTTAGAAGATTTTTAATTATTGATTCAACTTATTTAAAAAATATAGACCTACTAAGATTGTCTATTTCTTCTTGTATGAGTCTTGGCAGATTGCATCTTTCAAGAAATGGTCCATTTCATCTAGGCTATCAAATTTGCAGGCATAGAGTCTTTCATAGCATTCCTTGATTATCCTTTTAATATCTATGGGGTCTGTAGTGATGGCCCCTCTTTCATTTCTGATATTATTAAATTGTGTCCTCTCTAGTTTTTTCTTAGTTATCTTAGCTATTAACTTACTATTTTTATTGATATTTTTCAAAAACTAGCTTTTGGTTTCATTGATTTTCTGTGCTAATATGCAGCTTTCAACTTCATTAATTTTTCTAAAATTTTTCTGATTTATTTGCTCTGATTGCTTTGGATTACATTGCTCTTTATTTCCCCCTCTGGTGGAAGTTTAGCTCATTGATTTTACATCTTTCTCCCTTTCTAATATAAGCACTCAATCCTATAAATTTCCCTCTAAGCACTGTTTTTGCTGCATCCCACAAATTTTGATAAGCTGTGTTTTAATTATTATTCTAGCACTCCCTTAGCCTAATGTAGTTTGCTTCCACCTATCTCATTAATGGTGCTATGGGCAAACACATCACACATTTATTACATTTCCGTGTGTTAATTCATTAGGGACATTTACTATTCACACTTTCTCCAGGGTCACATGTGATGTTTGAAATTGTCACACATGATTCAAAGGAAAGGGGTTGGCCACCTTCACATAAGTCTTTGAGTTCTACATATTTTTAATCGCCATCTCATTTAGTCCCTGTATGTGCATATATCTGTGACAGGAATCAGTGTCTGTGTCAGTCAAGTCTGGCAAGAGAGAGATGGTGCACTCAAATGAGGTGATTCAAATGGCTTCAGCAAAGGGAGTATTTCCAAAATAGGGAGAAGGTGTTGGAGAACAAATGGATAGTGCAGTGCTTTGTGACTATAATGTTAGGGCACTTCCACCATCTCTAGTCCTGAAGAGGCAAGTGTGCAAGAAGTTATTTTAGTGCCTCAAGTGACCCTGTTGATTGTGCTTATTCCACTGGTCTCTCTAGGATATCCTTTGAGAAATTTAGGTGTGAAGAATCTAGAGGACTTTACCAGGACTGCACAGACCTGGGTCTTTATTCCATCCAAATTACTGATCTTCAGCATGACCTCAAGAACGCTTCTCCACCTCTCTGCCTCGACATATGCAAGGCCAACTTGAGAAGCTCTACACCAGACTGGCAGGGTTGGTGACATTTTCCCAGAGGCTTGTGATCAGGTCATGGAAAAGGATTCTGTGGTGACAAACTCTTTTTCTGATGTAAACTATGAAGCCTCATCTCAGAAATTGCACATTTGTACCTAAGAACAATTTTATATACACTTTCAAGGTAGCTCAGGAGACCCAAATCCACAGACTCTAAATTACATTCACTCCTCTGCCCAACACTCATACACACACACACACACACACACACACGCACACACACACACACACACACACAGTTCAGAAAAAAATAATCACTTTCTTGAGGGAGTAGGCATTTGGTCTGGGCTCAAAGATGGATTTGAATGCACAGAGAGAGGATAACAAAGGCAAGGGGACAAGAGGTGGTGGTAGGGTGACCACATAATGCATAATTAAAACCACCGGCAAATAAAAGGAGGCGCCACCAATAACTGCACTCTGATGCCAGTCTGGACGGTCAGAGCCAGGGGACATGTGTAGGGATGCACGTTTATTCTGTGTGGAGGCAGCTTTGCTCGTATGGTAGACGTGAGGGAGAACAGCATCCTCTCTGTGGAGATAGCCTTGATCTCCATGTTAGGAGATGAACTTCTCTCAGAACAAAACAAAACAAAAAAAACTCATGAACACCGTAAAAAAGTATTCAGGTTTCCCTCTTTGTTCTAGCTTCTAGAAATTGTGGAGCCAGACATGGGCCCACCTATAGAAAACACACAAGTGTGCACAGGAAGAAACTTCACAGGACCCGGGGCTTTGAAGTTTGCACACTCATTGCACTCCTGGTCTTACCTTAGCCTTCCTGCTCTCATTTTTCCCTTGCTCTTCTTTCTTAAACTGCATAATTTAAGTTTTAATTTAACTTGTTGAACATTGTGCATTTTTATAAGCTGCCTTAAATCCTTTCTTGAATAAGTCAGGATATAAATAAGTACATAAGTGGGATGGCCAGGCTGGTGTGTGAATAATAGTACTAATAATAGATTTTGACCTCATTTAAAAGATTGTCGACAGAACAATAATTGCTATGCTGTAAGTGTATGTTACCAAGGCATTATGCTTGGTCCTTTTCTTATGTTATCTTACTTAATCCTCACAGCAACCTTCTGAGTTGGATATTAATTTCCTTGTTATATATAAGAACACTAGGTTTAAATGATGTTGAGTTCAGGCAGTATATAATCTGGTGAAAAATAGCAGTCTTTGGAGTAAAAAAAATCTGTGTTTGAATGTGTCCCCCAAAGTTCATGTGTTGGAGACTTAATCCCCAGTGCCTCAGTGCTGAGAGGTGGGGTCATTAAGAGGTGATTAGGTCATGAGGACTCCAGCCACATGAATGAATTCACTCTGTTATCTCAGGAGGAAGTCAGTCACTGTGGGAGTTTGTCTCTGGCACTTGCTTCTGACTTGCACCCTCCCACTGTGGGGTGACCCTCACCAGAGGCTGGCACCATGTGGTCAGACTTCCCAACCTCCAGAACTTGAGACATAATTTTTTAAATAAATTACTCAAACCTTAGTATCCTGTTATAGCAATCAAAATTGACTAAGTTAAAAACCCAGCTCTTCCACTTAGTAGCTTAAGTAGCTTCAGTTACATTCGCTTCTATGAAACTCAACCTCCCACTGCGTAAAATAGGGATTCTGTTCTATCTACTTTACACGTCATGAGGGGTTAATTAAATGAATTGACTTGAAAGCTAAGCTCCTTGTCCCTTCCACAAGATTATATCACTAAGTGATGTCAGGATGTAAATCCACTCTGACTGTACCTACCCCACCTCTCCAGAATGGCACTGGACTCCAGGAATTACACCTCAGGAATTACACCCTGAACCGGTGACTTACAAGCACTAGCCCTACTAGATTGTTGGTCATTTATTGCACAAATGTTACGGAGCACTGTACTTATTCTCTCAGTGGTTCTCTAAGGACATATGCAGGTGGGCAGCAGCTCTAAGATGTAACTTTCCTTCAGCAAAGAAATAACCCTCCTCCATTCTGGGGGGAACTAGAGTTATTTCTCCAGCCCAGAACCTCAGGAATTACACCCTGGACTGGTGGATTGTTGACTTGTTTATTGCACGTATATTTATGAAGCACATACTAAGAAGGCCCATGGGGAGCAGATGTAAGGTATTTGACCTAAAACCAGATGCCTTCCTGAGCTGCTTCTCTCTTCACAAGCCCAGGAATATGTGATTTCACAGGAAGCGTGTAACGATGATCAGAGACCTGAGGACTCCTGAGGTTCCTCCTCTTGCTTCCTGGGCTGCTGTGTTCTGATCACCAACTCCTCTGCCTCCCGCCTCACTCCACTGTCCTGCTCATTACCTCCCATCTCATCTACCTCAGGGTAAGCTCTAAGAGTGATTCTTGCTTTATTTGATTTGGTTAATTGATGAAGATGGTGATGTCTGTCATTAATGAGAAACTGGCAGCCCTGGAGCACCGGGGTAGAGGGGCAGGGATGTCTGAGACTGGAGAGAGGGCCCCGGAGTCCTGTCTAGGGTCGGGTTGTTGCTGATAGTAGGGGGAGGGTTCTTTATCATTATGGTCTCCCCATTACCAGGGAGTGGCTGTTGTCAATTCAGGACAGAATAAGGATGGGAGTATGAACCATAGTTATGAGATGCCACTAGAATATTTCTCTCACATGCTGTCTGCCCAGGGGCTGCCCGTGCATCTTCTGCTCTCCACTCTGCCTTTGCCTGTCTTCAGAAACCCTGGTCCGGGAAAAGCCTCATTACTTTGAATAAAATGAAAAGGAGAAGATTCAGAGATGGCAGTGCCTTTATCTGTAAAGGGCTGAAGTGCACCTAATTCTACCAAAGATTAAACAAGGATGGGAAGAAATGGACACTACGTATGTGCACATGCATCTGTGTGTGTGCATGTGGGTGTGCATGTGTGCATGCATGCATGCATGTGTGCATGTGTGTGGGGTGCATATGTGTGTGCATGCGTGTATGTGCCCACCCCTGCAGGTAAGCATCACCTCTCTGCCATGCACTGGACCTTGCATGATGCGATGCCTAGAGGTCAGGATAGGTCAAGGATGGTTAGCAAACCAGATGAATCCACAGAACAGAGCCAGTTGCAACTACAAAAAGTGCACTTTTGCCAGTCACTGTGTGAGGACCTGGGAACCAGCCCCTGTTCAAGGCATAGGAGCCAGACCCGTGAACTATTACCAGTCATGCCAGGTGGTGAGTGGTCATGAGGCCAGTGTGGAGAGGACAATCATCAAATAGAGGTGGGGAGAAGTCCAGGAGGGGCAGAGAGAAGGGGATGCTGGATTCAAGTCCCTGGGTTGAGAGGCAGAAGACAGGGCAGCCCAGACACAGACATGGGGCAGTGGGAATCTGCGTTGTGGTTTCAGGGCAGAAAGCCTTTCATTACCGCTGGGGGTCCTGAGTGGTTTCATGATAAAACTGGAAATGCTTGTTGGGCCTCAAATGTGAAGAGACTAAATGCCTTGTTTATCATTCTTCAGTTTTCATCTCTAGGCTGTGAGGTTTACCTGAGTGGCCTCAGCTCTGGAAAGTAAGGATTTCCTCTCTATCCTGAGCAGCCCTTGGGTTTTTTCCAGACCACTGTGGACTCAGCCCCAAAGGGACATGTTCACAGCTGGTGTTGCAAGGTCCAGGGTGGGGTAGCAGGTGTCCCAACATCCCTAACATGGATGGCAAGTTTGCAGATGTCAAGGCAGCCTTCCTGGTGGAGACAGACCCTGAAGGGCAGAGTCTGTAACTCCGGGGCCACTGACCAGGGCTGGAGAGAGACCGTGGCTCCGAAACCAGGCCTTATGGAAAGCCTCTGCCCTCACCCCATGCCCCTCAGGGAGAAAGGGGCGCCAGGGAACACTGTGGCATGGTGGGCAGGGGAGATGCTTCTCCACAAAGCCAATGAACATGGTTTCAGGGTAAATTTCCTCCCGTGATTATACTTTATTTCAGAGCTATTAGGATAGTGTCGCTATTCTTTCCATGTCAGCGCCTCTCAACCTCATTCGCACATTCTGTGAGCCCCTCCGTGCTGCTGCTGAGAAATTGCTCTCAGTAAAGAGCCTTTTGACAGAAATCTGCACAAAGCCATGTGCCAGCATCAGACAGGAAGCCTTCTCATTCCTCCTCCCACTGCTTCAGGGCCCTCCCCAGGCGGGGGGCTCTCAGGACACAGACACACCCATCAGTCTTGCCAGCCAAACCCAATGGATGTAGGGTGGGTGTTGGCTTCACACAAAGCAAACATAAGCAAACACAGTCCAAGCAAAGAGATACCAAGAGGCATGTGGCTGGGGCTGTGGACTCTGGGAAAACCCTGGAAGGCCGCTGGCTTAGCAGAAAGAGCTCAGGTTTGGTGTAAGATGTCACAAACAAAATGAGTTCACATCCCACCTCAGCAGCTCACTGGAGGTGTGAAATTCTCTAATTCTCATCTATAAAGTGGGCATGGTAGTTTCTTTCCCCTTTGCATTTCAGAATTCTTTTAAGGATCAATTGAGAGAATGTAGAGCAAATTTCAAATTTTAAAACAAACACTGATTATCAAACAGCAGAATGGTGCAGTGATTTTGAGCATAAACTTTGCAGGTAAACTGAGTTTGAATACTAGTTCCAGCACTGGTGAACTGTGTAATCTTGGATGAGTTGCTTTACTTCATTGTGCCTTGGTTTTCTAACTCACAAAACATAGAGGAGCAGACTAGTATGAAAGACTTTATGAGGACAGTGCACAGTGTGTGTGCTGGACTCATACTAAGCACTTTGCATGCATCTGCTGCTGTGCCATTATCCCTGTTGCTGTCATTGTGGTCCTGAATGCAGATATGCCTGCAGGGCTTCTTGCTTTTGTAGTTTACAGTCCCGCAGTCCTCCCGGGTGTAGGACGCTGCCACTTTCCTCCTGGCAGGTTGATGGCATCGCAAGATGCTAGAACTGGCAGGGGCGGTAGCCGGCACCTATTCTGTACCAGGCTCTGAACTGATCCTCCCAGCAGCCCTCTGAGATCAGGTATTAACATCTCCGTGTCATAAACAAAGAAAGTGTGGCCGGAGGATTAAAGCCACTTTCCCACAGACAAACTGCTAGTGTGTGGCAGAGCTGGCTCTGTATCATCCAGGGTCTAGTCAGGAGAATAAAAACCACACAAGCTATCTATGTTACCAGAGAGAATTCAAAGTAAGAAATTGGCTAAATATATGGTTGCTGACTGAAAATATAAAGAAAGAAAAAGGAACTATGATATAGCACAGAGACTCAGAGACAGGATTGTGGGAAGCAGCTTATGTCTGTGGGGCGGGGCGTACATGAAGTCTGGTGATGAGGGCCAGGAACTGTGAAGGAAGCATCTTGCAGAGCTGGCTGGGCACTGAACCCCGGGGCTGGGGCTGGGTCTGGAGCTCAGAGGAGGGGCCCTGAAGTTTGAGATCCACCCCTGGGGAGGGAGTGTTGGACCTCTGAGGAGCACTGAAGAAGCTGGCCCGGGAGAGCTAGTGGCAGCTGGAGACCATGATCAGTGACTACTGCAACCACGGCTGTGGACAGACTGCAACTGAATGTGGGAGAATTGCCACCAGCTAGGCTGGCAGGGCCAGCAGGGAGTAGGAAGAGCAACTTCTTTATCCCTGGTCCTTCCTTCCACATTCCCTCTTGCTCCCCTATTACTACAACCTAACCACATTCTAGCTGGCAAAGGACTGTCATTTGCAGAGCTCCATCCCCAGCATCACAAAGCAGAGTATAGGAAGGTTGGTTTAAAGCTGAGCGTCAACAGCTTAGTAACTAATTGGCTGCTTAGCGTCCATGCACATCCACGTAAGCACTTGCAACAGTGCTGCAGCAGTAAGACCTCGATGCATGCCCCTGACAGGAGGCAGTAACCTTCATAAAAATGAAGACGCACCAGTTCCACCGCAAAGTGGGATTTTAAACTCCCAATAATTATTGTGTTCATATCTGGTGACAGTTATGGTAATTGTCTCGAGTGATGGTAATTATTCTCAAATTTAGTCAAAACCCTCCCTGAATATCATTTGATCTATTGACTGAATTATAAAAAATTAACTTCTACTCCAAATTCTTATTTAATAAAATAAGGGAAAGGAAGAGGAATGAATAAGAAATTCTAAATAAGTATAATAAGATCTATGTTGCTTCCAAAATGCAAAAAGATCTACCAAGAGTGCTTGGCCAGTGTATTCATTTATTATTATTGTAGTGGTAGGTTGTGCAAGGAGATTCGACTTGACTTCCACCTTGGAGAGGAGATCACAGGGTGCTTCAGCACTACGGGTGCTTAGACGGTTCATGCAGTGTCAGGCCCATGATTTTTTAAAAAAAACTTTTTATTTTGAGATAATTTGAGACTTACAGAAGAGTTGTAAAAATAGTAAAGTGAATTTCCTTATACCCCTCACTCAGCTTTTTCTTGTGTTAATAATTTATGTAACTGGAGGACAGTTACGAAAACCAAGACATGAACCTTGGCCCAATTCTACTAACTACACAACAGAACATATCACGGTTTTTCTGCTGTTGTCAAGTTTTCTGCTCCAGGATCCGATCCAGGATCTCACATTCCACATAGTTGTTATACCTCCTAAGACTCCTCCAATCTGTGATATTTCCTCAGTCTTTTTTCTTTAATGACCTTGACATTTTTGAAGAGTACTGGTTAGTTATTTTATAAAATGTCCCTCTGTTTGGTTTGACTGATGCTTTCTCATCATCAGCTGGAGGTTATGCATCGTTGGAAAGAATACGACAGAGTGATGTACTGTCCATCTGAGCGCACGACACCAGGGGTGCTTGAAGTCTATGTGTTATCCCTGCTGGTCATGATCTTGGTCACTTGGTTAAGGTAACCTCTGCCAGGGTTTTACACTGTGAAGTTATTAGTTTTCCCTTTGCAATTACTAAATATTCTGGATAAAATACTTTTAGGCCATGCAAATACCCAGTTTCTTCTTAAACTCTCACCTGCTAAATTTAGCATCTGTTGGTGGATCTTGCCTGCAGCAAGTATTTCCTGTCCTTCCTTCAGTAGCTGGAGACACAATAGTTCTAAGATTTAGGACTCAAAACTACTTTCTCACCTTCCTCTGGAGTAGGGGCTATTTCTTCCCCCCTCCCCTACAGCAACAATGGGTTTTAACTCTGCAGGTGACCACATCTGCTGCTCCCTTCCCAGTGGCTTGTACTTCTGAAAGAAGGCTCTGTGTGGGGTTTGGGCTTCCTGACTCCCTGCTGTGGAGCTGACCCCCCTCCACACCTGCACCCCTGCACGCAGCTCACTCTGTGCTCTTACCTGCCCCCATCTTCCTCCTGGGTCCGAGGAGGAATCTGGGGAAAGCCTGTGGATGCATGGGAGCTCCCCTCTTCCCAGCTCCCAGGGCCTTGAGGGTCCTATGCCAGCTCACATGCAGCCTGTACAGGTTTGTTAAAGCCAGAAATGATTTCTTCTCACCTTTGCTCCTGGCAGCCGCCCATTCCTCCCAGGTGTGCCCTCCTGCCCATCTCTCTTTGGGGCTGAAGGGGACTCTTCTCCTTTGCATTTCAAATTAATCTGTTGCCTTGTACCCTCAGCTCTCTGATGGGTTTAACAGGTTGTGGTTTTATAGACTTCCCAGCTTTTTCTCAAGGTTAGGGTGGGACGGATCCTCTTTCCAGTTCCCGCATCTTAGTTCAGAATAGCATGTGTATTTGTTTCCTGTAGCAGAAAAAAATCACCACTCACTGGGTGGCCTAAAACAACAGAAACGTGTTCTCTCACAGTTCTGAAGGCCATGGGTCCACAGTCAAGGTGTCGGCAGGACTGTGCTCCCTCTGCTGGCTCTGGGGGAACCTTCCTGCCTCTTCCCTTGATTTGTGTCTGTGTCATTCCAGTCTCTGCCTCCACGTTCATGCAGACTTCCCGTCTGCATCTCCAATCTCCTTCTGCCTTTATTTTATAAGGGCACTTTTCATTAAATTTCGGGCTCACCTGAATAATCTTAGATGATCTCATCTCAAGATTCTTTACTTAGCTATATTTGCAATGATCCTTTTACCAAACAAGACCACATTCACAGGTTCCAAGGATTTGGTGTGGACATGTCTTTTGGGGGTCCCCATTCAGCCACACAGCAGGTGGGCATGTTGGGCCTTGGCCTTGGTGGCTCCCGTCCGTGGTGGGTCTCAGGCGGGAGCACACCAAGTACTGCTTAGTAACTAACTGCTCTGTGGTCCTCTTCTCAGTGTCACGCTTCTCTCTGTCCTTGCAGCTGTCAAGTGCAGGTGCTAAGGCAAAGCACACTCATGACCTTTGTTCCCACTGTACTTTTGGGAACCTTCGTCTCCCAGATGTCCAATTGTCTCAGTCCCTCAATTTGTGCAGGCATCTGCTAAACTTCTACCTCCTCACAGAGGCCGTCTCTGAGCGCCCTCGGGGGGTGCAGCGCAGCAGCCCCTCCCTCCTCACCCGCCCCTTCTGCTCTGTCTGTCTTTGTAGCACTGTCTTCAGCTGCACCCTGTTCTCTGTGTTTCATATTTAACAGTCCCTTCTCCAGTAGAGTGTGAGTTCCAAGTGGGCAGAGATTGTGCTTGTTTTGTGTGTAGCTTTATATTGTATCCAACAGAGTGGAGTTTCAGGAGCAGAGTTACTTGGTGCTCAATTGATATTTGTTGAATTAACTACTCAATTAGTGCTACGCCCGAGTGTGTGCCACCCTTCAGAGGAGCCACGTCAGAAGCTGTGTGGTTATTCCAATGTTGGACACTGTGGAGGTATTTTAATGCTGTTTCTCACTTATGGTGCAAGTAGCATGGACAAGCAGCACACACACACACGCACACGCACACGCACTCGCACTCGCACACGCACTCGCACACACACACACTCACTCGCACACACGCGCACACACACGCACACACGCGCACGCACACGCACACGCACTCGCACACACACACTCGCGCACACACGCACACGCACGCACACACACACGCACGCATGCACACACGCACACACACACGCACACACACGCACACACACACTATACAGTATTCTTACCCACTGCGAGGAAAGCAGTTTAATTCCCATCTTGACGGTAAGCAAATTTGAAAAATTGAGTAACTGTAGAAAAAATATAACTTTAACATGCTTAATTTGCTTCTGTATTTAATGCTTGCTAAAGATGGGAAAACATAACTAACACCATTTTAAGTAAGGCAGGCCCAGACACATTAAATTCCAGGAAGAGAGTAAAACACCACCTGGTTCCAGGAACTGACTGACCAGTTCATTATCTAAAAGCCACCTGGAAGATAAACGATTGGGAAATACTCTATTCCTTATCGGTGTGCCAGCCCGCTAAAGCCCACCAATAAATCCAAAGGTCACCTATGATAACCTGTAAACAGTAAACAACTCATCCTATTGTGAAAGTCTGTCTAAAAAACTGTATCAAAAGCTCTTGTGTTAAAGGCTCAGGGTCGCTTTTGTCTTGAATGCTGAGTGACCCCAGCATGCTGGAAATAAAAAACCTCTTGCTTGATTGCAGCGGTCTCTGTCTCATGGTCTTTGTGAGGTGAGCCATCCCGATGTGTGGGATTTGTGCACGGTGCACAGATCTTACATAACTCATCCTGAACTAAGTTGTTCTTGGAATGGGCAACTTCATCTTTAGCCTTACATAATGTTATTTTCTAGTACTGACATCAAGTTATGCCGACTTCATAAGTTGCAAAGGTTACCTCTGCCCTTAGTTCCTTTATTTTTCGATATAGTTTTTATAGGATTAATATTTTATTTTCTTAAATGCTTGATAGACTTCACTAGTGAAGCTGTCTGAGCCTGGGATTTTTGGTTTTTTTGCAGTTGGGGTAGAACTTTAATTATGAATTCAACTTTTCAGCATATAGAGAGCTATTCAAATTTCCTATTACTTTTTGTATCCATTTTAGTATGTACTATTTTTTTTTAATTGTCCCTTTCATCTGTGTTGCAGAACATTTTGGCATATATGTGCTCATGAGAGTCTCTTGTTATTCCTTTGCTATCTGCAGGATCTGTAGTCATATCCCCCTCTTTCAATCATGATATAGATAATCTGTGCTTTCTCTTTTCCTTGATTACTTTAGCCAGGGGGCTTACCAACTTTATTAAATCTTTCCAAAGAATAAACTCTTTTAAAAAAATTTTTCTCTAATGTTTGTTTGACATCTGTTTCGTTGACTTTGGCTCTTGTCTTTATTATTTTCTTCCTGTTTAACATGCTTTCCTTTTTTAACAAATTAGGTGAAAACTTGGGTCATTGATTTGAAATCCTTTCTATTTTATTTATTTTTTACTTTTTTATTGAAACATATTGATTATACATATCTGTGGGATACACAGTGGAATATCAATACCAGTATACAATGTGTGATGATCAAATCAGAATAATTAGCATATTCATCATTTAAAAAACTTAATCATTTCTTTCAGATGAGGACATTCTATCTCTTGTAGCAACTTGATAACATGCAGTAAATTAATGTTAATTATAGGTGCCTAGCTTTACCGTACACCAATAGAACTCATTTTTCCTAACTAGTTGTTTTGTGTCCTTTAACCAACCTCTCACCACCCTCCCTCTTCCTGCCACTACTAACCATAGTTTTGCTTTCTCCTTCTGAAAGTTCGACTTCTTCTTTCTTTCTTTTTTCTTTGGGTCTTTCTCTCTTTTTTCAGCTCCTACTTAGGAGTGAGGACACATGGTATTTCTATTTCTTTGTCTGGCTTATTTCACTTAACATTAATTTTCTCCAAACTCATCCAAGTTGCTGAAAATGGCAGAATTTCATTCTTTTTTATGGCTGAGTAGTATGCCACGGTGTGTATACCACATTTTTTTTATCCAGTCGTCCGTCCATCAGTGGACATTTAAGTTGGTTCCCTATCTCGGCTGTGGTAAATAGAGCTGCAGTGAACATGGGAGTGCAGGTATCTCTTTGACATGATGAGTTCCATTCCTTTGGGTAAATACCCAGCAGTGAGATTGTTGAATTGTATGGCTGTTCTATCTGTAGTTGTTTGAGAAACATCCATACTGTTTTCCATTAAGAATGTGCTAATTTACAATTCCACCAACAGTGCAAAAGTCTTCCCCTTTCTTTGCATCCTCTCCAGCCTTTGTTATTTTCCATCTTTTTGATAATAGCCAGTCTAACTGTGGTGAGATAACATCTCAGTGTAGTTTTGATTTGCATTTCTCTGATGAATAATGATGTCGAGCATTTTTTCATATATCTGTTGGCCATTTGAATGTCTCCCTTTGAGAAATGTCTATTCAGCTCTTTGCCCATTTTTTAATTGGATTATTTGTCTTTTTATTATTAAGTTGTTTGAGTTCCTTCAATATTCTGGATATTAATCCCTGGTCGTATGTGTAGTTTGCAGACATTTTCTCCCATTCCATAGGTTGTCTTTTCACTCTGTTGATTGTTCCCATTGCTGTGCAGAAACCTTTTAGTTTGATACAATTCCATTTTTTTTCTTTTGTTGCCTGTGCTTTGGGGGTCTTACTCATAAAGTCTTTGTCCAGTCCTATATCCTGAAGCATTTCCCCTGGGTTTTCTTGCAGGAGTTCTACAGTTTCAGGTCTTATATTTAAGTCTTCAATCCATTTTGAGTTGATTTGGGTATATGGTGAGAGGTATGGTTCTAGTTTCATGCTTCTACATATGGATGCCCAGTTTCCTAGCACCATTTACTGAAGAGGCTGTCCTTTCCCTAGTGTATGTTCTTGGCTCCTTTGTCAAAGATCTGTTGGCTGTAAGTGTGTGGCTTGATTTCTTGATTCTGTATTCTGTTCGATTAGTCTGTCTGTTTTTATGCCAGTACCATGCTGTTTTGTTTAATATAGCTTTGTAGTATGATTTGCAGTCAGGTAATGTTATTTCTCTAGCTTTTTTTTTTTTTTTTATTCAATATTGCTTTGGCTATTCAGGGTCTTTTGTTGTTCCATATGAATGTTATGATTTTTTTTTCTATTTATGTGAAGAAAGTGATTGGTATTTTGATGGGGATTGCATTGAATCTGTAGATGGCTTTGAGCAGTATGTACTTATTCACAATGTTAATTCTTCCAATCCATGAACATGGAATATCTTTCCATCTTGTTGAGTGTGATCTTTACTTTACCAGTGTTTCGTAGTTTTCACTGTAGAGATCTTTCACCTCCTTGGTTAAATTTATTCCTAGGTACTTTAATTTTTTTGTAGCTACTGTAAGTGGGCTTGATTTCTTGATTTCTTTTTTGCTAGTCTATTGTTGGTGTATACAAATACTACTTATTTTTTTATGTTGATTTTGTATCCTGAAAATTTGCTGACTTTGTTTATTAGCTCTAAGAGTTTTTTGGTGGATTCTCTAGATTTTATACCACAGGGCAGGCCTTCTACTTCTCTGGGGCTGGTGATGCTATGGTAGAGCAAGGAGAATTCTTACTCCTAGCTAATTTAGAAGGAAATGATGCCACAAATAACATATTAACCACATTAGAGAATCTGTGGACCCCAGCTTCCAAAGGGTCAGTTTAGCTTGGCAGTGCAGGAAATGTCACTGAAGGCAAACAAATAAGTATATCAGAAAACTCAAGTGAAAATAATTATTACAGTTATAGAAATATAGGTCAAAAATTTATATCAACTTAGGTCCTAGACTTCAGGCAAAAAAAAAAAAAAAAAAGAAGGACACTAAACACATATGATGAGAGCTACATATCAAAAGGAAGCTAATTTCCAGCTTCATGTATAAATGTATATACATAGGTAATGCCAGAGACAGTTCTCTGGGACAAGTCCACCCCTAAGCTATTGGTGAGGGTATCAGTGAATCTCTATAAGCTTTCTGAGAACAATTAGGCACTTACATCAAGAACTATAGGAATATATTTATTTTGACCAACAATTATCATAGTATTGACTTCAGAAATTATTAGTGATTCTCTTCATGCTATATTTAAAGTGGGGTTGAATTGAATTAAATAGCCTAAAGGGAAATGGTTACATAGATTATAGTGAAACCACAAACTGCTTAAAAGGATTATTTGTACAACTGTTTAATGACATAGAAAAACTCACTGTATTATTAATGTTAAGTCAGATGAACAGGATACCAACCTGTAGATTCAGAATGCCCTCAACTACCAAAGTACACGTTCTTCATGGAGAAGAGACTCTACACACATGCACCCAGATATTAAGCACCTCTTGGTGGCAGGGTCATGTGGGGCTTATGTTATTTATTATCCTTTTGGGAATAATCAAATTTTCTAAAGTATGTGTGCATTACTTTAAAGGAAACTTAGCATTTGGTCTGGTCTTAGCATTTTCTTAGCACCAAACATCATATTGGACAGTGTCTCCAATAGCACTTTTCTAAAAAACGTGGACCTTTCCCACATAACTGTTGCATGTATTGAAAAAATCAGAGGATGGTATGTGGAGGTGTTTCTGGGAAGGATGACTAACCTCTGGCCCTGAGAGGTGGCTTTGTACTATTTGAAACTCTTGTGACAGTCTCACGGTTGGCTTTAGTAGAAGGAAACCAGGTTTCTGCCCTATTATATTCTTCACCAGAAGATGTCAGAAGCTTGTGGCCAACGTTCCAAGGTCTTCTCAGTCCTCAGGCAGAGATGTCTGCCTCTGTCTTCTCAACCTGCCCCCCATCTCCTACACAGCCTGCAGTAGATGAGTGGTTCTTTCCAGCCTGATTCTGTCTCATTCATTTTATCTTCTTGACAAGGCTTTCATATCCCAAGGGATATAAAGAGAAAAATAGTTCTAGTTTAAATTACCTAGATAACTTCTGACAAAGAATATTTCTCTATATTTCTCTGAATTAATCATATATCTTCTCTCACCCACAAGCTTGCTCCTCCATTAAATCTGTTTATGTAAACACACTTTATATAAACCACTTACCTATCATAGAATATATATATGTGTCTATATATATCATATATATGTGTCATATACACACATATAATATATAGGTAGATAAATAGATATCCAGGCATATTACTACAATAAACAAATGTATACCAGTAAATAAATATATGCACATACCACTTACAGGCTCAAACATATATCCATATATCGATAAACACATTTATTTACAACTGTGGATATACATATTCATTTACACACCCCAATTCCTCCTGCCATACATTCATTATAACTTCAGGACTGAGCAGAGTTGGAGCAAAAGTTTTAATTCATATAATGAAAGCCAGCATAGTTCAGACTCTAGAATAAGACTGTAAGGGTTCACATTTTGGCTTTGCCATTTGTTACCTTGGAAATAGTATTTAAACTCGCTGTACTTTTAACATGAGGTCCATTATACTATTATACCATGTGTTGTTACAAGGCACAACTGAATTAACATATAAAAATCACGTAGAACAGTGTCTGGCACATAGTAAGTGCTCAATCAATGTTTCCCATATATAGAAGTCTTCTGAATGGAGTTTAACATGTGGTCCATAATGACATGCTTATAGTTCTATAAATGAATCAGCTCACCCCATCTCATACACAAATCTATACCACGGTATAAGGCAAACACCACAGATCTCCACAGTAAGGTCTGCTCCAAACATCAGGGTAGATGTTCTGCTGTCTGATACCAGCTTCATGACTCCACCGAACCCCTCCTCCCTGAGGTACCATCTCTGTGAGGTAAGATAAACACTGAGGATTTCAGAGGATGGAAAGGTGACCTCTTATCTCCCTAAAGATCAACTCAGTCACTCCGAATTTTTGAGAGTAGAAAAGTCCTGCTTAGTAAAAGGCCCTTAATGTTGGGAGTTAGAAACTCAATAACAAGCCAAGAATTGTGAAAGCAAATAATCCTATTGAGTAGACCAGAACAGATCAGGGATGCCACATAAATTTTATACTAGAAATTGACCTTATTGTTACTTATTCTAAGGAGAAGTTCAACAACCTCAGCTTAAATGAAGGTGAATCTTCATTTAAGAGATAAATTCATGGTTACAGCCATGAAGCTTCAGGACAAAACAAAATAAATGTTGTCATCAAAACACAATCCTTTAAACATGTTCTGTTTGATTTTTGTCCTGTGATATCCTTCTACACATTCAACAAATTCAATATTTTTGAGTGCTCTAGTAGATTTGGAGGTTTCTGAACCTAAGGGACAATTTGCTATCTTATTGAAGAAAAGGCAAACAACTCTAATTCTGGGGATTTTTATGAATCTGCTGCCAGTGGTCTCAAAGGACAATTAACATATGAAGTTATCTATCCCATTCACATGATTTAGAGGATTTTAGATTAAGTCAAGGGTGACCTAAAGCTCTGAGAAAGTATTTCTATTTCTCATATTCATAAAAAGGAGACCAAGCTAGTTACCTTATCCTGTGGGGAGTGTTGAGAAAGCCTGAATATAACGCAAAGTCTGCTGCTGCCTTGTGCCAGGTGCAGTTCCTGCTGTGGTCTGTATCAGCTGTCATGAGGCCTGAGTGAAAGAAGGGAGGAATCTACATCCGAGGCCCTAAATACAATCACAAAAATTTGCAGTGAGAATGTGCCACAGGCCCATTTTCAAAGTTTTCATTGTGTAACACGGTAAATAAACCAAAGCAATTTGAATAGACAGATGTGATTTCAAATTTTGCCCTCTGAATTTTTGTTGTTGTTGTTATTTTAATTTATCAATATACCATGCAGTCGATTTTTGTTCCCTTTACCAATTCCTCTTTACCCCTCTCCCTCCACCCACCAACATCACATCTGTTCACTTGTCTTATCAAGTTCAAGGAATTGTTGTGATTGTTGTGTCTTCTTCCACTCCCAGCCCCCATCTCTGAGTTCTACGTTAAGACATAATAGAGTAAAATGGACCGTATTTTCCCTCCTTCTTTAAGAAACTAACAAAGAAGACACAATATATTAAACAATGATTTAATGTGTTGAAGAGTGATCAGTGTTAAGCAGTGACATCAGAGACTAGGGAAATAAATAGGTGAGCCCTATGATTAAATCGACTTAATCATTTAATCTCCAGACACAGGAGAAAATTGCCTCAGTAATAGCCCTATTAGTCCTAGACTAAAGCACTTCTGGTCTTGCTTATAGACAAGCCTTGAAAAGACCAAAAGTTGCCAGGTAACTTAACTGTGCTCTAGAACAATGCTCAAACATATTTAAAGAACTACAATAAAATCAAGGATACAATGACAAAGTTCACAAAATCTAGCATCCAATGAAAAGTGCCAAAGAAGAAAAAAAAAATGACCAAAAATGATAGGAAAATTGCATTAATTTAAATAGACACAGAAATTGAATATTTAATGTATTGTTTTAGCACATTAAAATAACTTATTATAATAAATACACAGTGTGTATGCAAGAGGTGGAAGAAAGCAAAGTCTGTTAAAAAGAGAGACAAAAAGAAGATTTTAAAAACACACACACAAAATGAACTTTTAGAGTAGAGATGAAAATACAACATACAACATAAGAAATCTGGTGGATGTGATTAACAGCAGATTATATATTACAAAGGAAAAGATTAGTGAAATTGAACACGAAGTCATTAAAACTAGTTAAAATAAAATACAGAAGATTGAAATAAATAAGCATGAGTTTGAAGAAAATATCAAACGACCTAATATATGAATAATTGGAATGTAAAGAGAGAGGCAAGAGATGAGTGAAGAGGTAGAGCAGAAAAAATTTTTAAAGAAATAATGCCCAAATATTTTCCAAATTTGTTGAAACCTGTAAACTTACAAATCTATAGAGTTCAATGAATTTCAAGAACACACACACACACACACACACACACAAACACACACACACACACACACACACACACACGAACAAACAACATGAGAAAACCTATGTTTGGGGAGCAGGTAAACCAGAGAGAAGGGAAAAAAATCTTTGAAGTAGCTGGAGGGGGAAATAAGAAAGACATCCCGCCTACAAGGACTAAAGATAGGAATTACATCAGATTTATTGTCAGATACAATGCAAGCCAGAAGACAGTGGAATGACATTTTTTAAGTACTGAAAGAAAAAAAAAATCTGCCAACCGAGAATTTTATACCCTCGAAAAACATCTTTTAAAAATAAGGACAAAGACATTTTCAAACGAAAAAAGCTGAAAGATTTCATTGCCAGTAGAACTTCACTGCAAGAAATATTAAAGTAAGTTGTTAATGTCACAAAGAAAATGATACCAGATGGAAACGTGGATCAGCACAGGAAACGGAAGATTACAGGAAATTGTAAAAAAATGTGGTTAAATATAAAACGTCTCTGGCTTCTCAACTCATTTTTAAAACCAGGAAAGTTAAATAGATGTATATTTTCATAAGGTTCTTACACCATTACTCAAGGTAGAGTACGACAGATAAAAACTATATACTATAAATACTAAAGGAAGGCAATAAATTTACAAAATAAAAATGTATAGCTAGCCAGGGTGTGAGGAGGAAAGGGAGAGAGAAATAAGGAGAGCACTGGGGGTGTTTAGGGCAGAAAACTATCCTGCATGATACCGTAATGGTGGATAAGTGTCATTATATATTTATCAAAACCCCTAGAATGTACAACACAGAGTGATCCCTAATGTAAACCATGGACTTTAGTTAACAACAATGTATCCATATCAGAGCATCACTTGTAGCAAATGTGCTTTACTAATGCAAGGTGATAAGGGAAACCATCTGAGAGGGTGGGAAAGGGGATATATGAGAACACTACTTTCCACTCAATTTTCCAAACATAAAACTCATATAAAAAAAATACTTTTTAAAAGGTTAAAAATTAACCTTGCACCTTGCCATGATTTCAGGGGAGCTCTCAGTAAAGGAGCATTCTCCCTTATCACCGTCCAGCCCAGTAAGTTGTCGATTGATAATTTGAAGCTATTGTCAGTTAATGACCCCTAAGTTTTTCTCAGGCACTCTCTAGCCTAATATGTCTCGGGTTCCTTATGGTCTTGATTTGCTCCTGCTTTCCTAGGGTCTATTCTAACCAAGCTATTTTTATTCATTATTTGATCAGCCATGGATAAGGAGACCGGGTGTTCCGTGCTGAAATGCCCAAAGCCGCTCTGCTGCACTTGGTTGTGAACGTGCCACAGACGGGCATCCTTGTGGAGCCTCATTACACTTGGTTGTAATTAGGAAATGTAGAGACCTAGTGATGTTCAGCCACAGTAATGACGTGCTCATTGGTTGACGTGCTTAGTGACACTTGCTCCTTCTTCATTTACTTCTGAGTCTATTTATCAACTGTATTATAATCAGTTGTTTTCTGTTTCGTTTTTATTTCCATAAGATGCTGCTAATCATTTGGAGGGCAGGACATAGACATATTAAAAATACCAATTAAATAACAGGAGTAATTCATTCAAAGCCCTAGTCGTAATTCTTCTGAATGTTGTGCATCTGACATACGTGCGTAGAAACACACGAGGTCACCCAGTCTTCCTCTGTTACTCGCTAGAACTCTTCCTAATGGCATCAGACAAGACGCTGATTGGCAAAGATTGCCAAGGCTCTTTGTGGAGCAAGGATAATGCATTTTGTAAACAGGAGCAATAACTTTCACAGAATCAAGAAAACAATTTTATATCATATTGAACACACTCAGAGAAAGCATCACAAAGTAAACGCTATCCGAAAAGTGAATTAGGGGCTAGTTAGTTTCTGGTAGGGATCACTGGAAAAAACTGACAGAGGCAGTCAGAAGGGCTTCCTGGGCCGTTCCCTTTACCTGAATGAGTGGGCTTCTCCAGTTTGATGGACTTCTCTATCAGATATCAAGGCCCTGACTGTGGCTACATTTCAGAGCAGGAGGAAAATAAAAGTCCTGGAGTCTGTACAGACCATCATCGCATCACCTTCTCCTGGCACCCTCTGGCTCCTCCTGCCTTCCTTTTATGGAACCACTGTGATTACTCAGGCATATCTGGATAACCTAAGATAATCTTTCCATCTCAAAATCATTAAGTTAATCATACTGGCAGTGTCTCTTTTGCCATTTAAAGTAGCTTTCACAGGTTTCAGGGGTTAGGGGACATTATTCAGCCTGCCATTTATCTATAAGGGCCTAGATGTTCATCAATAATGAAGGGACAAACAAAATGTATATTCAAGCAGTGGAATTCTATTCAGCAATGAAAGGAATTGATATCTGATACATACAAACACGGACGAATCTCAGAATCATTACACCGAGTAAAAGAAACCAAACACCAAAGAATCCATACAATATGATTTCATTTATGTGAAATTCCAGAACAGGCAAAACTAACTGATTACTTAGGGTGGGAGATGTGTTTTCCCACAAAGGTACATAAGAGAATTGGGGAGGGGGGGATAAAATCTGATTTTTAACTTGACAGGGTTGTATACATTTTGTCAAAAGTAATTGAACTGTATCTATCAACAAGTATAAATTTTATTGTATGTAAATTATACCACAATTACATTGATTCAAACAATAATGATGATGATAATAAAATAATGATAATTATCAGTTGTTCAACTCTCCTCCACGTTTTTGTGCCTCTCACCAGTGGACTGATTGGAGGAAACGTCTTCCTGCTAAGTGGACGAGACTCAGGGGGCTCGTGCCTGAACGGCTGCCTGATTCCGAGCCTGGTGCGTGTCTGTGAGCACTTCTCGTGGTCTGGTTCTTTCCCTGACAGGGGTGCGGATGGTTCTAATCTAGCACTCAGGGGACCTGCTGGAGTAGTCTTTGGTAAACAGGAAAACTCTAACCGCCCACACCAACACGAAGTGCCACAGAACTCCTCTTGTTGATCCTGTGGAAAGGCTTTTAGTTTATTTGTAGGAGATGAGCCATCAACGATGGTGGGCAGAGTTTGAGCCCCTCTCAGAAGGCGGGTGTCCTCAGCCTCTTCACTCTCTCCGCTGTCCTTCTGTGTCCCACTGTCCAGGCTGCTGTCCTTCCATAGTTCGAAAGTGGTACTGGCTGAGATCGGTCAACCTCACGGACTCCATTCCCACCAGTCTAATCATGGCCACTCCTCTGGTGTCCACGAACTCACTGGGCTAGCCCCATTAATTTTCAATTTGGGGGAATAACAGCTTTTACTCTAGTGCCCAAGTACAGTCACGTTTTCATTAAGGCAAGATAACTTAAGACCTTAATTACTCTTTCTAGAAGGAAAGAGAAAGAGCTTTCTGAACAAGAGCCAAAGGAAAATCCAGTGATTTGAGGACCTGGAAAATATGCCTCATGGCTTAAAAAAGTGGGAACAGTTTAGTTGGCCTGGGAATGTGACTTCTGACGTCCTCAATTTGTCTTCCTGATTTTGCTCCCATAGCCCTCCATACACACCTGCCACAGACGTGGTCCCCGAGGATTCTCGGGCCACCTTCCAAGAGACCAGCCAAGTTGTCCTCCACAGTCCAAGAAAAGATCGACTTACCCTGAACACCAGTGAGAGGAGACCATTATGCTCAGGTTTCCAGATTCTCAGGGAAGGAGCTGATGTGTCTGGAAGACGAGGATGCTATTAATAAGGATTTAGGGAAGGAAAACTATAAGAAGACCCTACAGCTATTTTATCCACTCAGAGATCCTCGTTATAAATAGGGAGTTGAGAAGGGAGGACTGACAGTTGTTCCTCCATTTACAGCATCTTCTGCTTTTTGCCCCTGCACATGGTTTTCCAGGGCACATCTATGATGTGGGATGGGAGGAGGACTCTGGCCCTCGGTCATGCCCCGGCAGGTCACTTTCCATGGACTCCACACTGCCTCTCTTTCTTCTCTCCACCCTGTCCATGACTTGCTCCTTTGCTTCTTTTTCTTAGGCTGCTTGAGCAGCTTCTTCTCCAGCTGCCTCAGTACGTGGGGGGCTATGTAGGGTTGGGGTCCACTGAACATCAGCCGGCCCCAGGCTTCTCTGGCCCTACCCAGAAGAGGCACATCCAGGGCTGGGAGTCTCAACTGAGTCACCCTGGGGAGATCCAGGTCCACGCATCTGCTGCCAATCAGGCGTCTCTTCCCCAGGCACTTGGGGATGAGGGGAGATGACAGCATCAAAAAGGGCTTGTGACATTATATGATTCTCGGTCACGTCAATAGCACTTTTAATTATCTGGTTTTTATCAAGAGCTACAGGTCAGAATGGAGACAATGTGACAAATTCTTTTGTATTATTAAAGATTTTGATAAATTTAATAATAGAATGTTTTAAAATAATCACCTGGAATATGGAAATATTGCTATAGACCGTGGAGGCATCAAAAGAATAATAAGAAAATACAATCAACAACTCTAGACACATAAACTGGAAAATGAAGTGAAACGGACCAACTCTTCACAAAACACAGACTTACCTGATGTGAAATAGATAATTTGTGTATTAGTCCATTTCTGTTGCTTATAACAAAAATACCTGGACCTGGGTAATTTGTAAGAAAATGAACATTTATTGATTACAGTTTTGAAGGCTGAGAAGTCCGAAGTCCAGGGAACACATCCGGTGAGGGTCTTCTTTGGTGGTGGCTTTACAGCAATGCAGGGGTCTCACATGGCAGAAAATGGCAGAGCAGAGAAGCCTCAGAACCACAGCCATGAACTAGGGCATGGTCCTAACAATCTAATCACCTCTTCAAGTCCCTAACTTTCAATTGTCATAATAGGATTTCCCATCCTCAACAGTTCCAGTGGGGATTATGCTTCCATGACTTTGGGGGAACCATTCAATCCACTGCATTCTGCCCCTGGCCACCCCAAACTCATGTCCTTTTCATATACAAATACATTCATTTCATCCCCAAAGTCTTAATTCATTTCAACTCAAAAGTCCAAAATTCAAAGTCCCCTCTGTGAAATCAAAACAAGTTATCCACTTCCAAGATACAATGGAGGGACAAGCATGGGGTACATATTCCCATTCAAAAAGGGAGAAATAGACCAAACGAAAGGAGTAACAGGTTCTAAACAAGTCTGAAACTCAGCAGGGCAGGCATTAAATCTTAAAGCTGGTGAGTCATGTACCTTGACTCCATGTTTGATGTCCTCTGCAAGCTGGTGTGGAGTGTTGGTCCCCAAGTCCTCAGGTAGCTCCACTTCTATGGCTTTCCAGGGCTGAGGCCATATTTCAGCTCTTGCAGGCTGGCATTGCATGCTGGTAGGTCCATAGGTCTGGGATCTCCATGGCAGTCTTGCTCTCACAGTCCACTAGTCATGGCCTTGGTGGGGTTTTTCTGCTGCAAATCCAACCCCACATTTCCACTCAGCATTGCTCTGGTGAAGGCTGTCTTCGGTGACTCTGCCCCATGACAGATCTAAGCTTTTCCACACGTCTTTTGAAATCGGGATGGAGGCTTCCAATCCTCCACAGCTCTGGCATTCTGCAAGCCTGAAAACTGACCACCATGTGGATGCTGCCAAGGCTTCCAGCTTGTATCTTCCAAAGCTGTGGGTCCAGCCACACCTGGGGCCAATTTAGCCATGGCTAGGCAGCCAAAGCAGCTGGGGTGCTGGTGTTGGAAGCAGCTTCCCAAGGTGGCCCTGGGCAGCGAGCCTATGGGAGGCACCTCAGGCCTGTTCCCCAAGACCATTTTGTCACCTTAGACCTCTGGGCCTGTAATGGAAGAAGTAGTCCCTGAAATGCCTTCAAGATCTTTTATCCCTTCTCTTGATTCCTTTCTTCTGTACTAATCTCCTTAGCAAAGAGTTTCTGGGCTACACTCTTGCTTTTGTGGTCAGGCTGAAAGTTTTCCAACTTTTTACCCTCTGCTTTCTTTCAAATTATAAATTCTGGTTTTACCTCATGCCTTTTCTGCCATGACCCAGCATAGGCTGTCGCAAGTAGCCACACAGCTTCCTGAATGTTTGGCTGCTTAGAAATTTCTTCTGCCTAATACCCTGGGTCATCATCTTTAAGTTCCATCTTTAA
This sequence comes from Cynocephalus volans, assembly GCF_027409185.1. NCBI lineage: Eukaryota > Metazoa > Chordata > Mammalia > Dermoptera > Cynocephalidae > Cynocephalus > Cynocephalus volans. The sequence continues at coordinate 89,250,970 of NC_084466.1, forward strand.
GTTTCCAAAAAAATTTGGAGGATGAACAGAATGCAGCCAAGTTCCCTGCCAGTTCATAGCAAGGGTGATCTTTGCCCCAGTTTCCAATAAACTCCTTATTTCTATCTGAGATCTCCTCAGTGTGGCCTTTACTGTCCGTATTTCTATCAGCATTCTGCTCACCACCATGTAACCAGTCTCTAAGAAGTTCCAAACTTTCCCTGGTTTTCTTGTCTTCTGAACTCCCACCAGCAGCTTGGCTTTTTCAAGCCTGCTCTTCCAAATTCTTCCAGCCTCTCCTCAATACCCAGTTCCAAAGCCACTTCCACATTTTCCAGTATTTTTTATAAGCAACACTCCACTTCTCTGGTACTAATTTTCTGTATTAGTCCATTTCTGTTGTTTATAACAAAATACCTGGCACTGGGTAATTTGTAAGAAAATGAAATTTATTGCACATAGTTTCAAAGGCTGTTTCTGGATCAAAAGACTCAACATAGTCAAGATGTCAATTCTCCCCAAATTAGTACACAGGTTTCACTGCCATGTCTATCAAAATCTCAAGATTTTTTGAGGATATAGACAAGATTTTTTGAGGATATAGACAAGATTTTTTGAGGATATAGACAAGATGATTCTAAAATTTATATGACATTCAAAGATAATAGAATAGGAAAACATTTTTGAAATAGAAGAATAAAAAGGGAGAAGCCAGTCTACCTGATATGAAAACCCACTACATGTTACGTCAGTGGAACTGAGAACCTGACTTTTAGAAAGCCCCCACGCTTTGGTTTTGTTTCTCTAAGTTTTGTTCCTCTAAGTTTCTATTTCCCTAAGTCTCTGTTCCCACAAGCAGGTTGAGCAGGCTGTACCCAGAGTGTAACATTGTAACTGTTTCCGAGGGTTAGGCCAAGGTTTCTTTCTCCCTTAGTCTCTGTTCCCACGAGCAAGCTGTACTCCGAATGGAACAATTGTAACTGTCTTCCTAGGCTAGGCCAGATGCCAGTCTTAACCCTGTAAAAGAAGACACCCGACTGCCTCTAAGGGCAGGTCCTCTTGCCCCTTGCTAATACAATCTGCTTTTCTTCCTTTATCTGGCTAGCGTCTCCTTCCTCTGTGACCTTACACTATATACATCTACAGTAATCAGAACAGTGTTATGTTAATAGAAGGACAGATACACAGATCAACCAAACAGAACAAAGACCCAGAAATAGAGCCATGTAAATATGCCCACTTGATTTTTCACAAAGTTGCAAAAGCAATTTAGTGGAGGAAGTGTTATTTGTTCAACCAATGATGCTTGAACAACTAGATAGTCTTAGGCAAAAAGTGAGCGTCACCCTAAATATCACTGTATATATATATAAAATTTAACTAAAAATGGATCATAGATTTAATTGTAAAAGTAAACACTATAAAAATTTTAGAAGAAAAAGAAATTTTTCAAGATTGAGGGCTTGGTAAAGAATTCTTAGATACAGCACTAAAACCATCATCTACAAAAGAAAAAGTTAATAAACTGGACTTCATCAACATTTAAAACTTGTCCTGCAAATAACCATGTCAAGAGGAATACAGTGCCAGCTACAGACCGCGAGAAAACGTTCTTGCCATATAGCCCAGCAATTGCACACCTGGGCAGGGAACTGGAAACGTGTTCACACAAAAACCTGTATTTGTTTATATCAGATTAATATGTAATAAAGACAAGCAAAATGCCTTGCAGTAAGTGAATATGTCAACAAATTGTGGCACCTCCATACCATGGAGTCTACTGAGGAGGGCAGAGGCGTGAGCTGCCGGTGCACACAACCACCCAAGTGCCTCTCGCGGGCTCCGTTATCAGTGAATAAAAGCCAGTCTCTGAAGGTCACACACTACGATTCCATTTATATAACATTCTTGAATTTACAAAACTATAGAAAGAGAAAAATTGACAGGGATTAGGGATTTGGGGGGAGGCAGGAGGCTGGGTGTGATGTAAAGAAACGTCACAAGGGAGATCTTTGCAGAGATGGAACAAACCTGTGTCTTGACTGAGTGGTGATGACACAATTGTACACATGTGAGAAGTTGACAGAGGACTCTGCATGCACTTTATTCCAATACTGATTTCCCGATTTTGATAGTGTGTATATTTATACAAAATGCAACTTTGAAGGGTGCATGGAACCACTCTATTGTTTTTGCCACTTTCTATAAATCTATGGTTATTTCAAAATCTTATAAGAATTAAAAATAATCCTCTGTGAACTTTATTATTACAGGGATCAGGTAACATTGGCACAAAGGGTGAGTCCCTCTAGTCTTCATAGACTTCAGTGTACCTCAAACCTTGTGAAACGGCATGTCGAGCAAGTGCCAGGTAACAGACCCTGGGCACGCATGCCCTGGCAGCATCCTTTAGTGAGGAACACATTCTAGACACAAGAGGATTGTGGTACGCATGGGTCATGGCCTTTGGAGGCATGTGGTAGGGCACAGCCGCCCGCTCTGGAGGAAGTGGTGCCTCCTACAGCCACAAAGAGGCTGCAGCTTGTGGAACTGAGCAGCAGGGCCACGTGCTCAGGACGATTGAAAGTCTTATTCCCAGGGTGCTTATAACACAGTAAGGTACAGAAATGGAGGCTTTGTTCAAACCAATAATATAAATGAGCACTAAGGTCCGAGAAAAGCTTTTCATTGCAAGGAAATGACATTCTTTGGTCTGCAGGAGCCAGGGAGGGCGTGTGGAGAGAGAAGACAGCTGTCCCAGACCTGCATTTCTCTGCTTGCAGATTGCGAATGCAGGCATGAAGCCATCGTGTGTGTACACAGACTGGGGATTTCCAATATCAGACATGCCCTGACGGGTTTTGTCTGCGTCAATCCTGTTTGGAGTACGTGCAAGTCATGTGCCCTTGATGGAAGCGCCTCTGTCCCCCTCACCTGTACCCGCCCCGCCTCCCGCCTGCCCGTCCACGTTCCTCCCTCGCCTTCCCCTCTCTCCGTCCTCCCTGCCTCTCTCTCTGCCTTCCTCCTCCTCCTCCTCCTCTTCTCTCACTGACCTGCCCATATTCTCCCGCTGCCACCGTCTCAGCTGCCTCTGCCTGGCCACAGAGTGCACCTGGGCTTGGTGCCCGTGTCTCTCTCTCGTTTTACAACTTTGTATCCAAGGCCAGTGAGGAGAACTGGGAAACGCTGAAAAGCTGCAAGAGTACTTAGAAGGTTAAAGGGAAACATATAACAAGAGGCTGCTTCCGTCAAGACCTGGGATTCTCCAGTCTGCCAGATTTGTTACATTAAGAAATAGCAGATTGTATCTGAAGTGGCAAAAGGAGAGAGTGATTTGGACCATGACCATTTCCTGTCTGCAGTGTCTCAGGCAGCACCGGGAGATGAGGCAAGGCTGCTGGTGCAGCGAGTAGTTTGCAGTTTGTCATTTTATCTCTGTCGCTTATATATATATATATATATCTCCTCATTTAGAAAACCACGACGTGTCTGAGGACTAGCATCTAGTAATTTTTCTGTTTCTCTCATTACCACCGCACTGTTTTCACTCTATGTGCCACTGGCCTTGCACAGATGCATGGACCTGCTTCCCTCACACCTGCAGCTCCACAGTGAGGTCGCCGAGATGCTGGCCCGACCCTCATGACAACCATGAAGGTGTCCCCCACTGAGTCCCTGCAGGCTGTCAGTTGAAGGCCCTGCCGCCCACTCGCTGACCTCGGCCTTCTCCGTGGCATCCGGACCAGAGCAGACCACACTCCCTCCTCCCCATCATCTGCTCCCCACCAGACGTTCACAAATGCACAGCGGAGATGGCAGGTGGCCCTCTCTGACCTGGGGAGAAACTGAGACTTGAATAGGCCTTATGTGGGAAAGTTTGACCCACAAAGTCCCTAGTCAGACAAGGATAATTAATGAGGCAGCAGAGGGGGCCGTTGTATACATAATATTTGCCCATGCAAGATATCAAGACTTGAAACATTTCTTATCATTATGAAATTCAGATCCATAAAGATGGCTCATTTCCATTATCTCATATACAGTCGAGGATGCTCAGACACAGGCACAGAGATTCATGCAAAAGTGTATGGCAAGGGAGTGGCTAGGTTAGGGGTGACCCAAGTCTCCTGAATTTTGGGAAAGCTTCTTTCCAACATGCCACAGCAGGTGATTCTCTCTTTAGGGTGATGGAACATTCACTTAATGAGCTGAAAGCCAGTGAGACTGCATGGCTGCAACTGTGGGAGGTGGTGCGACGGTCACATCTGGGTGCTGTAGGAAGGAAGAGTGTGCTGCTTTGAGTGGGGGTGGAAGTGGTGACTCCAGGAGGTGACCTGCCACCCGAGGGCCAAAAAAATGAGAAAGAAAAGCCAGGGGAAGGGAAGGACGAGGGGCAGATCTGGTGGAGAGGATGGCACGTTTCAAGTCCCTGCAGCAGGAGAGAGCTGAGTCTTCAGGAAGCCCGGAGAAGGCCACTACGGCTGAGGGCCACAGCAGAGGCAGGCAGTGGCCATGCCACTGCGGGTCACGTTTACCAGGTTGGGGATCTAGGGCTCCGTGAAATGCAGCAGGAAGCTACTGACAAATCTGAAGCAGAAAAGTAAATGGCATCTAATAGAAGTTTTTAAAGGTCACTCTGGGTTTAATACGGAGAATGAATTAAAGGGAAGCATGAGCAGAATCAGGAAAGTTGTAATAGGTAGGTGAGAGATGACCGTGGTGTAGGTCCTGACAGTGTCTGTGAACGGAGAGGTGCAGAACTGGAGATAGAAACTTGGGGGTAGAAATGGTGGGAATTACTTATGGATTGGAAGTGAGGAGGAAGGGAAAGAGGTGTCAAAATGACTCAGATTTCTGATGGGCAATTTGTGGCTTCAGCTCTTACATTCTGGCTTGGTGTTATTTTCTGAGATAAATCTGAGGTACGAGCAGGTTAGTGGAAGAAGAGCACAGAGCAGGTTTATGTCTGTGTGCTTTAAGCTTGGGATAACCATGAGCTGTTCTGGGGTGGCTGTCACGCAGTCTGCAGCCCGAGGAAAGCGGCAGGTGCAGCTCTGGGCACTGTCGTGCAGGGAGGTCTAATGCGTGGTGGGGGGAGATCACCCAGGGGAGCTGGGGGGTGGGAGTCTTCCTGAAATGTTCTGCAGAGCCCCAGACTTCACTTTTGCCTAGCTCGTTTGTCCTCTGACTCCTCAAACAGAATGCCAGTTCTGTGTCAGGGTAGCATTGGTCTCAGGTCTGGAGGGCTCATCTGAGAAGACCCTGCTGACCTTTCTCAACCTCTCGGTCTGTGGGTGAGCAAAGAGTCAGGAAACAGAATGGAGCAGGACCATCACTACCAATGCTCACGACCTACACCTGGCTGCAACGATCATTATTAAAGAAAAAACAACAGACATTTCAGAGAGTCTTAGTGCATGGATGTGTTAATCACTTTTGCATATGGTGCTCTCTATTCCAGATGACTTCAATGTGACAACTCAGAGCAATCCATATTTATGATTTGAAAATTGCTGACTGAATAAGTACACATTAAGTAACTTCTGTTTCTTTGTATTTTATCATTGCTAGTTAGCAATGGGGGAAAATAAAGTCATCGTTGTGTGCGGGCGCAGTGTAAGCCTGGCGTTTGCACTGGGCGTGATGTCTGCACACAGTGCTCCCGCCGCTGGCTCCTCCTCGCAGCCTCTCAAGCTGGCAGTCCCGGGAGGGCACTCCCACCTCCTTCCTCTCCTGGCTCCTCCTCTGCCCTCATCCCCTGAGGGTTTGTTCAGACCACGAATCTTCCCCTATGTCTTTATAGCCTTTGTGGACAGTCTCATGTGCCAGAGAAGGAAAAAGCCCTAGTTCTGAAATCATTAGTGCGCCCAGACTTTGTCCCATGCAGTGCTTGCTTTTCATGGTGGATTATTCAGTCTTTGTGTTTGTAGCTTTTATTTTGGACAATCATTGCTGAAACACTTTCCCAAATAGACTTCATTACTCTTCAAGCTCCTGCCTGTACATAGTAAACAGTAAGCATTAATTAATACACAGAATTTATTTCTTTAATTACAAAAAGAAAAAAGCCAGAAGGGAATCAGTCCTTTAGACAGTGCACCAAGCACAGCTACAGAAGCGCTGTGCTGCAGCAGCAGGCCCTGCCCCTCCGCTTTCCTTTCCTTGATCGCCTGGGTTCATGGCCTCTTTCTTCAAGCTAAATAATCCCTGAGGCATATGGCCGTAAATTTATATTGAAAAATTCAAATTCCTCTGCCTCTCTTGTGCAGTAACCAATCCATTTGGTTACTGTGTAAGACATATTGTGTAACACACTTTCCCTTTCTGAGTCTCAGTTTTCACTTAAAGAAAATAAAGATTTTAGCTTCAATCAGTTGATCTTCACCTGGGGGTTGCATCAGATTCACTGACGAAGTTTTTCATAAGACACAAGAGTCCTGGCCTCACCACCAGAAATTGGAACTTGTGGGCCTGAAGAGGGTCCTGAGCAGCAGGATAGTTAAAATGGTTCATGGGAGATTCTAGAGTAGTCTAGAAGGTTCTCAAGCTTGGCTTCACAATAGAATCACCAGTGGTGAACAGCAATCTGTGCCCCAGACAAGTTAAACAGAATTTCTTACATGGATCAGGCACCCCACTTCATTTTGTTTTGTTTTAGCTCCCCAGGTGGCTCCAAGTGTATGGCCAATGTTTAGAGCTACGGGTCCACTCCCAAATATCCCTAAAATTCCTCATAATTCTCTGATTCTGAGGGTATAATCAAGAATGATTTAAAAAAAAAGAAAAAATCCCAAATGAAAAGTGCATAAGCAGTGAGTCTGTCTGGTGACAAGGTCTGAGTCCACTGTTGGAAAGGACAGCAGAAAGCTACATAGCCTCTGGCCTAGTCTAAGCTCCTCAGTCCAGAAAATAAGAATTCTCTTTGCATTCTGTGTTGTCCTTCTGAATCAGGGCTTGCAAGAAAAATTCCAGCTCATGACAAAATGTTGCTTTAATTTCATCTGCCACGATTAACCTGTGCCTATATTTACTGTAGAGAACTCATGAGGAGTGGTAGGTAAAACAAGAAGGAAATTGTATATTCCTATCTCTGTGACATAATACCTTCATAGCAGCATTAACAGAGACGGCATGAACAGAGAAGATATGCAGAGGTGAAGGGAGTCTTAGTGGTTACTGGATCCTACCCCATAATCTCATGTAGGGACTTCTGACAGACAAGCCCAGCCCTCTGCCTCCCCCACCTGCACCCTCCTGAGCAGGCAGGGAGGGAAACACGCAGGGCCGCACCCCTGGAGCCCAAGGGTAACCTGATGAATAAGCAGGCCAGAGCCTCCTAGGGGTAGATACTGGGTGTGCCTGTTGGATTTACAAGAAAAAAAAACAACCCAGTATTCGGATAAACAAGGTATGCCTTTCATATTCTATTCAGAGGGTAACAGTTCTCTAAAATGTGCCCAGACAGTGGGAAGGACATTAGTGTCATAAAGACGAGAGGCAGGTGTGCACGTAAGAGGGGATGGCCGCATGATAGGGCAGGAGACGGGCAGGCAGGGAGGTGAGGAAGGGCCTGGCTTTCGTGCTGGCAGCGGCAGTGGCAGCGGGAGGACGTGCAGCTGCAGGGGCAGGGCTGCTCCTCCACGTGTTCTCTGCCTCTGCGGGGACAGACGGGCACACTGCCAGGGCCTCCTTCCCACACTTGGGTCTGCCAAGCCCAGCTTTCAAAGGGAATGACAGTAACACCCATGTCCTTCTGGAAGTGGCTGCAGCGTCAAGAGGCAGACACACATGATGGTTCTCCTGAAGGCAAGTGTCCTTCATGCCAGCTGCGTCCTCTGCCAGCCTCCTCGGGCACACAGAGCAGTCAGAGGAGAGGAATGGGTGAACAGCAGAAAGCCGCGCCTGCATCTAAACTGCCAAAGGCACAGGAGGGGAGGGAGACAAGGATTTGCAGGCAGCACTCAGTCCCCTTCCCCAGCACCTGGTGTGACCCAGGAGGTGGAACCCTCTGCCCCCACTGTCAATAGTACACCTCCCAAAGCAAGCGAATTTTAGTATTTACTTAAATAAAACCCAATGATGACAATCAATTTTTGAAAAAAATATCCATCACCAATGCAAAGTTATAATGATTTTTGCAATAAATGTATCCTGTTGGTTTATCTTCTACACTGGGGGAAAATAGTTGGGAGACCTGAATGTTGCACATTAAGCTTGAGCAAACTCAGTCCTCAGAAAGACATCCACAGGTGAGATTAGGGGTCATCGTATTGTTGAAAGTGAGGATTAGTGGGATTCCTGTTTATTTGAGCAGGGATCTGGAACCATACCTGCCGTGCTATATTAGTCAGGGTTCTCCAGAGAGACAGAACCAGTAGGATATGTTATAAATATATGAGAGAGGACTTATTAGAGGACTAGCTCACATGATCATGAAGAGGCCATCTATAAACAGGGTGCCGGTAGCTTGGCTTGGTCCACGTCTGAAAGCCTCAAAACCAGGGAAGCTGATGGTGTCCATTGGTGTAAGTCCTGAAATCCAAAAGCTGAGGAATCTCGAGCTCTGATGTCCACAGACAGGATAGAAGAGTGTAGCCGAGCTGCAGCAGATGGAGTGATTTGCCATTTTTTTCTGTTTTTTATATATTTTTGTTCTCTTGGGCCCCCAGTGGATTGGATTGTGCCCGCATATACTGAGGGTGGATCTTTTCCACCCAGTGCACTCAGGCTTTCATGTTAATCTCTTCTGGAAACACCCTCATGAAAACACCTAAACAGATAGCTTTACTAGGTTTTTTGGCACCCCTTAATCTAATCAAGTTGACACTTAGAATTAACCTTCACACTTGGCTAGAATTTTTTTCCTTTGTTCTCCAGTTTAAGTTTCTTTATCAAACCTCCTTATGTTTCCTTACTGAAGATCCAGGGTCATTTCTGCTAGATGACAGGTGGGCATTCAGCAGTGAGCTGGCCGGGTCAGCCACAGAGAGGGGAGCCTGTGCTTGGGCTTGGGCAGAGCCTTCCCTGGCCCACTGCACAGGCACCTGCTGAACGCCTGTACTGTGGCTCACTTTCAGTGGAGACCTGCAAGGTCTGCCCGTGCCCAAAGGTTGACCATGCACCACTTCTCTAAACATCATCTCCCATCTTTGGTGAGTTGCCATGTTACTCGATTATTGAAATGTTTTTCTAATAACCATTCATTCTGATGAATTGGCTGCAAGAAGCACTTTGTGCCAATGGCGTGAGAGATGTGAGGGCCAGCTGAGGCAGAGGCAGAGTGCCCGAGCCCCATCTCCTCCGAGGTATGCGGAGCTGCTCCTGTCTCCTGAAGCTACAGGTCATGCCTGGTGGGAACAGCTTTTGACTTGTGCCCTGCAGAAATGAACTAATTCTTCCTCTGAAAAGCTGAATGATGAGGACACAAATTCAGGCCAGATTCTAACACGCAAAAGCATGCTGATTTCACACTGAATCAGAGCTCAGAAGAGCTGAGGTGAGCAGAGTAGAGATTTGGGGAGTGAAGTGCCTGAAGCAGCAGTTACCGTTAGCAGCAGATGGGACTGGGAGGCCGATTCTGGAGGTCAAGGATTCTGAAGAACCCAGCTTTCCATTTTTATGATAGAAATGAACGAACTGGTGACTGTCCATGCAGAAGTGGGGGCATTCTCAGCTTGGGGATGTTGGAGACTCAGTGGCTGGGCCGTGCCCTTCCCTGGCTGAACAGGCCATACAGTCTCTCCTTTAAGAATCTGAGCAGTGCAGGCTCCAATCCCTGCCCCCAGCCCCCTAACGTTTCAAGCCCCAATCTGGTCAGATCTAGCACTGGGTCCAGAGCACCTCGGGACTCAGGAAGTATCCATAGCATTGAATTTGCTTATGGGAAGAGATCTGGAGCTCATCTTTACTGCACTGTGTGTCAACTACATGCCGTTTAAAATATACCTGAGATGGACCGTGCAGTACACACCAGCCCATGAGCAGGACCTGTGGGAAGGATTGGATAACTGTTGTGTGTTTGCACTGAAGCCAGTCCTCACACTGCCCCCCCACCCCTGTGCTCGTGTACACACAGGGAGAACACTCTAGAAACTTGCATGAGAGTGGAATCCAATTTTACACCAGAAAATAGCCTTGGGAGACCTCCAATCTGACCTCAGCATTGGATAAATGAGTAAAGCTATAACCCAGAGAGGGCAAGTGACTTCACTGAGGCCACATGGCCAAACTGTGGTGGCGGTCAGATGCAGGGTACAGCCGGTGTCCACACCAACCCCTTGGGGTGGGAGCAACCTTAAAAATCCTCTCCTCAAACCCCATATTTTATGCACGAGCAGAGTGTTCAGTGCCATCTGAAGCAGCAGACATTTGAGAGGAATAAAATGAGAAGGAGCAGAGGAAAGTAAAGGAAATTCTGAAGAAAACCAATAATGAGAAGAGACCAGTAGAAGAGAAATAAAAGGAGATGTGCTGAGTGGTCTCTGCGGAGGGGAGGCCCCCATCTCTGCTCCTGGTAGCTGGCTAGACCTGGGGTTGAGGGAGACGAGGGGTGCAAGTGGAAAGACCTCCCTGGGTGCAGAGGCGGGAGCTTCCAGACAGCCCTGAGCAATAGCCACAAGGTGGAGCCATGCAGTCGTCAGGAGAGGAACCTGGAGGGGATGAAACATCAAACTGACTTTAACACACCTCGAATTTCACAGATGGTGGCTTAGCTATTGACTTGCCACTGAGAAGCGTTTCTTGGCAGCATGAGCTGTTGCCACAGGCGACTGTGGGTCCCCACACACATGCCCCCATATCTCATAGACCCAGGTCTCTGAGGGGTAGACTGCTCCAGGCACCAGCTCCGACTGAAGAGCTGCCTGTGTGTCCTGGGCTTGTCTCTCTGGCTCTGTGTCCTGGAGAGTCCAGGCTCACCTGAGCACAGCCCAGGGCTGTCGGGGCTCAGCAAGTGATTTCTCACAGAGGGAAGCCAGGAATGCCTCGGGAGAGATGAGCAAGCCTGGGAGAGGGACCTCACTCCACAGTCTCTGGTCACCTCTTCATGTCCTTCTTATTTTCTCTCAGCCTTCCGTTAAGCCTTTCTTTAAAATGTTCCAGGAGATTCTCACTGAGCTGAGTTTAATCAATGGAGAGAAACCTTCCTGAAAGTCAGAACTGGGCATCAGCAACAATTAGGGAGAAGTCTTCGAGAGAAAGCAAGTGGACACAGGGACACTTTCCTCACAGGGCACATCTCCTGGGTTTCTAATTTGTTCAGGTGTGTTCCAGCATTTCACAAAGAGGGTTGTGCAGAAGAGTTCCGGTCAACAGTCTTTGCTGTCAGTGAGTTGGGGGACAAGATGAAACTGGTTTCTTGGGCCGGCCCTGTGGCGCACTCGGGAGAGTGCAGCGCTTGGGAGCACAGCGTCGCTCCCGCCGTGGGTTAGGATCCTATATAGGAATGGCCGGTGCACTCACTGGCTGAGTGCAGTGTGGGCGACACCACACCAAGGGTTGCAATCCCCTTACCGGTCACAAAAAGACAAAAAAAAAAAAAAAAAAAAAAAAAAAAAAAAGAAAGAAACTGGTTTCTTCACAGCAGGACTCCCCAAAATCCTTATCATGTAGGATTTGACAAATTTATGTAACCACAAGCCTTTAATTCCTATGACATCATGAGAAAAATTCATAGACAAGGGGTGTTCAGAATGATTATCCATGGGGTGGGGAGAATTATGGATGTTTTATATCTTCTTCTGTTTGCTTATCTGTATTTCCTTTATTTTCTACAAGGGATATATATACATGTAATACTTGTGCACTGAAAAGTAAACAATTATTTTAATGAAATTAAGACTTCTCCCTGCCACAGGCCAGGCTTGACCAGGCTGGGTGTAGTGGGAAAGAAGGATCTGAAGGTGAGTCCTGGTGGGAGAGAGGACCCAGAGGCTGGGCCAGGCAGAGCCAGTGCCTGGAATCAAGGGATGGGGGTCCTAAACTTGGTAAGGCCAGTTAGGTTCGAGCTGCTTGGCCTCAGCTCCTCATCGGGACCAGCCCAATATCCTTCAGTCCACGAGCACTGGTGGCCACGGAAGAATCAGCGACTCCACTGCCCATCCCTCCCTGTCCACCAAGAATCTTCTCCTGAGCTTAGGAGCCAAGCTTCTCGGACCAGCCAGCAAGGTATTGTGACACTAAGAATTTTAACCTGTGACATTAATAACAGGCAA